>NC_072383.2:105750833-106377500 GCF_028885625.2 Pongo pygmaeus | reverse complement strand
TGGAAACCGTCATTCTGACCAAACTATCACAAGGACAGAAAACCAAACACTGTGTGTTCTCACTCATAGGTGGGAATTGAACAATGAGAACACTCGGACACAGGGTGGGGAACATCACATACCGAGGCCTGTCATGGGGTAGGGGGAGGGGTGAGGGATAGCATTGGGAGATATACTTAATGTAAATGACGAGTTAATGGGTGCAGCACACCAACATGACACATGTATACACATGTAACAGACCTGCGTGTTGTGCACATGTCCCCTAGAACTGAAAGTATAAAAAAATAAAAAATAAAAAGGTGAAGGAGAGGAAGCAGGAGGAAACCGCCGAGCAGATGCTGAGGCCAAACTTGCTGCCAGGCGGGACTTTCCTCCAGAAATACCCATGGAAGGACCCCTGGTATGGAGCAACCCCCTCCAGGAAGTTAAGCCCCATTATTCCCCAACTGAAACAGAATTGGGGACTTTCACAAGGACATAGTTTTCTCCCCTCAGGGTGGCTAACAACAGAGGAAGGACGGGTGCTCATACCTGAAGCCAGCCAGTGAAAATACTTAAAACCCTCCACCAAATTTTTCATGTGGGTATTGAAAGTACCCATAAGATGGCCACATCCCTATTTATGGGCCAAACCTTTCAAAACAATCCGGCAAGTAGCCAAAGCCTGTGAAGTGTGCCAAAAGAATAACCCCTTAGCCCACCATAAGGCCTCTCCAGGCGGACAAAGAACAGGACATTATCCTGGAGAGGACTGGCAGTTAGATTTTACCCATATGCCAAAGTCAGGAAGATTTCAGTACTTATTGGTCTGTGTTGATACGTTTACAAATTGGGTGGAAGCCTTCCCTTGTAGAACAGAAAAGATCCAAGAGGTGGTTAAAATCTTAGTTCATGAAATAATTCCTAGATTTGGACTTCCCCAAAGCTTACAGGGTGACAATGGACCAGCTTTTAAAGCTACGATAACTCAAGGAATTTCCAAGGCACTAGGAATACAATATCACATTCACTGTGCTTGAAGGCCACAATCCTCAGGAAAAGTCGAAAAGGCTAATGAAACACTTAAGAGGCATTTGAGAAAGCTAACGCAAGAAACTCATCTCCCATAGCCCACTTTCTTGCCCATGGCCTTATTAAGAATTCGAAACTCCCCTCACAGAATGGGGCTCAGTCCATATGAAATGCTATATGGATGGCTTTTTCTCACAAATGACCTCCTGCTTGATCAGGAAATGGCCAATTTAGTCAAAGATATAACTTCTCTGGCAAAATATCAACAGAATCTTAAAACTTTACTTGAAAAGTGTGACAGGGAAAAAGGAATAGGGTTGTTTCAACCAGGAGATCTAGTATTGGTCAAGTCTCTCCCCTCTACCTCTCCATCTATGGATCCTTATGGGAAGGACCATACTCGGTAATCCTCTCTACCCCCACTGCAGTTAAAGTGTTAGGAGTGGAATCCTGGATTCACCACACCCGAATCAAACCTTGGACACCTCCTGGGGAACTTATAGGATCATCAACTCAGGAGTCACGAAGTCAGCCAGACCAGCCTCGATACACCTGTCAGCCACTAGAGGATCTGCATCTCCTATTTCAGAAAGAAAAACCTCTGAGCAGAAAAACTCCTGCAGTTAATCCTGAAGAGGAATAACTAAAGGAGGATAAGTAGAAAACCTACATGATCTTTGACATCTCTCCTTGCTCTCTTTAATGGAATCCTTCTACTGCTTTGTTACATTATTAAGCAGTACACTAACTATACTCTTTGCAGTAGGATTATATACTGTAGCTCCAGCAGAGACAAAAATCTTAATCACATCAACCTTTCTTCTGTCGTCCTTCCTTCTAAGAGCAATTTACTCCTTTTTCCCTCCTCTTTCCTATGACCATTCCACCTAAAACACGTCATGACTCCTCTTAGGTTTCCTGCCACTCTCTTCATACTTATGTCCCTTTCTCCAACTACAACACACCCCCCATGTCAGTGTGCCTCCCTTGGAGGAGTCAACCAGCATTCTTTCAGAAACTCTTGGGGATTAGGTAGCCCCTTCCAAGCACCCACATCTTTTGCCATGTATACTTACATGAGAAAAAAATGTCATAAAATTGTTTCTCTCTGTTCTCACAATGGCCGTACATATCACCAAGGAAAAATGATCCCACCTGACTGCCCTGAGAAATGGGGGGCCAACGCTTGTTGGACATATTATACCCATATAGGTATGTCTGACTGAGGGGGCCTCCAAGATGAGGCTAAAGAATGGCATATCTAACAAGAAATTTGTGAGGAAAAGAAAGATAAATCAGACTGTTACTGTGTCTATGTAGAAAGAAGTAGACATAAGAGACTCCATTTTGTTCTGTACTAAGAAAAATTCTTCTGCTTTGAGATGCTGTTAATCTGTAACCTTACCTTTAACTTTGTGCTTGCAGAGACACGTGCTGTGTTGACTTAAGGTTTAATAGATTTAAGGCTATGCAGGATGTACTTTGTTAAACAAATGCTTGAAGGCAGTATGCTTGTTAAAAGTCATCACCACTCTTTAATCTCAAGTACTTAAAGACACAATACACTGCGGAAGGCCGCAGGGACCTCTGCCTAGGAAATCCAGGTATCGTCTAAGGTTTCTTCTCATGTGATAGTCTGAGATATGGCCTCATAGGAAGGGAAAGACCTGACCATCCCCCAGCCTGACACCTGTAAAAGGTCTGTGCTGAGGAGGATTAGTAAAAGAGGAAGCCTTCTTTGCAGTTGAGATAAGAGGAAGGCATCTGTCTCCTGCTCATCCCTAGGCAATGGAATGTCTCTGTGTAAAACCCGATTGTATGTTCCATCTACTGAGATAGGAGAAAACCACCTTAAGGCTGGAGGTGAGACATGCGGCAGCAATGCTGCTCTTTAATGCACCAAAGATGTTTATGCATGTGCACATCAAAGCACAGCACCTTTTCTAACCTTGTTTATGACACAGAGACATTTGTTCACATGTTTTCCTGCTGACCCTCTCCCCACTATTACCCTATTGTCCTGCCACATCCCCCTTTCTGAGATGGTAGAGATAATGATCAACAAATACTGAGGAAACTCAAGACCAGTGCCAGCGCAGGTCCTCCATATGCTAAGCGCCAGTCCCCTAGGCCCACATTTCTTTCTCTATACTTTGTCTCTGTGTCTCTTTCTTTTCTCAGTCTCTCATCCCACCCGATGAGAAACACCCACAGGTGTGGAAAGGTAGGCAACCCCTTCATCTGGCGCCCAATGTGGGGCTTTTCTCTAAGGTGAAGGTACGCTCGAGCATAGTCATTAAGGACACGTCGACGAGAGATTCCCAAGTACGTCTACAGTCAGACTTGCGGTAAGCTTGTGTGATCAGAAGAACCTAAGGTAACAATAGGGCAAACTAAAAGTAAATATGCCTCCTATCTCAGCTCTACTAAAATTCTTTTAAAAAGAGGGGTAGTTAGAGTCACTACAAAAAATCTAATCATGCTATTTCAAACAATAGAAGAAAATAGAGTCTCTTATGTCTACTTCTTTCTACATAGACACAGTAACAGTCTGATCTCTCTTTTCCCCACAAAATTAAAAATTTAGTCCAGCCTTCCAGTACTCCCAGTCCATACAAGAAATTAGACCTTTCCAGGCTACAAGAAACCCTTAACTCTCATTCTCATCTCTGGAGCCTGTTTAACACCACCCTTACAGGAATAAAAGAAGCCTCTCCTGGTAATCCAACCAACTGCTGGATGTGTCTCCCCTTGCAATTTCAATGTATGTCCCAATCCCTGTTCCTGGACTGTGGAACTTATCCACCCCAGTACTAAACACCACCAAATTAATCGGTCCCATAGTCACCAATTTACCAGCCACACAGGCTTCAAATCTCACATGCATAAACTTCAGCATGGCTCTCAATAAGAACACCTCCCGATGCCAGTCCTGGATATCAGTAACCTCAGGTTTCACCTAACTTCAGGCATTTTTTTCATCTGTGATAACACAGGCTATTGATGCCTAAACGGCACTCTGAAAGAACTATGCTTTCTCTCCTTTCTAGCACCTCCCATGTCCATATATACTGAACAAGAGTTACAAAGTCTCCTTATACCCCAATCTCGCCACACACGAGCTCTTATTGTAGGGAAGTAGGTGGTTTTCTGATAGCCATAAACTTCCTTTGGCACCTAGTATGCCATTTACATCATGAGTAGTCCAGACAGTGAGATCCTTTCCTTGTATTATTTTGATAGCCTCTGACACTGAGACAACCACCACCACAACTACCCTTAAACAGTGAGGCCAGCCTTTTGCTACTACATCTATTTCCTTACTTAGGTATGCCACTGGTTGTGGGGTTGTCCCACGAGTCTGAGTAAGGACTCCAAGAGCTATCCCTGCTCTCTCTGTGACGTATAAAGAGAAATTTTGTCCTGTGGGAAGGCTTAAATCTGGAGCTTGTACTAGGGCCTGCCTTAAGGATTTGAAGGCTGTTTCTGCCCCTGGTTCCCATTCTACTAGATGAGTATTTGCCCTCTGGGTCTCCTTGATTAGAGTATAGAGTGGTCTGGCCATCTCACTATATCCTGGGATCCACAGTCAGCAAAAGCCCATGATTCCAAGGAGCCCCCACAACTGTTTTAATGTCTTAGGGTGAGGATAAGCCAGTATAGGCTATATTCGTTCCTTGCTGAGGGCCCTGGTTCCTCTGGCTAAGATTAGGCCTAGATATTTGACCTGCTGTAGGCAAAGCTGGGCCTTCAACCTAGACACCTTGTACCCTTGATTAGCTAGAAAGTTCAAGAGATCTAGAGCAGCCTGCTGGCCTGAGGCTTCTGAACTGGTAGCCAAAAGCAAATCATCCACATACTGAAGGACCAGAGTGCCTGGACTTGAGAAGTGGCCTAGATCTTGGGCCAGTGCCTGACCAAACAGATGAGGGCTATCCCTAAACCACTGGGGCAAGACTGTCCATGTAAGTTGGGATGTGTGGTCTGTGGGATCCTCAAAGGCAAAGAGAAATTGGGAGTCAGAGTGCAGGGAAATACAGAAGAAGGCATCCTTGAAGTCCAGAACAGTGAACCATTCTGCTTCCTCTTGGTCCCTATTATAGAACACCGAGGTTGCCAGGTTTAATAATGCCTCCAGATTTTGTTCAGGGCCCAGGGCTCGCTTTTGGAGCTTTCTCCTGATATCTGTGGCTGATTGGGTAATAAACTTATCTTTTAGGATCAATTGACCCTTGAGTGAGTTGGGTGACAGGGGAGTATATTTTCTTAAGTCCTGTTTTGCCGCTCAAGGAAGGCAGAAGGATTTTCTTCCTTTCCCTGAGTTATGGTGGACATCATCGAATAATTCATGGGCTTTTTCCTAATTCTCCTTAGTCCTTCTAGTACACAGGTCAGCAAATGTTTACGACTCCAGTCCTCATGATCTGAGTCTAGGTCCCAGTGGGGATCCACCCTGGGGATGGCTTGCTGACTGGTAGGGAATTGTCCCTTTCTTCAGCTGTCATTCTATCATTTACTTTACTAAGATACCAGGTATGTCCAAACTCTTGGGCTGCAGCTAAAGCCGCATTCTTTTCTTTAAAGGCCAGGATTTGATCTTAACGATAGCATGACATCTCTCCAAGTGAGATCGAGGGTTTGCCCTAGATCCTGTAGGACATCTGTGTACCTATCAGGATCATCTGAAAACTTCCCCAGGTCTGCCTTGATCTGCTTTAAATCAGAGAGGGAGAAGGGGACATGTACTCAGGTTGGGCCAAATTCCCCTCCCCCTAGAGCTTGAAGGGGACATAACCGATAGCCCGGGGGTTTTTGTGGTCCTTTCGAGATTTCTTTGCTTGTTTCCTTCTGGGCAGGGGAGATTAGAGGAGGCTTATCATTAATAGGAAGGGGAGCTATAGAGGGCTAGGATATGGGGGTAAGCTGAGAGGTCCTTCTGTGGGATGTAAGTTGCAAGATTCATAGTTGTGGATTCTCCTTCAATGAAAAGAAAGCTTGGACATAAGGTATTTCACTTCTTTTGCCTTCTCTCTTACAGAAAAGGTCAAGCTGCAAGATAGTATTGTAATTTATACTTCCCTCAGGTGGCCATTTTACCCTATCGAGAGAGAATATTGGGGCCAAGCTGTAGTGCAGAAAAAAATGAGCCACCTCTTTTTCAGGGTTTGCAGGTCAAATTGGTCCCAATGGCTTTGGATGCATTTCAAGGGTGAGCCTGTTGATGCCTTGGTGTTTCCCATCTGAAAGACAAAATCGCCCACAGTTTTGGTTTGTTTGTTTCTCCCCCTGCCCAAGAACCCACAACAGTCCCTGGACCCAGCTGATGAGAATAGTTGCACTCACTGATGCAGCAGCAGAAATACCTCTTGCCCAAGAACCTGCAACGGTCTCTGGACCCTGCTGATCGGAATAGTTGCTCTCACGGATGCAGCAGCAGAAACAGTAGTTTTCCTCCTAGACCACAAGGAAGACCAAGAAATGTTGGATTTAGTGGCCCTTACTGATGCATTCTCGAAAACCTGCACCCTTGCCTGTCCTCCTAGACCACAAAGAGGACCGAGAAAAATCAGATTTAGTGGCCCTTGCTGACACATTCTCGAAAACCTGTTAGAGTCCTAAGCATTCTCCTGTTAGTATTGGGACTTTACTTGTGTCCTATAAAGATGTTATGCCCCAAAAATGAAGTGGAGGGCCATACCCTGAGGGAGGGAAGGGATCTCCAGGGTTGGAAGAGTGATGCCTTTTGTCCTCACTTGAATAGGAAGGGTATCATTTCTGAAGCTCCCCATATCCTAGCTTCAGGAATAGCTTTTGTTAGGTCTGCTTGTCTGAGAAGGAATCCTAAAATTCCAGATAGTCCCCTGCCCAATGGGGCTTTAGGCAATAATTATGTCTTTCTGATTGGTGAGCCTGGGTGCCTAAAGAAGGTAACAGAGTCCTGAAGTTTATACTAGAAATCATTCTTATAGGAGAAACTAGAAAACACCAGAGACAGGGAGTGGTGTTTAGAAGCAGGAGTAGCCTTGGAGAAAAGAGGCGAGAGGAAGTTTGTCTGACAGGCGCTAGGACCCAGGAGGCAAGGGTCAGGATAGATAGGATAGATGGGCGAGTCTCGCTTGGGCGACATGACTTTGAGAGTTCTGCTCATGGCTGCAGGGTCAACCAACTTGTTTTTGGTACCCTGGAGCTGAATGGTTTTCCTCTCTGTTGACCCTCGGCTCAGCCCAGAAGTACATGAAAAGTGGAAGCTGGTTCTAGGCAAACCAATGCTGCCAGCTCTGAAGAGTTGGGGGTTGTTAGCCCTTTCCCAGAAAGCTTGACATCCATGTCTTTAGTCCGGTGGCCATGCTAGTCGCTTTCAACTGGCTGACAGGTGCAGGTATTTAGCCCCCAAATTCTAAGGAAAAATAGGACAGAATAGCAAGCGAAAGGGGTCTGATGGTACTCACTGCTTGGCAATAGGCGATAACCCCTTCATGGTTGCCAAAATGTGTCCAGAATTGGTTCCTTCTGGTGGGTTCTTGGTCTCACTGACTTCAAGCATGAAGCCACAGACCCTTGCAGTGAGTGTTACAGCTCTTAAAGATGGTGTGTCTGGAGTTTGTTCCTTCAGATGTCCAGATGTGTCCAGAGTTTCTTCCTTCCAGTGGGTTCGTGGTCTCGCTGACTTCAGGAGTGAAGCCGCAGACCTTCACAGTGAGTGTTACAGCTCTTAAAGGTGGCGCATCCAGAGTTGTTTGTTACTCCTGGTGGATTTGTGGTCTCGCTGACTTCAGGAATGAAGCTGCAGACCCTCACATCATATAAAAAGGTAAATTCTAGGTGGTCTAGAGATTTAAATATTGAAAAAAAACATATCAAATGTTAAAAGAAAATTTAGAATAATATTCGTACCATCTTACAGTGGCAGGAAACATTGCTAAGCAAGCCAGGAAATCTAGGAGATAGAAAGAAAAAGAGAGCTGGATTTTTAAAATGAACAAAAATGTGGCCAGGCGTGGTGGCTCACACCTGTAATCCCAGCACTTTGGGAAGCCTGAAATCAGGAGTTTAAGACCAGCCTGGCCAACATGCTGAAACTCTGTCTCTACTAAAAGTACAAAAATTAGCCAGGCATGGTGGCACATGCCTGTAATCCCAGCTACTTGAAAGGTGGAGGCAGGAGAATCACTTGAACTGGGGAGGTGAAGGTTGCAGTGAGCCGAGACTGTGCCAATTCACTCCAGCCTGGGCAACAAGAGTGAAACTCTGTCTTAAAAAAAAAAAAAAAAAGTAAACACAAATTCAAATGACAAAAGGACACCAATAACAGAGTCTAGACCAGTGGTTCTCCACCAGGTTGATGTTGTCCCATTCCCCAAGGGGACATACGGCAACCTGGAAATGTTTGGTTGTCACAACTGGATAGGGGTCAGGGTTACTTATAAGCATCCTATAATGCCCAGAGACCCCTCACAACAAGGAATTATAATGCTGAGGTTGAGAAACACTGGTCTAGACAAGTGGTAGTTTTGGAAAACCACGTTAGCCATCCATGAATCAGATCAGACAGCTCTAAGTTCAAATTTGAACCCCATCATTCCCTAGCTGTTACTTAACCTCTTTAACCCTCAGGTCAGATAACAGTATTATTCACAGCACAGTGTCTGAGGGTAGGATGTTTGTGAGCACTTGCATAAGCGCTTACATTTAATCCTGGGTAGTTGTGGATATTATGGCCACCATCATGATGATCTTAACAAGGACTCCTTATGAAACAGCAATCAGGTTCCAGGCAGCCAAGCTGTGTGTTTGTTATTGGGGTTGGGAGATGTAAGGGGTAATGATCAAGAATGTCTTTACTGCTGAGGACCTGCACCGACTCTGGCTGGAAGTGTAGGGAGCAGGTAGGCAAGGGGAGGGTGGAGAGGGCCCCAGGACACCAGGTAGGGGCCAGATACTGGCAGGGGGGTGTCAAGCCCACCCCAGTATCATTATCAATTAATATTATGAAAAGTTTCCATTTCTATATAAATTCTTATACTGGCTAGCTAGGTCACAAATAAGCTTTTTCTTTCTTTGGTTCTTATGTAGCTCATTCATAGATAGTACATATTAATGAGAAAATGTAAGCACAGACTGCCATGTAAAAAATGTATTACCATCTATTTCTTTCAATAATCATAGCTAATGCTTATATAGCTTTTGTTTTATTTCCATAAAATGATGCTTCATAGAACTTGCACATATATACTGAATGATTTTAGCAACTATATCCATCAATTATGTTTTTCATAGAGTCTGCTGTCAAAATTAAGCACAATACTTTAGAATATGTATCATGGAGTAGACTAAAGCAATAAAGGGAAACATCAGTCTATTGCTTTAAAATCCCATTAAATCCAGAATTTTGACTTAACATAGCCGGATTACTGTCCATCATGATAAAACTATTTTTTTTACATTTAACTGAAGTTGTTATTTGATAAATGTAAAAGATTAAAAATATCTGTGTCACAGGTTTGATCTTCTAGGCTATAAATTGGCAACATTTCTTTATAGGTCTGGATGTCCTTTGAGATAAAATGTATTTAAAATTACTATTGAACATTGTCTCATGTCACATGACTCAACTAAAACTAAAGAAAGTTACTTGCCAATTTTCAAATTTGGAATCCATTATTTTTCATCAGAAAGGCATTGTATTTTCACTCTGTCACCCAGGCTGGAGTGCAGTGATGTGATCATGACTCACTGAAGCCTTGACCTCCAGGGCCCAAGCAATCCTCCCATTTCAGCCTCCCAAATACATGGGACCACAGGCATGCCCCACCACCTGGCTAATTTTTTTTTTAATTTTTGTAGAGATGAGGTCTCTCTGTGTTGCCCAGCCTGGTCTTGAGCTACTGGCCTCAAGTAATCCTCTTGCCTGGGCCTCCCACAGTGCTGGGATTATAAGCATGAGTCACTGTACCTGGCCACTTGCATTATTTCTGTGAGAAATTTGCTGTCATTTTTATTTTTGTTCTTCTGTATAAGCTGTAATTTTTTTTCTTCTGGCCACTTAAAATTTTCTTTTAGATGAGTTGGTTGGAGAAATTTGATGATTATGATGTGCCTCAGTATGTTTTTTTTCATGTTTTTGTGATTATGGTTTGTTGAACTTTTCTCCATCTCCCACTTATCTTTGGAAGAAGATATTTTTATTTGAGTTTGGGTTTTAGGTCAATTATAGCCACAGTTTAGAGATGACCCTTTTTCCTATACCATCTTTTGATACTGAGATATTTGTCAATCAGGGTGGTATCAGGAGATGAACCACACCAGTAATTTAAACAGGAAACATTTCAGGGTTGTTAAACCATAAAGAGTAGTTAACTCATGAAAAGGATAAGAAAAAGACTGTTAAGTCTTTCACGAGTAGCAGATTCAGAAAGCAGCTACTGACTCACGCTGAGGGAAGCCAGCCAGTGAAGGAACTAAGAGCTTGGGAATGAGACTCCAGGCAAGGCTGAAATTCAGACTTTCCCAAAAGACCTCGACTCTGCTGTGACCTCCAGCCTGCCGGTGGCCAAGAAGCTTGCCAGAGTGTGTGAGCCGGCGCTGGTCCACAGAAGGGTCTGTCATTGCCCAGGGGCATGTAGGTGGGCTGAAACAGTTCGGTAGGATCAGCTCCAAGGTGGGGAGTCAGTTGCCTGAGGATGCAGCAGGAGCTCATCTGTAGAAGTGTCAGCCAGGGAATTTATGTTTGAATTGATCATCTTTCCCCCATTTCCCTTTTAGGGATCTGAAAAATTGAGTCCTAGGCTAAACAGATGCCTTCTTTAGCAGTATAGAATGTAGGCCAGACATGGTGGCTCATGCCTATAATCCAGGTGCTTTGGGAGGTCAAGGTGGGAGGTCAGGAGTTTGAGACCAGCCTAGGCAACAGAGTGAGACCCCATTTCTACATGAAAATTAATTAGCTGGGCATAGTGCTGCCTACCTGTAGTCCCAGCTACTTGGGAGGCTGAGCTAGGTGGATCACTGAGCCCAGGAGTTTGAGATTGCAGTGAGCTACGGATGTACCTCTGCAGTCCAGCCTGTGTGATACAGCAAGACCCTGTCTCACAACAAACAAACAAACAAACAATCAGAAAAGACAAAGAAAAGGAAAAGAAAAAAGAATACACCATGGAAAACTAGATGAATTATTTTTGGTGCTCAGCAGTCTGTTGCTGCCATAAGGGGGTTTTGGCAACCAAGTGTTAAATATAGTGAACCCCAAGTTTCTCTTCAAAGAATCAGTATGTCAGTATGTTCAACTCTTTTATTCTTTGATTCTCCATTTTAAAGTTTAACTTCCTGATTCTCTTCTCCCCGTTGCTTCTAGTTTCAGTAAGCAACCTTCCCGCCAGTCCTAATCAGTAGTTCACATCTGTTCCCCTGGCCGCCTGCTCCATCCTGACTCATCCCAGTCACCTGCTTTGACCTGAGTCACCCTGGTCACCCGCTCTGACCTAAGTCACCTTGAGTTACTTGTCCCTAACCATCCTTCCTGCCAAACTACTCACCCTGCTACTCTGGCTCATACCCCTGCTCTCTTTAAAATAGCCAGTCAGAATTAGCTTAGACTGTGTGGTCCAACCCTAGCCGATAGGGGAAAGACACAGCAGTAGGGGCTACCTGCATCAGGAATAAGAACTCCTTTCCCTTCCCTGTCCAGGTGTGCTCTTGCCATTACTCTATTCATGAGTTCTACCCTTCTATAGAAGTAAAAATTGCCTTGCTGAGAAAATTAAATTTATGTTCAAATGCTATTTCTTCATGGCACCAGGGAATGAGCATTTCTAACAATTGGGCTAAGTGTAACGGCTTTGCTCTTGCAGGGGCCACCCTCATTTCCCACCTATTCTACCATAGGTTGTGATATTTAGGCTGATGAGATTGGGACACAAGGCTCACACATAGAATGAGAAAGAAGTCGACCAAAGAAAGGCCCTGAGATGTAGGGACAAATTCCAGGACCCAGGAGGAAGCATTCATGGTTAACAAGTGCCTCTGGTCAAGCTAGCTGAGTAACTCTTGTTCTAGGTGTGAGGTGGTGACTGCTTTGGGTTGGGGGACCCTTTTGGTAATTTTCAACCAGGGAGCAGGCCAGTGGTCTGCAGCCAGGCAGTGGGAATTACTGCTCTATGAGGTCACTGCTTATTCCAACCCCACAAGCCAAGCCATTCCACCTCAGCCACTACAGGAAGGGAGGCCTGCAGGGTGCCCCTATAGGCACTACCCCTCCCAGGGTTAGCTAATTCTTAGAGATGGCAAAGAGTGTGCCTTTGATGTAAAAACCAACTAATCCAGAGCTCATAGCCTGAAGCCCTTTCTTTACTGGGCTCTTACACTCTGGGCCACTATCCACCTGCCCTCATGATTCCAAGTCCAGGTACCAGAAAACTAGGTATCTAGTTGTCTGTCCCTGTGCCCCAGAGCCCACCAAAAGTATTCAAACTAGCCAATCCTAAACCTGCTTGCTTTGCTTCCCCTGTTCCTTCCCAGGGGAAACCACAATACAGACTCCTGTCTTCTGCCTCCTGACCAACCTGGTGCTTCCCTGTATGGCCCTGTGTGGCACAGTATGTCCCCTTTTCTTGAAATCTGTGAGTATAACAAGCTTTTTTCTTTATACCAGTCATTTCTGTGTCTTCCTGTCTTGCCATACCTGTTTAAAAACAAATCCCAGGCACCCTTAAAACACTGTGTCACATCATGGTCTTGATTCAAAACATAGACTGCATCCTTAAGACAGGACTCCCATATGTCAGGGTGCTGTCTCCCAATTCATGTCATAACTAAGTCTTCAGCAAGTCACTCCACTTTTAATTAGGCCAGCCACTTCCAGGTGATGGGTACATGGTGAGACCAGTTAATTTCATGCTGCACTTCTTTTACAGTGGAATGAGTTCCCTGATTAGACACAACGCTGTGGGAAATGCCACCGTGGTAGCTAAGGATCACAGGAACTTAGAGATGGTGATGCTGGAAGAAGCATTACGAGCAGGGACAGAAAATCCACATCCAGCATTCATGTCCCTTCCATGATAGAAGAGGCCAATAGAATCAATCTGGCAGCAGGAGGCTGGCTGGTCCCAGCATTAGTGCTATATAGGGGACTCCATGTTGGTCTCTGCTCTTGGCAGATTGGGCACTTGGTGTCAGTGGTAGCCAGGTCAGCCTTGGGAAGAGGGAGATTTTCTGTCTTAGTTTATTTATTGTTGTTATAACAAAATACCCAAGGCTGAGTAACTTATAAGGAAAAGATGTTTATTTGGTCCCCTGTTCTGGTGGCTGGAATGTTCAAGAGTGGGTAGCTGCATCTGGTCAGTGGCTCAGGCTGCTTCAACTCATGACAGAAGACGGAAGGGGAGCAGGCAAAATGACAACATGGCAAGAGACAGGAGGCAAGAGAGAAAAACCGAGGAAGCCAGACTCTTTTTTTGTAACTACCTGCTCTTGAGGGAACAAATTCATTCCCATGAGAGCAAGAACTCACTCCAATGGAGGACATTAATCTATTCCCAAGGGATCTGGCCCCATGACCCAAATACCTTCCACCAGGCCCCACCTCCCAACATTGTCACAGTGGGGATTGTATTTCAGCATGATTTTTGGAGGGGACAAACCACATCTAAGCCATGGCAGCCATGCTGATGAGCTCATGCACAGCCTCTATGCGTGCCACCATGACTGGCCCTCTGTCCATGAGTCCACTGGGCAAGCACAGGGAAGACTGGGGGACAAGGTTAACTGACGTCTATGGAATGTGTCATTTTGTCCACCTGAAGATTGAAACCTCCTCTGCAGAGAGTGTTCTCTTGCCATGTGGTGAGCGTTTATATGGAATGTCAGTGTCTGCTCACAATGTCCATTCTGAGAGGCCCAGCCTTATGCCTCTTCCCACTTTTTCTTGTCTGTTTCTTGTTGTTAATTTTTTTGTTTGTTTTTGTTTTTGTTTTTGAGATACAGTTTTGCTCTGTCGCTCAGGCTGGAGTGTAGTGGCACGACCTCAGCTCACTGCAACCTCCACCTCCCAGGTTCAAGCAATTCTCCTGCGTCAGCCTCCCGAGTAGCTGGGATTATAGGCACACACCACCAAGCCCGGCTAATTTTTGTTATTTTTAGTAGGGACAGGGTTTCACCATGTTAACCAGGCTGGTCTTGAACTCCTGGTCTCAAGCGATCTGCCCGTCTCGGCCTCCCAAAGTGCTGGGATTACAGGCATGAGCCACCGTGCCTGGCTACTTTTATTAATTTTCAAATCTGATCATTGATCTTTCTGAGTCCCTGATTATCCAGCCAAACCTCTAGCAACTCCTCATGAGTCACTGTGGTCCATATTTCTTGGAGTCTTTCAACCCAGGCCAAGTTACCAGTGAAATATCCCCCTCAGTGTTCTGCCCCAGGAAAGCTGACCTTCCCTGTTGTCGTTCAGGGCACCCTGAGTGGGGCAGCAGTGCTGCAGCTGGCCACCTTCAGGTGTCACCAGCACTTCATGCAGACCCAGCTATAAACAGGCTCAGATCTCTTCTTCCTCAGTCAATTGGTCCTAAGGAGCAGCCCAGGTGGCCTTAGGCTGGATGGGGAGACCTCTGGGTTTCTGTAAGCCCTTACACCAGAGGCCTGGGACCTGCTTCCTGCCACGTCTCCCCAGAGTTCTGCCGAATATGTTCTCCTTGCTAGAATTTTTGTTTGGTTCTTGGGTGGTGCTCACTCAGGAATCTTCACTGTCCCTGGCCTGGGGGTTAGGGGATGGGTGAGGGGACGGTGGTCAGCTGCTGTCCCAGGCCTGAGGCCTGCACCACCCATCCTCTGGTAGTGCCCCAAGGAAGACAGTTAGGCCTGGGTCCTGGTTCTGGTCATCAGGGATGGACCTCTCTCTGTGGTCCACAGAAATGACCTCTCTATGTCTTCTGGGATCCTGGTCTCAGCCTCCTCCTTCATTGGATGGCATTGAGTGCTGGGGTGAGGCTCTGCTCTGCCGGAGCTGTCTGCCTCCAGGAGGGAAGCCAGTCAATGTGAGGTCAAAGACAGGGCAAATAGAAAAGGGGCCAGGCCTCTGGCTTCAGGTGGCCCTGAGCACCCCACGCCTGGATTCCATGTTATTCAAGGTAATAATTCTCCCCTTGTCTGAGGCCATTCAAGTCGGGTTTCTGGGACCTGCAGGGGGGCTCACTGACATGGTCTATAAAAGACGTTGCATGCGTGCTCTGGAAGTGTCGGGGGAGGGGCACCCAGCAATGCTGTTGTGGCCCCAGATACTGTGCAGTGGACCCTTGAACAATGCAAGGGTTAGGGGCACTGACCACCACCCCCCGACCCTTTGTAATTTATTGAGCATTGTGTAGTATATAGACTACTCTTGCATTTTATTTGATCATCACAATGTTTTGAGTTAGGTGTAATATAGGAAAGATACTTCTGTTACATAACAGAAGACTGGTTCTAAGAAGCATATATTGAGTTTTTCAAGGTTTGAAAAAATAAGACTCAGTAGATCAAGAAGATAAATTCTAGATATATGGCATATAAAACTATAATTTATAAAATGGTGCATATGGGCTTCTTTGCATACTACCTTTTTTTAACTTTAGTGTATTAAAGTAATTAAGCCTCAAGATTAATGAGAAATAAAATGGAGATTCTTGTAACCCAATAATTCTTTTTATTTTTAAGAGCCAAGTTCTTGCTTTGTCACCTGGGCTGGAGTGCAGTGCCATGATCATAGCTCACTGCACCCTCAAACACCTAGGCTCAAGTGACCCTCCCAGCTCAGCTTTCCAAGTAGCTAGGACTACAAGAGCACACCATCACACCTGGCTAGTTAAAATTTTTTTTGTAGAGATGAGATCTCACTATGTTGCCCAGGCTAGTCTCAAATTTCTGACCTCAAGCAATCCTCCTGCCTCAGCCTCCAAAAATGGGATTACAGTCATGAACCAGCACACCTAGCCCAGAAATGTTCCTGAAAGTCAGAAAAATAAAGTTAAATGCTATTAAGAAATATTTAAATGGATAAAAATATACTATGAGATATGAAATGTCACAGCTCAGTCACGGTCACTAAAATATTGATTAAAATGTAAAACAGTTCAGGCAAGTCTGAGAACTGACAGCGAAGTACAGAATTGGTTTGGAAGCCAGAATTAGGATTGTCAGAGCTGGGAAAGCAGAAGCAATGCATGAGTGTGCACAGGACTGGGGCACGTAAGCAGCTCCATGGTATATACTGTGTGTCCTCTTATATGGCAGGCCAGCTCCAGGCCAGCAGATGAGAATCACCTGATGGGTGGTAACAGTGGATTTAGATAAAACCTCAGGCCATGCATCATAACTAAGAGACTTTAAATGTTTGTCTTATGGGCCATAAAACTAATAAAAGTGACAGCACAGGGAGAATAGAGCAGGTCGGTAAGTGCAGTAAGCCAACTGCCACCTCTTCCGGGTCATCAGTCATCCCAAAGAAATATTGGAGCAGCAAGATTTGACAAATCTTGTGAGAAGAGCTCTCGGTTCAGAGTCCAGGGCATGATCTAGAGGACTCAGGTGTTCAGGGGTCTCCATCCGCAGGGAAGCAACTACATCCTTTTCCCAGATCTATTACTCTTCACTGTGGTAACTCTGGGAAAGTCACTCAAAATGTCTACATTTTAACTCACTGATTTGGAAAATATAAGTTGTAGCCCCTGCTCTGCCCATCCCTCAGGGCTGATGTGGGGATCACAGGAAATCACAGATCTCCTCCATGAGCTAGAAAGCATCATGACCACACAAAGGGTGAAGTCACTTTCCATCTGCCCCTGCCCAGGAGCCATGCAAGCTCCCTCTCTGTATTCAACCACTACCGAGTATCTGGATTATTCTTCCAGACATTGAATGATTGAACACTCTTGGGCATTTACAAGGCATGAGTCTTCTGAAGTCTTTATCTGTATTTCATCCATTTTAGCCCTATGCCATAGCATAGACCATACTAACATTTCCACATTTCAGAATAGGAAACTGAGGCACAGAGGGATTCATATCACTCTCCCAGGTATGTGCAGATTCTAAGTAGGATTTGAACCCAGGCCATTCTTGGTGACTTGGATCTGCTGCCTTTCTATATTGTCTCATCTAAATAAGTGCATCTGCCTGCACAGTCTGTCTGGCTTTAAGTGCAATCAGCCTTGCAAGATCTTCCTAGAGTCCAACTCTGTTTCAGGTGACATTGAAAAGCAGATGGTGAAAAACGGGATCAAAAGTTTGATCGGTGAATAAGTTTTTACTAATTTCTCTGTGGTCCTCTCTCAGCAAGATGTCAAGAGCTGTCTTTATTATAAGACATTTCCTAGCATCTTGAAATGAAGATGCAACAAGCTGTCCACACTGGCTTCAAAGATCAGTTGCCACCTCAAATAGTGGGTGAAAAAAATCTGCCCATGGGAAAAAATTCTCCCTGGTGAACATGAAGATAGTGTGAAAATTCAATCATTAAGTTCATTTAGGCAAATTATTTCAGTTTATTTATTCAGTGCCCCATATTAGAGACATAACTCAATAAATGCTATACCATGTTCTTCATTTATTTTATGGGTGCCAATTTAAATGTATTAAGTCAATCAATAGTGGTACAACTACACAAGTAAAAATATATTGACAACTTAAAGTTTGGTTCACTTTTTGTTTGTTTGTTTGTTTTTTGGAAGCAGGGACTCACTCAGTCACCCCAGAGTGCAGTGATGCAATCATGGCTTACTGCAGCCTTGAGCTCCCAGGGGCAGGTGATCCTCCCATCTCAGCCTCGAGAGTAGCTAGGACTAAGGTATGTGCCATCATGCTCACTAAATTTTTCTTTTCTTTTTTTTTTTTTTTTTGGTAGAAATGGGGTTTCACCATGTTGCCCAGGCTTGGTTCACTTTTTTTTTTTTTTGAGACGGAGTCTAGCTCTGTCGCCCGTGCTGGAGTGCAGTGGCGTGATCTCGGCTCACTGCAAGCTCTGCTTCCTGGGTTCACGCCATTCTCCCGCCTCAGCCTCCCGAGTAGCTGGGACTGCAGGCACCTCCCACCATGCCCAGCTAATTTTTTGTATTTTTAGTAGAGATGGGGTTTCACCGTGTTAGCTAGGATGGTCTCCATCTCCTGACCTCATGATCACCTGCTTCAGCCTCCCAAAGTGCTAGGATTACAGGCGTGAGCCACCGCACCTGGCCAGTTCACTTTTAATAGTAAAGGACATCTTAAATATTTAGATATTTGCTTTCAATTTGGGCAAGTATGAATACAGATATTATAAACCTTCCTGTATCATTTTTGTTAACATAATTTTTAAAATATAAAACTAAGGAATACCTACGATTTTATGATTACTTGCTTGCATGGTAAGACTCGATTTTTCTTGGTAAGATTTTGGTAGAATTCGCCAGTGAAACAATCAGGATGTAGTGTTTTTTGTTTTTGTTTTGAAAAGTTAATTATTATTCAATTTCTTTTTCTTTTTTTTTTTTTTTTTTTTTTTTTTGAGACGGAGTCTCACTCTGTCGCCAGGCTGGAGTGTAATGGTGCAATCTCAGCTCACTGCAAGCTCTGCCTCCCGGGTTCACGCCATTCTCCTGCCTCAGCCTCCCGAGTAGCTGGGATTAAAGGTGCACACCACCACACTTGGCTAATTTTTGTATTTTTGGTAGAGATGGGGTTTCATCATGTTGGTCAGGCTGGTCTCAAACTCCTGACCTCAAGTGATTCACCTGCCTCAGTCTCCCAAAATGCTGAGATTACAGACTGGTTCTTAAGGTGACTATTTCACACGGATGAAGTTGCCCTCACTAGAAAGCCAAGGTTCTGTCTTCATTTCTTTCTGACTCTCATTTTCCTTCCTTCACCACCAAGGAGAATGGCCCAGCAGCAGCTCAGTCCATGCTTGTCAACCACCTACCTCCATATACTCCAGCCCTGGTCCACATCCCCCAAGGCTCCTTTTGTAGGATTCCTCAACAGCACCAGTGCACCAACTGTCACTCCATGTTCTCCTAGACCTACAGGAGGAGTGTGCAGGTGATAATCCAGAGGAGGAGGTGCCATCTATCAAGGTAAGTTGCATTTCCTTGTCTGGAAAAGAAATGTTTTTCCAGGGGCTTCTTTCCTTATTAATGAAATGAAGATAGGAAAATCTGACCACGGCTGGGCACAGTGGCTCACGCCTGTAATCCCAGTACAGGCCGAGGTGGGCAGATCATTTGAGGTCAGGAATTTGAGACCAGACTGGCCAGTATAGTGAAACTCCATCTCTACTAAAAATACAAAAATTAGCTAGGCGTGGTGGTGCATGCCTGTAGTCCAAGCTACTCGGGAGGCTGAGGCAGGCAAATCCCTTGAACCCAGGAGGTGGAGGTTGCAATGAGCCAAGATTACATCACTGCATGCCAGCCTGGGTGACACAGTGAGACCCAGTCTAAAATAAAAATAAAATAAAAAAACCTGACTATGTACATTATAGATGACAAATACAATTTTCTTGGTGAGGGGGAATACCAAGCAAATATCATTTGCACTTGATATTCATCATTCATCAGGCCACAGTTGGTCATGGGCTCTAGTGACCTTTAGTGACCTTTAGCTAGAGTCCATGACCAACTGAGGCCTGATGGATGACAGAGTCGAAAATGACAGCATCTACCTGACTTCAAACTATACTACAAGGCTACAGTAACCAAAACAGCATGGTACTGGCACCAAAACAGAGATATAGATCAATGGAACAGAACAGAGCCCTCAGAAATAATGCTGCATATCTACAACTATCTGATCTTTGACAAACCTGACAAAAACAAGCAATGGGGAAAGGATTCCCTATTTAATAAATGGTGCTGGGAAAACTGGCTAGCTGTATGTAGAAAGCAGAAACTGGATCCCTTCCTTACACCTTATACAAAAATTAATTCAAGATGGATTAAAGACTTAAATGTTAGACCTAAAACCGTAAAAACCCTAGAAGAAAACCTAGGCATTACCATTCAGGACATAGGCATGGGCAAGGACTTCATGTCTAAAACACCAAAAGCAATGGCAACAAAAGCCAAAATTGACAAATGGGATCTAATGAAACTAAAGAGCTTCTGCACAGCAAAAGAAACTACCATCAGAGTGAACAGGCAACCTACAAAATGGGAGAAAATTTTTGCAACCTACTCATCTGGCAAAGGGCTAATATCCAGAATCTACAATGAACTCCAACAAATTTACAAGAAAAAAACAAATAACCCCATCAGAAAGTGGGCAAAGGACATGAACAGACATTTCTCAAAAGAAGACATTTATGCAGCCAAAAGACACATGAAAAAATGCTCATCATTACTGGCCATTAGAGAAATGCAAATCAAAACCACAATGAGATACCATCTCACACCAGTTAGAATGGTGATCATTAAAACGTCAGGAAACAACAGGTGCTGGAGAGGATGGGGAGAAATAGGAACACTTTTACACTGTTGGTGGGACTGTAAACTAGTTCAACCATTGTGGAAGTCGGTGTGGCAATTCCTCAGGGATCTAGAACTAGAAATACCATTTGACCCAGCCATCCTGTTACTGGGTATATACCCAAAGGATTATAAATCATGCTGCTATAAAGACACATGCACACTTATGTTTATTGTGGCACTATTCACAATAGCAAAGACTTGGAACCAACCCAAATGTCCAACAATGATAGACTGGATTAAGAAAATGTAGCACATATACACCATGGAATACTATGCAGCCATAAAAAATGATGAGTTCACGTCCTTTGTAGGGACATGGATGAAGGTGGAAACCATCATTCTCAGCAAACTATCGCAAGGACAAAAAACCAAACACCGCATGTTCTCACTCATAGGTGGGAATTGAACAATGAGAACACATGGACATAGGAAGGGGAATGTCACACGCTGGGGACTCTTGTGGGGTGGGGGGAGTGGGGAGGGATAGCATTAGGAGATATACCTAATGCTAAATGACAAGTTAATGGGTGCAGCACACCAGCATGGCACATGTATACATATGTAACTAACCTGCACGTTGTGCACATGTACCCTAAAACTTAAAGTATAATAATAATAAAATAAAAATTAAAAAAAAAAGAAAGAAAATGACAGCATCACTTACAAACTGTCTGGTAGTTCTCAGTAGCAACTTTTTCTTCTTGAGAAAATGTTTTGTATTTTCCAGTCAACATGGACTTGCAAAACATTCCATGAAAACCCACAGCCTTTTCCACAAGCATCCTCTATGCTTTATGATAGGGCCAGTGCCTCGGCCACTTTTCGCCATCTGGTTCTCTAATGTCACCAAGTGAATAAAAGACCTGTGCAAACAGGACACAGCATGATCTGATCCACAGGGTGTTTTCCTTTCTCCCATTGCAGGTGGAGTTCACAGCCAAAAAACACCGTGCGTATTCTAAGAGCACTCCCTTGCTACCAACAAATCTAAGTGATGAGAAAGGAGGGAGTCTCTTGCCTGCTTTTGTCTGGAGACCCTTCCTGGCTTCAGATTCCTGATAGGAGTGAGGATCTGGGGTGTGGTGTGAGAAACAGAAGTCCCAACAAAGAACTATGACCATCCACTATAGTCTCTGGAAACAGCCATATCATTTAGATGGTGTGGGTTTGTATGCAGGAGGGTTGGGAAGCAACTAGGGGTGAGTTAATGTGTGGTGATTGTGAATGTGTTTGTCAATGTATGTGTTTCCCCCAGGAAATGTGGACCCACATGCACAGCACAGTACAAGTGTCGCTTTTCTTGAATTCCTGTCCTATAGTGACCCTCAAACCTCAATCATGTCATTTTTCTAATAAAAAAAAAAAAACACCACCACCATACATTTCACATAAATCACCTCTTTCCTCCCTCACCACAGCTGTACCTGAAGGTCAGTTTAATATCCCTACTCCTTAGATGGAGATGGTGCAGGAAAGAATAAACCCAGATTTTGACACCTGAAAAGAGGAGGAAAACATGAACCCAGAAATGGGTCCCAGTGTTGACACTCTGTTACTCAACGGTGTGATCACTCAGGCATGGGATAAGGTGTTCCCACACCAGGGAGTTCTAGCATTTATGAGTACACCTGGAACTGTGACAGCCTAGAAACATGCCAAGCATTGCCCATCATCATAAGATGGTCCCAGTGGTCACATAACCCAGGGTAGCAAAAGGTACAGGGAACAACAGACACTGGCATGGTCATTACTGTGAAATACACATAGAAAGCCCACAGGCTTCTGGTCGGCTCACAGATTCTGAGAAGTGTATGGCCCCATATAGAACAGTGTAGGTCAACATCTGTGAGTGCTGGGGTCATTCCTCAGCACTTGGTCAAAGCAGGGAAGAATCAGGGAAGAATCAGAATCAGGAAGATACTATATTGTATTTAATAACATGACCACCTCAAGCCACAGAAATGCTCCAATCCATAGCAGACTGACAAGGTCCACTGCCACATCAGAACTCAGACACAACCTTGTTGTTAGCCTGGTGCCCATCACCCTAGCTGGAGATCTCCTGCACAGCTAGGGTAGTGAGGCTCAGCACTCACCATGTACTGAACCCCTGGATGGACTGTCCCACTGTCAGGGGCTGGTGTGAGCATGACCAGCCACTGACTCGATGGATGCACACACAGTGAGAGTGGAGCAGGGCTCATTCCTTTGCAGTTAGACCCTGGCACAGCCACATGCAACACCCAGGTCTGGTAGGAAACTGAGAAGCAGAAGCCTGCAGGCAGAGTTGGAGGATATCACTCCAACTGTCCATGATGACGTCTAACATTTATCTTCAGATAATGTTGCTAGGAATAGGAAATGCCACGTTCATGTGAAAACTCAGTCTCCTGTTACTTAAGACTAGTCATGGTTTCTGTGTGCTCTACTCAGGAAACCCTTTAAAATGGAAAGGGTATAAGAGGTTTGCTTGAGGGACTGAGCGTCAGGGTGTGCTCTTGGCTTCCTTCCTAGGGGGACGAAGGAGAAGTCAAGCTTCACAAGGTGAGGAAAGACAAACTCAGCTGTGGGACAAGAGAACCTCAGAATCCCTCCAGGGCCACCAAACACCCCCTAGTTACCTCTATGGTGGGATTTTAACAAATCACAAGGTAATGTGGCCCCAAGCCCACTCTTTCCCACATCCACACTGAGCCCAGCTCCCCCAGGCCCTTGTTCTGGTCTCTCGAATGGAGGTGTTTCAGGGCCTTTGGCCATAGGAGGGCAGGGCTGGGGAGGAAGCCTCTGCTGTCTTGATGTGGAGGCCTCCAGCTGGGAGGGAGGATCCCTCTCCTCTGAACCCCAGTAGCCCCTCCATGTCACAGGCTCACTTGCCTTCTACCTCTGCATCCTCATCTGAGCTCTCTGGAAGTTTCACTCCCGGGTAAGATCCTACCTGCCAGGTCAGGGACAAAGACAGTGAGGCTCTCCTCTCCTCCCCCAGTTACGCCCCAGCCACCTTGCGCTTGTACCATAGGGGACTGGCTTGAGCCAGCTGGCACAGTGCTCCCACTGCCCCCAGACAGCTCTGATTTTAGATTCAGGCTCAGCTTCACACTCACTGGGTGTGTCACCAGGCATGGAGGCTGGGTCCCCCGAGACTGTTTTCTTATCTGTAAAATGCGATGGAAACCACACCTACCTCATAGATCATCCTGAGGACTCAGATTTCTGTAGCTATCACCATTGTTCTCACCATCATCCCTCTGAGGAAGAGCCAGGCAAGAGCACCCTCTAATTCCTTTCCTCCCTTCAACCTCATTTCCACCCTGTGAGGCCTGCACTACAGGCTATGTCATCTTTATAATAACTCCATGGAGTGGGCTTGTGGTTCACATACAGGAACACAATAGTTGCAGTAGCCTGCCCAGGCTCACAGAGCTGGGTGTAGAGCCCTCTAGGTCTAAGGTTGCTAAGCCTTTCATAGACCATGGACATTTTTGAAAATGTGATGAGGCCGGGCACGGTGACTCATGCTTGTAATCCCAGCACTTTCGGAGGCCGAGGTGGGTGGATCACCTGAGGTCAGAGTTCAAGACCAGCCTGTCCAACATGGTAAAACCTCGTCTCTACTAAAAATACAAAAATTAGCTGGGCGTACTGGTGGATGCCTGTAATCCCAGCTACTCAGGAGGCTGAGGCAGGAGAATCGCTTGAACCCAGGAGGTGAAGGTTGCAGCGAGCCGAGATGGTGCCACTGCACTCCAGCCTGGGTGACAAGAGCAAAACTCCCACTCAAAAAAAAAAAAAAAAGTGATGAAAGCCACCAGGTTTTCTCTCAGAATAAAGCTACTCCTCACACTCATGTATGAAGTTGTCCATAATTCTCAGGGTCCCACAGTTAAGAATACTCGCATTAGACATGGAACTTAGTGAGCAGAGGGGGCTTCTCCCATTCATTTTCGCATCCCTGGTGTGTAGCACTGAGCCCAGCACACAACAGGCGCTCCAAAGGATCTTCCCATGGGCATGTGGAGGGATGAATCAGTGAAGGTGAGTGACAGACACATGGCCAGGTGTCGCTCCAATCAGCCTCAGCCCTGAAACCTGTGTGACCCCGAGGGTCCCTGCTCAGCTCCAGGCCTCCAGCAGCCAGGCCTTGGGGTCCCTGCTCAGGGAGGGCCACTCACAGATCCTGTGCCCGGTCCCTCTCTGTGTCTTGGCCCTTCTGTCCCACCTATGTGACTCTTCTCTGTGTCCCTCTGACCACCTGCTCCCTTCTCTAGGGGCGCCCAGATCTCATTGGACTGATCGGGCCCCCATGGGACAGGGAGAGAAGGGAGATCTGGGCCTTCCTGGCCCTCAGGGCTGCCCTGGGCAGAGAGTGAGAGGTCAGTCAAGGGCCTGATCCTGAAAGGTGCAGGCGGGGATTCAGATTGGGGGTGGGGAAAGGGGAGTTGATGCTCAGCTGTTGGGGAGGGATCCCTGGGAGAGGCCAGCACAGCCCCTCCTGCGGGTGTCACACAGGCAGATGCAGGTCCCTCTCCCCGGGAAGGGGTGGGTTTGAGTTCAGTCCACAGGGCCCCTCGTGGGAACTGACGAGAGGTGGGGATGGAGTGGGGTTAGCACTGGTCCCCAGGGCCCCTGCCTGCCTTCTAGGGAGCCCAGTGACCAAGGCAGCCCTGGTGGGCAACCCGTGTGTCTGAGCCCCTAGCAAGGCCCTCAGGCTCTCACAGGACGGATGCAGACGTGAGGCCGGGGAAGCCCTGCTGCCATCGTGGGACTGCCCCTCCAGCCCCCAGCTTTCCGTGGTTCTCTGGGTCCCCTCTGCAGTGGTGCAAGATAGCCCACCCTGGATCCTGAGGGACCGAGATTGAGGGACACCCCCCCCGAGCTCCGGCCAGGCTGCTTCCTTTTGTGGATGGCAAAGCTGAGGTCCAGAGGAGGGCAGGGGCATGTCCTGGGGGCTCCCCAGGGAAAAGGAGCGGACCTCAGGGGTGGGGTCACAGGGAGTGCTCCTGCAACCTCTAGGGCCCTAGAACCCGGCAGGATGGGAGACCCATGGCCTTTTGTCCACTCCTGGGACTAGACAGAGGTTCAGCCAGTGCCGTGCGACCAGAAGCTGCCTCCCGCAAGGCTGGGTCCTCAGCCCCCTTTTTTTTTTTGAGACAGAGTCTTGCTCTTGTTGCCTAGGCTGGAGTGCAGTGGCGCGATCTCGACTCACTGCAACCTCAGCCTCCCAGGTTCAAGGCATTCTCCTGCCTCAGCCCCCTGAGTAGCTGGGATTACAGGCATGTGCCACCATGCCCGGCTAATTTTTGTATTTTTATTAGAGACAGGGTTTTACCATATTGGCCAGGCTGATCTCAAACTCCTGACCTCAGGTGATTCACCTGCCTTGGCCTCCCAGAGTGCCGGGATTACAGGTGTGAGCCACCACTCCGGGCCTTGAGGACCTTTTCTCTTACCTGTTGTTCAATTTTGTGTCTTCTTTGCAGAATTGTCTATTCAAGTTTATTGCCAAATATTAGATTGGATTTTTTTACACTTTGAAGTGTTTTCTGTGTGTACACATTTCACAACCCCTCATAAACTATATTATTGCCTGAAATTTTCACCTAATATCTAGGATGATTTTTTATTTGAAAGGTAGTTTTCTTTGCTGTGCAGAAACTTTTACGTTTGATGTAGTCCACATGTTTCTTTTTAGTGCTTGATGCATGCGATTTTGGTCACCCATAAAATAAAGTATATGTCAGTGGAAGGAAAAGTACTCAGTTGCCAAAGAGATTTTTCTTCCAAGGTGTTTTTTGTTTGTTTCTCTTACTCTTTGCAAAGGTGAGCAGAGATTCATGTGGCTCAACCTGTGTTTTAGTTAAAAATGTTTTATGGTTTATGGTCTTTTGTTTTGGCCTTTAATTTTGGGGGGTTGATTTTCTTTCATTGTGTGAAGTAAGCATCCTATATCTGTCTTATGCATATGGATATCATTTTTGTCAAAGTTCTTTTTTTTTTTTTTTTTTGAGATGGAGTCTAGCACTGTCACCCAGGTTGGAGTGCAGTGGGGCAATCTCTGTTCACTGCAAACTCCGCCTCCCAGTTCAAGCAATTCTCCTGCCTCAGCCTCCTGAGTAGCTGGGATTACAGGTGCCCACCACATCCAGCTAATTTTTTGTATTTTTAGTATAGACGGGGTTTCACCATGTTGGCCAGGCTGGTCTTGAACTCCTGACGTCATGATCTGCCCACCTTGGCTCTCCAAACTGCTGGGATTACAGGCATGAGCCATTGTGCCCAGCCCAAAGTTCTTTATTGAGCAGCCACTGCCTTCCACATTGTGTCTTTGTGGTATCCTTTGTTAAAGTGAGTTGACTATGTATAGGTTTGGGTTGATAATTAATTTTTTTTATCCTCCCTGTTTTTGTCCCTAGCTCTAGGTTTTTGTTTTTATGCAAATACCATATATTTTGCATAAATACAGCTTAGCAATGTAATTTGATATCGAGGATTGTGGGTCCTCATATTTTGATTTTATTTCTCAGGATTCCTTTGGATATTCAGGACTTGTTGTGGGTCCTTGTGATTTTTAGCATTGTGTATTCATATGTGTTAAGTTTCTTTTTTTTTTTTTTTTTTTTTGCACATCATGAAGGTCCATAATTAGGGCTACACTGGGACATTTGGATACGTGTATATGTTGAGTAGTGAACAAGTCAGGTACTTAGCATCTCTGTTCCTTAATACATATATTATTTTTGTGTGGAGAGAACATTCAAATTCTTCCCTTTTATCTCTTTTGAAAACTACAAAATGTTTTTGGGTGTGTGAGATGGAGTTTCACTCCTGTTGCCCAGGCTGGAGTGCAATGGCGCGATCTCGGCTCGCTGCAACCTCCACCTCCTGGGTTCAACCGATTCTACTGCCTCAGCCTCCCGAGTAGCTGGGATTATAGGTGCCTGCCACAACACCCGGCTAATGTTTTGTATTTTTAGTAGAGATGGGGTTTCACCATGTTGGCCAGACTGGTCTCGAACTCCTGACCTCAGGTGATATACCTGCCTTGGCCTCCCAAAGTGCTGGGATTACAGGCATGAGTCACCACGCCCAGCCAAAAACTACAAAATTGTTAACCAAAGTGACCAAGCTGTGAAATAGAACACTAGAATTTATTCCTTTCTTGTGAGAGTAACTTTGTTTTCATAACCAATCCTTCCTATTCCCCATCTATCCCCCAGCCTCTGGTAACCAATATTGTCCCTTCTGCTTCTTTATGATAATCTTTTTTGTAGATTTGAGTGATATCATCCACTGTTTATCTTTCTGGGCCTGGCATATTTCATTTAACATAATGTTTTCCAGGTTCAACCCTGTTGCTTCAAGTGACATGATGTCATTATTTTGATGACGGAAGTGTTTTGCCTTGTATATATATACTAGAGTTTCTTGATCCATTTATCTGTGGATAGACAGCCAGATTGATTCCATAAATGTAGCTTTTGTGAATGATGCTGCAAGAAACCTAGGAAGGCAGATTTCAGAAAATACAGATTTCATTTATTTTGAATGTATACCCAGAAGGGAGATGGCTAAATCATATAGTATTTGTATTTTCAATTCTTTGAGGAACCTCTAACTCTTTTCCACAGTTTACTAATATTCACTCCCACCTACAGGGTATGAGCACCCCTTTCTCCAAATCCACACCATAATTCTTATTTTTAGAAACCTTCATTCATTTAGCAATATTTATTTCAATAATAGTGAAATATTATCTGAATGTGGTTGTTAATTACATTTGTGGAATTAATAGTGATATTGAGGTCCATTTCTTTTACCTGTTGGTCAGCTTTGTATATGCGTGTGTTTATTTGTTTGTTTGTTATTTCAAAATGGTCTATTCAGTTTCCTTGCCAAATATTAGATTTTTTTTTTTTTTTGCCACTGCATAGTGTTTCTTTCTGTATATAGGTTCCAGAAGAACTCCTATGAGTTATATACATGCCTGAAATTTTGGCCCATTCTTTGGGATGCTTTTTTATTTGGAAGATAGTTTTCTTTGCTGTGCAGAAACTTTTCAGTTTGATGTAGTCTAACATGTTTATTTTTACATTTGATATGTGTCATTTTGGTCACCAATTAAAAAATGTATCAGTGTCAAAGCATCCCATTGACAATGAGTTTCCCCCCCGACCCTGCCAACTTCAGGATGTTTTTTGTGTTTCTTTTCCATTTTTCCAAGTTGAACGTAGATTCATGTGGCCCAAAGTATATGTTCAACCTATGTTCTTGTTAAAGGCATTTTATTGTTTAAGGTCTTGTGTTTTGGTCTTAGATCTTTTTTGGGTTGAATTTTGTACGTCATGTAAAATAAGGGTTCTTTTTCTCTCTTCTGCATATGGATATAATTTTTCTCATAGTCGTTTATTGAGCAGACTCTGCCTTTTACATTATGTCTTTGCAGTGTTCCTTGTGAAAGTGAGTTGACTATACATTTGGGTTATTTGCCTGTTTGTTTGGTTTTTTTTTGCCCATGGCTGTAGGTGTTTGCTTTTATGCAAGTATCACATATTTTGCATAACTATAGATTTGCAATGTAATTTGATATCAGAGATTGTCCTCATACTTTCATTGTACTTCTCAAGATTCCTTTAGATATTCAGAGCTTTTGTGATTCCCTGTGATTTTTAGCAACATGTATTCATTTTTGTTAACTTTTACTTTTTTTAACATCACAAAGGTCCATAATAAGGGGGTATGCTGGTACATTTTGATAAATGTATACATTGGGTAATGCTCAAACCAGGGTGCTTAGCATCTCTATTCCTTCATACAGGTATTAATTTTGGGTAGAGAGAACATTCAAAATCCTCCCTTCATTTATCCCTTACATTTATCATGTTTTCCAGGTTCATCTGTGTTGCTCCAAATGACATAATGCTATTAGTTTGATGGCTGAAGAGTATTCTCTTGTGTATATATACTAGAATTTCTCAATCCCTTCATCTGTGGATGATCAGGTAGGTTGATTGCATAATCCTGGCTTTTGTGAATGGTGCTAGAAGAAACACTGGAAGACAGTTGACTCTTGAAAATACAGATTTCATTTGTTTTGAATATATACCCAATAGTGGGACGTTAGATGGTATGGTATTTGTAGTTTCCATTCTTTGTGGAACCTCCAACTGTTTTTCATAGTGTGAACACTAATTTACATTCCCATGAACAGTTCCCCTTTCTGGAAATCCACACCAGCATTTGTCTTTTGTAGTATTTTTATCTTTTTGTAACATTCATTCCAGTTAGAATGAGATAAATCTGAGTGTGGTTTTGATCCACATTTTTCTCATGATCAGTAATGTTAACCACGTTTTTGTAAACATTGGGTTAGTTTCATGTCTTCTTTGCACAAATGTCTATTCAGGTTCTTTTCCCAATTTTGTTTTGGTTATTTTCTGTTGTTTTGGGTTTTGCCAGCTTGTATTGTTACTGGCTTGTGCCTTTTCAAAAACAACCCCTTATCAGCTGTATGTTTTTCCAAACTTATCTAATAATTTTTAAGATGCTTTTAAATTTTCCTCATTGTTTCCTTTGTTGGGCACAAACTCTTAAGTTTGATGTGGTCCCACATGTGTATAATTTCTCGGTTGCCTGTGATGTTGGTTACTAATTTAAAAAAACCCAAAATCACTACCAAAGTAGTCCATGATTTTTCTTCTTTTTTTGTTACTTCTTGCAAACTGTGAGCATACATCCAAGTTGCCCTAGATTTTCCTTTTTTTTTTTTTTTTTGAGACAGTGTCTCACTCTGTAGGCCAGGCTGGAGTGCAGTGGCACAATCTCAGCTCACGGCAACCTGGGTTCGAGTTATTCTCCTGCCTCAGCCTCCTGAGTAGCTGAGATTACAGGTGCATGCCACCATATCTGGCTAAATTTTGTGTTTTTAGTAGAGACGGGGTTTCACCATGTTGACCAGGCTGGTCTTGAACTCCTGACTTCAGGTGATCCACCCGCCTCCGCCTCCCAAAGTGCTGGGGTTACAGGCATGAGCCACTGCACCCGGCCCACAGATTTTCTTTATAGGAGCTTTATGATTGCAAGTTTTGTGTATTATCTGCCATCCATATTGAGTTGATTATTGTGTATTTAGTTCCATAAGGGTCCTATATCATTCTTTTGCATATGGATATCTAGTTTTGAAAACCATTATAGAACAGACTCATCCTCATTGTGTCATTTTGGTGTTGTTTTTAAAAATGTGTTCACTATAGATAAATTTGTGTTTATTATTAAGCTCTCTCATTTTACTATTTGGTGTGTGTTTCTGTGCACATGCCAGTAACATATGGGTTGGATAAGTGTAGCTTTTCCGTGTAATTAGAAATCAGGGAGAGTGATGCATCCCCTGTGGCTTGTATTTCTCAGGATAGCTTTGGAAATTTAGGGTGTTTCATGTTTCCATATAAATTTTGCCATCGTTTGTTTACATTTCTTTAAAAAAACTACTTGTCACATATTAAATGTATGTAATTAGAGTGTACAAGGAACATTTTAATATATGTGTACATTGTGTAATGATCAAATCAGGTTATTTAGCATCTCTTTATTTAATATAGTTATTAATACTTTGTGGCAAAAACATTCAAAACCCTTTCTTCTAGCTATTTTGAAAAATACGGTACAGTACTGTTAACCCTAGTCTGTGGGCGGCAAGCCACCCAGGTGCCGAGGCAAGAGACCGAGAACACGAGCTGTTCCAGTAGAATAAAATATAAAATAAGAATAGTTATACCAGATATAGATCTTAGATATGGTTATATAGAATATCATTAATCATTAGTTTGTAGCAATTGCTCTTTATTCCAATATTATAATAATCCTCACTCTATAATCATAATCTAGGAAAAACCAGGCCGTACAGAGATAGGAGCAGAGGGGACATAGTGAGGAGTGACCAGAAGACAAGAGTGTGAGCCTTCTGTTATGCCCAGACAGGGCCACCAGAGGGCTCCTTGGTCTAGCGGTAACGCCAGTGTCTGGGAAGACGCCCGTTGCCAAGCGGACCGTGGTCTAGCGGTAGCGTTAAGTGTCAAGGAAAAACACCTGCTACTTAGCAGACCGGGAAAGGGCGTTTCCCTTTCCCCAGGGGAGTTTAGAGAAGACTCTACTCCTCCACCTCTTGTGGAGGGCCTGACATTAGTCAGGCTCGCCTGCAGTTATCTGGAGGCCTAACCGTCTCCCTGTGATGCTGTGCTTCAGTGGTCACACTCCTAGTCCACCTTCATGTTCCATCCCGTACACCTGGCTCTGCCTTTTAGATAGCAGTAGCAAATTAGTGAAAGTATTAAAAGTCTCTAATAAGCAGAAATAATGGTGTAAGCTGTCTCTCTCTGTCTCCTCTCTCTGTCTGCCTTGGCTGCCAGGCAGGGAAGGGCTGCCTGTCCAGTGGACACGTGACCCACGTGGCCTTATCTATCATTGGAGATGGCTCACTCTCCTTATCCTGCCCCTTTGTCTTGTATCCAATAAATATCAGTGCAGCCTGGCATTCGGGGCCACTATGGTCTCCACGACTTGGTGGTAGTGGTCCCCCGGGCCCAGCTGCCTTTTCTTTTATCTCTTTGTCTTGTGTCTTTATTTCTACACCCTCTTGTCTCTGCACATGAGGAGAGACCCACCAACCCTGTGGGGCTGGTCACTACACTAGTCACCCTGTTGTGGAATAGAACAGGAGAATTTATTCCTCTCAGGTAAGTGTAACTTTGTATCCATTTGCAATCCCTGTCTAGTGCCCCCTCCCCACCAAGCCTCTGGTATCCACTATTAAACTTTCTACTTCTGTGAGATAAAGTTGTTTAGATTGCACATGTGTGAGATCATGCCATGTTTGTGTTTCTCTGCCTGGCTCATTTCATTTAACATCATGCCTTCCAGGTCTCTCCATGTGGCTGCAGATAACGTGATTTTGTGAATTTCTATGGCTGAAGAAGATTCCATTGTGTACTGCAGTTTTTTATCCCTTCATCTGTGTATGGACAAGTAGGTTGATTCCATATCTTGGCTACTGTAAATAGTGCTTTGGTCACCATGGAAAGGCTGATAGCTCTTCAACATACACATTTCAAGTGCTTTCAGTGAATATTCAGGGGTAGGATTGCTACACTAAAGAGCAGTTGTATTTTTTTTTCTTTTTAGAGGAAACTGCAACTGTTTTTTATAGTGTACATAGTAATATACAGTCTGATTAGTAGTGTTGAAAGTTTTCTTTCTCTGCAAATCTACATTGGCCATTACCTATAAACATTTTGAGGGGGGTTGTTTTAGGTAAGATTCATTCTAAGTGGATTGAGACCCCACCTGAGTGTGGTTTGGCTTACCTTTGTGGGAGAAATGATGAAGTTGAGCAACTTCTTTTTTGACTCATTAGTCAATTCATGTCATCTTTTCAGAAATGTCTATTAAGGGCCTTTGCCCAGTTTTAGCTTTGGTATTAGTGGATTTTTTTGTTTGTTTCATTTTTTTCAAACACAGTGGTTTTAGTTTCTGGGACATGTTAGATAACAACCACTTTCAGAGATACAGTTTTTCAGATCTGTCTCCAATTCTGCAGGACACCTTCCTTTCGGTTCATTGGTTTCATTCCCGTGGAACCCATCTAAAAGTTTCCATAGTCCTACACGTTTATATTTGCACGTGTTCATGGTGTTTGGGTGTTCCATCACAAAAAAAAAAAGGAAAAAAGATTGCATTGTCTATGGGTTTCTTCCTCCTACTTTTCCCTTTTGTTTTCTTTCCTTTTGGCAATCTGTGTGCATAGATTCAGGTTTCACTGAAGTAAATGCTCACCATGTTTTCTTCTAGGAGTTTTGTGTTTTCAGGTTTGGGTGGAGATCTTTAATATACTTTGCATTGATTTTTGTGTCCGATGTAATGTGAGGGCCCATTTCACTGTTTTGCAGGTAGAAATCCATTTTACTCAAAGACTATTATAGAGCAAACTTCTCTCTTCACTGTTGTGATATTTGGTGTTCTCTTGAAAAATGCGTTCACTGTATGTAATTTTGGGCTGCATTTTTTGGCTTTGTCATTTTGTCCATAGGTTAATCTTTCTGTGTGTTTGCCAGAAAAGGATTGTTTGGATAACTATAGGTTTTTCTTATTTTTTTTTTTGTTTGTTTATACAGCTTCTAAGCTTGTTCTTTGTGTGTGTATTTAGTCTCTGTTATTTTGTACCATCGTTTATTCTTTTGTGGCAAGAAACTTCAGTATCCTCCTTTCAAGCTGTTTTGAAGATGCAACCATACTGTTAACCCTGGTTATCCTGCTGTGTAATAGAAGAACAGGATTTCTTTCCTCTCATCTGTGTGGAACTTTGTACCCTTTTCTAATCCCTACTCATTCCCCCTCTTCCCTCCAACCTCTGATAACCACTGCTATGCTTTCCAGGTCTTTGAGATACAGTTTCTCAGCTTCTGCATGAGTGAGAGGATGCAAAGTTTATCTTTCTGCCTGGCTCATTTTATTTACCTTCATGTCCTCCAGGTGTAACTGTGTGGCTCCCATGATGGGATTTCATTGTGTTCTTCTGGCTGAAGAGTGAGTGTTCCAGTGTCTGCATGTGGGACAGCTTCTCTATCTCTTCAACTGCAGATGGACAGGTAGGCTGATTTCTTATCTTGGCTATTCTGCATAGTGCTAGATTCCACCTGCGAATGCAGATAATCTCTTCCGTGTCTTGATTTCATGTGCTGTGTATATATACCTAGTAGTCAAATTGCTGGATGAAATGGTAGTTGTCATTTTAAGGTTTGGAGAAAACTCCAAGTGGTTTTTTTAGTGTGTATACTAGTTTATGTTTCCACGAACTGTGGAGACAAGTTCCCCCTTTGTGGAAAACCCACACCATCATTGTTTTGTCTTTTAATATTTTTCAACTTTTTTGTAGTATCCAGTCCATCTACAGTGAGATGGAATATGAGTGGTGGTTTTGATTTTGTATGTATGTGTGATTAGTTACATTTGCCAAGTTATTGTTTTTGTTTTTTGGGTTTTTTTGAGATGGAGTCCTGCTCTGTCACCCAGGCTGGAGTGCAGTGGCGTGATCTTGGCTCACTGAAACCTCTGCTTCCTGAGTTCAAGTTATTCTCCTGCCTCAGCCTCCTGAGTAGCTGGGACTACAGGCACCAACCACCACGCCCAGCTAATTTTTGTATTTTGAGTAGAGACAGGGTTTTATTATGTTGGTCAGGCTGGTCTGGAACTCCTGACCTCAAGTGATCTGCCCACCTTGGCCTCCCAAAGTGCTGGGATTACAAGTGTGAGCCACCGTGCGCGGCCCATTATTGAACTTCCTACTTCTAGGAGATAAAGTTGTTTAGAGATAAAGTTGATCTCATTCTCACATGCATGAGGTCATGCAGTGTTTGTCTTTCTCTACCTGGTTCATTTCCTTTAATATCACATCCCCCAGGTTTCTGCACGTTGATGCAGATGACGTGATTTCATGAATTTCTATGGCTGAAGAGAATTCCATTGTGTACTGTGGTTTCTGTATTGCTTCATCTGTGGATGAACAAGTATGTTGATTCCATATCTTTGCTATTGTGAACAGTGCTTCAGTCACCATAGGAAGCCCGATATCTCTTCAACATAACAGATTTCATGTGCTTTCAGTGCATAACCAGTGGTGGGATTGCTATATGAAAGGGTAGTTGTAATTTTAAATTTTTGAGGTAATTTCAACTGTTTTGCATCATGTGTACAGTAATGTACGTTCCCATCAATAGTGTATTAAAATTTCTTTTGGCTGGGTGTGGTGGCTCATGCCTGTAATCCCAGCACTTTGGGAAGCCAAAGTGGACGGATCATCTAAGGTCAGGAGTTCGAGACCAGCCTGGCCAACATGGCGAAAGCCCATCTTTACTAAAAATACAAAAATTAGCCAGGCGTGGGGGCGCATGCCTGTAGTCCCAGCTACTCGGGAGACTGAGGCAGGAGAATCACTTGAACCTGGGAGGCAGAGGTTGCAGTGATCCAAGATCGTGCCACTACCCTCCAGCCTGGGTGACAGAGCAAGACTCCTTCTCAAAAAAAAAAAAGAAAGTTTCTTTTTCTCCAAATCTACATTGGCCATTGCCTGTGAACATATGGGGATTTTTTGTTGGTTTTGGTAGGTTTCTTTCTAAGTAGAGTGAGAGGTGTCTGAGTGTGGTTTGCACTTATACATTTGTGTGAGGATTAGTGAAGTTGAGCAACTGGTCTTTGACTTGTTAGTCAATTTCAAGTTTTCTTTTCAGATACACCTTTTCAGGTTTTTTGCCCAGTGTTGGACTGGGTATTAGGTTTTGTTCATTTTCCCAGTTATAGTAGTACATTCTACTATTTAGTAGTATATTCTTGTGCATGTTAGATAACAACCCCTTTCACAGATATGATTTTGCCAAACCTTCTTTCAATCTGTAGGATGCCTTCTTTTATGACTCATTGTTTTTCTTCCCCATGCAGAAGTTCTAAAATTTTGTGTAGTCCCCATGTGTTTGTATTTGCATCTGTTAGCAGTGATTTTTGTGTCCCATCAAAAAAAAAAAAAGAAAGAAAGAAAGAAAAGAAAAAAGAAAAAGAAAAAGAGGGGAATGTTCACTTTTCCTCCCTGCAGAGGTAGCAGTGAGCCGAGATCGCACCATTGGACTCCAGCCTGGGTGACGAGTGAAATTCCATCTCAACAACAACAACAAAAACAGCCTCAAAGATTATTGGTAAAATGTAAATTTTTGGCTGGGCATGGTGGCTTACACCTGTAATCCTAGCACTTTGGGAGGCTGAGGCGGGTGGATTGCCTGAGCTCAGGAGTTCGAGACCAGCCTGGGCAACATGGTGAAACCCATCTCTGCTAAAAATATAAAAAAATTAGCTGGGCGTGGTGGTGCATGCCTGTAGTCCCAGCTACTTGGGAGGCTGAGGCACAAGAATCACTTGAACTGGGAAGGCAGAGGTTGTAGTGAGCCAAGATTGTACCACCGCACTCCAGCCTGGGTGACAGAGTGAGATATTTGAAAAAAAAAGAAAATTTTTGCCTAGGGTTAAAGGATTGTTTTGAATTAGATAAGATAAAGCTAAAAGTTCAAACAAGTTGTAGAAGGATTATAAAAATTAATCTTGCAAAAGAAATTCCATGTATGGGACCAGGTACAGTGTCTCATGCCTGTAATCCCAGCACTTTGGGAGGCCAAGGTGGGTGGATCACTTGAGTTCAGGAGATGGAGACCAGCCTGGCCAACATGGCAAAACCTCATCTCTACTAAAAATACAAAACTTAACCAGGCATGATGGCACATGCCTGTAATCCCAGCTACTCAGGAGGCTGAGGCATGAGAATCCCTTGAACCCAGGCAGTGGAGGTTACAGTGAGCCAAGATCACACCATTGCACTCCAGCTTGGGCAACAAAGCAAGACTCTGTCTCAAAAAAAAAAAAAAAAAAAAAAAAAGGAAAGAAAGAAAAGAAATCTCATGTGTGAACATATTTACTAATTCAAAAGGGTATTATATCATTTTTCTGTAAATTGAGCATTGAAATATCTTAAGGCACTTATCTGCTCTTTAGCAAAATTTGTAAAGGGTTATAAAAGGTTTTTGTTTTTTTAAAATCTCTGAGTCATCATTTTGGCAAAATAAATAACTTAGGTAATCTGGAATTCTGTTTTATAACATCAAGTGTTTTAAACTTCTAACATATTTAACAGGCTTCCTAAAATCAAACTTCAGTTTCAAAATCATCTTTCCTGACACCTGGATATTGAATGCTACAGCAGGCCCCTGGAACATCCAGAAGAGAGGTAAACAGGATCACCTGACATGTTTAGGTACATGGGATTGCCAAAATGATGTTTAATCTTCTTCAGGTTATATTTTAGGGAATAATATAAATATTTGCTCCAAAATTGTATGGGATTTCTAAAATTTTAATGTCTAAGTATATGCCATCAGGCACAATTAAGGATGTTATGTTAAGTTATTGTAAACCACGGAGATAACCAAATTACTCTGTCAATCATGTTTATGACTGTAACTACCCTGGACATTTTGTTATTCACAGACAATTGTCTTGTTTTGATTCTCTTCAAAAGATGGATTATAATCAGCTATAGAAATTTGACAGGTGCTCTCAAATGCAGGTTTCTGATAACTTTGGAGATTATGACATTGGAATAAAGGAAAAGCATACAGGACTCATGAAGAGGTGAAATCCTCACAAATATCAAGCAAAATAAGAGTTAACTGAATGGACTGAACTAGCAGAAAACTGAAGTAATCTTTTGACTTTTGCTTGGAACATTGCTGATCTTTGTTTTGTTTTTCAGAGTCAAGGAAACTTATTTTGAGCTATTTATGGCCTTTAATAATTGAGTAAGGTATATTCCTGTGAACAAAATTTTGAGCATATTTGTCTTTCTCTGTCTGCCTGGCTTCTCCAGAATTTAGAAACTAGTTGTGAGTATTCCTAACTTACGGCAATGTAGTTGTTTGCATCTGTGCAATAAGAATCCATTTTCTTTTGTAACAGACAAATGAGTTGTTTTACCAAGGCTTTGACTGGAAGGGTATGCTTCCCTTTAAGAAGTCAAGCTCGATTTGCAAAGCCAATAAAAGCCCCTTGGGAAAATTGGCCTCATACCTTGTCTACACAGTCCCTATACAGGGTTCCTGGCCTGTGGTAAGTAAAGAATGTATGTTTCTTTGTTTCTTTCTTTCTTTTCTTTTCTTTCTCTTTTCTTTTCTTTTTTTTTGAGATGGAGTCTCACTCTGTCACCCATGCTGGAGTATAGTGGCATGATCTCAGCTCACTGCAACCTCTGCCTCCCAGGTTCAAGTGATTCTCCTGCCTCAGCCTCCCGAGTAGCTGGGATTACAGACACACACCACCACGCCTGGCTAATTTTTGTATTTTTTAATAGAGACAGGGTTTTGCCATGTTGGCCAGGCTGGTCTTGAACTCCTGACCTCAGGTGATCCACCCGCCTCAGCCTCCCAAAGAGCTGGGATTACAGACATGAGCCACCTATGCCCAGTCAAGAATGTCACTTTCTAACAGGCCCAGGAACCCCATGCTCTTGGGACCCCAAGAAGAAATGAGTTTACCCAACTCACAGGTATTTGAGGGTACAAACCCACGGCTGGGCTCAGGCTCAGCTTAAAAAGTCCTATCTGAGATTCCTTGTGGAACTGAGTTTCATCAAAACCAATCTAAGGCTTATATAAAAATAATTATTCTTGCTGCACTTTATGCAAATAATCAGGCCAAGTATAAGACTAAAGTCTATTCTGCAAACAATTCAGTCCTATCCTGATTTGTTTTTAACAAGAATGGGGACTGGAGCTAGAGAAATTATGTTTCAAAACTTAACATACATTTGTCATTAAATTCCAGACTCATTAGTTGTTTTTAAGTTTTTGCCTACATTTTAGACTAACCCTGCTTATTCCTGTGAACCAACCAGCAATCTCCAACTGCAGCTCAGAGGGAACAAAAGGGATGGGTAATGTAAAAATCTGGATCAATATTCTAGTTCTGAGCAATTATCCTGCAAATCCTGCCCAGGTGATGGGAACAAATAGGGTGCACATCACCCATCAACTTTCCTTGTTGGGAAAGTAAGACCAAGGGAGCTAACCAAAGCCAAGCCCCATGCACCCAAATCTTAGCAAGCATAACTATAGCCACCAGTTATCTGGTTGTGTAACAAGACATCCTTTTCTCTCCCTTGTTGAAGGAGGACTCAACTCCACAGCTTCACTTTAGCATTTGGCTTAAGATAAGGAGTGCATACAACCCCCTACCTGAGACATTTTTGTCCTAAACTCAATTCCAAGCTTTGTGTCAAAGCCCTAGAAAAGAAAACTGGATCGGAAGGATCCAGAGGCAGATAATAACATAAGTTAAAAGGCACAGCACAGGTGAGCGTGACTAATTCCTGCCAATTAAACCAACCTTCCCATTTCATGGATAAAAGTCATGCTAGTATCCATGGTATACATGAAGTCTAGGGAAGTCAAAGGCTCCTGACAGCAGGGTTTAAATAGTGCGTATCTGGGTAAGAGCAGATATTCCCACCCCCAATCCCCCTTGTTAACATGGATGAAAGTGGTCTGACACCCATGAGCAGCAAGCACCTGTTGCAGTGGCTGGGACTCAGGGATATAAGACTGGAAGAAAGAAAGAGGGATGCCTCACTTTCTCTCCCTCATGTACCTCAGGTATTTGCTAGGAAGAGAAGGGAACCTTGATGCCTCACTCCCCTCTTTCTAGATGAGTAGACATTCATCTTCAGTATGTAATCCTTTCAAATGCATCCTGAACCCCTGGCACTGCTTTGAAAAAAACACCTTCTTTTTTCCTTTTTCCTCCTCTGTCCTCTCTTCACTGATAGTTCTCTGTATTATGGGACACTCTCCTCAGATCCACCCTCCAAACTAGAAAAAGTTAATTTCCCAAAACTTAAATTGGTTGGCTTAGGATTGGGCTTGGGGGAAGGGAACCCAGCAGGCTGACATGCCAGCAAAAGGGTAAAAGTGTTTTTTTAACCAGTCGGACTTTTGGCCTCCCTCTCTCTGTGCAAACCAGTAAAAGGCCTTGGGGGTTTTTGAGCTGTCCTTACCGCCCCGTTCATTTCGATACATGCTTTCTAGTAACCCGGTTTGTCTCTTCTCGCATTCAGGCCATCAAACTCCAAACAGTCAGGCAACCGGAGCCTCAGACGATGGACCCTTCTGTCAGCAAGCCTTAGCTAGGCCTCTGAGGGAGATCTGACTGCTGCTTTCACAAATCAGTGCCCCCTGTCAGCAGGAAGCAGTTAAGATCAGTCTTCATCCTAATCCTTATCCTTATAATAACGGCATTAGATGGACTTTGTTGGAGGAGGGAATGATAGATGCAGGAGGCAGATGAGGGAAGGTCGCTGGAAAATCTCCAACCTGCCCAACAAGTGTTTACATCAAATGCTTTTGTGAAGATGAGAGAACCTGCCCAGGGTCTTGTCTGCACATGCCTGCAATGGACTGGGGACCTGCCTGGGAGAATGGGGAAATTTGTGCCTTGTGCAGCGGGGAGCAGCCCTGACCTCTTCACCTTGTGTGTGGTGGCCTGATATTCAATCTGTGAGGTGGGAGCCTATTGGGGGACCCCTTTTCACTTTGCTAAGGGTTTTTGTTTTCCTTTTCGCCCAATAAATTCTGCTGTCCTCACCCTTCAATGTGTCCATGTGCTTAATTTTTCCTGGTCGTGACACAAGAACTCGGATTTAGCTGAAATAAGGAGCAAAAATCCTTCATTATTTACATATGAAAAGTCAAGTAACACAGGAGCTAACAATGATAGAGTTACCTAATGTTGAGCTTGAAGGAAGCTAGATGGCCCATAATCCAGCTCCCCAGGACCCACAAGGAAATGAGGCCCAGTGACCCCAAGGAACTTGCCAGCCTCGCTCAGCACATTGCTGAGAAGTTGGGTGACTGTATCTTACAATTGACAAAATAAAAAGCAAGCCTAGTTCTGCCCTTAGAAGGCATTTAGAAATATTCAGTGAAGTGAAATGAACGCCACAAGGCAATTCATAACTCACTGAAGAGGAAACAATGCATGCTTTGGTTTCAGGAGAGAACAAGATCACTTCAGGTGTGAGGGTTCTGGGACCAGCATATATTTTCCCATCTTTCCTGAAAGAAACTAACCACTGTCAACCATGTAGGTGGTAGAGAGGGAGCAAGGCAGCTGAGGCCATCCAGGTGGTTGTTGGACATCTCCCATCCCAGGGCTGCTTACTTCATAAGACTCAATAAACTTCCACCTGGGGCACTGCAGAAATTAACACCTGCCTTCTCACGATCCAAAAAGAATTAGCCTTTTTCTCCTTTTTATTTTTATTTTTATTAGTTCTATAGCCAGCTGAACTGGAAATTCCACTAGGATATTCAGGATTCAGACCCTGAGGCATCTAGCAACAGAGCAGGAGAATCTTCCCTAATAATCTTAATAACCAACATATACTGAGCATTTCCTGTAAGCTAGAGGTTGTTTTAGGTTGGAGGTAATTAAGATACTAAGAAGGCTAAAGCCCCTCCAGGCTACCCAATAATTAACTTGATAAACAGGAGATCTGAAAAAATGGCCAGGAGTCCCTCGAGATGTTAATCAATGGTCCTTAAGTGTTTTGAGGTCAGGGATTTTCCCTAAGGATCTGTGCATAGCTAGGCTAGACTGTTTCCCAGAAAAATGCACACAAAAGTTTGCATATAATACATGGGGTTCACTGAAATCATCCTTGTTAAGTCAGTGTGTGTGTGCGTGTGTGTGTGTGTGTGTGTGTGGTGTGTGTGTTAGAGATGGGGGTCGGGGTGGCTGAAACATTATTTTCTTGGCAGAAAATAAGGAAGTGTTCAATGAATGATGAAGACTTGTCAAAAGGAATCAGCTTGAAGGGACTCCCATGGTCAAAAGAAGAACAATTTGAACATCAAAAATAAATAGTGGCCAAGGGCCAGGTATGGTGGCTCATGCCTGTAATCCTAGCACTTTCGGAGGCCAAGGCGGGAGGATTGCTTGAGCCCAGGAGTTCAAGACCAGCCTAGGCAACATAGCAAAACCCCGTCTCTACAAAAAAATTTAAAAATTAGCCACGTGTGTTTGGTGTGTCTATGGTCCCAGCTACTCAGGAGGCTGAGGTGGAGGATCACTTGAGCCCAGGAGGTCGAGGATGCAGTGAGCTGACACTGTGCTACTGCACTCCAGCCTGGGCAGTGGATCAGGACCCTGTCTGTCAATCAGTCAATCAATCAATCAATGCCAAGGTAGGAGGATCACTTGAGGCCAGGAGTTCAAGACTGTGTGGGCAACATAGTGAGTATCCATCTGTACAAAAACTTTAAAAATTAGCCAGAAACAGTGGCACATGCCTATAGTCCCTTGAGAGGCTGAGATGGGAGGATCGCTTGAGCCCAGGAGTTCAAGGCTATAGCAGTGAGCTAGGATAGGGCCACTGAACTCCAGCCTGGGCAACAGAGCAAGACCCTATCTCAAAAAATAAATATTAATCAAGTACAACTCACTAAATGAATTCATGCTGGTGTGAATAAATGAATCAATGGGAGAGTAGGAAAAGTTCTTCCTTACAAAAGAATGCCAACTAATAAATATGGAGGAACTCATGGAAATAATCAACATTGGACAACCACTATGGAGGTGACTGATTCATGTGGGAGCTGTCGATGAATACTAAGCTAGTTGGTGGAAGTGTGACAAAGAACAGGATATTGCCATAATATTGGAATATCTCCCCCCACCACCAATACTAATCAATTACAAAGGTGAAATGGTGAAATTAAGGTGGAGAAACCCAACAGTCACCAACATGACTAGATGATTAAGGTCAACATCACCAATGGTGGAACAAGCCTGTCCCTGGTGTGAAGCACTGAGAGGAGCACATCGCCATCTCTGTGATGTTCCTGCCATGAATGAGCGAACATCAGATGGACCTGAGTTGAGGGTTGTCCTACAGAATGCAAGGCCCGCATGCTTAAAACTGTTAAGGAAATGAAAGACAGGGAAAGGATGATGACAAACTGTTTAAGATTGAAGAAATTTGAAAAGACAAGACAGGCTGGGCACAGTGGCTCACACCTGTAATCCCAGCACTTTGGGAGGACGAGGCGGGAGGATCACTTGAGGCCAGGAGTTCAAGACCAGCCTGGGCAACATGATGAAACCCCGTCTCTACTAAAAATACAAAAATTAGCCAGGCATGGTGGTGCTCGCCTATAATCCCAGCTATTGGGAGGCTGAGAAATGAAAATTGCTTGAACCTGGGAGATGGAGGGTGCAGTGACCTGAGATCGCACCACTGGACTCCTCCCTGGACAACAGAGTGAGACTGTGTCTCAAAAAATAAAAGTAAATAAATAAAAATTCAGAAACAGGCCGAGCATGGTGGCTCATGTCTATAATCCCAGCACTTTGGGAGGCCAGGAGTTCGAGACCAGTCTGGGCAACATAGTAAGACTCCCTGTCTCCAATATTTAAGTATAATTTCAAAAAAAGATAAAAATTCCCAAACAACTTATGAAAATTAGTACTTATTTATAGAGAGAGAGCAAAGGAGAAAAGAAGTAAAATGAACAATTAGGGAATGTGGGTAAACGGGAGATAGTTCTCTGTACTGTTCTGGCAACTTTAGTGTAAGTTTGAAATTATTTAAAAATATATTATTTTGAAACAAAGAATGACAACTCATACACAAAGGACTTATGGTAGATCATTTGCCAATGGGGCCACATTTTCTCCTATTTTGGATGCTTCTTTGCAATGTTACTTTGTGGCCTTTCCTATCAAGAGGGAGAGTCTATTGTCCTGCCTTTTGAATTTAGGTAGCTTTGTCCCTTGCTTTGACCAAAAGAAGGCAGACATTATGTGACTCGTGAGCCTTGGTCTTTTTTTCTTTTTTTGAGACGGAGTCTTGCACTGTCGCCCAGGCTGGAGTGCAGTGGTGCGATCTTGGCTCACTGCAAGAACACCTCCCGGGTTCATGCCATTCTCCTGCCTCAGCCTCCCGAGTAGCTGAGACTACAGGCACCTGCCACCATGCCTGGCTAATTTTTTGTATTTTAGTAGAGACGGGGTTTCGCCATGTTAGCCGGGATGGTCTCGATCTCCTGCTCATGATCCGCCTGCCTTGGCCTCCCAAAGTGCTGGGATTACAGGCGTAAGCCACCATACCCAGCTGAGTCTTGGTCTTAAAAGGCCTCACAGCCTTCCTTCTTGCCCTCCTGCTACTCTGAGATCATTGTGGAAAGAAGCCCAGAACTCCTTGAGGATAAATGACCACATATAGAGAGAGGGCCAACCATGAGCCATGAAAGATAGGCCATCTTGGACCATGCAGCCATTTCAGCTGCATTCTGTCACTAGAGACATGAGCCCAGGGGACACAAGCCAATGGACCACCAGTTAACACACAGACTTGGGAGGAATAATAAATCATTGTTGTAAGTTTTGGGGTAGCTTGTTACACAACATTAAATAATCTTCTATGTTACTATAATTAAAGATTTAATCAACATGACTGACCATATTGCTTTGAATTTTTCTACATACCAGAGTACTGTAGTTGTATTTTCTCTGCAAAGCTATCTCAAACTTCCATTAGAGAATTTGTTTGCACATGAGTTCATAGTGATAACAACTCTTTATAGAGCTCTTTTATTTATGTAACCTAATTTCACTTTTACCACAAACCTATGAGATGGAATAGGTGTTCTACTTAACTTGACAAATGGGGAAATAGGTTCAGAGAGGTCATGTCACTTGCCAAGGAAACATAGCCTTTAAGGGGATAATATCAGGACTGGAACCCAGGTCCTTTCTACTTTGTCAAGGTTAACTATAGTCATGAGCTTTCTGAAGAGAACACCTTGCTCTCCCTTCAGATGTCAAACCAGAAATATATCAGGAAATGTTCTGAATCAACCTCAGTTGCTGTGAATATGAATGGGGGTTAACAAGAATTTCCCAAGCAACCAGGACCCCAAATGCACTTTATTCCACCTGTACCTCATTTTATTGTGTGGATACTGAGCTGTATGACAACTACAGTTCTCAAATAAGAAGAGCTTACAGGGAGACTTAATGTCAATCTTAAAATATGCTTGATTATGACTGAAAGTTGTCTAGTCATTTGAATGTGGTCAGCACTGAGCCTCAGAACAGAGACAGGAAACAGATGTTGGTAGAAAGTAAGGATTAAAAGTCACTGAACAACAAAAATCCTCTATTTTTCTTTTTAGCCATTATCATTAAGCTTCCTATAAACAATCAGTAACTATTTGCTGATTGATGAATGGACAGACAGATGGAGGAAGCCCAAATGAATGACATAATAGAGGCTTAGAGCACAGGTTTTGCAACAAGATGTGGTTTACTACCACTTACCTGTGTGATGTGTCTCAACCTCTCTAAGTCTCAGTTTCCTCAACTTTAAAATGGAAGTGAAATAGAATACATGGCTTGTAGGATGGTTGTGAAGATCAGATGGGAATAGTATTTACAAGGACTAGGCTTGGTGCAGTGGCTCATGCCCATAATCCTAGCACTTTGAAAACCCAAGGTGGGAGGATCACTTGAGTTCAGGAGCTTGAGACCAGCCTGGACAACATAAGGAGAGCTTGTCTCTACAAAAAAAAGAAATCTTAAAAATTAGCCGGACATGGTGGTGCATGCCTGTGGTCCCAGCTACTCAGGAAGCTGAGGCGGAGGATCACTTAAGCCCAGGAGGTGGAGGCTGCAGTGAGCTGTGACCGTGCCATCTACACTACAGCCTGAGTAACAAAGTAACTTTCAAAAAAAAGGTGGGGGGAATGGGGCATAGTGGCTCACACCTGTAATCCCAACACTTTGGGAAGCCGTGACGGGAGGATCACTTGAGCCCAGGAGTTCAAGCCCAGGAGTTTGAAACCAGCCTGGGCAACATAACAAGATCCTACAAAAAAATATAAAAAATTTACCAGGCATGGTGGCATGCACCTGTAGTCCCAGCTACTTGGGAGGCTGAGGTGGGAGAAGTGCTTGAGCCTGGGAAATTAAGGCTGCAGTGAGCATGATTGCGGCACTGCACTCCAGCCTGAGCGACAGAACGAGACCCTGTCTCAAAAATAAAAAAAAAAATTAAAAAATTTAAAAAAATAAAGGACTAGCCTGCCTTATAATAGGCCCTCAGGAAATGTTACCTGATGGGAGAATCTGTGTTTGGTGGTCTTTTAAGAAAGAACAGATATGCTTCTGTCCTGCACAGTTTAACCCTTATTTCTCTAAAATTCCCAGGATCAGAGGAGGTCATCTCCCAAGGCCCTCTCTAGTCCTATGACTCTGAGATAGGATGCCTCCTTCAGATATTTTTTTTCATGGTCAGGGAAATGAGAAACAACTTCAGAAATGGCCCCCTCAAGGCCTGCTCTGTGGGCAGAAACTGGTTTGGAGAGTTTTCTCATCCGGACACACTTTCCTCTGCAGCATCTGAGGTTTCATTTCGGCCATGGTTCATGACAGTGAGTAACCCAACATGAAAAGGCCACTGACAGCTCTTCACCAAAGGATGCGGCTACATAGCTATGAAAGGATTAAAAAACCAATCTCCCCACCCAGACAGCCTGTGAGTAAAACACACATACACAACTTAGTGACAATAATCAAAGAGCTAGAGACAGTGCTATGGTTTCATGGTCCAATAAAGAAAATATAAAGCCCCTTCAGGCTGTCTGCCCTCTCCCAGCAGCCTGTCTGTCTTGATGTGGAGATGAAAGAGCTGGCAATGGTTGACAGAAGGGTCAAAAGAGCTCACCTAGGGGTACAGTCTGCCTTTATAGCGATCACTGTGAGAAGGATTCCGCAGGTCAACATTGCTATCAAAAGTTTCATTCCTAGGGTGAAAAATGGGATTGTTAACCATTTTTGGAGATGATGACGATAACTTTGAAAGCTTTGAAGAAAACCTTTGTCTGGACAGAAACAGCTCAGAAAGCTTTTGGCATGCACACCCATCTGAAACCTCTTGACTGATTATAGCTGGAGAATGCTGACACAGCCTAGAGATACTTTCCCCAGCCTGACTCGACTTGGCTCTCAAGTTCAGTTTAAGGCTTTGTGACAGTCCCTTTGGACTGCTATAGCAAAGTACTGTAGACTGGGCAGCTTAAACAGCCATTTATTTCTCACAGTTCTGGAAGCTGGAAGTCCAAGATTAGGATGCCAAGATGATGGCTGGGTTCTGGTGAGGGGCCTCTTCTGGGTTGCAGACTGCTGACTTTTTGTTGTATCCTTAGATGTCACAAAGAGGATGAGAGAACTCTCTAGGGGTCCCTTTTAAGGGCACTAATCCCACTCATGAGGGCTCCAGCCCCGTGACCTCATGACCTAATCACCTCCCAAAGGCCCCACCACATTGGGGGTTAGGATTTCAACATATGAATTTGCAGTGGAGGGGGACAAACATACAGTCCATTGCAGGCTTATAGCACCCGGAGTCAGGAGGACAGGAATTAAGTCCCAGGGTCCAGGATTGAAGTTCTGTTGCCCACAGATCCAAAACTGCTCTGTGAAAGGCACAGACCCCATATCTTCAGATCTAGATGAACGAAGGGCATCTCAATTCTACTCTCCTCCAAACCCTTTTCTTCTTTGACAGGTTTTTATTCTTCTTCCCCCGTCCCCAGAAATTCCACAAAGGAAAGAAAGTAAGGTACTATTTATTTCTCTCTAGCCCTTAATCTATTGCATTTACTCTGTATTGGTTCCTTTGTTGATGTTTTTGTACATAAGCAGTATATTTTTTTACCCCAGAAGCCACAGACAAAAGGAAATTAATGACTTATTGAGCAACCATTATTTGCTGCCAGATTCTTGGGCAAGGTGTGTGGCATATATTATCACTGTCTCATATAATAAACACTAGGCTAGGTGTGGTGGCTCATACCTGTAATCCCAGTACTTTGGAAGGCCGAGGCTGGCGGATCACTTGAGATCAGGAGTTTGAGACCAGCCTGGCTAACACATCGAAACCCCCATCTCTACCAAAATACAAAAATTAGCTGGGTGTGGTGGTGGGCACCTTTAGTCCCAGCTACTCGGGAGGCTGAGGTGGGAGAAATGCTTGAATCCAGGAGGTGGAGGTTACAGTGAGCCAAGATTATGCCACTGCACTCTAGCCTGGGTGACAGAGTGAAACTCTGTCTCAAAAATAAATAAATGAATAAATAAATAAACACTGCAGAACTTTCTGGAGATATTCATAGTTACAAAACCTTACACTACTAAATAAATATGAATATCATTTAAAATGTGCCATTATGGAGAAGATCTGTGTCTTTTTTTAACCAAGTCATTAAAAACTGATAACTTAATGCTTTTGAAACTAGTTAGCACCCAAGGAACAATATTAAACCCACACAGGTACACTTTTCATACAACCCTCATCTCATTTTCATCTCTACTGTCTGCAAATGGCAGAACCAGCTCCATCTTCTTCAATGACTTAAAAACCTACCTTAGTTTTAGTGCATTACCTTCCAACCCTCTGCCTTCCCAGTTATTTAATCTCTCCAATTCCTAAGACCTTCACCTCCACCTAATTTCAGACTCCTTGAAGCCTTGTCACCTCTGAGCCTCTGAATCAGCTAGACCTGTTTACCTGTAAGACCTCAAGCTCAGAACTATCTTTGGTATCCCATCCTTTCCTCCATTTGGGTCACACCAGCCCAGTTCTCTTTCTCCCTTCACTGTGAAGTATCTAGAAGGGGCAGTCTTCAAGTTGACTTCTACTTCTCATTTCTTCAATCCACTGTGCTATTTCTGCTCTTACAGAGGTCTCTAGCAATAGAGAGTGCTAAAGTCAAGACAGCAATCCAGGCCCTGCCTCATGCAGCACATTGCAGAGAAACTGGGGCCAGAGTGAAAGGCTCAACCCAATGAGTTCCCCTCATACTTCAACCACCTGACACCTCTGATTCATAGGATGCTGTCACTCACTCCCTCTTTCTTATACAATTATATCCTCATTTAATTGCCACAATTTCATACCAGCTTGATTCTCTTTCCAACTTCTCTGGCTCCTATTTCTCAGCTCTCTTCAAAGACATTTCTCCTTCTGACACACCTTCAATGCAGGCCTGTCCCTGCTTTCTTCTTTTTATTTATTTATTTATATGTATTTTTTGAGACACAGTGTCACTCTGTTTCCCAGGCTGGAATGCAGTGGTGTGATCATGGCTTATTGCAGTCTCGACCTCCTGGGCTCAGGTGATCCTCCCACCTCAGCCTCCTGAGTAGCTAGGACCACAGGCACGCACCACCCGGCCTGGCTAATTTTAAATTTTTTTGTAGACAGCGGGGAGTCTCCCTATGTTTCACAGGCTGGTCTTGAACTCCTAGCTCAAGCGATCCTCCTACCTTGGCCTCCCAAAGTGCTAGGATTACAGGTGTGAGCTACCACGCCCAACTCTTCTCTTTTTCTCATCAACATTCTCCTGTGGAGATCACATCTACTTCTATTATTCCCTGTAAGTGTATGGCTCTTAAAGAAACAGCTATGCTTGACTTTTCTCTTGACCTCAACCTCAGCATTTTCAGTTGGTTGTGGGCAGGAGTAGCCTACCAGTATTTTACATTCAGTGTCTCCAAAACAAGACTCTTACATTTTAAATCCACTTCTCTTTCTGTGTTCTCAATTTCAACCACAGTTGTCTTTAACTTCTCCCTCTTCCTCATCCCCTCCCCCTCCTCTGAGTTGCCAAGACCTATCAGTTCCACTTGTCAATCCATCCCTCCCTTCCCATTCCCAATGATACTGTCAGAGTTCAGGCCCCTACTTTGTTTCCTCTCCCTTAATTATGGCAATACCCTATTGGTCCGCTGCTTCCTACCACCAGAGTACCAAGATCCTTAACCACGTACCTTCTCCAAAACCCTCCCTCAATTTTTTTTTCAATAGTCCCCCATTGGTTAAAAAATCAACTCCAAGCTGTTTTAGCCTGGCTTTCAATGTCCCTAGAGCTGCCTCAGCAGTCTCCTATTAGCCTCTCTGTGCTCTCCAAACAGTTCCTGTCTTTTCAGCAACTTTGTTCCTCTTGTTCCCTCTGCCTGGAGTTCTCATTCCATTCTTACCTACTAAATGCTGCATCCACCAAAGCCTTTCCTTCTTGTTCCCTTCTCACTTGAGGCTGGACCAAATCCCTCTTTTCTTTGGCTTCTCATAGCATATCTTCCATTTTGGATATCAGTTATACCATTTATACCTTTTTCCTCATATTGAGGTAAAACGGGTCTATTTCCCCACCAGCTTGTAAAGAGTCTTCAAGTTCCATTCCATAAAAAAATTATAAAGCTTTTGGTGATTTTTTGTGTTGTTTTGTTTTTAACTGGGCATGGTAACAGCAACTAGGAGTCAAGAAAAAAAAAAAAAAAAAGTAGGCCGCAGCCGCAGGGCTGGATCATTCTAGTGGGAAGAGGGAAATACAGGAACAGAAAGCACCGTGCTGTGTGGCAGGAAGTGAGATGCCTTATTACATTTGCTTCCCCCAGTTGGGACTTTGCACAGGTTGGATGCATGATATTTTCCAGCTGGAAGAGTCTAAAAGATAATGTGATCCACCCTTCATGTGTCCTAGCATAGGAAACTGAGAACACAACAGTTAGGGACTTGCTCAAAGTCACCAAGTCGGTGAGTGGCAAGAGCTGGATCCAGCCCCAGGTCCAGGGCACGCTCTGCCACATCCCAACACAGCCCCTCCCGCTTTGCACGCTCAGGGTGGGGTGGGGTGGGGTGGGGTGTCGCAGCAATTACTCAGGTTGCCAACCACAGGGAGTATTCTAAAAGCAATCAAGTGCAATCAAGGGATATGTCTGGGCTGAGTGAGAAAAATAAAAAAAGGGAAGATGTTGAAGGACATGAAAATCTTTCTCCTTTTATGAATGCTTCATTGCCATAAAACTCCCCTCCACTCTTGCTTCCACAAAATTCACTGGAAATTTATTTTGTTCCTTTTGAAAGTCAAATTGTTCTAGGGTTAATGAAGTGATCATTCGCAGGAAAAGAGGTCAAACCTTTTTAAAGGTCTCATTCCCGGATTGGTGCTCCTCCTGTAAGTCATGAGGAAGGTCCCAGACAAACTGCATGATTTTTTCTTTTAAGAAGTTATATGATTGTGAAAGGAGTTCATTTAATTATTACTATTTTTTTAAATAGGAGTCTTACTCTGTCGCCCATGCTGGAGTGCAGGCAGAGGCACGATCATAGCTTACGGCAGCCTCAAACACCTGAGTGCAAGCAAACCTCCAACCTCGGCCTCCTGAGCAGTTGGGACTACAGAGGCATGCCACCAAGCCTGGATAAATTTTTTTAATTTTTGTAGGTACAAAGTTTCTATATGTTGCCAAGGGCTGGTCTCATGCTCCTGGCCTCAAGTGATCCTCCTACCTTGGCCTCCCAAAGTGCTGGGACTACAGGCATGAGCCACCACACCCAGCTGAGAGAGGGTTTTATTTTTATTTTTCCAAAAGTTTTCTCAAAATCATTGCCTTATTCTCAACAGGGCTTCAAATAAAACCACATTAAGGTTTCCAGTACCTGGGCTGGTCTCAAACTCCTGAGCTCAAGCGATCCATCTACCTTTGCCTCCCAATGTGCTGGGATTACAGGGTGAGCCACTGCACCCAGCCAATTCTATGTTTTAACATAGATTCAGCGCTCAAAGCATGTATCCTAGAACCTTACCAGAGGAGGTAAGAGAGTGTGGTCACTCTGTCCCTCTTTTGAAACACTGAAGAAATCACACCAACTCCACCTAGAGATTTTATTCTTAACCAGGCTTTACTCTCCATAAACTGAGAAATAGTATTTTCCCCAAAATAATAAAACTACTAATTTATCATTGGTTAGTGCCTTGCAGATTACCAAGGTCTTTCACATACACTTCTGTAAACATTTCTGTACAGGTGAGAAAACTGAGTTGCAGCAACATTCGCTCTGCTAGCAAATGACAGAGCAAGAGACAGCACGGTAAGGGAGAAAGAAATCCTTGGCTTTGAGTTCAGGCTCGGGACTTGATCTCAGCTCAATGAATCCTAGCAACACTAAACTGGTCAATGTATGTAACCTCTTTGAGCTTCATATTTTTTTTAATCACAAAATATTTGTCATACCCACCCCACAAATTTATGACAATTAAATAGGACAAAATGTAAAAAGCCACAACAAAATTCCTAGCACATAAAAGATGTCCACTGAACATATAGCCTGCCTTAGTTGCTACAACTGTAAAAGGGGGTAATAAAATCTAAGTGAAATCTACCTGGAGGATGCACTTCCACTGTTAGTTCTCTTTGTCCACTTCCATTTCCCCTCCTTCTTCCCCCACAAACCAAAGCTACCTCCATGGAAAGGATAATTCGGCATACTAGAAAACAATCTTAGGGAAGTTGATCTTCACACATCAGCAAGCATTTAACTTATCTACTGAACTCAAAATTGTTTCTCAGAAAAAAAATGTCCCGTATCTTTCCCCCATGTGGCTCAACTCGCAAAAAGGACTTCCAAGTAGATTTCTTTTTTATTTTTAAAGTCACAGTGCCACTTCAGTTTATCCAAAACTTAGATGGAGAGCTAAGTTTGGGGGGCGGGGTATGCAGAGAAAAGGAAAATGAAGAAAACGGTGGACAAAACAATTGAGAGGAAAAACAAGTTTTCATACAAATCTGGGCTCTCTTCCAAAGAGATCATTAATTCTAAGATATTTTACTATCTGCTCAATGCTACAAAGCTTCCACGTGGCCACTGGATGAAAGAGTGTGTACCAAGCCATGGATTCCCTGGCACTATCATTCACACAGTCACCAGCACATGGTGTCAAATTCGTTCTCAAGTATCAGCTTACAGTCTCCTTCACCCAAAGCAGGAGGTCAACAATTACTTTCAATTACATTTTGAATACCATTCCCAAAGGAAGGAATGCAAGAAAATGTTCCTCTCATTTTTAAGGACTGTTTTTGGCTGTTTGGGGTTGTTTCTGTTTTGGTGGCAGTAAAGTTCCTCTTTGGTTAAGGTTTAATATTTATGTATACCATTTACCCACACCACGGAAGGTGGGAAATTCCAGTTGTTCTCGCCCTTTGAGTTTTTAGAATAATCGTATTTACAATGAGGCGCTCAGAATTTGGAACAGTTTGCATTTTAGAAGTATAGGAAAAGAGTCTCCTTGATAAGCACCTATAAGTTGCAGGCACGTAACCAATAAGGGCAGGGGAGAAATTCCCAAATGTCAAAACAACTCCCCCATCCCCCAAACCCCAGCACCCATTTCTTTTTCTTAAGATTTAGGCCTGGAGAAGATGCCAGATTAAGAATGCAAACCACCTTCGAAGAGGACCTTAGGCTGAGCGCCCGGCTGCGCGCTGTGCGGCGAGCGCGGGGGTCCTGGCCGGTCCGGGCGCTCGCTAGCTGCCCCCCTCCTCGGGCTCGCTGCTGGGCGAAGGCCCGAAGAGGCCTTGGACTCCCCGTCGCTGTTGCATTCCGCCCTGCGCTGGGGGACGGCGCCGGCCGCGCCCTCGAGCCCCCGGGCCTGGCGCTCCAGCAGCTCCTGCAGGTGCTTGATGTAGCCGATGGCAGCGCGGAGCGTCTCCACTTTGCTGAGGCGCTTGTCTGCCTGCTCCCGGGGCAGGTGGTCTCGGAGGCGCGCATAGCCCTCGTTCACGCAGCGCACCCGCTGCCGCTCGCGCTCGTTGCGCTTGCGGAGGAAGGCGGGCTCGAAGGCGCCGCCCAGCGGCAGGGGCAGGTACTGCCGTCTCCGTGCGCAGCCGCTGCGCGCCCACTCCCAGCACGCGGCGTCCAGACGCAGGGCGACCCTGAGGGGGTCCCTCCGCGGGAGTCCGGGCAGCGTCCCCGGAACGCCCAGGGACGCGGTGCGCAGTGAGTATGGCAAGGCCAGCAGTTCCGCCGGTTTACGCATCTCCATCATTTGCCGGAAAGCACACAAATCACTCAAGAGGTCAATCTCTCAATAGAAGAAGACGAAACAGAATCTTAGAAGCACAGGTGCTGGTGCAGACTGCCTGGCTCAGTGGGTCTGTCTTTGGAGAAGTTTCTGGGTCCAGAAGTTAGGTTCCTGGACAGGCTTCAAGGAAACGGTGCATGATTCCTGAAGTTCATTGCACTCCTCGATCTTTTTATGAAGATTTAGGCAGAGGTGGTAGGCAAAGACGTAGGACCTCCTAATCTACACTTCAAACCCCGTCTTCCCCGCTGATCTTCTTTCAAAAGATAACAAAGGGGGTTCCTCTGCCTGGTCCCCCAGCCTGGAAAGGTGAGCTCACACCAAAGTCGTCTTCCAAAGCCACCAAAAGCTTTTCAATGCCTGTAATCCACCACTCTAGGTCTTCAAGAGATGAGTCGTTCGCCAAGAGCCTAGCAGTCTTCAGGATTTGAGAAGAGCTCATCCCAGGAAACTGCAGATCTCCTGGCGGCGGAGGGAAAGTGGACCAGAGGCTTTCTCCTTGAAAATCACTTGACTGTCCTTTGTGGTTTCCCGCGACCAGGTCTAATGGAAGGAGCTTTCAGAGTGTTTGCAAACTTAAACTTGCTCTTTCATTTCTGGGGTCTTAGCCTCATCAAAGGAAAAACTGCTCTCTTGCGGTTATAAAATGTGTCAAGTCAAGGAAGACCCGGGGCGAGGCTTGAGGTTTTTCTTCTTCCAAACCGAATCTTTTAAAAACTCAATGAGGCATGTTTGAAGGGTACAGGAAAAATACAGACTGTAGCAAAGAATATAAGGGTCTGCATATTATGTTCCAACTTATGTTGTTTTATGGTTGTTTAGGGTGTTTTATGGATATGCGACTTTTTAAGAGCACATCAAAAGACTGAACAATAACAAACGCGCTTAGCCGGTTATTTCTCACAGTGCTTACTGTAAACACAGCTTAAATACTGCTTCCCAACCTCCTCTTCTAATCTCACCCAGGATATAAGGACATCATCTTTCCATAGTGCAAAGAGTGTTTTTCCGTTGGATTCTTCTTCTTTAAAAAATGCCATTTATTTTCTCTCTTGGGGGCAGGAAAGCAACATTTGAAAGGTGGAGACTCCCAGTTCCAAGGAGAAAGGATGATGTCTTTGAAGACTTGTCTTTTTAACACACAACCCCTCCAAAATGAATAATTAATCCATCCGTATTGGTAAACCTTTGAAGATGAAAATGTCATTAAAAATCCAACTGTACTGGTTAATGTCAAAGAACATGTTATCATACTGAAAATCAGATTTCCTCTTCTGCAAACCAGTACATTAAAGGCGTCTTCTACTTTAAAAGTCCGACTTTAAAACAAGAGAAGCAAAAACGCCCTACATTTATGATGAGACGTTTTGCCTATTCCTCAGCAGACAAGGTGCTGCCCTAACATGTTTTTCTTTTTAGTTTGGCAAGTCCTGTGCTTCCCTGTTTGTTCTAAATGATCTGCCCGAAGCAACTCAAAAAACAAGGCAAATAAAATAGAAATAATTATTCCTTTCGGGTATAAGTTAGTCACATTTTTAAAGGTGTAGCTTGGCTGGGTGCAGTGGCTCAAGGTTGTAATCCCAGCACTTTGGGAGGCCAAGGTGGTGGATTCCTTGAGGCCAAAAGTTCAAGACAAACCTGGCCAACATAGCAAGACCCCCATCTTTTAAAAAGAAGAAAGAAAAATTAAAAGTTGTAGCTCCTGATGAGGTTTGTACTGGCAAATAGCCTAATACATCATCACAGTTTCTCAGTAGAATTGAGAAAGCCCTTTCTATTAGGAGAAAAGTCCACCACTCAGGCAGGAGGCTGTTATACCGCAAGGTGCTTTTTGGCCATGTCAAAGATTTTAACTTTTAAGAGTGACAGGAAGATAATGAAATATTTTAAGCAGGGAGGTGACATTTGAAGATTCGTGTTTCAAAAAAGATAACTGTATCTGCATATTGGGGACTAGATTGGAAGAGAACAAAAGGAAGAACAGTTGAGATGCCATTTCTCCTTCTCAGATTGGCAAAAATTTAAAAGATTGCTAAGATTCAGGGCAGGCAAGGATTTGAGGAAAGGGTGGGAGCATAAATTGCTTCAAGAAACTATTAAAATTGTTATTATTATTATTATTATTTTGAGACAGGTCTCACTCTGTCACCCAGGCTGGGGTACAGTGATGCGATCTCGGCTCACTGCAACCTCCGCCTCCCAGGCTCAAGGGATCCTCCTATCTCAGCCTCCTGAGTAGCTGAGACTACAGGCTTGTGCCTCCACGTCCCAGCTAAAGAAACTGTTAAAATTAATAGTGCACATCACATCCTTTGATTGAGATATCTGTCCCATTTTGTCCTACCAAAATAAATGTAGCAATACCTATTTATGTATACAGTAATCTTTATTGCAACATTTGTAGCGATTTAAAAAAACGAACAGTCCAGGAAAGGTGGCTCATGCCTGTAATCCCAGCACTTTGGGAGGCCAAAGTGGGTGGATCACTTGAAGTCAGGAGTTCGAGACCAGCCTAGCCAACATGGCGAAACCCTGTCTCTACTAAAAATACAAAAAATTTGTCAGGCATTGTAGCAGGTGCCTGTAATCCCAGCTACTTGGGAGGCTGAGACAGGAGAATCACTTGAATCCTGGAGGCGAAGGTTGTAGTGAGCCAAGATCACACCACTGCACTCCAGCCTGGGTGACACAGCAAGACCCAGTCTCAAAAAAAAAAAAAAAAAAAAGGCGAGGCCAGACACAGTAGCTCACGCCTGTAATCTCAGCACTTTGGGAAGCTGAGGTGGGAGGATCACGAGGCCAGGAGTTCAAGACTCGCCTGACCAGCATGGTGAAACCCCATCTCTACTAAAAATCAAAAAAATTAGCTGGGCATGGTGGCATGTGCCTGTAGTCCCAGCTACTTGGGAGGCTGAGGCAGGAGAATTGCTTCAACCTGGCAGGCAGAGGTTGAAGTGAGCTGAGATAGCCTGGGCGACAGAGCGAGACTCTGTCTCAAAAAATAAATAAATAAAGAAGAAGAAGAGAAAGGAAACAGCCTGAACAGCCTGAATGTCCATCAATAGGAAAAGAGTTAAAAATCTTAGAATATTGTGTTATTATTAAAAATAATGAGTAAAATCTGTACGTAAGAACTTGCAGACATATCCACAATGTCTTAAGTGGAAAAAGCAAATTGCAGAGTAACATATGCAGCGGGAACATAAAAACAATTCTACATGATGTGTATGTCCTTTATATGTGTTTCTGTGAGCATGGAGAATGAAATAGAAAGACATACACCAAATGGTTTTTTGCATTGGTTGCCTAAAAAGAAAGGGTGGCACTTGGGGAGGAAGTGGGGATGTTCATTTTTCTTTATAAATCTTTCTACTCTTTAACTTGCTAATACCAACACTATTACTTTCTTATTTTTATAACTCAGTGAAACTTACTAAGAGAAAATGTGTAGAAAGTTCAAATGACACCCCCTGATCTGGCCCAAACCAACAGATTTATCATTAGAAATTAGAACTCTTAGACCAGGGTTTCTGGCTCCTTGTAAATTCTGTCTCGGAGGAAGAAGTATCTACAAGACTTTCTCTCTCTCTCTCTCTCTCTCACTCCTAATACCACAATCAAAATTGGTCAAGGCCGGGCGTGGTGGCTCATGCCTGTAATCCTAGCACTTTGGGAGGCCAAGGCAGGCGGATCACCTGAAGTCAGGAGTTCAAGACCAGCCTGACCAACATGGAGAAACCCCATTTCTACTAAAAATACAAAATTAGCTGGGCATGGTGGTACATGCCTGTAATCCCAGCTACTCGGCAGGCTGAGACAGGAGGAGAATCACTTCAACCCAGGAGGCGGAGGTTGTGGTGAGCTGAGATCGTGCCCCTGCACTCCAGCCTGGGCAACAAGAGCGAAACTCCATCAAAAAAAAAAAAAAAAAAAAGCTGGTCAAATCCTGATCCTACAGTGGTCTTTTTACAGGATCCAAGTAATGTAATGACCTAACTGCATGGTCACAAAGAATGCTGACAGAGCCTTTCCTAAAGAACAAAAGCATTGAAAATAAGTGGCCTTTCCAGTAGGAATAGGACTGTTTTACTCACATGATGTGCAGGGTATAGGATGGGGGTTACCTTCTTTACATAGATCAAAAGAAGAAGTTTTGACTCCTGATTACTCTCCAGTCAGTTTTGACCCAGATAAACATTCTCTCCAACCTAAAGCTGTCCTAAGGCTGGCTAGATCATGTAACACATATGCTAACCTGCCAAGAGCAACTGGGGCTGGGTTTTTGTAGTCCTATTTGGGTCTGCTCATGAAAGGGGGCAGATGGGCAGGTATATTTTAATCCTTTCCTTCTAGCTTTTGTCTTTTCTCCCTTGTTTAAGGCTACCTTCTCCTACCGCAAGTTTTACAAGGCCTCCCCTTGTCTATATAATACCTTGGTGTGAATTATGAAGAGGCACCAAACTCAAGGCTTGGAGAATGAATGGCTGACTCTAAAATTCATCCGGAAGAACTTTTGGGCAAGGATTGCCCAAATTTGGAAAAGAAGACAAAAGAACACAACGTGCACTTTTAATATTCATGAGGAAGAAACGACCACTTGAGATTCTAATTGAGGCTGTGTTAAATAGAAAGAAATTGGGCCAGGCGCAGTGGCTCACACCTGTAATTCCAACACTTTGGGAAGCTTATACAGGCAGATCACTTTAGCCCAGGAGTTTAAGACCAGCCTGAGCAACATGGGGAGACCCCCTCAATACAAAAAAATACAAAAAGTAGTCAGGCATGGTGGCATGCACCTGAGGTCGCAACTACTCAGGAGGCTAAGGCGGGTGGATTGATTGAGCCCTGGAGATCGAGGCTGCAGTGAGCTGTGATCATGCCACAGCACTCCAGCCTGGGCAACAGAGCAAGACCCTGTCTCCATTAAAAAGATTAATTTGGAGAAAATTACCTTTTAAAAAAAAAAAAAAACATTGCATATCTCCATATATGCACATAATAGAACTCACTTCTTCAGGTCTTCTTTTTTGTTCTTAAGTAAATTTTGGCCAGGTGCCATGGCTCATGCCTGTAATCCCAGCATTTTGGGAGGCTAAGGCAGGCGGATCACTAGGTCAAGAGATCGAGATCATCCTGGCTAACATGGTGAAAGCCCATCTCTACTAAAAATACAAAAATTAGCTGGGCATGGTGGCGCGTGCCTGTGGTCCCAGCTACTTGAGAGGCTGAGGCAGGAGAATCACTTCAACCCAGGAGGCAGAGGTTGCAGTGAGCCAAGATCGCGCCGCTGCACTCCAGCCTGGTGACAGAGCAAGACTCCATCTCAAAAAATAAAAATTAATTAATTTCAAATATTTTTCCATGTAGGTCTTGAACATATCTTATTATGCTTATTTCAAGATGTTTTATAGGTTTTGTTGCTATAGTGAATAAGATTTTTTCTGTTATTCAAAGCTACTGATTTATTTCATGTTAATCTTTAATCTAGTCATTTCGCTAAACTCTCTTATTAGTTCTAATGGTTTTTAATCATGATAAGATCTACATACGATTAAATGCACAGATGTTAAATATACAACTTAATGAGCTTTGAATACATGTATACACTTGTGAAATAACACCCACTCAAGATGGCTTTTTTTTTTTTTTTTTTTTTTGAGAGATGGGGTCTCACTCTGACACCCAGGCTGGAATGCACTGACAGAATCTCGGCTCACTGCACCCTCCGCCTCCTAGGCTCAAGCCATCCTCCCAGTTCAGCCTCCTGAGTAGCTGGGACTACAGGCATGCACCACCACGTCCAGTTAATTTTTGTATTTTTAGTAGAGACAGAGTTTCAGCATGTTGGCCAGGAAAGTCTCGATCTCTCGACCTCATGATCCACCCGCCTGGGCCTCCCAAAGTGCTGGGATTACAGGTGTGAGCCATCACGCCCAGCACATCCTGGTATTTTAATAAGAAAGCTTCTAATGTTTCCCTATCTAGTAGATATTCTTTACCAAGTTAAGGAAATTTGTTTGTTATTTTCAGGAAGAGCTATTAAATTTCATCAAATTCTTTTTAACATCTATAATCATGTGTTTTTTTATTTGTTATTGTAATGAATTGCTATAATAGATTTTCTAACATTGAGCCACCTTGCATTCTTAGAATAAAATCCTATGAAGTCGTAATTCTTTTATACACTGCTGGATTCAATTTGTTAATATTTTATTTAGAATTTTTTTTCTTATAGTCCCAAGTTATATTGGCTCATAGTTTTATTTTCTTGTGCTCTCCTTTTTTGGTATCAGCATTATTTCAAACTCTTAAAAATAAGTTGAGCGGGTTTCCATCTGTTTCTAGGTGTTGGAACCATTTGTAAAAGATGAAAATTATCTGTTCCTTGGAGAGTTGCTGAAAGAAAAAACATATGGCATATGGACTTTTTGTTGTTGTTCTGAGACAGAGTCTCAGCCAGTGACCCAGGCTGGGGTGCAGTGGCATGATCCTGGCTCACTGAAGCCCCAACCTCCTGGGCTTAATCAATCAGCCTCCTGAGTAGCTGGGACCACAGCCATGTACCACCACACCCGACTAATTTTTATATTTTTTGTAGAGATGAGGTTTCAACATGTTGCTCAGGTTAGTCTCGAACTCCTGAGCTCAGGTGATCCACCTGCCACAGCCTCCCAAGTGTTGGGATGACAGGTGTGAGCCACTGTGCCCGGCTATGGACCTTCTTTGGAGGTAAATTTTCAGTTACTTTTTCATTTCTTTTATCATTGTTGTTGGAATTTTAGGAGGCCATTAACAAAGACCTTGTCTTTTTCTCTTGAGTTTCCAGCTTCCTTCAATGGCAACTACTGCTCCTTTGTTTATCATCTTAGACTCACAGATAGGCAGTTTAGTTTTTGCCCCTTAAACTTCTAAAATGAATCAGAACAGTACATCAGTTAAATTAACCCCAAAATGTGGTGGACCCCAGGCCAAAAACTCACTCCTTATTTTATTTGCTATTTCTAATGAAGGCCATTCCAGTATAGCTGGCCTGAGGTTATGAAGTCAAATAAATTACCCACAGAATAATCCTCCAAATTAAAAAAAAATCCTCATTATCAAATTGCTAGGCATAAATTAAAACCCAAAGCTTAAATAACCTTATCCTTTTAGGTTAAAATTCAGACATATCAATGTTAAAATTTCTTTGGCTAAACTCCTACGAATCATTTCCCCTCTGTGATATTATGATATATATTGGGTTTTGTCCACAGTTCCTGGCTTATAACTCCCTTAGCTCTTGTTACAGTCTTTTGTTATAATGTTAGGGCACTCAGAAGCAGGCCTCAGAAAACAGAATCTCTCTCTCTCTGAACTTCCCCTGCGCTTCTTTCACCAGCCCACAGAGAACTCTTCTCTTCCACCACCTTTGTAATTGTGGGTCATGAGACCCTCAATTCAGCAGTCCTGCCCCATCCACTGGAGGAAGGAATGCTGCATGGAAGAGACTAGGAAGAATGTGAACAGACAGGCCTTGCTGGGCTTCCCCACTGAGTTTATTAGTATTCAATCACATGCTTTTCGGGCCAATTACATTTCTACATAGTAGTCAGTCATGCCTATCCAATAATGTCTCCGTTAAAGGCCCAAGAGGACAGGATTTGGAGAGTTTCTGGATGGCTGAACTCCTGGGGGTTCCTGGAGGGTAGCACGCCCAGGGAGGGCATGGAAGCTCTGCACCCCTTCCCTGTGCCATGCTCTGTGCATCTCTTCATCTGTATCCTTTGTAATATCCTTTGTAATAAACCAGTAAATGTAAGTTAAGTGTCTCCTTGAGTTATGTAAGCCACTCTAGCAAATTAATGGGACCCAAAGAGGGTGTCATGGAAACCCCAATTTGAAGCCGATTGGTCAGAAGTTCCATAGGCCTGGACTTGTGACCGGTGTCTGATGAGGAAGGGTCGGGGGGAAGTCTGATGGGACTGAGCCCTCAACCTGTGGGATCTGATGCTATCTCCAGGTAGATAGTGTTGGAATTAAATTGGAGGGCGCCCAGTTGGTGTGTGTTGCAGAACTGATTGCTTGCTTGGTGTGTGGGGAAAACCACCCCACATTTTGTCACAGAAGTCCTCTGTGTTGTGGTGTTGATGATGTTGTGGTTTTTTCTGCTCACTCTTTGATTTCTTATTCTGCTCAGTCTAGTTAGAGGGGTGTTGTTCCAAAGACTGAGTAGAGTGTAGATTCATTCATTCTGTGTGACCCTCACAGAAATTAGCACAGTTCCTTCAGATCTGAGAAACTGAATTAGTTTGAAACCATATGTGTTCACCCTTTAAAGTCCTAAGACTTGGCTGGGTATGGTGGTTCATGCCTGTAATCCCAGCACTCTGGGAGGCCAAGGCAGAAGGATCACTCAAGACCAGCCTGGGCAACATGGTAAAACCCCATCTCCACAAAACATACAAAAATTAGCTGGGTGTGGTGGTGCATGCCTGTAATCCCAGCTACTCGGGAGGCTGAGGTGGGAAGACTGCTTGAGCCTAGGAGGCAGAGGTTGCAGTGACCCGAGATCACACCATCTGTACTCCAGCCTGGGCGACAGAGCAAGACTCTGTCTCAAAAAAAAAAAAAAAAAAAAAAAAAAAAATCATAAGAGTTAACAGAACACACAAGATCACCCCAGTTCTACTGCCACATACACTGCATTTAGAAAACAAGTAATTCTACAGCTTTTAGAGGAGTTGAAAAAGTACTTGGGACATTAATCTAAGAGAAATATTGTTCTAAGTACCAGTGCTTAATCCTCTATACCCATGTACCAGTTTCCTAAGATCAGAGCAGAGACTCAGAGGTAGCCAAGATAAGGGGGGCAGCCTCCTCAGAATGGCCGTCAATAAAACACTAAGCACTTATTTAGCTCTTGAGCCTGAGGATCAGTGATTTGGCCTGACCTCGGCTCAGTTCAAGCATATGTCCCACATGGCAAACTCAGAATCAAGGAGGAGAAAAATAGACTCCACTTCTTCCCAAGAGAAAAAAGGCTGGCTACCGAAAGGAGTGAAGAATTGGGGCTATTGACAAAATCTCTGTATTTTACTTCCCACTGTAAAATAATTGCACAATGTAAACTAGGCCCATGTCAGGGGCTCCATAGCCACAGGTGGGTAGCAGCTACCACACCAGGCAATACAGTTCTAGAGTCACTGGTGTCCTTGCAATTTCTCAAATCTGCCAGGCAGTGTCCTGCCTCAGGGCCTTGGCTCTTGACCTTCTTTCTGATTGAGATAGTCTTCCTCTAGATGTCTGCATGGATCACTCTCTCCTCTCCTTTGGTTCAAATGTCACCTTTTGAGTGATGACTTCTCTGTCTACCCTATTAAAATTGCAGGCCCATCCCCGGGCATTTTCTGTCCATTTTTCCAGCCATTCTTTTTTTTTACGTTATTTATTGCTATCTGGAATATTGTGTATTTTAATTATTTATTTCTTTATTATCTATCTTCTTCCATTATAACATAAGCTCCAGAGGAACTGGTATGTTTTGCCTGTCTTGCTTACTATATACTCCCAGTTCCTAGAGCAATGCCTGGCACATAGTAGACACTCAACAAACATTTGTAGAATAAACTCTGTGCCTCTCTGCAAATATTAAATAAAGAAGGAGGTCAGTTCTTACATTATACATTATAACTTTATCAAACTTATGGGCAGGAATCCCAAGAATGCCAAAGAACAGGTTTACCCACATAAAAGGTCTTTATTTCCAGATCCTCCTTACCGTAAGGAATAGGAAGCAAGATTTGAAACTTTAATTAGGGTCAGTTAAAAGTAAGATATCCTGATCAGCTAAATCTGGGGCCAAGTTTACCCATTACTATTCTTGTCTTTAGTGCTAGGAAATAATGTTTAAAGGTAATTTGCTCTTTGTGTCTATGCCTGATGTCCAGGAAAAATCTTAGTGGTTGTTATCTGGTTGTCTTCATTGATATTATCTCTAAGGTCTATCCTTAACTATACTCTCCATCATTGTTTCACAGTCATACTAATACAGTCCTGTGCCATACAATGATGTTTTGGTCAACGACAGACTGGATATACAAGAGTGATCCCATAAGATTATAATGAAGCTGCCCCATACAGGCATACCATTTTTTAATCTTTTATCTGTATTTTTACTGTACTTTTTCTATGTTTAGATACACAAATACCATGATGTTACAATTGTCTGGAGTATTCAGTACAGTAACATGCTGTGCAGGTTTGTAGCCTAGGAGCCATAGGCCATACCATTTAGCCTAGGGGTGTAGTAGGCTAGACCATCTAGGTATGCGTAAGGGCACTCTATGATGTTTGCACAATCACAGAATCACCTAAGGTTGCATTCCTCAGGACGTATCCTCATTGTTCTGCCACGCCGATGCTCTTCATTTCTACTTGTGTGATTGGCCAGTTTCTCCCATTTTTGTTGTTGTTGTTGTTTGAGGCAGTGTCTTGCCCTGTCGCCCAGGCCAGAGTGCAGTGGCTGCGGCCTGATCACAGCTCACTGTAGCATCAACCTCCCAGGCTCAAAGGATCCTCCTACCTCAGACTCCCAAGTAGCTGGGACCACAGGCATGTACCATCACACCGGGCTGATTTTTGTAAAGACAAGGTTTCACCATGTTGCTCAGGCTGATTTTGAACTCCTGGACTCAAGCAATTCACCAGCCTTGGCTTCCCAAAGTGCTAGGATTACCAGTGTGAGCCACTGTGTCTGGCCTTTCCATTGTCTTTATTGTCTTAACAGCACCGTGGAGTCTCCTTAAAGGGGTAAGTCACCCTGAATCAGCAGTTAAGGCAATCTTTGAGCAACCATTTGCTGTACATCTCCAAGTAAATAGATATATGAGTCAATATGTGTGGCTTCAAATTATACCAGTTTGACTTTCCCTCAGGCATCAGAAATTCATTGAACATATAATATATGCCAGGTATAGTGCTATGTTGTATAGCATTAAATAAGACAGACATGAATCTTCTCCCCAAAATTTAAAATCTATTTGGCAAAATAGAAAATTAAACAATTAATTACAATAAAGATAGGTACTATGAGAGAGCATACAGTGGGCCTAGTCTGGGGAGTAGAGTCAGAACACTTCAATTTTTGTTAATCTTGACATAATTTTTTAATTGAATTTTTGAGGTATTTTTACATACAATAAAATTCACCAATGTCAAGTTTACTATTTGATTAATTTGGACAGATGTATACCGTTGTGTAACCTCTACCACAATCAAGACCATTTTCATCACTCCTAAAAGTTCTCTTATGCCCCCACTGTAGACAATCTTATCCCCCAACCCATTCCCAACTTCTGACAATCACTTCTCTGCTTTCTATTACTACAGTTTTGCCTTTTCTAGAATTTCTTATACCTGGACTCATAATATGTAGTCTATTGTGTCTGGTTTCTTTCACTTAGCATAATATGGCTTTGAGATCCATCCATGTATCAACAGCTTGTTTCTTTTTATTTCTGAGAATTCCACTGTATAGATACTGTACACTATCATTATTCATTTACCAGTTGATGGACATTTGGGTCATTTCCTGTTCTGGCCTATGACAGATAAAGCAGCTATGGACATTGGCATACAAGTCTTTGTACATATGTTTTTGTTTTTCTTTGGTAAATGCCTAAAGAGTGTGGAGAATTGTATGCTATACGAGGTATAAGAAATTGCTGGCCAGGCATGGTGGCTCATGCCTGTAATCCCAGCACTTTGGGAGGCTAAGGCAGGTGGATCACTTGAGGTCAGGAGTTTGCAACCAGCTTGGCCAACACGGTGAAACCCCATCTCTATTAAAAATACAAAAATTCGCCAGGCATGCTGGTGAGCACCTGTAATCCCAGCTACTGGGGAAGCTGAGGCAGGAGAATCATCACTTGAACCCAGCAGGCAGAGGCTGCAGTGAGCTGAGACCGCAGCACAGCACTCCAGCCTGGGTGACAGTGAGACTCTGTCTAAAACAAAAAAGAGAAAGAAAAAAGAAATTCTAAAATGGCTGTGGCATTTTTTTGCATTCCCACCAACAAAATGTGAGGGTGCCAGTTGCTCCATATCTGCGCCAACACTTATTATAGTTGGTCTTTTTAATTTTAGCCATTCTAGTAAGTGTGTAATATCACTTCATTGTGCTTTGATTTGCATTTCTTTGATACCTAATGATGCTGCACATCTTTTTGTGTGCTTAATCGCCATCCATATAGCTTCTTTGGTGAAATGGCTGTTGAAATTTTTGCCTAAGTTTTTAAATTTGATTGTCTTCCTATTACTGTGTTTAAAAGGTTCTTTATATAGTCAAGATACAAATCCTTTGTCAGATATTTGTTTTGAAAATATTTTCGCCCAGTCTCTCACTTGACTCATTTTGTTGACAGTATCTTTTCAAGATCAACCGTTTTAATTTTGATGAAGTTCTATTTGTCATTTTTTTTTGAGATAGGGTCTCTCTCTGTCACCTGAGCTGGAGTGCAGTGACACAATCTTAGCTCATTGCAACCTCATACTCCTGGGCACAAGCTATCCTCCTGTCTCAGCCTCCCAAGTAGCTGGGGCTACACGTGCATACCACCATGCCCAGCTAATTTTTTTTATTTTTTGTAGAGACAGGGTCTCACTTTGTTGCCCAGGATGGTCTCAAACTCCTGGGCTCAAGCGATTCTCCTACCTCAGCTTCCCAAAGTGCTGAGGTGAGAGCCACTGCACTTGCTCCAATTTTTTAATAGTTTGTGATTTTTTTCGTCCTATCAAGGTCACAAAGATTTTTGCCTTTATTTTCTTCTGTAAGTATTATGGTTTTAGCTCTTACATTTATGTGACCTGATTTTTATGTTCATCTCTCAACTAAATAAAATTGTTCCAAGCGAATAGACATCCAAACCCAAACCTAGTGAAAGCATTCGGCTGGTAATAAGATACATCATCATTCTCTAGGCTCCAGATTTGAAGTGGCATTTCAGAGAACACTCTCTCAGTTGAGATGATGACCTTCTTGATTTAGATTTCTATTTGTTGTCAACAGAGAGCAAAACCAATGTGACCTGCCTGCCAATGTTCAGTGAAGTTTCTTCATCTGGAATGTGCTTTCCCCCCAAGAGAAGTAAAGGAAGGGAAACATTATGGGAGTTGACACTCCTCCCAGCTCTCGTCCAAAACGTTGCATGTGCCTCTACCCTTTCACATTAGATTGAATTTTCAAAATTCATCAGTTCCCACTAGACTGCAGGCAGGTGAAGGTCAGGGCTTGTGCCTTGCTCTGTATCCCTAGGTTTGAGATGTAATTCAACAGATGCTTTGTGAATGACAGGAAGAATTCCTGGGTCTGCCGTTCTGCTGGTGTAAGGGAGACACCAGGCAGTGTGGTGTAATTTCAACGTCTACTGCTCAGGAGCTTGGGACCATCTTCCTTTAAAGCCATCTCGGTACTCCTAGCGTTAGGCACAGTGCCTGGCGCGCAGTAGAGAACTGAGGGCAGAGAAAAGGGGAAGGAAATTTGTTTAAAATCCCAAACCCCAGCATTTACGACGGGAAGCAGGGAAACTGGGCAGCCTTCAGGTGTAGCAGACGGCCGAAAATATTCAGGATAGAATCCTAATTCCTCCTGGGCAGCAGAGGCAACTCTCGGGGCCAAATCCCATACTTCGAATTTTGGGGGCTTTGTGTGGACCCATGCTTCTCTAGTAGGGGAATGTCATGAAGACTGAAATCTGAGTCTGCGGGATTTAGGGGATTCAAAACTCACTCCCTGCAGGAACAGCAGCCCTAGTCGCCTAGCAACCATGGGTCGATCGCTCGGCGCTCGATTCTACCCGACCGGATGGAGACGCGGAGCTCCCGGCCGAGCCTCTCGCGGCCAGTGCCTCTGCCATGCGCACGCGCGGAGGGGCCTGGGCTGGGAGAAAGGAGAGGCGGTGCGCGGGCGCCGCTTGCGGGCCGCGGCGGGGAGGGCGCACGCACGGGGGGCGGAGCGGCGGGCGCTGAGAGTGGCTGAGGAGCCGGAAACGCGCCGTGGAGGGTGCGGCCCAGAGGAGGCCGCGGGGCCGGGAAGGGCCGAGACGGGCCGGGTGGGGCGGGGAACGTTAGGGCAGGGGCCCCCGGGGTGAGGGGGCCGAGCGGACGGGCAGGGCCCCGAGGCGAACTCTGCCCGAATGAGGAACAAAGCAGTGGGGCAGGCGCGTGCGCCCCCAGCGCAGCTGGCAGGTGGGCTGCGCGCGGGCCGGGCCGGGCCGGAGCGGGGCTGGGGGCGGCGGCCCGGCCTGCGGGCCCCGGGCGGGCTAATCCACAGCCCATGGGTGGCGGTGTCGGCAGCTCCTGGGGCTTTCGGGTAGCTAGAAGGTGGGGGCTGCGACCTCGTTGTGGTTTTGGTGACCGCTCTTGTCCCCACTCCCCCAGGTTGGGCAGGCCCCCTCCCGAAGCTTCTGTACGGAAGGCCCCAGGTGTTCCCCGAGATGCCCCAACCCGTGGCGGGGTGCACGGCCACCGGCCCTCGGGGGAAGTTGGGCGGCCCCGGGCGACCCCGGGGACGAGTGGCCGCGTCGGTGCAGCGGTTGTGAGCAAGATGCGGTAGCACGTGACCCTGGAACGCAAACCCTGATGCCTGTTCCCCACCACCTGAGCGCTCCTTTCTCTGACATTTGGCCCCAAGCTGATGCATCACAGGTGAGTAGGGAGGTGGGCTTCAGCACTGGTGACATCGTTGGAAACTATCTGGCGAGTGAGTGTCCAGGGTCAGTGCCGTTGTTTTTGGTGCCATTGAGAAGGTTACAGGTGTGATTTGCAAAGGAAACAAGAAATCCAGAAACTAGTGTTGGGTGGAATGTAATCTCATGCATCCTAATTTACTCCACATGTGGAAAGTTGTTCCCAGTAGCGACACATTTATTGTTGGCTTGTTGACACCTTTTTCCTGTGTCTTTCAGTTATTTGAGCGTTTAATATATCTTTCCGAATTCCAACGTGTATTGTTATCTTATTATGCTTCACTTTGAGTTTTGCTGGTACGGCAGGGACGATAGAGTGAGGGAATTAAGTTAATTCTGCAAGCTTCATGCTGATGTTTAAACCACTTTTAAGTACAGAAGCAGGCCACAGAAATTGTTGTATTTGGCTGTTTTTTCAAGGCCCTTTCAAAAGGCCGTATGTTTAGAATGAGGAGGATAAGGCACAAATTCATTGAAATTATTGAAGCCCCACTGCATTTTTCAAAGTGGCTGCATTTCAGTTAGTTTCTTATATTTTATGCGAAGAAAAAGGTGTAAAATCAGCAACTGGCAGATGGTTGCATAGGTCAGTTAGAAACACACACATAAACTGTAGATCTGTGTAGGAAATTATTTTACCCTAAATGAGTAGGGTAGATAGAGCTTAGTATCTTGATTCTTGCCTTCTTCCGGGATTGCTTCTTAGAATCTCATAGGAGAAAGAAAATGAGAATAGAATTGCATTTTAGAATGAGAAAGTCTTATGAGGATCATACTGTACATTCCCTTCATCTGCCTTCTCTCTGTGGGATACTCATTACCTTTGGTTTATGGCTGCTGAGGTCATCACGTTTTAGTGACTCACAACAAAGCAGAAATCTGCTGAGCCTCTCGCATTAAACTCTGGTTTGAACTGGTTTGAGAAGGCCTAGGAGTCAACCTAGAAACACCATGCTGATTTTTATCGAGATTAAATAAATATTCAGGAATTTTCAGTATGAGAATTGAAGGTGCAGACTTGTAGTTGTACTTTAAAAAAATATTGTAACCAATTTGTTAAGTAGGCTGTTAACGGCTGTAGTGATTGTAGTGTTTTAATTATGGTTGTAGCTATAAAGAATTAGGGAAAAGTCTGTTTTAAACCAACTGAAGCCCAGCAACTTTCAAAATTAAGGTAGATACGTTTTCTTTAGGCTACAGGGATTTTTTGCTTTTTTTTGTTTTTAAGACACAGTCTCACTCTGTCACCCCAGCTGGAGTGTAGAGGTGCAGGCAGAGCTCACTGTAGCCCCGACCTCCCCACTTCAGCCTCCCGTGTAGTTGGAACCACAAGCAGGAACCACCATGCCTGGCTAAGTTAAAAAAAAATGTTTAGTAGAGACAGGAGTCTCACTGTGTTGCCTAGGGACGTCTCCAACTCCTGGGCTCAAGCAATCCTTCTGCCTTGGCCTCCCAAAGTGTGGGATTACAGGTGTAAATCACCACACCTGGGCTGCTTTATTTTATAGCATAATAAAAACTGTTATTAGCATGCTGTTCTTCATAAGGTGTACCTCATTTGCCAGGTGCTTCTAGCTGTCTTTCTGGTAAGGGTGATGAGTTTGCATAGCTCCATCTGATAAAAAAAAAAAATTGAGGATGTCTGTTATATACAAGGTACTAGGTTGGCCTTTTACATTTTATTGATGTCTTAGAGCTTAGTTTTATGGGATACATGGCCAGGGATAAGGGTGAAACCTAATAATGCAAGAAACAGGTCTATGTGGAACTTTAAATATGCGCCACAATATAAGTAGATAGGCCCTAATGTATTGCAACTGTGTAAAAGGCAATATAGTTCTTTTATTGTAATTGTCTTTTTCTTACTATAGTTAAGAGCTTTGATTTCTTAAATTAGATCTGAATTTAAATCCCAACTCTCCTTACTGATTATGTGATTCTGGGTTAAGTTTCCTAGCATCACTGAATCTTACGTGGGATTCAATTCCTCATCTTTAAAGTGGGATTAAGAATAATACCTACCTCCAGCCTGGGCAACATAGGGGACCCCATCTCTGCAAAATAAAACAAATTAGTCAGGCATGGTGGCACATGCCTGTGGTCTCAGCTGTTTGGGGCGCTGAGGTGGGAAGATCTCATGAGCCTAGGAGGTAGAGGCTGCAGTCAGCTGTGATCACGCCACTGCACTCCAGCTTGCAGCTACTGAGCAAGACCCTGTCTCAAAAACAAAAGCAAAAAAAAAAAGAAGATTAAGAGAGATAGTTACATATAAATCACTTAGCCCAATACATAGCACATGGTAAGGGAGCCATAAATTTTAGCTATTAGTATTTTCAGGTTGACTGATAAAATGGCGTTGCCATTTTTCAGAATTAAAAACCTATTTGGATTTGATTTCACTGCTAAGGAATATGTAACCTCATTTGATTCCTCTGCTTCAGCCCCTCCCACACGCAGAGAAAAATTCATTATTATGAAGCCCAGTGTAAGGACTGAAGGTCATTAGAGAGCCCCTTTTGGATAACCTGTTGGCTAGCCTAGTGGTTCTATAATGTTTATAGTATGGCAGTCTCTAAATTCTGATATAAGAACTAATACTTTTTGATAACAGCCTTCAGTGCTGTTTTATTCAAATCAGTATTACTCTTATTCAAAAGACATTTGTAATGGCAGTGCAAGATGGTTTGCATAGAAAAGGTGATTCCTAGGTTCTTCACCTTGCCAAAAATAGTCTGTAGTTAAAAAAAAGTTTGGTGCAGTTAAAAAAAAGTTTGGTGCAATGAAAAACTTTTTGGCAGTGTTTTGAGTTTGATCTGTGATCTTTCACTTAATAGCTATGTGATTTGGGGCATATGACATGGCCTCTTTGAGCCATGGTTCCCTCATCTATCTTACGTTGCAGTATTGGTGTGAGGATTTGAAGTCATTTTAAATGAAGTGGTAGCAAAGCTTACATAGTGACCCTCAATATTTGGAGGACATTAATATTAGGACATTAATATACTGATACAGAATCTTAGTAAACTGTTGCTGAATGGGGAAAATACGATGCTTTTCACATCATCGATAAGCTGGATCTTTAACTCCTATTAAAAATGATTAGTAAAATTTACTTGAGTAGGTTAAAATGCACTGCCTAAAACACTGCTGGTTTGAAATAATAAGCCATTTGGAGAAAAATAAATATTGTAAAAGATGAAGCTTGAGTGATTTAAGAAAAACAAACCGTCATTGCCATTGTGCTCTAAGGATTGCAAACTTTGCTTTAGATGGTGTGCCTAGAGTTTCGAACAAGGCAGAATTCAAATCCTATTTCTGCTATGTGACATTGAATTGAGTTTTTTAATGTCTCAATCTCAGTTTTCTTATCAGTAGAAAGAATATGGCACTAGCTATCTAAGAGAATTGTTGAGCATAAAAGTGAAGTAATAGTTGGCCAAGTCCCATTTCCCCATCCCCACTGTTTCAGTTTCTTCAGTATCTTAATACAGAGTCATTGGAGTAAATTTTTACATAACTAGTTGTGTGTGCTCTTTTCTAGGATGAATGAAATGAACCTGAGCCCAGTGGGGATGGAGCAGCTGACTTCATCCTCTGTGAGCAATGCCTTGCCAGTCTCAGGAAGTCATCTGGGATTGGCTGCCTCACCCACTCACAGTGCCATCCCTGCCCCAGGTGAGTGGTAAGGGAGACCTACTGCATTTCAACACTTAACTGTGTTATCAATTCTAAATGGAGTCTAGAAGAGATCTGAGCCCCTTTTAGGGTAGAAGGGAGAAGGTAAGCAGGCCTGAATGGTGGTTCAACATGTGATAGGTAATGGAAAATAAAGTTTTTGTAGAGGTAGAGATTAGAATTCTAGTGGATAGTAGTAGCAATTTTTTCTGATAGTCCTCTTCTGAGTTGGTAGCTTTTTGTCCAGAGCTGTAATTAACTTGGCATTTTATTTAGGGTTGCCCATTCATCTGGTTCACACTTTAGTACCCTGTCCCTGGGTTAATAGAAGAGAATCAGTTAAAATTACTCTAATAACTATTCCCAGAGAGCATGGGGAATTGGGCTTTATATTCCACCAGGTTTGAAATTAAATGGCAATAACTGCAAGTGTACCAGGTCTAGAATTAATGTGGAAAGAAGTGTGATACTTTTACCTGGGGCTTTTACATGGAACGCCTCATGAGCCTCCATACACAGCAAAATAGTATAGGAAAAATTCATTCTTCCTATCTTTTTTTTTTTTTGAAACGGAGTCTCACTCTGTCATCCAGGCTGGAGTGCAGTGGCACGATCTCGGCTCACTGCAACCTCTGCCTCCCAGGTTCAAGTGATTCTCCTGCTTTAGCCTCCTGAGTAGCTAGAATTATAGGCATGCGCCCTACACCTGGCTCATTTTCTTTTTTTTCTTTCTTTTTTTTTTTTTTTTTTTCTGAGACGGAGTTTCGCTCTTGTTGACCAAGGTGGAGTGCCATGGCACGATCTCGGCTCACTGCAACCTCCGCCCGCCTCCCGGGTTCAAGCAATTCTCCTGCCTCAGCATCCCGAGTAGCTGAGACTACAGGCACACGCCACACGCTTAACTAATTTTTTGTATGTTTAGTAGAAACTGGGTTTCACCATATTAGCCAGGCTGGTCTCGAACTCCTGCCCTCAGGTGATCCGCCCTCTTCGGCCTCCCAAAGTGCTGGGATTATAGGCGTGAGCCACCGCACGAGCCATCACTGTACTTAAAACCTTTTCTCTTCCTAGCTTCATTTTCTTATTCTATTGAAATGGAATATAAATGGAATAAATATTCTATTGATTATTACAATGATAAGCTGTCAGTTCTTTAGGATCAATGACATTGTAATGTATTGGACTTTCTTTGTCAAAGTAGGAGTTAGTGTAAGTAAATCTATATATTGTTTAAATAGTTCTCTAAAGAGAATTACTTGCTTAATTAATAAAATGCAGCAGTTAATAAGATTCATCAAAACTAGGGTCTCTTCACATTTATTTAAGTGTTCACAAAAGAAATTTTAAAAAATTATTAGTGGTTAACCCATTTGATTGTTTTGTAGGCATTCCCTTTAGTGGACACTCTTGTTAAGGTGGAAAAGCCTATTAAAAAATATTGCCTGCCAGGCACAGTGGCTCACGCCTATAATCCCAGCACTTCGAGAGTCCAAGGCAGGAGGATCACTTGAGCCCAGGAGTTCAAGATCAGCCTAGGTAACATAAGGAGACCCCATCTCTACAAAGAAAAAAAAAAATTAACTGGGCATGGTAGCACACACCCGTAGTCCCAGCTACGTAGGAGCTACGTAGGAGGCTGAGAAGGGAGGGCCACTTGAGCCAGGAAAGCTGAGGCTGCCTGAGCCATGGTCACGCTACTACGCTCCAGCCTGGGCAACATAGCAAAACCTTGTCTCAAAAAACAAATAATGCCCCTGGCAAAAATATGCAAATCAGCACTGACCAAGTTGGTGGGTATTTATTATGATACTTAGGCACAGTAAAAGTCACTTCACTTTGCAAGTACATATAACTCAAAGTAGATATAATCTCACGTTTAAAGCTTTTATTAATCACTAAGTGTAGCATATATACAAAAGATTGTATGAAGGTGTACATGTACAGTTTTACATCTAACTAAACTACGTTATTTTCCAAGTAGAAATGAAATAGTCTCACCATATAAAATGGTAAATACAATAAAGTTTAAAAATACCAAAAAAATTTCATACTGTCACTACCTAGGGACTACTCCTTTGAACATTTTATGTTTCCATTGTTTTTTTCTCTATATAATTTGTTTTCTTGTATTTAAACTCAGTTTTTAATTCTAAATTAAATATTTTGGCTGGGCATGGTGGCAATCCCCGCACTTTGGGAGGCTGAGGTGGGCGGATCACTTGAGGCCAGGAGTTCGAGACCAGCCTGGCCAACATGGTGAAACCCTGTCTCTAGCAAAAATACAAAAATTAGCTGGGTGTGGTGGTGTGTGTGCCTGTAATCCCAGCTACTCAGGAGGCTGAGGTAGGAGAATTGCTTGAACCCAGGAGGCTGAGATTGCGGTGAGCTGAGATCACACCACTGCACTCCAGCCTGGGCAACAAAGCAAGACTCCATCTCAAATCAATCGATAAATTAATTAATTAAATATTTTTGTATTTAAGCGCAATACAGACAATTGGAGTATCAACTTGCCAGTTTAGAACTAACTTAAAAACTATCTTTGGGACTAAGACTACTTTCTTTAGGCCTATTTGTGGATATTTGCACATCATCTATCTAAGGATGAAAAGGGCTACTAGGTGAGATTTTTGCCCATATGTAAAAACCTTTCTAACATTTTAGCTAGTGGTTGTAGTGAGAATTTTTAATTACCTATTTTCTTTTAACTGAGAAAAAAAAATTTGTTTTGTAGGCCTCCCAGTGGCAATTCCAAATCTGGGTCCCTCCCTGAGCTCTCTGCCTTCTGCTCTGTCTTTAATGTTACCGATGGGTATTGGGGATCGAGGGGTGATGTGTGGGTTACCTGAAAGAAACTACACCCTACCTCCACCACCTTACCCTCACCTGGAGAGCAGTTATTTCAGAACCATTCTACCTGGTAAGTGTTACAGTTACTTGAGATGTTAGAAAAAAAGAACGGCGCCAGCTTTTAAACTTTTATCCTGAAGATATGAATAACACTTTTTTCTGTTTGTCACTATTAGATACTAATCTCTAGTCAGGAAAAATATCTTTGTTTATATTTATGTACTTTTCCTCTTAGAATGTGGCACATAACACATTAGTAATATGGTTTGACTAAGCTGAATTTCTTAATTGCACATAATTTTTCTTCTTTTTTCCTCCAGTATCTCTTTCCTTTGGTGTTTATAATTCTGCAGCTATAATTTCAGTCAAGCACTACAGTGTCTTGTTACAGTGTCATTGTTTTATAAAGTTCATTGAATTTTTATTCTAAGAGTATTATGTACTTATTGCAGAAAATTTAGCAAGTAAGGGAAGGAACCACTCAGTCCCATCATCCATCTTTTTGGTGTACTTCCTGCCATTTCTTTCGGTATATAGGTTTTTACCAATTTTCATAATTAAGACCACGGTTTTTTCTCTTGCTCTCTCTCTTTTTTTTCTTTTTTTTTTTTTTTAATGGAGATGGAGTCTCAACTTTGTTGCCCAGGCTGGACTGGAACTCCTAGACTCAAGTGATCCTCTCACCTCAGACTCTTGAGTAGCTAGGAATACAGGCACATGCCTGCCTTGAGACCATACCATATTTCCTTTCTTTTTTATAAATAACTTTTTTAAAAAAAAGAGACGGGGTTTTGGCATGTTGCCCAGACTGGTCTCGAACTCCTGCGCTGAAACCATCCGCCCACGTCAGCATCCCAAAGTGCCAGGATTACAAGCATGAGCCACTGTGCCCTACCCAAGACCATGCTTTCTATACAATTGTCTGTCTTTACTTTTTTCACTTCATCTTTTTCTCTGCTGTTACATGGGTATTTTCCTTTGCTGCTACTGGTTTTCATAATTATCCTTTTTAGTGATGCATTACTTTCTACTGAATGGGTATTTGATGGTTTATTATCTTTATTGTTGGACAGTTTGGTTTTTCCAGTTTTTATTACCATTGTAACTAATGCTCTTATGAACGTCTTTATGTATAATATTTACAAAATGGATTTAGAGAAGAGTACCGTAAGTGGAATTTCTTGTGCAAGAGGGTATTAACATTTTTGAGGCTCCTAATATATATACTTCACACAGAAGTTTTAGCAGTTTACATTCCCTCTGGCAGTTTAGTAAGTATCATTTCACCACATCCTCCCAAGCACAAGTGTTAATTTTTTTTGTTTTAATAAAACAGGTACAATTGTGACTTGTATTAAATAGTTTGTGTTATGATAGTTTAATTATATTAAATTATATTTAAGTTTTATTTTTCACGTGGAAGATCTGTTTTTAAATCATTTTACCTTTTAATAATTAGTAGAGCAAATTTTACGCCTTAGGACTCAGGAATTGCAACCATATGTATATTAAAGGCAGTGTTTTCGTTATGATTCCCAGTTAGCTTCAAAGGAACATAGTTAACTTTTTAAGGATTTTTGAGTTTTACAGGAAAAACTCAATTATGGTATATGTGTGTTGCTATTTATAAAATAGTGCGTATCGATTAAATTAAAGAAGCAGGAGATTATTTGAACTTAGTTATATTTGTAAGGAAATAGTGTCTAGTGCTTGGAATTCTTTAATAATGTACTAAAAGTCTCTGATATCTCATTTTTTCCTTTTCTCAGGCATTTTATCTTATTTAGCTGACAGACCACCTCCTCAGTACATCCACCCCAACTCTATAAATGTTGATGGTAATACAGCATTATCTATCACCAATAACCCTTCAGCACTAGATCCCTATCAGTCCAATGGAAATGTTGGATTAGAACCAGGCATTGTTTCAATAGACTCTCGCTCTGTGAACACACATGGTGCCCAAAGTCTTCATCCCAGTGATGGCCATGAGGTGGCCTTGGACACAGCAATCACTATGGAGAACGTTTCTAGGGTTACCAGCCCAATTTCGACAGATGGAATGGCAGAGGAGCTTACAATGGATGGTGTTGCAGGCGAGCATTCCCAAATCCCAAATGGCTCCAGAAGTCATGAACCTCTGTCTGTGGATTCTGTGAGCAACAACCTTGCAGCAGACGCTGTAGGACATGGTGGTGTGATACCCATGCATGGGAATGGCTTGGAGCTCCCTGTGGTCATGGAGACAGACCACATTGCAAGCCGGGTCAATGGCATGTCTGACAGTGCCCTCAGTGACTCCATTCACACTGTGGCCATGAGCACCAACTCTGTAAGCGTGGCACTCTCTACCTCACACAACCTTGCCTCCCTAGAATCTGTTTCCCTCCATGAAGTTGGCCTCAGCCTAGAACCTGTGGCTGTCTCCTCCATCACCCAGGAGGTTGCTATGGGGACAGGTCATGTAGATGTATCTTCAGACAGTCTTTCTTTTGTACCACCTTCACTGCAAATGGAAGACTCCAATTCAAACAAGGAAAACATGGCAACCTTGTTTACAATTTGTGAGTGTGCTTAGCCTTTCTTTTTTGGAAATATTTGTAAAAAGGGCCACCATCCCTAACAAGTTAAGTCATAAAGTTTGGCATTAAGGGAGTATAGAAAGCAACTAGACCTTGGAACTTTTCTTTGCCTTGGTATTGTCCTTTATATTAATGTGCCTTTTCTTGAAGTGTGTCTTTTCTTCAAGTAAGCCTTTTACTTGAAGTAATGTGGTGCCTTTTCTTCAGGTAAGCCAAATGATATCATTTATTTGGTTCTTAGAGCATCCTGAAGAAATGAAATGTGAAGTAGTCATTTTTGTATTTTGCAGATAAGCTTAGCACATGTGGTAGTGTGTGCCTGTAGTCCCAGCTATTCTGCAGGCAGAGGCAGGAGGTTGCTTGAGTCCAGGAGTTTCAGGCTATAGTGTGCTATGATCCCACCTGTGAATAGTCCCAGCTATTCTGGAGGCTGAGGAAGAAGGGTTGCTTGAGCCCAGGAGTTTCAGGCTATAGTATGCTACGATCACACCTGTGAATAGTACTGTACTCCAGCCTGGGCAACAAAGTGAGACCCTGTCTCTAAAAAACAATCATGGTGATAATACAGTATTTTTTTTAAAAACGTAAGTTTAGCCCAGTAATAAGGTATTTCCCAAGGTTTCACAAATAGAGAGTTATAGGGGTAAATTCTAGTAAAGTTGTTTGTGACATGCCTTGTGAAAATTATTCGGTCACTTTTATAACCCCATGGAAAAATGTAGGTGGATATAAATCCATTTTTTTTCTTTGCTCAGAGTGCATATAAATTATTATTCTTGGGCGTGTAAAAGTTTTTCTTATTGGGCAACAACAACAAAAAACAATATAAGAACAGTTGATTTACTGGTGTCACTACGTTTCATTCATGCAGGAAACATGTTGAGTGCTTAATTTATTGATAGGGTTTCTCTGTCGCCCAGGCTAGGGTGCAGTGGTGTGATCACGGCTCACTGCAGCCTCAACCTCCTGAGCTCAAGCGATCCTCCCACTTTAGCCTCCCAAGCAACTGGGACCCCAAGTGTGTACCACCACACCTGGCTAATTTTTAAATTTTTTTGTAGTGATGGGGGGGTCTCACTGTGTTGCCTTGGGTGGTCTTGAACTCGACTCAAGCAATCTTCCTGCCTCAGCCTCCCAGAGTGCTAGGATTACAGGTGTGAGCCATCATGCTGGGCTCTTTAGTGATTACTATGTGGCAGCCTCTGCTAGATGCTAGGGATAGAACGATCTACCAAGAGACGGTATGTGTACATACCTTTAAGGAGCTTACAGTCTGGTAGGAAGCATAGGAGACTGTTACGATACAGTATAATAATAAGTGTGAAGATGGGGTGAAGTACATGGTACTAAAGTAGCCTGAAGGGGAGCAACTAGCCAGGCCATGGAAGGGTCGGGTAAGATTTAACCAAGGGAAGTAACATACATGTTAGCACAGACCTTAAGGACAAGAAAGATGTGGGCAGTTGAGAGGAAGACAGGAGCTGGCACCTGTAAGTGCCTAGAACCAAAAGAATCATGAGTGTTTCAGAATTGCTGAAGCATAAAATGAGGGTGAAGAGAGGGGTCATGTGGTGAGAGAGAAGTAGGAGCCAGAACACAAAGGCTCTTTTAAGACCGGTCAAGAGTTTTAGGGAGTGAGGGTTGGGGTAGGGCTTTGCTGCAATGTGAGAATAAATTTGTTAAGAGGCAAGGAGGTGTGGAAGATATCATAATTTATGGGAAAGGTGATGATTCTCCAATCTAGAGTAGAGGTAATTAGGATGCAGAAGAGTGGAGGACATTTGCAGAGAACCCAGTTGAGCTTATTGATTGGATAAAGTTGGAGGAGGGAAGGATTAAGGAGAAAACCCTGGTTTCTGGCTTCTGAAACTAGGTAGATAGAAACTAGGTAAGTAGAGAAGGCTGTGTGTTGGCTCACGCCTGTAATCCCAGCACTTTGGGAGGCTGAGGCAGAAAGATCATTTGAGACCAGGAGTTCAAGATCAGCCTGGGCAGCATAGTGAAACCCTGTCTCAGAAAAAAAAAAAAAAAAGCAAACAAACTAAGTAGGTAGGGTAGTAGTGAAAGGCAGAGGAGGATATGATTTTGATTTTTATTATTTTGGGAGGAGTGGCGATGAGTCAAGTTTTAGACATGTTGATTTCAGTGTCTGTAAGATACCCAGTAAAGATGTCTAATGAAAAGTTGTGTGTGGAGCTGAGAGAGATCTGTCTGGAAATATTTAAGAATCATCAACATTAAGATGTTATTTGTGGCTGTAGAAGTGGAATGAAATCATCTAGTAAGAGTGTGGAATGAGAAGAGGGCTAGAGATATCAAGATACAGCAGAAGAGGAGCTTCCAAATAGACTGACCGGGAGCCCCAAAAATAGGAGGAAGCCCAGAACCATTCAGTGCCACAAAATCCAGGCCATGGGGAGACTAGTTTTAACCTTTTAAAGTCTCAAATTTAGAATTTTAAAATGTTTTAATCGAAGAATGTAATGAATATAAGGCTAATTTAGCAGAAGGTAAGAGGTGGCCTAAATAAGCTTATTGATTTTTTTTCTTAAGGGGGCAAATGGAACCTCTTCTAAGTATGTGTGGGTTATAATGAGATATAATTTATGTATACATTTTAAATGTGCAATTTAGTGGTTTTTTTGGTATATTTACAAGGCTGTGCAACCACCAGCACTGTCTCCTTCCAAAACATTTTAGTCACCCTGTAAAGAAACTTCATAACCATTAGTCACTTCCCATTCCCTCCTTCTGCATATTCTCAGCAATCACTAATCTACTTTCTGTCTCTATGGATTTGCCTTTTCTGGATATTTCATATAAATGGAATCATGCGATATTTGGCCTTCTGGATCTAGTTTCTTTCTCTTCGCTTAATACTTTTGTGTCTTATCCATGTTGTAGCATGTATTTGTACTTCATTTCTTTTTAGAGCTGAATAATCTGTAATATGGATATACCACATTTTTTTTATCCATTTATCAGTTGATGGACATTTGGGTTGTTTCTGCTTTTTGGCTACTATGAATAATGCTGCTATGAACTCTCATGTACAAGTTTTTGTATGAACATATGTTCTTGGATATTTAGGAGTAGAACGGCTGTATGTTTAACTTTTTGAGGAACTGCTTTCCAAAGTGGCTGTGCCATGTTACTGTCCTAGCAGCAGTGGATGAGAGTTCTAATTTCTCCACATTTTTGCCAACAGTTAATTTTTTATTTTTATTTATTTATTTATTTATTTTGAGACAGAGTCTGGCTCTGTCACCCAGGCTGGTGTGCAGTAGCGCAATCTCAGCCTCACTGCAACCTCCACCTCCCAGGTTCAAGCCATCCTTCCACCTCAGCCTCCCAAGTAGCTGGGACTACAAGTGCTCGCCACCATGCCCAGCTGATTTTTTGTATTTTTGGTAGAGACGATTTGCCATGTTGCTACCTGGTCTCATGCGTTCGAGACCAGCCTAGGCAACATGGTGAAACCCTGTCTCTACCAAAAGTATTAAAAAATCAGCCAGACGTAGTGGTGCATGCCTGTGGTCCCAGCTACCCAGGAGGCTGAAGCAGGAACGCCACTGCACACCAGCCTTGGTGACAGATTGGGACCCCGTCTTGAAAATAAAAAGAAAAGAAGACAGATAGATGACTGTGGTTCTAAGGTTTATGTATTCCAACTATTTTGTGAATGGTTTTGGAGTTTAAACGTAATGATTGAATAATAGTATCGTAAATACTGTTCCTTAGCAGAGTGGAAAGTGTAAAGAATAGAGCAGAAGATTTATGGAGGAGGACACTCATAAGCTTGTGAAAGTGAAGTTGTAGTAAGAATAGAGAACAATATATAAAGGCAGCATCCTCTCTGCCAATGCAGAAAGAAAGACCATATGAAAAATAAGAAATTAAGAATTTTAAGCAAATAATGTCTGCAAGAATACAATTCTTCTGCCCTTTGAAAGAGCAGGCTGCAAATTGTTTTTGTCTTAAGAATGTGTCATCAAAACTTGGTTGACCATCTTGTTTATAGTGAAGCAAAAGAGTACAGTGGTGCAGCTGACTCTGACCCCAGTGTCCTATGTTCATAGCATGGGTCACTGGGGTCAGAGCCGGCTGTACCACCGTGGCCATATTTTGGTTCTGCATAACTTAACAGCATTTCAACTCAGTTTCCTCTTACAGTTCAGAATTGGAATCTTTTGGACTTTAGGGCATCACACCTAAATGTACTATCTACTTAATGTAAGGGATAATGTACTTGATTGTTGAAGTAATATGGTGCTATTTTTTTCTTTTATTATTATTTTTAATTTTTTTTAAACAGGTGGGATCTCACTGTGTAACCCCAGGCTGGTCTTGAACTGGATTCAAGTGATCCTCCCGTCTCAGCCTCCCAAACTGCTGGGTTTACAGGCGTAAACCACCATACCCAGCCAATTTTTTCATCAGTGTTTCTCTTATGCACTGAATAGGAAACTTGTCCTGTTGGATCAAAAGAAAAAAAATCAGATCTTATTGAAGTCTGAAGAGTGGTGTAAGAGTAGATATATATGTTAGTGTAAGGAAGCGAGTCTTTGATCAGAATATCTCTATTAGAACCTTGCTTCTTACTAGATACATTTTAGTAATTAGCATTTAAATTAAAACCTGGGCTGGGCATGGTGGCTTACACCTGTAATCCCAGCACTTTGGGAGGCTGAGGTGGGTGTATCATCTGAGGTCAGGAGTTCCAGACAAGCCTGGCCAACATGAGGAAACCTTGTCTCTATTAAAAATACAAAAATTAGCTGGGCGTGGTGGCACACGCCTGTAGTCCCAGCTACATGGGAGGCTCAGACAGGAGAATTGCTTATACCCGGGAGGCAGAGGTTGCAGTGAGCCAAAATCGCGCCATTGCACTCCAGCCTGGGTGCAGAGCAAGACTTTGTCTCAAAAAAAAAAAAAAAAAAAAAAAAACCCTGGTGGTAATTTAGCTTGCTTGAACTAAACCCATTTGTATTGCTCAAATTTGCCATCTACAGGGTGTACTCTGTGTGACCGCGCCTATCCCTCGGACTGTCCCGAACATGGACCAGTGACTTTTGTTCCTGACACTCCAATAGAGAGCAGAGCAAGGCTTTCTCTCCCAAAGCAGCTTGTTCTCCGTCAGTCAATTGTGGGAGCAGAAGTTGGTAAGAACCTTGGAACTGTAAAACACTATTACATCTCTTCTTCCTTTGTAGGGTAGAGTTGTAAAAGTGGATGTGTATAATTTAGTAATTATTTGGACCAAAAGTCAATTTATGGCTTAAGATTTATGCTTTTATGGAATATTAGTCTTGTCCACTGATGATAGCAATAAATCAAGTCAAAAACTTTATTGGGAAATCTCTCCTTTGTTAGAATCAGTATTGAGTAAAGCAAAAAATCCTAGACTGAGTCTTTGAAGATTTGACTTTTATTCTCAGCTGTGTCATCCACTAACAATTATTCTAACAACACATTTCTTAAAACTTAGTTTCTTTTATAGAAACATGGAAAATTCACCTTATATCACAAATTTAGATCAAATGTTTGTAAATTGTATAATGCTCCTTAGAAAAAAGGAATAAAGAATGTAGATTGCCAGACTTTACTTACCCATATTTGAATTTAGCATGGCTTCTGAGTTACTGTGACATTTCTTTGGAAATATAAAATTAGGTTCATTATTCTTTTAGCTGCAGTTTGGGTGTGAGTCATTTGAAAGCATCAAACAGTTTAGGTAAAATAGAGCAGTGCTTTAAGCACAAAAGATTTTAGAAGTTTGATTTATTTCTATAGTAATTGCTTTATATTTTTACAATAGAATAATGTTTTCTGTTATTTTTTATTATTTATTTTTAAGAGACTGGGTCTCACTCTGTTGCCCAGGCTGGAGTGGACTGGCCCAACATATGGAGTACAGTAACTCGAGTGCAGCCTTGACCTCCTGGGCTCAAGCAGTCTTCCTGCCTCAACCTTCCAAGTAGCTGGGACTACAGGCATGTGCAGTCGTGCCCAGCTAATTTAAAAAAGAATTTTTTTGTAGAGACAGCATCTCACTATGTTGCCGAGGCTGGTTTTGAACTCCTGGCCTCAAGCAGTCCTGCCTTGGCCTCCCAAAGTGTTGGCTCATTGTATGTGTGAGCTACAAACTTTTTTATATTCAACTCCAAAATAATGTATTTGGAGAGACATGATAAGATTCCCTTTGGATAAAACTAGGTTCAGGAATTCCTGATATTTCTTCTTACTCAGCATTTATTGTGAGCCCTATGTTATCTGTTCATTACATTTTATATATTTACAGGCTAGGACCCACAAGGCTTAGTCACCTCTGAGGAATGCTAGCATATTGTTTTTTTTTATTTTTTAATTTTTTTTGAGACGGAGTGTCACTTTGTCACCCAGGCTGGAGTGCATTGGCCCTCTCTCTGCTCACTGCAACCTCCGCCTCCTGGGTTCAAGCAATTCTTCTGCCTCAGCCTCCCAAGTAGCTGGAACTACAGGCGTGTGCCACCACGCCCAGCTAATTTTTGTATTTTTAGTAGAGACGGGGTTTTACCCTGTTGGCCAAGCTGATCTCAAACTCCTGACCTCAGGTGATCTGCCCACCTCGGCCTCCCAAAGTGCTGGGATTACAGGCGTGAGCCACCACACCCAGCCTACATATTGGTTAAGTTCAATGAAAATAAGATTCTTTGCGTGGGTGAAGCACCTCTTTCTTCTATATCCTGCTGTTTAAATCATTGATTGTGTAGTTGGTGTCCTTCCACTGATAGGTGTATGGACTGGAGAAACCATTCCTGTGCGGACTTGCTTTGGACCTCTAATTGGCCAGCAGAGTCACTCCATGGAAGTCGCAGAATGGACAGACAAGGCGGTTAACCATATCTGGAAGGTGAGTCCTGATGAAACTTTTCTGTGACTTTTGGCTGTTTTTCTTAGTAAGAGATAGTTAAAAAGTTATGATAAAGTCAAAATCAGCCAGAACTGATACAGTGCCATTCACTGGTCAGTCATTTATTTCATGTACATTTTTTTTAAATGTTACATTCATCATTCTTGGTAGCCAAATTATAACATACAGCAAAACACCAGCTACTGGAAATAGAGGACAAACTGTTTTTGTCTCTGTTTTGTGAGTTAATCCAATTATTTTAACCATTTAATGCATTTGAATTACTTGTGACAGCTGAGGCCATGGACTTTGTTTATATGATAAAAGTCTTACTTTGTAATTAAAACATTCCTCAAATATTTATCCTAGGAAATAATTCTGGAATAAGCTAAGATTATTTTTCTAGTTTTCTTTTTTTTTTTTTTTTTTTTTTGAGATGGAGTCTTGCTGTGTTGCCCAGGCTGGCGTGTAATGGTGCAATCTTGGCTTACTGCCTCCTGGGCTCAAGTGACTCTCCCACCTCAGCCTTCCAAGTAGCTGAGTTTACAGGCACTTGCCATCATGCCCAGCTAATTTTTGTATTTTTGTAGAGATGGGGTTTCCCCATGTTGGCCAGACTGGTCTTGAACTCCTGACCTCAAGTGATCTGCCCACCTCAGCCTCCCAAAGTGCCAGGATTACAGGCGTGAGCCACCATACCGGGCCTATTTTTCTAGTTTTCTAATGAGAGGGGTTAGAAATACAAGATTTTCACATAGATATCTATTGGGAATGATGCTTGCAAAATGGAAGTAAGGGGAAAATGGGTCTTGTGATCTTTGGAAAGGTAAGGTACCACTGTCATTGGGAATTTTAAATTTGGAATGCTAGGCCCAAGTGGGAAAATCATGAGAAGGGATGATCCTCTGCCCTTAATGGACATTCAGTCATTCAGTGCCTACTGTGTGATAGGTGATGAAGACAGGTGGACAGGCAGATTGGTTTTTTTGTCTTTTCCAGGCAAAGGTTGAATAATCAAAAACAAAGTCAGTCTCTTCACTGAGCACTAACTGTAGGTCTCTGACGGTCTTTACCGTATTGCTGGAAATAGGGAGAATGTTGAAATGATAGTATGTTGGAGAAGGTAGGAATATATTTTCACACTAAGAAAGCTGGGACCTACTGCAAATGAGTAAATGAGGTGATTGCTGGCCTAAGTGTAATGTAGTACTTTATTGCATGTCAGTGCATTTGACATGTGTGCTTGCTTTCTGTTGGCAGATATACCACAATGGTGTCCTGGAATTCTGCATCATTACAGCTGATGAAAATGAATGTAATTGGATGATGTTTGTGCGCAAAGCCAGGTATGAGTAGTCTTGGATGAGAAAAAATAGTCACCATTTAGATGTTTTTCAATAGGAAGCTTCGCATAAAAGAGGAAAGAGTTAAGAATCCAAATTACACCAACACCTGGACATACTTAAAGCCCAAGGCAGCCAGGCATGGTGGCTCACACCTTTAATCCCAGCACTTGGGGTGGCTGAGGTGGGAGAATCGCTTGAGGCCAGGAGTTCGAGACCAGCCTGGGAAACATAGCAAGACCCTCATCTCTAAAAAAGTTTTTTTCAAATTAGCTGGGTGTTGTGGTATATGCGTGTAGTCGCAGCTCTTGGGAGGCTGAGGTGGGAGGAGCATATGAGCTGAAGAGTTCGAGCTGTGATCATACTATGGTGGTGCTGTTGCATTCCAGTCTGGGTGACAAAGTGAGATTCTGTTTCAAAAAAAAAAAAAAAAAAAAAAACGCTTACCAAGGAACAATATAGTTACCACTGAATTTGCAAATGGGTGCCTTTTCTTTATATTGGCTGTTAGTCCATCCCTGAGTTACTGGAGTTAATTCTTGTTTAGCTAGCTATCTCTATGTCTTTGTCATACTGTTTTTTAAAGACTTCATTTTATTTACCTTGTTTGCTTCCAATAACAGACTCTAGTGTTTTTGACTACAAAAGGTCATCAGCTAATATATTGAAGTAAGAATTCTGTTTCTCTACAACTGCCTTCTCATAGATAGGATGAGAAATTACAAAAACATTCCAGAGGAAATAGTAAATAGTTCTGCCTAAGCTTTCATGTAGGATTTTGCAATGGGGGAATGTTGTGCTTAGTATGCATTTCAGAATTAATGTGCTTGATCTATTAAATGTGATAACTCAGGAACCGGGAAGAGCAGAATTTGGTGGCTTATCCTCATGATGGAAAAATCTTTTTCTGCACCTCACAAGATATCCCTCCTGAAAATGAACTGCTTTTTTATTATAGCCGAGATTATGCTCAGCAGATTGGTAAGTTAATATAAGATGTGTTTATAATGAATCTGGCATAGTAAAGACCAGGATTAAAGTTTTGGTAATGATTTACATGTTAGCTGAAGCAAATCTTATACCTTTGTTTGTATAAATGCAAACTATTACTTCTGTATTTGAGGTGTTAAAATCTGTGAGGTTCTTCACAAGCTGAATGTTACTGACCACGCAATAATTCATATGATATGGTCTTTTATGGTAGGACTTTGGTTTGGGGCATTGAAGTTCCTAAGGCTACTTTTCAAGCTAGCACCATTGAGATATAATTCACGAAGGACAGCGAAGTCCCTCGGTTTGATTTAACCTGCATAGGCTTTCTCTTTGCTGTGCTGTTTCATGATGACAGCTGATGTTTAAGAGTTTGGGTATGCTATAAAACCTAAATATTTTGCTTATAAAAGAGGCCTTATAATCCAGTATTTACCAAGTGCTTTCTTTGTGCCTGGTACACTATTTTATTTTATGTATGTATGTGTGTATTTAGAGATAAGGTCTCACTCTGGCAGGCTGGAGTGTAGTGGTGCAGTCATAGCCAACTATAACCTTCAACTCCTGGGCTCAAGCAGTCTTCCTGCCTCAGCCTCCTGATTAGCTAGGACTACAGGTGTACATCAACATGCCCAGCCAATGATTTTTAAGTTTTTTTTTTAAGGAGATGGAGTCTTGCTGTGTTGCCCAGGCTGATCTTAAACTCCTGGCCTCAAGTGATCATGCCACTTTGGGCTCTCAAAGCACTAAGATTGCAGGCCTGAGCCACTGTGCCTGGCCCTTAGTACATTATTTTAGATGCTGGGGATAGAGCACTGAATAAGACATTTTAGTTTTATAGGAAGTGGGCAAATTGGAAATTTGGGGAGAAAGGAGAACTGTAAGCGATGATTGTTAATATCAAGAACAAGTTTTAATATTCAAGTATCAGGAGATAGTGAGTAATTTTTTTTTTTTAAAGGTGTTCCTGAACACCCAGATGTGCATCTCTGTAACTGTGGTAAGGAGTGCAATTCTTACACAGAGTTCAAAGCCCATCTGACCAGCCACATCCATAACCATCTTCCTACCCAGGGACATAGCGGCAGCCATGGGCCAAGTCACAGCAAAGAAAGGAAGTGGAAATGCTCAATGTGCCCCCAAGCTTTTATCTCTCCTTCCAAACTTCATGTCCACTTTATGGGTCACATGGGTATGAAGCCCCACAAGTGTGATTTCTGTAGCAAGGCTTTTAGTGATCCCAGCAACCTGCGGACCCACCTCAAGATACATACAGGTAAGTTGTGTTGGCCCATCAGAATGGAATTTTTGCAACAATTAGAAAATGCGGTAGTAAAGGCTTTGTAGAGGGATTGTAGGTGGAGTTGAGATTTGATGTCAGAGAAAGAAACCTTCGTGGTTTGACTGAGATTCCTTGGAGGCTGTCACTTCCAATTATTAGGATGTTCTGCTTTCCAGGTCTCCCCACCATAGTTGGAAGGTGCCTGGGAAAATGCACTTAATAATCAGGAAGTTGATCAATGTGTTTGGTCTTAAATAGAAGCTTCTGAGTCTGAGTCTGAGCCTCTCATTAGAGCTCACCCCCCTAGTCACCAGCCAGAGCCAGTTTCTCTCCTTTAATACTATTGCTCAATAAATATTGCCACAATTTATTTTTTGACCTTCCATTTTCTAAATCCCATGCAAACCAACACCTTTCTTTTAGTACTTTTTAAGAAAAAAAAATTTTTTGAGATAGGGCCTCACTCTGTTGCCTAGGCTGGAGTACAGTGACACCATCTTGGTTCACTACAACTTCTGCTTCCAGGACTTGGGTGATCCTCCCACCTCAGCCTCCTGAGTAGCATGGACTGCAGATGTGCGCCACCATACCTGACTAATTTTTGTATTTTTAATATAGATGGGGTTTTGCCCTGTTGCCAAGGCTGGTCTTGAACTCCTGGGCTCAAGCAGTCTGCCTACCTCAGCCTCCCAAAATGCTAGGATTATAGGCCTGAGCCACTGTGCCTGGCCACCAACTTTTTAAAATAAATACTACAAAATAACTGATGGTTTTAGCTTTCTTGTTTGGGTCATCTTTTCTCCAAATCTTCAAAGGTTTCTTCCTCATCCTTTTGCAACAGAGACCTTATGGCCCACAAAGCCTAAAATTCTATCTATCCTTTAAGAGAAGGTTCGCTGACCCCTGACTTAGAGGAATCTTATTTTTGCATTTTTGGAAGGATTTTGTTTCATCCCTGGTTTTGAGGCAATATTATATGTTTTAAAAAGATAGAAAACTATAAAATCTATCTTGTAAAAATATGTTTCCCTATAGACAAGTCCTAGAATTTATGAGTTTTTGTTTTTTTTTTTTTGCTTAATGTTTGTGTTAGGGCATTAGGATTATAAGTCATTTTTTTCAAGTTTTATGTATCACCTATACATTTTTTAAAAATACATATTTAGGTCAGAGGTCCTAAAGGAGATCAAATTAATTTACTAGCTTTAGTTGCAGAATAAACTCAGGGGCTCTGAGTGGTCTCACATAGACAACCCTAGAAAGTAAAGTGCCGCTTACCAGTCAGCTGTGTTTCATTCCTGCCTCTGCTGCATGCACATATGTATGCCTGTGTGTCTTGGGGATGCGAGCAGTTGTTTTCTTCACGGTGTAATACTTTGGGCTGATTGCAGGTCAGAAGAACTACAGGTGTACCTTGTGTGACAAGTCTTTCACCCAGAAGGCTCACCTGGAGTCCCACATGGTTATCCACACTGGGGAGAAGAATCTTAAGTGTGATTACTGTGACAAGTTGTTTATGCGGAGGCAGGACCTCAAGCAGCATGTGCTCATCCACACTCAGTAAGTTACCCTGCAGCCAAGACGTTGTTCCTCAGGTGGTGAGCCTTTGTGTGGCTGCAGCCTGCCTGCTGATTGAAGGGCTGGGGAGTCCTGGCTCATCATGTTTCCTGCCTTGGTACCATGGTAGGTGCCTTCTGTGTTCCATGTAGCCAAGCCAAGGTTGGAACAGTTTTTTTGGTGTTATCCTGGAAGATTTCAGTTGTTGGCTTTCTTTTTCTTTCTTTTCACATGTACTCTTTTTTCACATCTACAAAAACCTAGAGACAAAAAGGACTATTGACTACAAGTGGTTGCTTATAGTTAGACGATAGTGTGCATGTAAGAGAGTGATGGAGTGAGAAGAGTAAGAGTCAGCAGCCACACTATGAAGAGCCTTTGGTCCTATTAAGAAAATTCAATTTCATTCTAGAAATAATGGCGAGACACTGAAGGATCTGCCAGCCCCTGCCATTTTGGAACTGTTGTGTTGGGGGGTGTGTGTGTGTGTGTGCGTGTGTGTGTGTCTGAATTGCAGTAAAAAAAAAAAAAAAAATTATCATCTTAACCATAGTTGCCCAGTTCAATAGTGTTAGTTATATTCACATTGTTGTGCAAGCACTATAGGATTTTAAGGAAAGGAGTGTCGTAGTGACATACCCATTCTGTTAATACAAAGTTTACTCAGGCAGCTGAACAGAGGATGAGTGAGGGTGGGGAAGCCTAAATATTGGAAGACCAGTTAGGAATGTATTGCATGAATCCAAGTGTAATTAAGTGTCTAGACTGCATTAGTCACAGTGGTCATAGAAAGAAGAGATGGATTTTGTTGTCCTTAGCTTTTAACAAGTGTTAGAAGAGGAAGAAAACATTTTCAGCTTATGTTATGGAGATTCTCTTTAGAAATCTTACCTTCACTGAGAACGTTATATTCTTAATATAGAATTTGGATAAACACTTGGCTTTGAGACCAGCTCTTCTGTCTGCTTCCTCATCACAATGCAGCCTGAGATGGTAAACAGCCAAGGAGTCTGGATCTACATTCCTAACTCTCAGAAGGACATTCTAAAACAAAGACTTCTTTAGTTTCATTGCTAGTGTGAAATTTTATAAAATTAGACAGAAATTATCAAATATTACATCGAATTGTGCAATATTGGAGCCAAAAGAGATCCCCGGATCATCTAGTCTAACATCCTGTCTAGGCAGCTCAGGTTGCGATAATAAAATACCACAGATTTTGTGGCTCAAACAACAGGGGAGAGACACAGTGAGAGAAGGCAGTCATGAGCAAGCCTGGAAGAGGGCCCCCACCAGAACCCAGCCAGGCTGGCACCCTGATCTCTGACTCCAGCCTCCAGGACTGTGAGAAAATACATTTCTGTTGAGAGAATGAAAGAGAAAGAATATGAGAGCTCCAATCTCTTCTCATAAGGACACTAATACTACATTGTGGAGGCCCCACCCTCATGACCTCATCTAACCCTAATTGCCTTCCAAAGGCTCCACCTCACACTGGGTGTTACGGCCTCAACATGTGAATTTGGGGTGAGGGGGGACAAATATTTGTCCAGAAGACTGCCCATTATAATTGCCTGGAAAATGAAAAACAACAATTGGTGCTAGGACCCCACCCATGGGAATTCTAATTTAATTGGTCAGAGTTAGAGCTCTGGCCTTGGTATTTTAAAAAGCTCCCCAAGTGATTCTCGTGCCCAGCCAGGGTTAAGGACTACCGACTTCATCCACGTACAAGACTGATTTCCACAGTGTCTCTGGCAAGTGGATATATTGTTTGTTAAAGATCACACAATTATAGTTTGAGGAAAAGTTTTGCTTGAATCAAGTCGATATCAGCTTCTATCCTTTCATTTTACTTTTGCTTAACAAATGTGGATGTGGACTCCTTTTCAGGATGAGAAAATATGGTAAGCCTCTTTGCCAAACTTTCATGGGATAGAAAGAAGGTTTTGGACTGTCAAAACTTAAAGCTAGTATAAGTCATTCATATAAGAAGCACTGTTCCCTCAAAATGGTTTTGAATGAGGCTTTAGGCTTCCTATGGAGATCGTTGGTAAAATTTTCAGATGCTTGTATTTTTACTTCGGGGCATTTCAAAGTGGATATAGTAGTATTAGCAGTCTTTTTATTTATCTACTTAAAAAACAGCTACAGCCCTAATGCCAAATGCAAGAGGAGTTCCCCCCTAGTGTCCCCCAAGAGTGGAAGGGTTGTGACAGAACCTGGCTTTGCCCTTCCTGTAAGAAAGAGGAAGTGAGCGGAAGAGCAGTGATGTTTACTCCCCAGGTCATCTTGTCTCATGGCTTTAGATACCGTCTTATGATTTGTGTCTCCACCCTCATACACCTCACCGTCACTCAGCAGCTCTGATGCTGGATGTTCACTAGGCAACTTAAATCTAATGTGTCCAAAACTCAACCCAATATTACCCCACGAATTTGATTTCCTCCAGTGCTGAGCAGCTCATTAAATGGCACCGCCATTATTCACCTCAGTGGTCAAGCCAAACACCTTGAAGTAATTCTCAGCTCAGTTTTTCCTTCCTTCCTTCATTCAACTATCACCTTGTCCAGACCACTAGCTTTTCTTCTATGGATGGCTTCAGTAGCCTCCCAGTTGATCTCCCTGCTACTTACTACTTGCTGTTTCTCCTCATCTACTCCGCAACACAGATGAACACACATACACAGTTTTCTGTCCACAGTGCCAGAGCAATCCGTTTCAAATATGTCAGATTGTGCCTGTCTCCACTCGTACATCTCTGGTGGCTTTCCATCGTATTTGTGTTAAAAGCTTTTTACAACAGTCAGAAGGCCTTTTATGACATAATAGTACTTGGCTACCTCTCCCGTTCACCTTTTATTACTTTTCATATTCTGCTTTGGCCACTCTGACCCTCCCCTTGCTACTCCTTGAGCATACTAAGCACATCCGGTCTCAGGGCCTCTGCCTTAGAAACTTCTCCCTCCAGATGCCTGCATGTCTTCTTCCCTCCATTCAGGTTTCTGCTCAAATATTATCTCCTCAGGAGGGCCTTCCTTGACTATCTTATCTAAAATAGGACCCCTTCACTTTTACCTGGCTTCATGTGTTTTCATAGTCTTTATTGCTGTCTGATATGTTACACATTTGTTTATGCTATAATCTGTCCACTTAGAATGTAAGCTTCAGGAAAGCAGGGACTTAGTTTACCCACATCCTATAGCCCTAGCATCTAGAACAGTGCCTGGCATAATTAGACACAGTAAATATGTGTTGAATAAACATCTAAAAACCATAAGACTAGAAGATGAAAAGTCAGACTTTTGATAGGGGTTTTGTTGTGGCCTTGGGCAAGTTCCTTAGTAGTTTTTATGCACATGATGTTTCCCATCTGCAGAATTAAGAGGTTGGATTAGATTGGTGGTTTTAAAACTGCTCCGGGGAATTCCAAGGATTCTTCAGTGCCATCTGTTGCTAGAAGAGGATGGGAGAAAAGCTAAGGAAGCCAGGCTTCAGAATGCCCGACTGCACCCTCTCACTCTTTCCAGGATTTTATTAATAACTTGCTTTAACTGTTTCATATTGGGCTTTCATAAAGACATGGGGTTCAGCTACTCAAAAAAAAAAGGTGAAAAATTCCTGGTCTGTGTGATCTCTAAGGTTCTTTTCAGCTCTGAAATGTCTAGGCCAGGGTTACTCAAACCTTGACATTACTGACATTTTGACCGAGTTAATTTTTTGTTGTGGGGCTGCCCTGTGCATTGTAGAATGGTTAGCAGCATCCTTGGCCTTTTCCTACTAGATACTAATTATATCACCCCTCCCCAGTATAACAATCAGAAAGGCCTCCAGACATTGCCAAATGTCCCCATAGAGGCAGTCGCCCCTACTTGAGAACGACTAGTCTAAGAAAAGGACAGAAAAAAGGCAATTCCATAAAAGTGGCATCCAGGGAATACAAATAACAGTGTAATGAGATACCATTATGTACTGGCTAATTGGCAGACATTATCAAATTTGAGTCTTCCAGTTGAGAATATGGGACAACCAGAACCGTCAATGATGGATGTGTATATTGAAACAACTATGTTGGAAAACCGTTTGTCATTATCTTGTAAAGTTGAAGATGTGCATATCCTTTGATTTAGCTATATAGTTCTTGGGTATGTGCCCTAGAGAAACATGTATTGCAGAGCACCGTACAAGTATAAAAATGTTCAAATGCCAGGTGCAGTGGCATGCACCTATAGTCCCAGGTACTTGGGAGGCTGAGGCGGACAGATCACTTGAGCCCAGGAGTTCAAGGCTGTAGTGCATGATGATCACACCTGTGAATAGCCATTGCACTCCAGTCTGGGCAACATAGTGGGACCTTGTCTCTAAAAAATAATAATAAAAATTTAAAAAAATTTAAAAACGTTCATAGCACTCTTGCTTGTGATAATAAAACACTGGAAACCACCAAAATATTCATTAGCTAGAGACAAATCCAGTACCATAGATAAGTTGTGGTATATTTGTATATTTGTAAATAGTGTACAGCAGTGGAAGGGAACAAACAACTGATACAGCAGCTTGAATGAATTTTATAAGCATCATACTGAGAGAATGCAACAAGACAAAAGAAATATGTATAGAATTTACATAGAATTCGAGAGTTTACATAGTATTCTAAAACAGGCAAAATGAGCCTGCACTGTTTTAAACTGTACATGTTTTATGAGTCTTCTGTATATCGCCTATGCAAAAGCCTGATTCGGAAGGATACAGCTGCTCTGACAAAGGCCTGCGGCTATGGAGAATAAGTGTTGCCTCAGTTGTTATTTGTAACCCCAAATCAAATGTTTTTTCTTGTGTTCCTCTTAGAGAACGCCAGATCAAGTGTCCCAAGTGTGATAAGCTGTTCTTGAGAACAAATCACTTAAAGAAGCATCTCAATTCTCATGAAGGAAAACGGGATTATGTCTGTGAAAAATGTACAAAGGCTTATCTAACCAAATACCATCTCACCCGCCACCTGAAAACCTGCAAAGGGCCCACCTCCAGTTCATCAGCACCAGAGGAGGAAGAAGAGGATGACTCAGAAGAGGAAGATCTAGCAGACTCTGTGGGGACAGAAGACTGTAGGATTAACAGTGCTGTGTATTCAGCGGATGAGTCTCTTTCTGCACATAAATAAAAGGAAAAGAAACAAGCTATTTTGGATGAAAATGCAAATGGAAAAATACGCATAACCAGTTATCTACTATAATGGTTTTTATATAACATGGTTCCTCATTTATTTTCAGCCAATAATCAAAACTGACTGGGAATGAATAAAGCACTTACAGAAGAGTATCGTAATGAAAACACTTTAAAACAGATTGGGAAAACAGATTGGGAAAACCTATTTTAAGTGGTGGACTGGGAGGGAAGTGTCAACTTCTGAGATCTTTATTTACATGATAATCTGGGAGATGCATTTATGCCTGAATCAAAGCTGCCTTCTGCTCAAACAAATCAGATTTATTTCACATTCTTCCATTATTCCATTTTCCTGCTGGTCCTGTGACTTGGTAACATTCTAAACTTGGTCCTTGCCCCATAGCCATCCTGATTGCTGATTGTGTTTTATGCAGACTCTTGTGACTTATACTCACCGCAGAATGGATTGGGACACAGTGGCATAAGTGTGCTACTTGGCAGCTAGTAAGTTTAAAGCAGGACCTGCCTTAACTGCTCCTGGCCACTTGGGAGTTTAGGGTAGATCTGGCTTTCCAAAGTTTCGGCAGGTGCCTGGAGGGCAAATAAAAAAGCAGCAGTCAGTCAGTAGTCAATGATGGAGAGAACAAGAGGAGAAATGCCTGGCCTCTGCCCAAGAAATTAGCTTTGATGGAAGCCTGAGCAAGTCACCTGGTTATTGTGACATGGAGATCTTTGTAGGTTTAGACATGGCTTTCTGTCTCCAGTAAACTTCCAGCCATTCAGACAAAGGGGGCCTGGAGATACAGAGAGCCCAAATAATGCCTGCTGGATTGTCTCCTGACGAGTACATGTGGACTCACCTGAGGAAAGGAAGGAAGGGAATAATCTTTTATGTTTCATTTACCTTATGAAAAGTGTTAAAACATTGCCAACTCAAAATAACAAATTATTTAATGCATGTGCAAAGTTAGGTCTTCCCACTGGTCTCAGTGCTGAGGAACCTCATCAGAGAAGCATGGAAGATGCCAAAGGATTTTTGGAAGGTAAAGAAGGCTGAATGGTGACCACATGGGCCTGTTTGCAGGGTCCCAGCTTAGTTAAGTCACCCATGCACCTGGTCATTGTGTCTCCCATGCACATCCAGCGTTTTTCAGAAGCAGACCCACCCTTAAGTTGACAGGGTTGATGGAACATGCTCTCCTGCTCAAGGCACAACCTCTGGGCTGGAGTAGAGGACTCTGGTGGGAAGGTTTTGCTGCTAATGTGTTTATGGAATGAATGTATTTCATTCAAATCTGTATTCCTCTAGGAAGGATTAAAATTAAACTTTTTTAAAATACAGGATTCCTCTGGTAGTCTTGTTTTATGGAGGAAGGAGATGAGTGAGTCTTCTAGGGAAAGTCAAGTACAATTTGAATCTTTCTGAGGTTAGAAGGAGAGAGCATTTCTAGAGTATTTCAGCTTTTGAGATAATATTCTTATTGTTTCTGCTGTTAGTACTTAGACAAACTGCTTTCTGTGCTTCCAACCCTCTTCTGCCCTCTTCCTGCCTAAGGTATGCCTTTACTCTGTTACCTCCTTGGAGAAATGTGGCAGGTCTGCAGTGGAGGGTTGGGGGATGTGTTGTGGATGGTTAGGGGTGGCTGCTGACACTGGGTCGTGACGCCTCCCTCAGGGCAGCTCTGGTTCCCAGGGCAGCTTCAAACTCAGCCTTTTGCCAAAGGCATCCAGCTGGCTGGCTCCCTCATTCCTAGGAAACCACTGGTACTGGGACTCTAAGCTCCCTTTCTTCCTTTATCTCAGTAGCACACGCTGGGTTCATTTCCTTCATTCCCAAGACTGAAATGATGCCCAAGATAGTTACGCCTAGTGTCACAGGAACACAAAACAGCAGAGGAAGCTTGGAAACCTTTTTAGTGAAAATGTAGCTGTTAGTGCTTAGTATTTACAACTGTCTCTCCATTTTTTTACCTCTTAATTTTAAATTCTAAGTCATTTTCACAAGATGAATAAATGAGTAAGTGCCCTTTGACACGAATGTTTTCAGCCTTTTCTGCCCATTTTGGGTGGCCTTGCTGCTGTTGAGTAAATGGTCACGGTGAGAGGCAGGATGTGTATGTAGGCTCCGGAGCCCTGCAGAATGTTCTCTAGTGTGGGCTTTGCTGTGTGATGAAGGTTTGTAACCTTGGCCAAGTTATGTAAGCTCTCTATGCCTCTTCCCTTAACTGTAAATGGAGAGTATTAAGAGCGCCGCTTCATTATACTGTTTAGATGTTAAGTTCATATGTGTCAGTGGCTCCCACAGTGCTCAACATAGAGTAAACAGTAGCTGATATTCTTTAGTTTCCCATTAGTCTACATTTTTCATTTTAACATAGGTTTCTACACTAAAAAAATTGATGTATAGAATATCCAAGAAGCTCTAGATTTTAGTAATATAAATAAAACTGGAATAATTTGAGTTTTCAAGGCCAAAGCCTATAAACTAGTTCAGAGTATTCTTGTAGCTCACTGTATGCTTGGCATTTCGTTCTCAAAAAGGTGAGTTGCTCATAATCCTGGCATTTTTGTTGTGCTTAGATTCTCAGAGGGCAAAGAGGTAACAGGAACTAGAGTCTTCGTCAGCCTTTTCACGCTTGACCTGTGTCCCCACTTTCTAGTAAACACTCCTTTACCTGTGTCCCAAGAAGCATAAACATGCCAGAGGCTGTCAGCACCTCATCAAGTATGTAAACTTGATGATCTGATCACCAAACTTGGAGGCACACACTAAGGAACGACATATCTCCATATACACAAGTGATTATGGTCTGTTATGTTGAACACACCGCCCCCTGCCAACACCACCAGATTCATATGGTGAAGTCCTAACCTCCATTAATCTCAAAATGTGACTGTAGTTGGAGATATGGTTTTTAAAGAAGGAATTAAGTTAAAATGAAGTCCTTAGGTTAGGACCTAACCCAATATGACTGGTGTTCTTAGAAAAAGAAAATTTGGACAAAGCCTTATACAGAGGGAAGATGATGTGAAAACAGGGAGAAGACATCTCCAAGCCCAAGGAAAGGGGCCTGGAACAGGTCCTTCCCTCACAGCCCTCCAAACAGTCCTGCCATTGCTTTGATCTCAGACTTCCAGCCTCCAGAACTGGGAGACAATATATTTCTGTTTAGTCTACCCAGTCCATGGCAATTTGTTGTGGCAGCCCTGGCAAACTAAACAGTCTAACCAGATATACGTTCTTGATAATGATTGCTTAAAGGGGAGCAGCTTCCAGTATAGTGACTTCAGTTTAACCCCAGCTTTACAAATTAGCATGAGCAATATAAAGGCAGGCACCATTTCTAGTGGTGTATATTGCCACCAGCAAATTTCCCTACTACTGAAAGGGATGAAACCACTCCTTAACAGCTTTTTTGCTCCTTAGCTTTTCTTGCATATGCACATTGAGGATCATTAGGCACTCAGGCCTGTGTAGTCCTCAGACAATGAGAGTGTTCTTTTCAAAAACCATTTATTAAGTGCCGGTACACTTTAAGGCATTGTAGGGGGAACAGAAAAATAACTAGGGCTCTGCTCCTGCCTTTGGATACAGGTGATCTGCCCGCCTCCACTTTCCAAAGTGCTGGGATTACAGGCATGCGCCACCGTGCCTGGCCCAGGCTACAAGTCTTTAAAGGAAATCACATAAACTCTAAACTATTCCATTTAGACAATGCATATTTATATCCACAAGTTAGGGAGCACATGGACAGCATGCTTTGTTCTTTGTGTTTTCTGCCCCCTGCACCTGCCTCCTCACCCTGCAGCACATCTTATGCTGCTACATACTTGCTGAGGCTCAGGCTGGGCATGGGCTTTGGGGTTGGGCAAGCATCAAGATCAGTTTAGGGCCAGATTTGGGAAAGAAAAATCACCTAAGGTGAAAGTCACTTACTTTGGGAAGTTTTACTTCTTGAATGATGTGTTAATTGGTCAATAGACACAACTTCTGGCCCCTCTTAGCTAGCACTGCCTGGGCCCTTGTGACAAATTTGCTTGCAAATATGCTTTCTAGTGGTAGTAGTACATTTTAGTTTATAGTTTTACTTCTCATAGGGCATTATAAAAGTAGGCTTTACCCTCAATTGTCTAGATGTTGAAAATGAAGTTCAGAAAAATTACACTTTTAACACCTGTAATCCCAGCACTTTGGGAAGCAGGTGGATCACTTGAAGTCAGGAGTTCCAGACCACCTTGGCCAACATGGTGAAACCCCATCTCTACTAAAAATACAAAAATTAGCTGGGCATGGTGGTGGGTGCCTGTAAATTCCAGCTACTCAGGAGGCTGAGGCAGGAGAATCACTTGAACCCAGCAGGCGGAGGTTGCAGTGAGCCGAGATTGTGACACTGCACTCCAGCCTGGGCAACAGAGCGAGGCTCTATCTCAAAAAAAAAAAAAAAAAAAAATACAGTTTGTTGCATTTCATATTCAGTGATTTGCTGCCTGGGAGCACTTTTTAAAAATGCCTATATTTCTCTTCCAGGGCTCTCTTCCATGTTAATCTACATGAAACATTATTTAGACGCTGCTGTTGTTCTGACACACCTCATTTCAGGATGCATCACACTGCTGCTTACACTTAGTTGCATATTTGCACTGGGGTTGTGAAATCTGTTTTTTATAAGCAAAGAACACCTTTGTGGGTCATTGCTCTTAGTTGATTAGAGCCAACTACCACTCAGTTATGACAAGTGAATTATTCAAAAGCATGTGAGATGACATAATATTCTGTTAAGGGACTTATTCAAGATGCCTGACCCAGATGTGCTATAGCAAAAAGAAAGGGAGCCAGGCTACTTTGCATCTAAAATTCCCACCGTGCCAGTGTGCGAATAGTATGTTTCATAGCAAGAGAAAAGCAGGATGGTCTACTCATCCAGCATATGTTTGTTTTCTTTGGGAAAGGAACATGTTAGACTTTAAGGGCTGGAGAGGTGTGTATTTAAGGAAAAGCAATGGCTTGTGACCAGGAAATTCGATTTTAAGCTGAGAAGTAACCATTCAAAAGAAGAGAAGAGAACTCAAGTTACTTACTTAAGTTTATTATATGTTAAGTGCTTTAACTTCGCAATAACAACCTTGTAGGGTAGATTTTAATATCTTTGTTTTACCGAGGCCACAGAATGTCCTAGAAGTTAATGCAGTTACTAAAGTGTGAGATTGGAAAGTAAGGCCTCCTAGCTCTGCATTCGATGCTTTTTCTACTGTATTCTGTGGAATAGAGTTATTGGTATGATTACAGAAAAGTCATCTAGCTTGGATGGCTCAGTACTCTCATTGTGGTGGTTGATAATAATCAAGTTTTTTAAATTGATAAATAAGACTTGAGAAATGCCCTGAGACTATGAATGTATGGTTGCTTGCTGTGAATGCTGGGAAAAGACATTCTGAATATATCAAGTGGTAAGGCATCCCAGTTAGCTAGATTTTTGTAACACAAAGCAAAATCCTGTTACTTCATACTAAATCTAATGAGGAGCTGGGTGCGGTGGCTCACACCTGTAATCCCAGGACTTTTGGAGGCTGAGGCGGGTGGATTTCTTGAGGCTGGGATTTCAAGATCAGCCTGGCCAACATGGTGAAACCCCATCTTTACTAAAAACACAAAAATTAGCCAGGTGTGGTGGCGCATGCCTGTAATCCAGCTAGTCAGGAGGCTGAGGCAGGAGAATCGCTCAAGCCCAGGAAGTGGAGGCTGCAGTGAGCCGAGATCACTCCACTGCACTCCAGTCTGGGCAATGGAACAAGACTCTGTCTGAAAAAGAAAGAAAAAAAAATCTAATGAGGTAGACAACTAAACAAGTAATTACAAAATTTTAAAAGGAGTAAAGACAAATTACATGGTAACACAGCAGGGGTATCTTACGCAGGCTGCCGAGATGAGGGGAGTCTTCTCAAAGGAAATGACATTTTTGTTTATTATACTTTAAGTTCTAGGGTACATGTGCACAACGTGCAAGTTTGTTACATATATATAAATGTGCCATGTTGGTGTGCTGCACCCATTAACTCGTCATTTACATTAGGTATATCTCCTAACGCTATCCCTCCCTCCTCCCCCCAGCCCACAACAGGCCCCGGTGTGTGATGTTCCCCTTCCTGTGTCCAAGTGTTCTCATTGTTCACTTCCCACCTGTGAGTGAGGACATGTGGTGTTTGATTTTCTGTCCTTGCGATAGTTTGCTGAGAATGATGGTTTCCAGCTTCATCCATGTCCCTCCAAAGGACATGAACTCATCCTTATTATGGCTGCGTAGTATTCCATGGTGTATATGTGCCACATTGTCTTAATCCAGTCTATCATTGATGGACATTTGGGTTGGTTCCAAGTCTTTGCTATTGTGAATAGTGCCACAATAAACATACGTGTGCATGTGTCTTTATAGCAGCATGATTTATAATCCTTTGGGTATATACCCAGTAAGGGGATGGCTGGGTCAAATGGTATTTCTAGTTCTAGATCCTTGAGGAATTGCCACACTGTCTTCCACAATGGTTGAACTAGTTTACAGTCCCACCAACAGTGTTAAAAGTGTTCCTATTTCTCCACATCCTCTCCAGCACCTGTTGTTTCCTGAGGTTTTAATGATCGCCATTCTAACTGGTGTGAGATGGTATCTCATTGTGGTTTTGATTTGCATTTCTCTGATGGCCAGTGATGATGAGCATTTTTTCATGTGTCTGTTGCTGCATAAATGTCTTCTTTTGAGAAGTATCTGCTCATATCCTTTGCCCACTTTTTGATGGGGTTGTTTGTGTTTTTCTTGTAAATTTGTTTGAGTTCTTTGAAGATTCTGGATATTAGCCCTTTGTCAGATGAGTAGATTGCAAAAATTTTTTCCCATTCTGTAGGTTGCCTGTTCACTCTGATGGTAGTTTCTTTTGCTGTGCAGAAGCTCTTTAGTTTAATTAGATCCCATTTGTCAATTTTGGCTTTTGTTGCCATTGCTTTTGGTGTTTTAGACATGAAGTCTTTGCCCATGCCTATATCCTGAATGGTATTGCCTAGGTTTTCTTCTAGGATTTTTATGGTTTTAGGTCTAACACTTAAGTCTTTAATCCATCTTGAATTAATTTTTGTATAAGGTGTAAGGAAGGGATCCAGTTTCAGTTTTCTACATATGGCTAGCCAGTTTTCCCAGCATCATTTATTAAATAGGGAATCCTTTCTCCATTTCTTGTTTTTGTCAGGTTTGTCAAAGATCAGATGGTTGTAGATGTGTGGTATTATTTCTGAGGGCTCTGTTCTCTTCCATTGGTCTATATCTCTGTTTTGGTACCAGTACCTTGCTATTTTGGTTACTGTAGCCTTGTAGTATAGTTTGAAGTCAGGTAGCGTGATGCCTCCAGCTTTGTTCTTTTGGCTTAGGATTGACTTGGCAATGCGGGCTCTTTTTTGGTTCCATATGAACTTTAAAGTAGTTTTTTCTAATTCTGTGAAGAAAGTCATTGGTAGCTTGATGGGGATGGCATTGAATCTATAAATTACCTTGGGCAGTATGGCCATTTTGACGATATTGATTCTTCCTACCCATGAGCATGGAATGTTCTTCCATTTGTTTGTGTCCTCTTTTATTTCATTGAGCAGTGGTTTGTAGTTCTCCTTGAAGAGTTCCTTCACGTCCCTTGTAAGTTGGATTCCTAGGTATTTTATTCTGTTTGAAGCAATTGTGAATGGGAGTTCACTGATGATTTGGCTGTCTGTCTGTTATTGGTGTATAAGAATGCTTGTGATTTTTGCACATTGTTTTGTATCCTGAGACTTTGCTGAAGTTGCTTATCAGCTTAAGGAGATTTTGGGCTGAGACAGTGGGGTTTTCTAGGTATACAATCATGTCATCTGCAAACAGGGAGAATTTGACTTCCTCTTTTCCTAACTGAATACCCTTTATTTCTTTCTCCTGCCTGATTGCCCTGGCCAGAACTTCCAACACTGTGTTGAATAGGAGTGGTGAGAGAGGGCATCCCTGTCTTGTGCCAGTTTTCAAAGGGAATGCTTCCAGTTTTTGCCCATTCAGTATGATGTTGGCTGTGGGTTTGTCATAAATAGCTCTTATTATTTTGAGATACGTCCCATCAATACCTAATTTATTGAGAGTTTTTAGCATGAAGAGCTGTTGAATTTTGTCAAAGGCCTTTTCTGCATCTATTGAGATAATCATGTGGTTTTTGTCTTTGGTTCTGTTTATATGATGGATTACGTTTATTGATTTGTGTATGTTGAACCAGCCTTGCATCCCAGGGATGAAGCCCACTTGATCATGGTGGATAAGCTTTTTGATGTGCTGCTGGATTCGGTTTGCGAGTATTTTATTGAGGATTTTTGCATCGATGTTCATCAGGGATATTGGTCTAAAATTCTCTTTTTTTGTTGTGTTTCTGCCAGGCTTTGGTGTCAGGATGATGCTGGCCTCATAAAATGAGTTAGGGAGGATTCCCTCTTTTTCTATTGATTGGAGTAGTTTCAGAAGGAATGGTACCAGCTCCTCCTTGTACCTCTGGTAGAATTCGGCTGTGAATCCATCTGGTCCTGGTCTTTTTTTGGTTGGTAAGCTATTAATTATTGCCTCAATTTCAGAGCCTGTTATTGGTCTATTCGGAGATTAAACTTCTTCCTGGTTTAGTCTTGGGAGGGTGTATGTGTCCAGGAATTTATCCATTTCTTCTAGATTTTCTAGTTTATTTGCATAGAGGTGTTTATAGTATTCCCTGATGGTAGTTTGTATTTCTGTGGGATCGGTGGTGATATCCCCTTTATCATTTTTTATTGCATCTATTTGATTCTTCTCTCTTTTCTTCTTTATTAGTCTTGCTAGCAGTCTATCAATTTTGTAGATCTTTTCAAAAAAAACCAGCTCCTGGATTCATTGATTTTTTTGAAGGGTTTTTTGTGTCTCTATCTCCTTCAGTTCTGCTCTGATCTTAGTTATTTCTTGCCTTCTGCTAGCTTTTGAATGTGTTTGCTCTTGCTTCTCTAGTTCTTTTAATTGTGATGTTACGGTGTCAGTTTTAGATCTTTCCTGCTTTCTCTTGTGGGCATTTAGTGCTATAAATTTCCCTCTACACACTGCTTTGAATGTGTCCCAGAGATTCTGGTATGTTGTGTCTTTGTTCTCGCTGGTTTCAAAGAACATCTTTATTTCTGCCTTCATTTTGTTATGTACCCAGTAGTCATTCAGGAGCAGGTTGTTCAGTTTCCATGTAGTTGAGTGGTTTTGAGTGAGTTTCTTAATCCTGAGTTCTAGTTTGATAGCACTGTGGTCTGAGAGACAGTTTGTTATAATTTCTGTTCTTCTACATTTGCTGAGGAGTGCTTTACTTCCAACTATGTGGTCAATTTTAGAATAAGTGGGATTTGGTGCTGAGAAGAATGTATATTCTGTTGACTTGGGGAGGAGAGTTCTGTAGATGTCTATTAGGTCTGCTTGGTGCAGAGCTGAGTTCAATTCCTGGATATCCTTGTTGACTTTCTGTCTCGTTGATCTGTCTAATGTTGACAATGGGGTATTAGAGTCTCCCATTATTATTGTGTGGGAGTCTAAGTCTCTTTGTAGGTCTCTAAGGACTTGCTTTATGAATCTGGGTGCTCCGGTATTGGGTGCATATATATTTATGATAGTTAGCTCTTGTTCAATTGATCCCTTTACCATTATATAATGGCCTTCTTTGTCTCTTTTGATCTTTGTTGGTTTAAAGTCTGTTTTATCAGAGACTAGGTTTGCAACCCCTGCCTTTTTTTGTTTTCCATTTGCTTGGTAGATCTTCCTCCATCCCTTTATTTTGAGCCTATGTGTATCTCTGCACATGAGATGGGTCTCCTGAATACAGCACACTGATGGGTCTTGACTCTTTATCCAATTTGCCAGTCTGTGTCTTTTAATTGGAGCATTTAGCCCATTTACATTGAAGGTTAATATTGTTATGTGTGAATTTGATCCTGTCATTATGATGTTAGCTGGTTATTTTGCTCGTTAGTTGATGCAGTTTCTTCCTAGCATTAATGGTCTTTACAATTTGGCATACTTTTGCAGTGGCTGGTACTGGTTGTTCCTTTCCATGATGTTCAGTGCTTCTTTCAGGAGCTCTTGTAGGGCAGGCCTGGTGGTGACAAAATCTCTCAGCATTTGCTTGTCTGTAAAGGATTTTATTTCTCCTTCCCTTATGAAGCTTAGTTTGGCTGGATATGAAATTCTGGGTTGAAAATTCTTTTCTTTAAGAATGCTGAATATTGGCCCCTACTCTCTTCTGGCTTATAGAGTTTCTGCCGAGAGTTCCGCTGTTAGTCTGATGGGCTTCCCTTTGTGGGTAACCCGACCTTTCTCTCTGGCTGCCCTTAACATTTTTTCCTTCATTTCAACTTTGGTGAATCTGACAGTTATGTGTCTTGGAGTTGCTCTTCTTGAGGAGTATCTTTGTGGCATTCTCTGTATTTCCTGAATTTGAATGTTGGCCTGCCTTGCTACGTTGGGGAAGTTCTCCTGGATAATATCCCACAGAGTGTTTTCCAACTTGGTTCCATTCTCCTTGTCACTTTCAGGTACACCAATCAGACGTAGATTTGTTCTTTTCACATAGTCCCATATTTCTTGGAGGCCTTTTTACTACTCTTTTTTCTGTAAACTTCTCTTCTTGCTACATTTCATTCATTTGATCTTCAATCACTGATACCCTTTCTTCCAGTTGATCGAATCGGCTACTGAAGCCTGTGCATTCATCACATAGTTCTCGTGCCATGATTTTCAGCTCCATCAGGTCATTTAAGGACTTCTCTACACTGGTTATTCTAGTTAGCCATTTGTCTAATCTTTTTTCAAGGTTTTTAGCTTCTTTGCGATGGGTTCGAACTTCGTCCTTTAGCTAGGAGAAGTTTGATCGTCTGAAGCCTTCTCTCAACTCATCAAAGTCATTCTCCGTCCAGCTTTTTTCCGTTGCTGGCAAGGAGTTGCGTTCCTTTGGAGGGGGAGAGGTGTTCTGACTTTTAGAATTTTCAGCTTTTCTGCTCTGTTTTTTCCCAATCTTTGTGGTTTTATCTACCTTTGGTCTTTGATGATGGTGACATACAGATGGGGTTTTGATGTGGATGTCCTTTCGGTTTGTTAGTTTTCCTTCTAACAGTCAGGACCCTCAGCTGCAGGTCTGTTGGAGTTTGCTGGAGGTCCACTCCAGACCCCGTTTGCCTGGGTATCAGCAGCGGAGGCTGCAGAACAGCGAATATTGCTGAACAACAAATGTTGCTGCCTGATCATTCCTCTGGAAGTTTCGTCTCAGAGGGGTACCCAGCTGTGTGAGGTGTCAGTCTGTCCCTACTGGGAGGTGCCTCCCAGTTAGGCTACTCGGGGGTCAGGGACCCACTTGAGGAGGCAGTCTGTCCGTTCTCAGATCTCAAACTCCGTGCTGGGAGAACCACCACTCTCTTCAAAGCTCAATTGGAAATGCAAAAATCACCCATCTTCTGCGTCACTCACGCTGGGAGCTGTAGACTGGAGCTGTTCCTATTCGGCCATCTTGGAACCCCCCTACTCAGGAAATGACATTTAAACTGAACTTTAAAGGATGAATACAAGTTAGCCAGAGAAAAAGGAGTAAAGTTTTCTGTATAAAAGGAAAAGCATGATAATTTGAATGTTAAAAGTTTATCAGAAATGTCACAGCCTGGCAACAGAGTGAGACTCCGTCTCAAAAAAAAGAAAAAGGCAAATTTAAAAAAATAAATTTTTAAAAAACCAGTGAACTGGCTGGATGCGGTTGCTCATGCCTATAATCCCAGCACTTTGGGAGGCTGAGGCTGAGGCGGGTGGATCACGAGGTCAAGAGATCAAGACGATCCTGGCCAACATGGTGAAACCCTATCTCTACTATAATACAAAAATTAGCTGGGCATGGTGGTACACATCTGTAGTCCCAGCTACTCAGGCGGCTGAGGCAGGAGAATCGCTTGAACCCAGGAGGCAGAGGTTGCAGTGAGCCGAGATCACACCACTGCACTCCATCCTGGCAATAGAACGAGACTCTGTCTCAAAAAAAGACAAACAAAAAGACAAAAAAAACCCAAAACCACCAGTGAACAATCCATGAAGTGGTAAACTATTAGACATATATAGTTCCATTAAAGAGACATGACAATGTTGTCCTCTCCACAACTGTATTCCACATTGTACCAAAGATCCTAGTCAAGGAAATAAGACAGATAAACTGTCCCTTTTTGCAGACAATTATCAAGAAAATTAACAGAAAAACTGTAAGAACTGAGAGTTTAACAAGGTGCCCAGTACAAAGAGAGCATACACATTTTCATAGCTCTTCTATATGTTAGCAATAACAAACTGCAAAATATGAGAAAAGTGTCCTATCCGCCTTAGTATTAAAATAATAAAAACCTAGGAATAAATCCAACAACTAGCAAAGTCTATATGAAAAGAGAATAAACTTCATTTGAAAGATGTAAGAGAATGGGTGCTGTGGTTCATACCTGTAATCCCAACACTTTGGGAAACTGAGGCAGGAGAATTGCTTGAGGAATTCGAGACCAGTCTGTTTTAACATAGTAAGACCTTGTCTCAACAAAAACTTTAAACATTAGCTGGGTGTGGTGGTGCGCACCTGTAGTCCTGCTACTCTGGAGGCTGAGGTGAAGGATTGCATGAGCCAGGAATTTAAGGCTGCAGCGAGCTATGATTGCACCACTGTACTTCAGCCTGGGCTCCAGAGTTGAGATCCTGTCTCTTTGGGAGGCCGAGGCTGGCAGATTGCCTGAGGTCGGGAGTTTGAGACCACTCTGGCCAACATGGTGAAACCCCGTCTCTACTAAAAATACAAAAAAAATTAGCTGTGCGTGGTGTCATGCGCCTGTAATCCTAGCTACTCGGGAGGCTGAGGCAGGGGAATTGCTTGAACCAAGGAGGTGTGGAGGTTGCAGTGAGCCAAGATCACTCTACTGCACTCCATGCTGGGTGACAGAGCGAGACTCCATCTCAAAAAAAAAAAAAAAAAAAAAAGATGTAAAAGAACAATAAGTGGAAAGGTGACCCATGAACCTAAATGGAAAGATTCCATAGTATACAATTATTAAATTATTCTTTTATAACTATAAATTCAATAACATGCCATTCAATATCTTAAAGGGATTTTTATGGAGCCTGACAAGTTCAAGTTCATTTGAAAAAAAAAGCATAAAAGAATAGCCAGGAATTTTCTGGGGAATGATGAACTATGAGGGGAACTTGTCCTATTGGGAACCAAAATACTAAGGCTATAGTAATTAAAATAATTGTTAGACATACCAAATGCATGCGGGGCTTAAAACCTAGATGACGGGTTGATAGGTGCAGTAAACCACCATGGCACATGTTTACCTATGTAACAAACCTGCACATTCGGCACATGTATCCCAGAACTTAAAGTAAAATAAAAAATAATAATTGTTATTGGCATAGGAAATAACTCACTAGTACAGAATGGAAAGTTCAGAATAAGGTATATAGATATAAATATATTGTATATAATATAAAGTTGGCATTTCAACCAGTAGAGAAAGAATGGACTATTCAATTAACAGTATTGGAACAATTTGCTATCCGTTTGGTAAAACATTATATTTTTACCTCAGACTACACACAAGTAAATTCCAGATGAATTTAAAGAGATAAATGTAAAAAATTCACCAATTATTTTTTAAATGCTGGGGTGGGGAAGGCTTTCCTAAACAAGACCTAAATTTATGACCAAAATTAAGACCCCAGTGATACACTGGAGAAAAACATGACTAACAAGCAGAATAGAAAAAAACACCTACAGATTAATTTTTTAAAGCACAAAACAGCAAAAGATATAAACAGGCAAGCCATCAAAGAAAAAAGAAATACAATAGACAATAGAACATGAAAACATACTCCACCTCATGAGTAATAAGAAAGTGCAATTGTATTGTTTTTGGCCATAAAGCCGCAAAGATTTAGAAGTCCTAACCTAGGTTTAAGGGAAAGGAAACACTTTAAAAAAAAAAAAACAACTTTTAATTACTTTTCTTTTTCGCTAAATTTATTCCCATACCATAAGTTTTTGTTTCTTCACTTTCTTCTGGGATATCTTTTGCTTCCAGGAAGCCTCCTTTTCTGGTTTTGGATTTGTTCCTTTTCAGTGAGAATCATCTCAAAGAGCTCATGTATGGGTTAATCTGACCATGAGCTCTAGTAAGTACTGTGGTGCATCTTAGGTGCTTTGTTCACTTGGATATACTCAGTGACCAGAGAATCTACATCTAAGCCGTTAAGCTCAGCATTCCTCTCTGTATTTTTAAGCATATGCAGCAAAAGTTCAGCACTGTTTTTGGGGCCACCAACCCTGTGTCCAGCCCCACTACTTGGCAGGGGCACACCTACCAAGTCCACCACTGTAACCTCGGAATGGTACACACTGCTTCTGTAAAGTGACATCTTTCAGATACTTGGTGGCTTTTCATATATGCATACCCTTGATGGCCTGGGCAGTTTCACGAGTGTTCTTAGTGAACATGAAGATTTGAACCTCTTGATTTGCATGATTTTGTGGGGTTTCCTGGGTCAAGTGACTAGAGAACCATTTTCACAGATCACCCCAGGCCGCTTAGGGGAAGAGAGGAAATTTTTTAGTTGGAAGTATTAATTGGCAAAAACTCTTTTCAAAGGTAATTTGGCAAGGTCCAAACAAATTTAGGAATTATATACCCTTTGATTCAGTAATTTCACTTTTAGAAATCTTATAGAAATACTCATACATATGTAAAAAAAATTATGTACAGGATCCTAGTCCTTTCTTATGGATATGTGGTGAGGATAGAAAAATACACCAATATTTTTAAGTGAAGATGGAAAAAATCTATGTTTTCCAGAAAGGAAATGTTGGAGAAATTATGGCACACCCATACTAAGCAATACAATGCTGTCATTAAAAAGGATGAGGTAAAACCATATGTAGTAACACAGGAATATCTCCAAGACATATTGTTAAAAAGCCTGTTGTCTGATCATTTATTATCTATCCCTAGCTATATATTAACGTGAATTATACAAGGGGCATGCTGTAGATGTCAATCCCCTTTATCATGCTTTCCTTAACTGTAGAGTCTGGAAAGCAAAAAACTGTTTTCCAGATCCCTTCAGAGCTGAGATTCCAAGCAAAACTAAAATTCCTCTGATTAGACGCACTCATGTGAGACTTAGATTCAGAACTGAATTACGCAGGGAGAGAAGCAGGGCCTGAGATATCTACTGTGCAGGCTTGGATATTACCAGTGTGGTGTGGTTTTAGAGCTGGTGGTGATGGTGGATGGAGGCTTTCTGATGTGGTAGGTGGCTTCTTGACCATAGAAGCAGCAGATGCACCTTGTGAGTTCATGTCTGTGGTATGGGATTAGGAGTCATTCCTAGAACTCAGCTTAGACTCCATTTTGTCAGCCTTTTCAGTGAGTGATTCCATGAGTGATCTATATTGCTCAATAAATTCTTTTTTGCTTAAACTAGCTAGAGGAGTTGTCTGAAAATAGTATAGACAACAGATCCTTAAGGAAATGACATCTTGAACTACTTATCTGACCTGGCTGGTTTCAAGGCAGTGAGGATCCAGTTACTGTTAGAGGAGGGGAGACAGAATTGTACCTGGCATGCATGGCTGGGACATGGGTTAGATTATCACCCATAATCACCTGCAATTAAGTGTATCCATATCAATAAACACAGTTTAAACTGTTTCTCTTTCCCTGGTCTAGAATCCTCAGAATCTTGCTGACACATATTCCTTAAGATTTTGCCAATACATTAGGAAATTCTTGCAATTCTGTTAATATGTAAACTTTCTTTTCCAAGGTTTGACTTCGGAATTATAAAGAATTTGTGTTTCACATTGTCATAGGTCAGAAGCAATAAGAGGTGGTAGGAGTGGTAAATGAAGAGAATGGGGACTATTTTAGAAGATAACTACCTGAGGTGTGGTCATTACAAGATATTCAAGAAAATCAGAACCATTCTCATTAGATAGGGGAGGAGCTACTTCTGTTGGCAGATCTTTGGGTTTTGGGTACTTGGTCATTGTAATGTTCTCAGATATCACCATTCTACTTTTTGGGTTTGCATTCTTTCTTCCAAAATAATCTAATTGTTATTTAAGAAACCTGCTGAAGCAGTGAATTCAACTTATCTTGTATATCAGTAACCTGCAGGATCAGACTCTTTTCTGGTTTTTCACTGTGTAACTCTATGGCCACAGAGAGAAGAAATTATTTCAGGGCAGTCATGGAGCCAAACTCTGTTTCTTTGATCTAGCTAAACATGTCTGCAAATGAATAAGCATGCTTCAATATTCAAATTTTCTATTTCTTCTAGTATCAGTTTTCGTAAGTTATGTTTTTCTAGGAATTTGTCTATTTAATATACATTTTCAAATTTAATCACAAAAAATTGTTCATATCTTCTTACCGTTTAGTGTCTATAGGGTTTGTAGTGATGTCCTCCTTTTCACGTCTGATGTTAATAATTTGTATTATGTTCACAATTGCTATAGGTTTATCAACTTTCTTAGTATTGTAAATAATCCATTTTTTCTTTGATTATTTTCTATATTGTATTTGTTGTCTATGACATTAATTTCTACTCTGTTATTTCCTTCTGTCCACATTTTTGGGTTTAAATTGCTGGTCTTTTTCTAACTTTTCTTTTTGGGGGGGCGGGGACAGGGTCTCACTTTGTTACCCAGGCTGGAATGCATGGCATGATCTTGGCTCACTGCAACCTCTGCCTCCTGGGTTAAAGCAATTCTTTTGCCTCAGCCTCCCGAGTAGCTGGGATTACAGGCACATGCTACCACGCCCAGCTCATTTTTGTATTTTTGGTAGAGATGGGGTTTCACTATGTTGGCCAGGCTGGTCTCGAACTCCTGACCTCAGGTGATTGACTCACCTCGGCCTCCCAAAGTGCTGGGATTACAAGCATGAGCCATTGTGCCCGGCCTCCTTGCTTCTTTTGAATTAATCAAGTATTATTTGCTTTCTCCCCTTTTGGCTTTTTTCCATACTCTTTTAGTAGTTCACCTAGAGATTACAACATGCATCCTTGATTTATTAGAGTGTAATAGTGATACTTTTATCCCTTCCAAAACAATGCTGAGATCTCAGAATACCTTAACTCTATTTGTCTCCTTCTAGCCTTTTGTCAGGCATTTTAATCTTCCAGACATTTTAAGCCCTATACAACATTATTATTACTGTTTTCTGTGGTAATATTCACTTAAATTTACCCATGTTGATCATTATTCCTTCTTGCATGTCTGTATTCCCACTGGGATCATTTTCAGTCTGCCTAAGTTTAGCGTAACTTTATTATTATTATTATTATTATTATTGTTTGAGACAGGGTCTTACTCTGTTGCCCAGGCTGGAGTGCAATGGTGTGATCTTGGCTCACTGCAACCTCCACTTCCCATGCTCAAGCAGTCCTCCCACCTCAGCTTCTGAAGTAGCTGGGACTACAGGTGAGCGCCACCACAACCAGGTAATTTTTATATTTTTTATAGAGACTTTTTATAGAAATTGGGCGTTGCCCAGGCTGGTCTTGAACTCCCAGGCTCAAACAATCTGCTTACTTTGGCCCTCCAAAATTCTGAAATTAAAGGTGTGAGCCATCATGCTCAGCCAGTGTCTTCATCTTTTTAAAGAAAGTATTTTACTTACCATAAAATTCACCCATTTTAAGTGTATCCATTGGTTTTTCAGATATTCAAAATAGTGCAACCATCACCACAATCCTATTTTAAATCACTTCCACCACCCAAAAAGATCCTTTTTGCTTATTTGCAGTCCCACTCTATTCTCACTCCCAATCCCAGGAAATGATTAAGGTACTGTATGTATGGATTTGCCTTTTCCTCTGAAAACTTCATGTAAATGGAATTATATATGGCCTCATGTCCAACTTCTCTCATTTAGCATGTCTTAAAGGTTCATCTGTGTTGCAATATGTATTAGTTCATTCCCTTTTATCACAGAACAGAAATCCGTTTTATGGCTATCCCACATTTTGTTTATTCATTCACCCACTGATGAACATTTGGACTGTTTCCACTTTGGGGCTGTTAAGAATGACACTACTGCTGAACATCTGCATATAAGTCTCTGTAAGGACATGTTTTGTCTGTCCTGGATATATACTAAGGAGTAAGTAGTTTCAGGTTCATAAACTTGTGTTTAACTTTGGCCATAATCTTTTTGGATATTGCTCTCCCTCATCCTAGTCTGATTCCAATTACACATGTTAGACTTTTGTACCATGCCTGATGCATCTTTATACATTTTTATATATACGTTTAACTCTATTTTAGTGTGGATATTTGCCATTGACCTACCCTCACATTCACTAATCCTTCAACTCTGTGTTAGTCTCATATATAAAATTCTCTTAAGTTGTAGAATTCTCATTTAATTCTTTATAGATTCTAATTCCTTGATGATATATTCAATCTTGTTTTTTCTTACATTTACCAATCCTGCCTATTTCAAAGTTCATGTCCAACATAATTCCAATGTGTGAATTTATTACAGGTCTATTTTTCTCATGGTGCTATTTCTTAGTATGCTTAGAAATTTTTGCTGGAATGCTAGAGATTGTATTTGAAAATCTATAGAAGCTGTGGATGAAATTATCCTCTTCCAGGGAGGATTCACCCTGTCCTCTGTCAAACTAGAGCAGGGACACCTCAATCCAGTCAAAAACTGAGCTTACTCAAGGCTGGGCTTCAGATTCCTGAAGTTATTAGCTCTACTGGTTTATCTCAACTTTTGGGGTATAGCCTTTGAGGGGTCACAATGACAGAGCTTGGAGTGTTTTTAGAGACCTTCCTTTTTGAAATCAAGTTCAATTTTTGTTTTTGCTCTGCTGCTTTTCTCAGTTTTCTTACCTTGTACAATGAAAAATTGGTAAATGCCTAAGAAAATCAGCATCATCACATGGGGTTAATTCTCTGCACATCCCTTCTCCCAGGATCTTTGCCCTCAAGTCCTGGCTGCCTTAGAAGCACTTCAGTGCCTTCAAATAGATGTTGCATGCCTCCTGTTCAGCTTTTGTTTAAGCTATACTGTCACATCTAGAAATGGAAGTATGAAACAAGTTGTTTTTGAAACAAAATCTGGCTATTTGTTCTGACAGGATGTTTTAAAAGTACTTACTTTGAAAAGACCTCCCTTGGCTGGGCACGGTGGCTCATGCCTGTAATCCCAGCACTCTGGGAGGCGAGGCAGGCAATCACCTGAGGTCAGGAGTTTGAGACTGGCCTGGCCAACATGGTGAAGCCCCATCTCCACTAAAAATACAAAAATTAGCTGGGCACGATGGCACATGCCTGTAATCCCAGCTACCCAGGAGGCTGAGGCAGGAGAATCATTCGAACCCGGGAGGCAGAGGTTGCAGTAAGCCAAGACCATGCCATTGCACTCCAGCCTGGGCAACTCAACACTCAGTCTAAAAAAACAAACAAAAACAAAAAACAAACAAAAACCTCCTCCACCTAAAAGAGTATGTAAGAGTATAGCATACATTTCATATACCACCTTTACTGAAAAGAGCTTCATAAGATGTAGTTTGGGTTGTCCTGAAAAATTGAGGCCTTTAAGTTCTACCTGTATAATGCTCATAGAATATAGTGTCATAGAAGTTGATATTTCTACTTTATTAACAATTGGTTTTACAGAATCTGAATTCCCAGATATAATTAGCTGGCACCTGCCTACATCTGGGTAATTATTTTTTGAGACGGAGTTTTGCTCCTGTTGCCCAGGCTGGAGTGCAATGGCATGGTCTTGGCTCACTGCAATCTCCGCCTCCCAGGTTCAACTGATCCTCCTGCCTCAGTCTCCCAAGTAGCTGGGATTAACAGGCACCCACCACCACGCCCAGCTAATTTTTGTATTTTTAGTAAAGACGGGGTTTTACCATGTTGGCCAGGCTGGTCTTGGACTCCTGACCTCGGGTGACCCGCCCACCTTGGCCTCCTAAAGTGCTGGGATTACAGGCGTGAGCCACCACGCCCAGCCATCTGGGTAAAATTGTTTAAAAGTTTGTATCGGGTTTTCACTTTGACAAATATGTTTGGCTCCATGGCATTTCCATGTGCTATGTAATGAAAACACCAGTCACCAACAAACTACCAGTGGTGAAAATGTTACCTGTTGTTCCCCCACTTTCTATGCTAGATAGGCATTCTAAGCCACACATCTTTGGGCTCAAATCTACCCACACTTAGGTGCAAAATGTGCCCACTGTGGGAAGTGATGTGGAACCCTTTCCTCAGTCAGTATGACACAATCGAGCCTCCTTTTACATTTATAATCTGGGCTTGGATTTTAATCCCCATGTTACCCAGTTCCCACAGCTTGACTACCCCTATTGCCTGTCTACTCAGATGTCTTACCCACTGCCTGCACTGGCTTTTAGCAGTAACTGCAGGTCCCGGCCAGCACTCTTCTGGTCCCAGGTGCTCAGATGTGCTCTAACCAACTACTTCAGAGGCACATTCTTTTGGCTCAGAAAACACCCCATGCTTAGCATTCATCGCACTAGCACTTTCAAGTTGGAAACAGAGGTGTCAACCTCATTTACCATTTGAAAATTTTGGTATTTATTAAATACAAATTATTATTTTAAGCAGACCTATATGACTACATAAAGCAGTGGAAGTTATTTTTTATATGTAACTGGGTCTTTTCCTGAGAACGGAAAGTCCTGGGAAGATGCCTATTTTAGAGTTATTCTTTATAGAAGAAAACATCAAATTTCAGAATTAACCGAGTTTAAATCTATTAGAGGTCTCCCTCTGTTACTAATTTTTAGTGATCTGGGCCTTACTTTAATACCTAAAAGCCAAATCAAAACAAAGAAACAGAATATTCTATCCTTTAATCTCTTTAATTCACACATCTGTCCTTTGTATAAAAAGGTGTTTTGGTGAACCCACGGTGCTATACCAATGACATTCCACAGTATTAACACTAGAATGACTGAAGTCACATTCATGAAATATACAGGAAATATCAATGGTTCATGAACTGATTATTATTCTGGCAAGTTAGGGTTGGGGTCTCATTATCAAACTAATTTTTAATGCCTACTAAAACTCATACTTAATAGGAAGACAATCTGTAATTAAAACTGTCCCTTGTTAGGTGGAGAGCAACGACTTATTCACACTGAATCTCCCATCCTTGTATAGCACTAGGCACAGAATGGCATTCAGTGTTTTGAGAATGAATGAATGGTCTGCCTCTTGTCTTTGATAACAGTGAATATCATGCTAGGAAAACAGGGGCATGTAACTTTTACTTATCAAACTACAAGTTGCATTGAGAATACTCAATCATGAGCATTAATTTGAGAACAGTTAGGAATGAAAGTGGAGTCTCTGGGGCACTTGCCTCTGTTCGTGGCCTCCTGTGCAATCTTAGCCAAATAACAACCTTTCCAGGCCTAGGTTTACCCATCTTTTAATATTACAGGATTTTACGCTTTAAAAATTCTATAAATTACTACCTATTTACAAACCTAGATTAACTGTGACAGATGGTATGTTTAAGGAATTACTTTTTAAAAATCCTTTTTATTACTCTTTTTTAAGAAATGCAACAAAAGCCTTACAAACAATCCATCTGAAGAGCAAGCACAAAGACTGGCTGTTTGTGGTGCCACCGCAGTTGCAGAAAGGAATGTCAGGCAGTCAGAAATGAATTGTGTTTCAGTCACTCTGTATGGTTGCTGCCACGCATGGAACATTTTTAGGCCAACTTTTTAAAATTCCCAGTTAAGGTAAGCAGGAAATTAGATGATCTTCATTAAGACTCCATGGGTGTATCTGAGCTCCTGCTGCCAAAAGGGCCACTAATAGATGAATTTCTTGCACTCCCGAGAACAAGCCTCTCTCGTCTTCCAAATGCTTCATTTACTAAAATACAAATTAACAGGTAAGAAACTAACAGATCAGGAAATTAAGTCAGAATATAAAAAGACACTAAAATGCAGAATTGAGCAATGAGGTTCTCTGTTCTGGGGCAGAAATTTTATGAAAATATACTTAGTACTTTATAAATGGTAAAGTGAGTAACCAACTCAGAAGTCCAAGTTAATGTTCTGAATGAAGTGAATTATTTTTTTTAAATGGTCCAATTTATTTTTGTACTTTACTTTCTTTGCCATATCTTGGATTTATCTGATCCGCCTTGGTAACAGATGTCCCATTCCTTATAAGTGACTCTCTCCTGGCCTTATTCTACTTCTGATTGCTTCCTATTTTTTCTTTCACTTTTCTGTGATCATAACTGGCACAGAACTTTTCGGACTTAGGACTCACACACATCAGAATAACCCAGAGAAAAATCTCAGGATCCTTGTTTTGCATGGGAGGAAAGATGCAGGAATCATATAGTGGGGAGATATATATATTATCTCTGTGTTTATAGAACGCACCAGACTATCTCAAAGTAATAAATAAGCAGCCAGGATCCCCTGAAGGGAGAGGAGTGGCCCCTTCCGGAAAGTTGGATTTTGTAGAATTTTATAGTTGAGCAAACGGTGGATTTATTCACACTGGTAACTGTGGGGGAGAGGGCTGTTTGTTGAGACCATGCTATATTTCTTTACAGCTTTCCCCAAAGATCTTTCAATTTTAAGATATGGCTGTTTGTTGAGACCATGCTATATTTCTTTCCAGCTTTCCCCAAAGATCTTTCAATTTTAAGATATGTATTTGTTAAATTGTTGGGAGCAAGCCCCCCAAAATCTGGCCATAAACTGGCCCCAAGACTGGCCATAAACAAAATCTCTTCAGCACTGTAACATGTTCATAATGGCCCTAACGCCCAAGCTGGAAGGTTGTGGGTTTATGGGAACGAGGGCAAGGAACACTTGGCCCGCAGAAGGTGGAAAACCGCTTAAAGGCATTCTTAAGCCACAAACAATAGCATGAGTGATCTGTGTCTTAAGAGCATGTTCCTGCTGCAGTTAACTAGCCTAACCTATTCCTTTAATTCAGCCTATCCCTCGTTTCCCATAAGGGATACTTTACTTTTAGTTAATTTAATACCTATAGAAACAATGCTAATGACTAGTTTGGTGTTAATAAATATGTGGGTAAATCTCTGTTCGGGGCTGTCTGCTCTGAAGGCTGTGAGACCCCTGATTTCTCACTTCACACCTCTATATTTGTGTGTGTGTGTCTTTAATTCCTCTAGTGCCACTGGGTTAGGGTCTCCCCAGCCGAGCTGGTCTCGGCATTAAATGATCTACACTTAAAAGTGTGAAGACAAACTTATTTGTGAACATGAACAAACATTACCAATTACATCTGATCTTGTCTCTTTCCTAAAAAGACTATACTACTTTTGCTATCTTCCTGATGTAGTCAGGTCACACATTCTGCACTTGGTCTTAGCCAAAATGCTGAGAAACAATTCAAGTCACACATTGTGTGTCAGTCCTTACAGAACTCATTCAGAAAGAGGAGAGGCCAGCATGATGGCTCACACCTGTAATCCCAGCTATACAGAAGGCTGAGGGACCAAAGATTGCTTGAGGCCAGGAGTTTGAGACCAGCCTGGGCAACATAGTGAGACCCTGTCTTTTTTTTTTTTTTTTTTTTTAAAGGGGCAGGGGGAGGTGTGCAGAGAACTAAAAACCCTTACCTGAAGAGACTGTGCTTATATCCCAGACCCGAAGCCCTTCTTTTTGACCTCCAAAGGCATAAATAAATGGCAAATCAGGGCAACATGAAGAACAGAAGAGAACTCCCTAGAGAGAGAACAGGAAGATGGTGATTTCAGTCTCTTCAGAGAGAGCTAATATCTAGATCCTCACTCTTGTCTCTAAGAATCTATGATTTAAATGGTTATTCAAAACCAACTTATGATTATCACTTTCAAGCCTACTGCAAAGGTAGCTCAGAGTCAAGTCAGAAAGGCTATTACTACAATATGAAGCCAGACAAGCGCAGCATGCTGGTTCTTCCACAATGATATCTGCATCTTCTGACCACTCAGGCCACTCATCTTCGTTATCACTCTGTCTCTTAGGGATTTCCTAATAAACCTAACATGTCATGTATTTCCAGAAACTTTAGCTGTCCTTTTAAACAGTAACAATGATGCCAGTTTAAATCATTTTTAAACTTTGTTTTCTTTTTTACATTTTTATTAATAGGTAATATATATTTGTTATAGAAAATATGAACGAGAAAAATATATGAAAATCTCTCAGGGAGGTAACCACGGTTTATGTTCTGGGATATAATCTACTAGAGTTAAATGTAAGCATTTAGGCAATTATGCATTTAAAAATAAGCATGAGATGGTACTACAAAAATTGCTTCTGTAACCTGTTTTTCCATTATATTTACATATACTTATTTATTCATACACAGTTTTGAACAGCTGTGCAGTGTTATTATGTCTGCAGTCTAACTTACATAACTCAGTGGTTGGCATACAGTAGGTGCTCAGTAAATATTTCTTGAGTGAATCTGGTTATTTCTAAATTTTTCCTACTATATAGTAATTCATTTCAGTGTAGTCAGAACTAGTTATGCAAAGAGATAAAGATACATAAACTGACCCTAATAGCTACGGTGCCCTGAGATTCAAGATTTCTTGGGATGGTCTTGATTTCAGGGTAAAAAAAAAAAAAAAGGCAGCCATTTCACTTGTGTCCTAGAAAACCCTCTCCCCAGCCTTACCAAGCAACTGTTAATCATGTGAGTTGGAAAAGAACCAGTCACTGAATTCCCCACAAAGTGTTCTAAGTCATAAAATCCCACCAAATTTGACTAAACTCAAAATTCACTTCCCCAACACATCCATATTCGTTAATGCAATAGTTCCAACAGAAAAACATGCAACACAAGTTCTGGAAAAAGACAAGGTCAGAAACAGAATAAATAAAAAACAGATACCCAGGGAGATTCTTACCATTTTCATGTCCCTAGAATGAACTAGACTTGGCCTATCTCCTAAGATGTCCCAGATCTTCACGTATTTGTCGGCTGAAGCAGTCACGAGACAGCCCTTGATTTGACTGCTAAGATCAAGACCTAAAGGAAGATAAAATTAGTTTAGACACTTTCACTTTGAAATAGATTTACTTCATCATAAGTTAATAAAAATGAAAGAAGCATTACTCTTGCTCACCAGAGATTTCATCATTGTGTGCATTAAGTGTAAAAATTGGCTTATCTGAACGTGCATCCAAATTATATACAAAGCCGTCATCTGTACTGGCCTAGAAAAAGTAAAAGATGGGCAAGGTCATGTTATGTCACAAAATCTAACAATGGGTAAAAAGTCTAAGTCATAGTGAAAATCAGCTATATGACTAGTAAGTCATATAGCTTATGGAACTTATGAAAAATTAACATGGACACAAATCATTTACTTTTGGACGACCTGAATTTGCACTCACATGGGCTAATTCAGTTGACATGTCTACTGGATATGAGTATGAAGCTGTGGTGAGTGGTCTGGAATGGGGCTAGAGAGGTAGAAGAAAAGAGGCCATAATTACATCCACGTGAACAGAGGCCTGTTGCAGGCTGAGGAGGCATCCACAGAAGTGGGTCAGAGAGGGAAGAAGGGATAGGGAAGAGTGTCAAGGAACCAAGGCGTGACCAACAGTCAAATCGACCAGTGTGGCAGAGAAATTCAATCAGATAAGGAACTTAGGACTGAAAGGCAGATTAGAGTGGGTTGTTACACTGTCAAGAAAGGAAGAAGAAATGAAGGAGAATTAAGAGACAGATACAGAGCCAAAAACGGGAGACAGAAACCTAAGCCTGTATACAGGCCAAGGGCAACAGCCAGTATAAGAAAAAAGGATAAAGAAAGGACGGCTGAGGCAGTCTGAAGGTTAGGCCGGGGAAGAGAAGGCGTGGCTCTTCTTTTGAGATGAGAGGGAAGCAGGTGAACCATTTCATCTACTTTAACCTCCACTTCCCTAAATACATGGGATTTTAATATCTATGACCATTTGTTAGCAACTAATCTCTGGAAGTTTGCGTGCCTGAAGAGTGAGAGCCGAAGTACAATACAACATTAAGTACAACTGGAACTTCATTCCTGATCATTGTAAAATGAGTCTGGCTTCAGGCTGCCTGGCTAGAACAGCATGCACCTCTACTAATGGTGCAGAATTGAGATTAAGTATCTCAGAATCATTACTTCAGGAACCTTATTAAAACTGTCCACATCTTTTGAGAAAGCTGTTTTTAAAAAACTCTTTCCCCCCTAACTCATTTTATGAGGCCAGCATCATCCTGATACCAAAGCCTGGCAGAGACACAATTAAAAAAAGAGAATTTTAGATCAATATCCCTGATGAACATCGATGCAAAAATCCTCAATAAAATACTGGCAAACCAAATCCAGCAGCACATCAAAAAGCTTATCCACCATGATCAAGTGGGCTTCATCCCTGGGATGCAAGGCTGGTTCAACATACACAAATCAATAAATGTAATCCATCATATAAACAGAACCAAAGACAAAAACCACATGATTATCTCAATAGATGCAGAAAAGGCCTTTGACAAAATTCAACAACACTTCATGCTAAAAACTCTCAATAAATTAGGTATTGATGGGATGTATCTCAAAATAAGAGCTATTTATGACAAACCCACAGCCAATATCATACTGAATGGGCAAAAACTGGAAGCATTCCCTTTGAAAACTGGCACAAGACAGGGATGCCCTCTCTCGCCACTCCTATTCAACATAGTGTTGGAAGTTCTGGCCAGGGCAATCAGGCAGGAGAAAGAAACAAAGGGTATTCAATTAGGAAAAGAGGAAGTCAAATTGTCCCTGTTTGCAGATGACATGATTGTATATCTAGAAAACCCCATTGTCTCAGCCCAAAATCTCCTTAAGCTGATAAGCAACGTCTCAGGATACAAAATCAATGTGCAAAAATCACAAGCATTCTTATATACCAATAACAGACAAACAGCCAAATCATGAGTGAACTCCCATTCACAATTGCTTCAAAGAGAATAAAATACCTAGGAATCCAACTTACAAGGAATGTGAAGGACCTCTTCAAGGACAACTACAAACCACTGCTCAACAAAATAAAAAAGGACACAAACAAATGGAAGAATATTCCATGCTCATGGATAGGAAGAATCAATATCGTGAAAATAGCTATACTGCCCAAGGTAATTTATAGATTCAATGCCATCCCCATCAAGCTACCAATGACAAAAATAGCCCACATTGCCAAGACAATCCTAAGCCAAAAGAACAAAGCTACCTGACTTCAAACTATACTACAAGGCTACAGTAACCAAAACAGCATGGTACTAGTACCAAAAGAGATACAGACCAATGGAACAGAACAGAGCCCTCAGAAATAATACCACACATCTACAACCATCTGATCTTTGACAAACCTGACAAAAACAAGAAATGGGGAAAGGATTCACTATTTAATAAATGGTGCTAGGAAAACTGGCTAGCCATATGTAGAAAGCTGAAACTGGATCCCTTCCTTACATCTTATACAAAAATTAATTCAAGATGGATTAAAGACTTAAATGTTAGACCTAAAACCATAAAAATCCTAGAAGAAAACCTAGGCAATATCATTCAGGATACAGGCATGGGCAAAGACTTCATGTCTAAAACACCAAAAGCAATGGCAACAAAAGCCAAAATTGACAAATGGGATCTAATTAAACTAAAGAGCTTCTGCACAGCAAAAGAAACTACCATCAGAGTGAACAGGCAACCTACAGAATGGGAAAAAATTTTTGCAATCTACTCATCTGACAAAGGGCTAATATCCAGAATCTACAAAGAACTCAAACAAATTTACAAGAAAAAAACAAACAACTCCATCAAAAAGTGGGCGAAGGATATGAACAGACACTTCTCAAAAGAAGACATTTATGCAGCAACAGACACATGAAAAAATGCTCACCATCACTGGCCATCAGAGAAATGCAAATCAAAACCACAATAAGATACCATCTCACACCAGTGAGAATGGCGATCATTAAAATGTCAGGAAACAACAGGTGCTGGAGAGATGTGGAGAAACAGGAACACTTTTACACAGTTGGTGGGACTGTAAACTAGTTCAACCATTGTGGAAGACAGTGTGGCAATTCCTCAAGGATCTAGAACTAGAAATACCATTTGACCCAGCCATCCCATTACTGGTTATATACCCAAAGGATTATAAATCATGCTGCTATAAAGACATATGCACACGTATGTTTATTGCGACACTATTCACAATAGCAAAGACTTGGAACCAACCCAAATGTCCATCAATGATTGACTGGATTAAGAAAATGTGGCACATATACACCATGGAATACTATGCAGCCATAATAAGGATGAGTTCATGTCCTTTGGAGGGACATGGATGAAGCTGTAAACCATCATTCTCAGCAAACTATCACAAGGACAGAAAACGAAACATTGCATGTTGTCACTCATAGGTGGGAATTGAACAATGAGAACACTTGGACACAGGAAGGGGAACATCACACACTGGGGCCTGTTGTGGGGTGGGGGGAGTGGGGAGGGATAGCATTAGGAGCTATACCTAATGTAAATGACAAGTTAATGGGTGCAGCATACCAACATGGCACATGTATACATATGTAACAAACCTACCTGCATTTTGTGCACACGTACCCTACAACTTAAATTAAAACAAACAAACAAACAAAAAAAACCTCTTTCCCACCTTTGCAAAGCACTACATATTTACTTCAGGAAAACTGGGCAACAGATTTAACTAATCTTCCCTCTGGATGAAAGCTGGGCTCTTCTTTTTACATGTACTGAAATGTCAGTGGAATCTTTGGATGCTATGTGGAAAATCATTGTCCTCCTTAGATAATAAGGGTATGTAGAGAGAGGTCTTATGCTTTTTTTCCTATTTGGGAGATAGTGCTATAAATTAAACAGGTTAGCATTCTCATCACTAGAGATCCATTTAAGCATGAGGATTTAAATAAAAGAATATCTTCTTGGACTGATTTAACCATTAAAAAAACAAAAAATACTAACTACGCTTAGTATTTCAAACAACACTACAATAAAATGATGAAAATCATTAAATAAAACGTGGCACACTTTGGAATGGCCAGCAACCAGCAAAATCATTTACACGTTCACTGCTTTTTAAATAAAAGCCATTCTCTTATTAAAAAAACAAAACAAAAACCTTATGCTTTCAACCCTAAACCCAAATACTTCATAGTGTTAAAACAGAAAAAGCTTTTCAGATAATTCTCTCTACTATGGAATTTAAAAAGTCATTAGTAACCTAGAAAAGCAAAACAATAACATGCGTACTCTTACCAAAAAATGACAAGGTGAAAAGTGATTCCAAGTCACTCTCTCTATCTGCCCACTGAATCGCCACATTCGATGGCTTTCATCTGGACTTCGGCAGTCATACAAAGCCACTGACCTAGACACATTCAGGCAAAGTTAGGGTTTTAAGAGTTCAATTCTCCTATATGTTTTATTTATAATGAAATAGTAATAAAATAGCACTGTGAAATCAAGATTCATTTAAAGCCTGTTTTAAGGTTCTAAATAAAGTAGAAAAAAAATGAGCTGAGTTTCAGTAATTAGTGGATTCTGATCTTAACACTTGAAGGCACTGGTGCCTCTAACGTTACAGTGGTTTTGACCTTCTCCAGGTCAAATCTTCCACTCGCAAGAAGAATCCTCTATGTCCAAAAGCCCAGGACGATTTCTAATTTCCCCCTCTCTGGTCGAGCTCAGAGCCAGGTTACTCATGTCTTAGGCACACTTACCCTCCATAAGCAGGTTATTGTGTTGGGGGAAGCAAGGGATGCACTTTTGTAATTCTGCATGAATCACAAGAAATGTAAACATACCACGCTTCAAGAGCATAAGAAATGAAAATAAAGACTGCAAAGTTGGTTTTGGCTTCTACTATCTGTTTCTCCCACCTGTAGACCCAATCTGTAAAAAGGAGCACTGATATGAAGTAGAAACCCCATGGTTGACCACAGTGGCCCCAATTCTTCACATCTCCCTATATCCATGCCCTCTGTCATGTGACATGGAAATTCTTCCCATAAAGGCAAAGTATAGCCTCTAAAAGCCAAAGAAGTTGCTAGTTCCTACAGTTATATTATTATGACAGAACCATGTTTCCTTGTAGACTGAAAGGACCAGAGTTAAAAGGAAAAGTAAGTAGTGCAAATAATTTAAACATAAAGGTGGCCTCAAGGATACATTCTGCCTGGGTATCAAGTGATACTTTTAAAATGACTTCTAGAGGATAAAAACAGAGCAGCAATCATTCTTGCTGTGCTTTCTTACTTATCATACGAGCCAGAAATCAGAGTCTGTGCTTCAAATGGATGAAACTGCAGCGTTTGGACCTAAAGGGAGAAAACATAAATGCAGAGATCTCTGTTTGTTTGCTTTTTGTAAAATTACCTAACATGTGATAAGAATCTATTTGACAGTATATCTATAAATACTTCCCTCTGAAATACAGTAAACAAAAGAAACATAAATGTACTGCATAATCAAAGGGCAAACCATGCTCCCAAATAAAGGCTGGCACTTAAAGAAAATGTAGTTTCCCCAAACTGTTTGGCAGAATACTTAGTCCCTCAAGTGTTAGAAGATACTCAGAAGAAAAAGGGAAGTAGTCAAACACATCTGGTGAATTCCCCCATGCTCCAGAAGTCCCAAAATAATCTGCATTAGATCCCTGGGGAATAATGCAGTAATTAATGGGTGTTATCATTGTGACTGACAGACCTCATCCTTTTTTAGGAGCCTCTATAAATATGTTACAGGGCACTAATGTTCCTAGTAACCGTACCTTTCTGTACCCATTTTTTCATCTCTAAGATGGGCATTGTACCTACCACACAGGGCTTTGTGAAAATCCTAAGGGATAACATCCTAAGGCAAAGCATGCTGCAAGTCAGATAAAATTATTTTCAAAGCCATATATAAACGTTTGGGATTATTTTTAGCCAATATTTGTGTCCGATTTTTAAGAACTGCTGTGATCAACTAAATCACCATACCTTGTCTGTGTGTACAGCGAGGCTAGCTGCTGGTTTCCCCAAGGACATATCCCACAGAATTACAGTGTTGTCAGCTGATGCACTTGCTAAAACATTTCTGAGAAAGGGAAGAATCCAATCACGTAATCTTTTAAAAGTCAAGAGCATTAAATATGAGAAAACGATTGCATTTACAATAGCATCAGAAAGAATAAAATACTTAGGAATAAATTTAACAAAAGAAATGTAAGACTTACATAATGAAAACTACCGAAGATTATGAAGGGAAACAAGAGTATCTAAATAAGTGGAAAGACACCCCATGTTCATGTATTAGAAGACTTAATAGTGTTAATATGGAAATATTACATCTACAGATGGAGCTATAAACTGATCTACAGATTCAACCAATCTCTTTCAAAATCCCTGATGACTTTTTTCTTTCTTTTTGCAGAAAGTGACAAGCTGATTCACAGCCAGGTACAGTGGCTCACACCTGTAATCCTAGCACTTTGGGAGGCTGAGGCATGTGGATCACTTGAGGTCAGGAGTTCAAGACCAGCCTGGCCAACATGGTGAAATCCCCTCTCTATAAATACAAAAAATTAGCTGGGCATGGTAGCGCACACCTGTAATCCCAGTTCTCAGGAGGCTGAGGCAGGAGAAAAGCTTGAACCCAAAAAGCAGAGGTTGCAGTGAACCGAGATCACGTCACTGGACTCCAGCCTGAGCAACAGAGTGAGACTCCGTCTCAAAACAAAACAAAACAAAACAGGATGTACTACTATTATTAGTATTAGACTTAAAAAAAAAAAAAAGTGACAAGCTGATTCTAAAAATGCAAGGAATCTAGAATAGCCAAAATACTACTGAAAAAAAGAACAAAGTTGGCAAGCTCATACTTCCTGGCATCAAAACTTACTGAAAATCTACAGCAATCACAACAATGTGCTACTGGCATAAGGACATACAGATTAATGGACTAAAACTAACAGTCCAGAAATAAACATTTATAGTCACTGGCTTTTGACAAGGGTACTAAGGTAATTAAATGTTCAATGGGGAACAAAGTCTTAACAAATGGGGCTGGACGCGGTGGCTCATGCCTATAATCCCAGCACTTTGCAAGGCAGAGGCAGGCAGATCACTTGAGGTCCAGAGTTTGAGACAAGCCTGGCCTACATGGTGAAACCCTGTCTCTCTTAAAAATACAAAAATTAGCCAGGCATGGTGGCATGCACCAGTAATCCCAGCTACTCAGGAGGCTGAGGCAGGAGAATCACTTGAACCCCAGAGGTGGGGGGTGCAGTGAGCTGAGATCACACCACTCACTCCAGCCTGGGTGACAGAGTAAGACCCTGTCTCAAACAAAACAAAACAAAACAAAACAAAAACAAATGGTTCAGGGACAAATGAATCATCCTCATGAAAAAGAATGAAGTTGGACCCCTACCTCACACCATACACACAAAAAAACCTCAAAATGGATCATGGACTTCAGTGTAAGAGCTAATACTATAAAACTCTCAGAAGAAAACATACATGTAAACCTTCATGACCCTGACTTAAGCGATGGTTTCTTAGATACAACATCAAAAGCATGAACAACAAAAGAAATAAAGTAGACACCATCACATGAAAAACCCGTGCTGCAAATGGTAGCACCAAGAAAGTGAAAAAACAACCCACAGAATAGAAGAAAATATTTGCAAATCATGTATTTGGTAGGAGTTAGTATTCAGACTATATGAGAACTCCAAAAATTCAACATCAAACACAAAAAACAGGCAAAGGGAAGCCAGGCTTGGTGGCTCATGCCTGTTATCCCAGCACTTTGGGAGGCTGAGGTGGGGGGATCACCTGAGCCCCAGGAGGTCAAGACTACAGTGAGCAGTGACTGTGCCACTGCACTCCAGCCTGGGTGACAGAGTGAGACCCTGTCTCAAAAAAAAGTAAGCAAAGGACTTGAAAAACATTTCTCCCAAAGAAGATACACAAATGGCCAATAAGCACAAAAAAAGATGCTCAACATCACTAATTGTTAAGAAATGCAGATTAAGCCAGGGGTGGTGGCAAGCCCCTGTACTCCAAGTGACTTGGGAAGCTGAGGCGGGGGGATTGCTTGAGCCCAAGAGTTTGAGACTAGCCTTAGCAACATAGTTAGACCCCCATCTTACTTAAAAAAAAGGGGGGGAATGCAGATTAAAACTGCAATGAGATACCACTTCATACCCATTAGGATGGCTATTAATATCCTAATGGAAAATAACAAATGTTGGAGACACTAGAGCCCTTGTGTGCATTGTTGGTGAAAATGTAAAATGGTGCAGCCATTATGGAAAATAGTATGGTGGCTCCTCAAAAAATTAAAAATAGAATTACCATAAGATCCAGTAATAACACTTCTGGGTACATACCCAAAACAATTGAAAGCAGGGACTTGAATATTTGTACACCCACATTCATAGCAGCATTATTCACAGTATCCAAAAGGCAGAAGCAATCCAGGTGACCACACGTAAATGAATGGATAACATACATTACATAGAATGGAATGTTATTTAGCCTTAAAAAGGAAGGAAACTCTGACACTTATTAGAACATGACTGAACCTGAAGATATTAAGTCAAATAAGCCAGTCGCAAAGAAGTAAGTCTGTATGATTCCATTCATATGAGATGCTTAGTCAAATTCACGGAGACAGAAAGTGGAGTGGTGGTTGCCAGGGCTGGGGGTGGGGGAAATGGGAAGTCAGTGTTTAAAGGGCAGAGCTGCAGTGTGGAAAGATGAAAATGTTCTGGAGATGCATTGTGGTGATGGTTGCACAACTCTGTGAATGTACTGAAAGCCACTGAACTGCACACTTAAAAATGGTAAAAGTGGTGATAGGATTTGGCTATGTCCCCACCCAAATCTCATCTTGAATTGTAGCTCCCATAATTCCCATGTGTTGGGGGAGGGACCAGGTGGAAGGTAATTGAATCATGGGGACAGGTCTTTCTTGTGCTGTTCTCGTGCTAGTGAATGGGTCTCACGAGATCTGACGGTTTTATAAAGGAGAGTTCCTCTGCACATGCCCTTTCTCCTGCCTGCCACTACGTAAGACATGACTTTGCTCCTCATTTGCTTTCCGCCATGACTGTGAGGCCTCCCCAGCCATATGGAACTGTGAATCAATTAAACCTCTTTCCTTTACAAATTACCCAGCCTCGAGTATGTCTATATTAGCAGCATGAAAACAAACTAATACAAGTGTTAACTTTTGTTATATGTATTTTGCCATAATTTAAAGAAAAAAGAATAAAAGAGTATGTGGTGAGATGTGAAAACTAAACAGAGAAAAATGTCTCCTGGGAAGAAACACAATCCTATTGCACCATGGGCACTGCCAAACACCCTGTTTTTTTCCAGTGGTGGTGGAGAGAGGGCACTTGGTCACCAAACATGTAATGAACACCCACAGTGATGAGCTGGCAGGTGACCTGGAGGATGCAAAGAAACAGATGGCAGAGCTCCTGCCTGCAAGCAGGGCATCCTACAAGAAAGGAAGATAGATAGACACAAAGGTCCACGGCACAAATAAAGAGATGAGTGTAGGCATGAGGTAAGATCACAATGGCTACAGTCTTTTACAATCATTCAAATGTTATTTCTTTTTACCTGATTAGCTTATTCCATGAAAGGTCAAGGACAGCATCGGTATGCCCTTCTGCTGAGGAACTCTGTAATAATTGTTTTAATTATTTTTTGTATTAAAGTCCCCCCACAATAAAACTGAATATATTAATCTGCAAGATTCTTTAAACCTTAAGATTATTTTGTTTTGAGACGGAGTTTTGGTCTGTTGCCCTGGCTAGAGTACAGTGGCACGATCTCAGCTCATTGCAACCTCCACCTCCTGGGTTCAAGCGATTCTCCTGCCTCAGCCTCTCAAGTAGCTGGGATTACAGGCGCACGCCACCATGCCCAGCTAATTCTTATATTTTTTGTGGAGATGGGGTTTTGCCACGTTGGCCAGGGTGGTCTGGAACTCCTGACCTCATGATCCACTCTCGGCCTCCCAAAGTGTTGGGATTACAGGTGTGAGCTACTGCACCCGACCTATTGTTTTGATATTATATAAACTTTTGAAGAATAAAATAAATAAAACCTTGTCTCCCTGTTAGAGACTCATGATAAATTTCATTACAGGGGCTGCACGCAGTGGCCCACACTGTAATCCCAGGACCTTGGGAAACTAACGTGGGAACATTGCTTGAGGCCGGGAGTTCGAGACCAGCCCAGGCAACATAGCAAAACTCTGTCTTTACAAAAAAGTCAAAACTTAGCCAGGCATGGTGGCATAAGCCTATAGTCCCAGCTACTCAGGAAGCTGAGGCAGGAGAATCCCAGGATCTCTTGAGCCTAGTAGGCGTTTCAGGCTGCAGTGAACTATAATCGTGCCACTGCACTCCAGTCTTGGGAGACAGAGCAAGACCTTACCTCTTTAAACAAAAAAAAGAAAGAAAAAAATTTCATTACAGGGAACAGGGAAGAAACTATAGTAGTTTATTGTTTTAGAGACAAAATCTCGCTCTGTCACCCAGGTTGGAGTGCAGTGGCACACAATCATGGCTCACTGCAGCCTCAACCTCCTGGGGTCAAGCACTTCTCCCACCTTGGCCTCCCAAAGTGCTAGGACTATAGGCGTGAGCTACTGTGACTGGCCTAGCAGTTCTTTTTTTGCCTTGAGACAGAGTCTCGCGCTGTCACACAGGCTGGAGTGCAGTGGTGCGATCTCAGCTCACTGCAAGCTCTGCCTCCCAGGTTCAAGTGATTCTCCTGCCTCAGCCTCCCAAGTAGCTGGGATTACAGGCACACAACACCATGCCTGGCTAATTTTTGTATTTTTAGTAGAGACAGGGTTTCACCATGTTGGCCAGGCTGGTCTCGAACTCCTGACCTCAGGTGATCCACCCGCCTCAGCCTCCTAAAGTGCTGGGATTACAGGCGTGAGACACGTGCGTGGCCTGGCCTAGCAGTTCTTAATCTAGGTACTGTAATTATACAAGTATCAATATAGCTCCCAACCCTCATAAAACCTAACAATTTTAAAAGCTGCAGGAGTTAGTGCATGGATAATTAAAATTCAACACGATAACAGAAATTTTTTTAAAGTTCAAGGTTGGTTTATCTGTATAAATAGCTACTGTATTTGGAGGAGGCTCATAATCCGAAAGTCCTTCATCTATGGTAGCTATTTATACTAATATACTAGCTTTGAACTAGTTTTGTGTAAGAAAGAACAACACGATAATGGAGGTTTTATGCAATCAGAAATAAGTTTTCTTTGGATGGGCTTTTCAAAACTAAAAATTACAATAATTTCATAACTACCTATCCCATCTCACCAAGAATACCTGATTGAAAAAGTGTACGTTCTTATCCTTCACCCCTACTCCCGAGTAAACTTACTTGTCATTAGAGTTTAAATATTTATTAACTTCTTTACCTTCTTTCCTTTCTTTTTCCTCTTTTTTGAAAGTTTACTTCCGAGTGTGAAGACTGGCTCTAAAGAGTCCACTATATCAAGGTCCCACATTTCAATAACAGGGGTCATGTTTCCTACAGCAATGTAATTTCCTATGGGAGGAAACAATGCATGTATGATTACACAAAAAAAGACATACAGAACTTCTAATCAAATACATTACACTGTAGATTAACTGAAAAATGCTTTAGAGCAGTGCTTCTCAAACTTATATGCATATGCGGCATCTGAATGTTACAAATGCAGATTGTATTTCAGGTGGTTCTGGGTGGGCATTTCTAACCAGGTCACAGGTGATAACCATGCTGTGCTGCTGCTGGTCTTTGGGCCACAATTTGAGTAAGAAAGGCTCAATCTCTTGGCCCCAGTGTTTTCATTTATATAATGAGAATAACCCTCCTCCCTTCCTCCTTCATGGGGTGCTGTGGGGATGAAGATCAGATCAGATCATGAATGTGAACAAGGTGTGCAAACAAGATGCGAGACAGTATCATCAGTGTTTACCTTTATTAAAAAGTAAGGACAGAGGCAACTAATGTGTGCAGATGTGGTTACAAAGACTAACATGAGAACCTAATTACTTGTGACAAGCCTCTTCATTTCGGTTTTACCTTATGTTTTCTAAAACAGGTTATGCCACTGAACTCTAGCTGGTAACATCTCACACATCAGGCCATTTATACTGAGTCTTTATGGGACCTTACAGTTCTACAGTTCAAAAGGCTTCAGGCCCTGTCCTTCATCCTGTGGTAGAGCAGCTACCTCCTTAGCCTATTTAAAGTCTGGGGATTTATGGACTCCAAACAATAAAGCGATGGTGTGTTAAGAACTCTAACTTCATAAAATAACAGTAACTTCAGAAAATATCAGCAACAATTCTGAAAACATTCAAGAGAATACATAATTTATGGAGCTAGGAGAAAATACATAAGACTGGAAATCATTGAACAACCTTAAGTTTTCTAATTACCAGTAGAATCATCTGGGCTAGGATCAAAATTCAGCCATTCCACACTCAGAGGATATGCAGACAAGAGTATATCATGGTGTACATAAAAAGAGTCTTCTTCTTGATTATAAACTGAAAAGATTGGGAAAAGAGACTTTAATGCATCAGAATAAGTCATCAAAAATCACATCCCACTCAAAAAAACAAATTCTATTAAATGTACGTGAGCCATGTGCTTTAAAAGTGAGACATCTGATATTATAAAGAGATTCCAGGCTGGGCGCGGTGGCTTATGCCTGTAATCCCAATACTTTGGGAGGCCAAGGTGGGCGGATCACTTAAGGTCAGGAGTTCGAGACCAGCCTGGCCAACACGATGAAACCCCATCTCTACTCAAAATACAAAAATTAGCTGGGTGTGGTGGTACGTGCCTGTAGTCCCAGCTACCAGGGAGGCTGAGGCAGGAGAATAGCTTGAACCTGGGAGGTGGAGGTTGCAGTGAGCTGAGATCGCACCACTGCACTCCAGCCTGGGTGACATAGCGAGACTCTATCTCAAAAAGAAAAAAAAAAAAAAAAAAGATTCCAATATCATGACTAGGCAAAAATTCTGCATGTCTAATATAGTCCCATCTTGTGGCATACCCCACAGGAGAAAATGAACACTGACATCTGATACTCCACCTGCATCCTTGTCAGATAAATGGTCCTGTCTTCTAGGTCATTCATAGAAAACAAATGTTCATAAGGTCTCCACAAGAAGTAGTTATTATGTTATCTTTTAATGGTCTAGCTGATTATAAGTCAAAAAGAACAAACCAAAAATAGCACGGGAGAGAATTCATATTTGGAAATCTAAATGCTTATCAAAAATTACTCTTAATATTTTTAAAACAGGTTTATGAAGATGAACAATGTAAACAAAGCTCCCGAAGACATCCTTTTGGAATACGGCAACTAACAGCTCTTTAACATTCACAGCTGTAATGTTAAGCAGCAAAAACACTGTAAAATCAATGAGTAAGAAGTCTTAAAAATTACACAGTGAAACACTGATAAAACAGAATCCACTAATCAGAACCCCTCCCCATATGCTTTGTATTAAGAAAGAGGTAAATATATAATAAGTTAAGGATTTTATTTTTAATTCCTCAGATTGCTGCTTCTGGACTGGATCCTAGGATTAGCAGATTTGTGTAATGCTCTATCACATCCCTATGATGAGAATTGATGTTCAAAATCATTAGACTGTGGTCCTACAAAAACCTCAACCATGTTCGATATACTCAGCTTACATTTTACATACAATTGGTAATAATGTGTTTTTTTTTTTTTTTTGGATGCAGTCTCGCTCTGTTGCCCAGGCTGGAGTGCAGTGGCACGATCTCAGCTCACTGCAAGCTCCGCCTCCCAGGTTCACGCCATTCTCCTGCCTCAGCCTCCCGAGTAGCTGGGACTACAGGGGCCCGCCACCACGCCTGGCTGTTTTTTTTTTTTTTTGTATTTTTAGTAGAGATGGGGTTTTACCATGTTAGCCAGGGTGGTCTCCATCTCCTGACCTCGTGATCCGCCCGCCTTGGCCTCCCAAAGTGCTGGGATTACAGGCGTGAGCCACTGCGCCCGGCAATTGGTAATAATACTTTAAAATATACTCTTAACCATGTGAGATCAATATTCGGATCAGTTTTAGAATATAAATTTGAAGTTATTCTTGCACAGACGTACTGGGCAATTTGGAGATTCCTTCCAAACCTAAATAATAAAGTATATCTGTAATAACCTAACTGAGAAGGAAATGGAAATACAACAGCTTTAACTTCTTTCTCAGCTCCTCTTTGATCCTGAGTTCAAAGGAATGACTGTAAGTTCTCAGGTAAGAATGCATAAAAAAAATCGATGATGACAAAAAAAACTGTAATAGGGTCTCAATTTTTTGAAATTAGAATTGGTTTTAAAAGCAAAGTAAACGAATGGTTTTCATTTGAAATATGTAAAAGTTCAAAGATATCAAGAGTTAGAAAGAATAATTTCACATTAAAGTGCCTGCTATGCATAAACAGATCACAATGAGCCATGGGATAAAATGGGCCTAATCTATAGGCTTCCCATGGACAGCCTTAAAGATTCGGAAGAGTTACAGAAATTCGAGCTAATCAATGGAAGCCATGATGAAGCAACCTAGAAGATGCAAATAAACATTAAGCCTAAGGGTTTTATTTTTTCAAGCTGTGCAACTGTGTTTCCTATAACAAAAGGACTTATCAGCCTAATAATCTCTTTGAATCTTCAAAGTTTCAAGACGATCTGAAGACTGCTTGGGGAGGAGAGTATCGGGCAAGGATGGACTTGTCTGAGGATATGAGCACAGTAGAAGGGACAAGAAAAACAAAAGGGAGAATCTGTAGGCAGAGTGCTCCAGCATATAAAAAACAGATTTTACATTAAAAATACCAAAGTGAGGCAAGCCATTCAATTAATATTAAATCAAAAACAACATTTAAAAATATGATTTAAAAATTCCTATTTTCGTGTCTACTTCTGATTACTGCAAAGCATTCGCTTCTGGCTTTGATACAAATATTCCTTAAGTGGGAAAGGTGATCAAGATGTTTTGGTTCCAAAAAAGAAAGGTGGCCCTTTGTGTTGAATTATTATGAAGAAAATACAATGTTTTGCAAAGGGGAACTATCTGAAATAACTCTATTTAAAAAACATGAGAAAAACCTGTCTATCCAGTATAATCCACATAAAGAAAAAGTAGCCAGAAAAAAAAAATTAGGAGTAAAAAACCAAGGTGGCAAGTTATTAACTCAGGGAAATGGGATTATACATTTTTTTTTCCCCAAGAGATGGGGTCTTTGTCACCCAGGTTGGAGTACAGTGGAGCAAACATAGAATCACAGCTCACTGTGCCTAGAACTCATGGGCTCAAGCAATCCTCCCACCTCAGCCTCCCAAAGTGCTCGGATTACAGGTGTGAGATACCACACCCAGCCTTGTATTTTTATATATAGTTTTACTTCCAGGTTTTTTATAGTGGGAGTAGGAGAGGAGTGAAAAACAGGCAATCACATTTAAATAAAAGATTAAAAACCTCTATGAGGCCAGATGTGGTGGCTCACACCTGTAATCCAGCACCCAGCACTTTGGGAGGCCAAAACAGGATTGCTTCAGTCCAGAAGTTCGAGACAGCCTGGGCAACACAGTGAGAACCTGTTTATATATAAAAACAAAAAAAAACACCCCTATGAAAAATTTCCAGGGGACTTATTTCCATAGAAAATTCAGATACCAAAGTGATGTACTGGACTACACATCCCCAGAACAATAACCAAGAAATTGGCCACCTGTGTAAAAGTTCACTATGTAACCAACTTAAATGAGATACAATAGGATCTGGCACCTAAAAATGCAATAGTAACTATTTCGCTTATTATTTTGCCATCACTTAGGAAATCTTTTAGTAAGGGATTTATCACTTACCATGCACCTCTAAATTGCACTGATCCTGTTCAGCTCGGCCACAAACTATGAGATTATCACTGGGCTTAATCAAGAAATCTTCACGTTCATATTGTTCCTAAGTGAGAGGAAAAAAACGTCATTGACTAGAAGCAGAGAGCCAGTAAGGTTTTTTGAACAATTAATATTAGAGCATATTAATTATGCTCTAATAAAAGCATAATTAGAAAAACGATGTAAATACTTACTGTATCTTTCAGAGTAACGTAAGGATCCTGATCATTACTCCCGTAGACCGTAAGACCCAAGAGAGATTCACCAAGAGTCTCAGCATCTGTAAGAAAAATTGACAAACTACAATAATAAAATAGTCATTTTGACAAAAACATATTTTCTATGACATCCATTCTTGGACTTAGATGCAACCATCTATTTTATAACTAACTCTGGATCATCCAGAGTTGGGAAAGGAAACTACGTAAGCAGCAGCAAGAATTTAAAAGCCATTTTTGTATTTGACCTTTGGAATGGATTTCAGACAGTCTTGGAATTCACAATCTTCCAATTAAAGAATTGTATCAGGGAATTAGACCCTTTTAGAAAATATGAGAACTCTCTTGAGATTCTCTAGCTAGCTCCCTGCATTCATGATTGAAGGTGCAACGGAGAGGCAGCCTTGAGGACCTGGAAATAAAATGACCCTGAAACACTGAAATCAACACAATAAATAAGGGTTGCCTGGTCAAATAAAATTGAGAAATGACAGGTATCAAAAAATTAACCAGGTTGCTCTACTGCATGTGCTCTGATATGCTAATATGCCTTATTAGCATATGAAAAAAGAAATGCAGTATGCTTTTTTCACTAAACTTAAATTATTCTTTTATGGCACATCTACAATGGTAACAAAGGATAACTCAGGAAAAGGAAGATACACTGAATTGTTAGAGGAAGCCACTTTAAGGAGGCAGGACTGATAGGTCTTAAACATCTGATATGCAACAGAGAAAGCAATTTCTGCTACACAAGAAAGAGCTGATTCTGAATGCCATCTCTCCAGGGGGTTATTTGTTTCTCTGTATTTCTACGGCACTCTGTCCCTAACAAGGTTGGAGCCCATAAGCCAGAGTCCAATAGAAAAAACTATCCTCTGCTGGACTGTATCTATAGAAAAGATGCAGTGAAAAGAATGAAGACTTTAGACCCAGAAAGGGTTCAAAACTCAGCACCGTCTTTCACCAGCTGTGTGCCGCTGGTAAATGGAGGTAATGATTCCTTTCTAAGTACTGCGGATAATGAAAAATGAAGTTAATAGTAATCCATAGGACAGATGGCCAAGGGAATGAGGAAAAAGGAGGAATGGACATCTAGATGGAAAAATAGATAAATGACAATAAAGTTCAATTCAGATGGAGTGAGGAAATCAGAGTTACTTCTTGTCTGAAAGAAAAGAGGTACACCAGCGATAATAAGATGGAAACCAGAGGTACCAATTCTGGAAGAAAGTTCATCCACCAGGATGATGCTAAACTCCCAGCTACCTCTGCAATCCCTTTCTTCCATGTCCTTCTCCTCATTCCTAGTGCCCCAAGCCAGGCCCTCATTGCTTCTGGCCTAATTTAAGTTTCTGCTCCTCTAAGAGATTCACCCAATCTGCCAACCTGTTCTCCACTGCTGCCAGAGTTAACTTCCTAAAGTGCATGTTCAATTATCATGTGTTCCATGCTCAAAAACCTTTAATGATTTCCTCTCGCACAGAGAACACACAGATTGCTAAGCCTGGTATTCTAAGTTTACTGGGACCCAATAAGTCTTTCTTCCAGACTTCCCAGCAACTCCCCATCCACGTTCTCTGTGTTTCACTCATGCAGATCAACTTGCCGAGCATTTCCCCTCCTTTGGGTCTTTTTCCAGGCTGTATCATCACGTACATCAGGTCAAGCTCAATATTGCTCTGGCACTAAAGGCTTCCTATAGTTTGTCACATTCCAGTGAATCTTCCTCCTCCTTGGCTCAGTGCTGCCTCCACAAGGTTATCTACAGTGCTCATACATGCCCCGCCTGAGGCATCCAGGACAAGACAGCTAACTGACTTTGCTCAATCCCATCTCCACCCAGAACCTACTTACTCATTTCTTATTGCCTGTCTGTTGTTTACTGATCTTCCTGTGCCTAACACAGACCATGTCTCATGTCCTATTCTTTACACATTCCAACTACACTGCTCTTCCAGATACCCCACAGTGCTCACCATCAACCCGTACGTGTCTGATTTTTTTTAAATGTTGTATTATAGAAATTTTGAAAAATGAACACAAGTAGAGAGGGCACCACGAACCTTGAATTACCTTGTTTTAACAGTTAACACTATTTCCTCAATGTCATTTTCGACTCTCCCTCTCCCCATTGCTGGAGTTTTTCAGGCCGAGGCGGGCGGATCATGAGGTTAGCAGATCGAGACCATCCTGGCCAACATGGTGAAACCCTGTCTCTACTAAAAACACGAAAATTAGCTGGGCGTGGTGGCGTGTGCCTGTAATTCTAGCACTCGGGAGGCTGAGGCAGGAGAATTGCTTGAATTAGGGAGTCGGAGGCTGCAGTGAGCCGAGATCGCGCCACAGCACTCTAGCCTGGGCAACAAAGCAAGACTCCGTCTCACAAAAAAAAAAAAAAAAAAGTATATGGTTTTACTCAGCATTTCAATGATATTCTAACAGATACCGATATTTTTAAGTGCCTGACTACAACTTTTTTAAACTTTTTTTATTATTTAGACATGGTGTCTCGCTGTCATCCAGGATGGAATGCAGTGTGATCATAGTTCACTGCAGCCTTCAACTCCTGGGCTCAAGTGATCCTGCTGCCTCAGCCTCCCAAGTAGCTGGGATTATAGACATGAGCCACCATGCTCAGCTCTGCTATGACTTCCTTATGTAATATTTTAACCATTAATTTAACAGGTAGTTGTGATTTTACTTTGTCGCAGATAACATTTGTATTAAGAGTTAATTTTTGTTTCCGATCATCTACATTTTGATTTTATAACTTGGGAGTAGCTGATTCTAGCTGTATGGAGTCCCTTCAGCTCCCAAATATGCAGACTAACTGGGATTTACAAGTTAAATAAATAACTTACTTAACCTGCTCAGTGTGCCAAATGCCTATTTCTCAAACCCCAAGATTAGGGGTTAGTGCCACCTAGGGTAGCACATTCCAAAAGAAACAAAGCGAGCTTTGTCAGCTTTTGTCAGCTCCTTTTCCGCTTATCTTTATACCTACTTTCCCCAGAAGAGCAATATAGGTAGTTGTCATCTCAGCTCACTTTATTCCCCACAAGGCTTTCTATACAAACTTCTATTTCTAATCTGTCTTCTGCTCTATTTCTTTTTTCTCTTCCCACCCATGATTTTTTCTTTTTGCGATGGAGTCCCACTGTGTCACCCAGGCTGAGTGCAGTGGCACGATCTTGGCTCACTGCAACCTCCACCTCCCAGGTTCAAGTGATTCTCCTGCCTCAGCCTCCTGAGTAGCTGAGATTACAGATGTGCACCACCATGCCTGGCTAATTTTTGTATTTTTAGTAGAGACGGGGTTTTGCCATGTTGGCCAGGCTGGTCTCGAACTCCTGACCTCAAGTGATCCACCCACCTCAGCCTCCCAAAGTGCTGGGATTACAGGCGTGAGTCACCGCACCTGGCCACTTTTTCTAATATCTCCAACGACAGCATCTCCAAATGCATGCAGTAGTCCCCCCTTATCCACGAGGGATACATTCCAAGACCCTCAGTGGTGGTCTAAAACCGCAGATAGTACCAAACCTTATATATATTCTGTTTTTCCTATACGTACCTAGGAATCAAATAATTATAATAATATACTGTAATAAAAGTTATGTGAAAGTCATCTCTCCCAAAATACTGTACTTTACTCACCTATTTTCATACTGCAGTTGACAGTGGCTAACTGAAACCGAAGAAAGCAAGCCTTTGGATAAGGGGGGACTACTGTATTCTGAGAAGACTGACTGCAGTTGAGGAAAAGGTATATGGATATAAGTTCAAGTACACCATAGCATTATAACTGCATACAAAAACTCACAAGTGGGTTACAGATTATTAAAACTGATATATGCAATAAAATACACAGTACTTTTTTTTTTTAGATCCTAGATTTGTATCTTAGATTAGTGGGTTAGAGTTTATCTTCTAAACTAGTTTAGGAATCATGCTGTCTGCCCAAGTCTTCGACCAGATTATTTTACTGATGTCAAGAACAATAAAATCTAAGAATAAAATTTTGGAACACCACAAACATGATCCAACATATTGAGCTTATAATTACAAACCATCAGAAGTGGATAAACTAACCTGGGTCACCTTCCTCATCATATTTATCTAAGTCGTACTCAGCCAGCTCATCATCATCAATCGTCCTGTCATCCTCTGGGTCACCATCCTCCAGGGGCTCTCTTGGGCGTGCCTGGGTGCGTGCACTCTGCATGCCATCTTCTGAAGGACTGCCTGTCTCCTCTTCATCACTGCCACCACCTTCTTCTCTATGAGCACAGAAAGAAAAAGAGAATCACCCAAATGGCACCTTCTAATAACAAGACCACGTGGTCATCATCATTTAAGATATAGATTTCATCTGGTCCTAAACTTACTGCAATTTCTCCTTTGCCTCAGCAATGAGGCGTTTTACTTCTTCTTTACTCAGCTCTACCTGTAAGAGAGCAGAGATTTCATTACAGTATGTGTAAGGAAATCATCAAATTATTTGAATTAAAAAGTAGTTTGCAAACAAATGTAAAATGTAACGCCAAGCAATGTCATCAAGATAAGAATCAAACATCAATCCAGACTCTATATTAAAAAATATAGATTTTATAGATTCTTACAATTAAGATCCCTCACCACCTGAAACTTCAAAAATCATGCTCATTCTACTCTACTTCTCAGTCTTAAAACCCCAAAGACTGGTTTTGGTAAAGTGGCTCTGTGGTACTCGTCTGGTTTTCTTCCAACTATCTCTGACTCTGTCTAGGGCACCTCTCCCTCTCTTCCCTGTGGGCATTCCTTAACAAATCACCCTTACATGAGTCCTCTGTTCTTTGTTTTTGTTTTGTTTTTTTTTTTTGAGATGGAGTCTCGCTCTGTTGCCCAGGCTGGAGTGCAATGGCGCCATCTGGGCTCACTGCAACCTCCGCCTCCCGGGTTCAAGTGATTCTCCTGCCTTAGCCTCCTGAGCAGCTGGGATTACAGGCACGCGCCACCACGCCCAGCTAATTTTTGTATTTTGGTACAGACTGGGTTTCACCATGTTGGCCAGGCTGGTCTGGAACTCCTGACCTCAAATGATCCACCTGCCTCGGCCTCCCAAAGTGCTGGGATTACAGGCATGAGCCACCGTGCCCGGCCTTAATTTTAATTTTTAAGAGATGTGGCATGGTCACAGCTCCCTGCAGCTGTGAACTCCTGGGCTCATGCGATCCTCCCACCTCAGCTTCCTGAATGACTGGGATTACATGCACGAGCCACAGCAACTGGCTTGTCCAATTTCTCTTATTTGGTCCAAGTTTTCCTTTCTGGGATTTCATAAAATAAATTCAATCTCTTTTTCCTATAAACTCTTCAAATAGTGGTTCCCAGACTTGTCTGTACATTGGAATCACCTAGGGAATCTTAAATAATTTAGGCTACCCTCCAGGCTAATTACAACACAATACTTGGGAGTGGCACATAAACAGTATTTTTTGAACCTCCCCAAGTGTGAGATTTTCAATGTGTAGATTCATTTGGAAATCACTGTCTTCAAGTATTTGAAAGGCTATATGTCTCTTTTTAATAACTGTTTCCTCCAACAATTTTTATATGAAATAATTTTCTGTCCCTATTCTATAAATATAACACCGAGTGCCTACCATCAACCAAACCCTGGAGAAACAGTAAATAAAACAGTCTGTGCCCAGGTGGAATTTACAACTACTGGGACTACTCCAATCCGTCATTCCTGTTAACTCCACGTCCAAGCCAATCACATTCCTTTCACCATCATCATTATCTTGGTCAATTACATTCAAATCAACCCTTTTACTGTTTGGTAGAACTTAACTCCTACTGACATACTGTATGTGCACATGTCGACTCCATAAAGGCAGGGACTTTTTCTATTTTTTTTTTTTTTGAGACGGAGTCACTCTGTTGCCCAGGCTAGAGTGCAGTGGCGCGATCTCGGCTCACTGCAAGCTCCGCCTCCCGGGTTCATGCCATTCTCCTGCCTCAGCCTCCCGAGTAGCTGGGACTACAGGCGTCCACCACACCCGGCTAATTTTTTGTATTTTTAGTAGAGACGGGGTTTCACCGTGTTAGCCAGGATGGTCTCGATCTCCTGACCTCGTGATCCGCCCGCCTTGGCCTCCCAAAGTGCTGGGATTACAGGCGTGAGCCACCGTGCCCGGCGGGACTTTTTCTATTTTGTTCACGCCTATCCCAGAATTCTGAACAATGCCTGGCCTACAGAAAGCACTTAGTATCCAATGAGGAAATTACTTAAGTAATCGTCACCTCTGCTACAGTCTTAGTCTCCAACTCCTGTAGGTTTTTCATGTGTTAGACATTTACCTCTCATCCTTACTGCTATCATCAACATCTCACTTGGATTACTGCAAGAAATTCGCTATTCATCTCCCAGCCTCACGACATCTTAGCCTCCACACCAGTTTTTCTACACCACATTCATCCTCACTCCTTCAGACACGAAGCACAAGAGTGGAAAGTGCAGTTTTCATGCTCTCTTCCCAGTTATGCTTGAAAATGCACTTGGGTGCTAGTGAAGCTGTGGTGTTGTCAAAAAGCCTTTTGGGGTATTACCCACCAAAAGCAGCAGCCCACCCCTTTCCGGCTCGCTAAATCCATGTGCGTGCGAATTTGGGAGTGGGGCTGGGCTGGAGGGTGGGAACAGCGAGGAGGCGCGGCCCTTGACTCTCCAGGCTCAGGCGAACCAGACCTTCTGAACCGCAGCTCTAGTCGTGACAATCCAGGGAAAGCCGCCCTTACACCAGCCAACGCCCCGAGTTCCGGGTCCACGTTCCCCCAGCTGGGCGGACCCGCCGTGCCGTAAAGACGCTGCTCCCCTTGTCTCCCAGCGACCAGGCCTCACCTTGTCTGGTGTCTCTTTGGCCACGCCGCAGCGGACCCAGGCCACGCACGTCACCTGGCGGCTGCGGTTCATGGTCCTCAAGTCAAGGGCGTGTCACGCTAGAAACCCGGCCGCAGCGGGACGGACCACGGCCGCACTGCGGCCACACACACCGGGCTCCGCACTCGGCCGCTGCCAGGGCAGAGCGCATGCGCGGGCTCCTGCTTGGGCAGCGTCGGCGCTCGTTTCAGACGTCATTGTGAGGCGCCGAATGGGAAATGGGAGAGGGGACAGAATGGAAGCGGAAGCAGCCAAGCGAGGAATCCACGTGGGCTGGTCTGGGCTGTATGGAGTATAGAGAAAAGGCTTTTCAGGACTGCAGGTGACGATGCCTGCGGGCTTTGTAAAGGCCAAGAAAATATTTGGGACTGTAGGGGTCAGTCAGAAGCAAAGTTCCACCAATCTTTATTTTTCTTGCAGTTCCGTAGACTTCAAGCTGACAAATGGCAGAGGTTTGTGGTTTGCGTTTTTATAAAGCTTTCTCCAAAATGAATTTGTCGTTTCACGGAGATCCCACCATTACATTTCATTACATCCCTAAATGTTACTTTCTCACCTTAAAACATTTAGCACCAAAAAAAAAAAGAAGTGAGAGAAAAAAATCATTTAGCACCAATTATATACTAAGTATGCGGTAGTGATTTAGTATTGGCAAACACAAAGGGCTTACTAATGTTGAAGGCGCTGTTTTGAGTGCCGTATCACGTAATTACTTACCCCTTTGTGGGAGGTCTTATTTCCGTTTTACACCTGGAAAAACAACGATCCTTCCCAAGGTCACACTGCTAGTAAGTGGTGCAGCTGGGATATGAACCCAGACAGTGTGACTCCCTTGTATCTATGTCATGCTTCTCAGCTAAGATCAGTCATCTCTTAGAACTTGTGAGTGGCTGGACGTCTGTAGAATGGAAAATCTCAAACTAGCATCCCAGAAAAATCTGGGTTTTGATCTCTTTCTTGGCTATGTGGCCCTGTCCTGGTCATTTACCCTCAATGCATCTACCTCCGAGAGAGGCAAGCAAAAGAAACAAGAAGGTGGCTGCTATGGGGAAACGGTGGCAAGGATAAACTGGCAGTACACATGGTCTTCCCCAGTCGCATTGTCAAACGGGGGTTGTCCACCTGTGGGCTCTATTGGGGAACCTTTTTGCAACACATTTATCTTTCTATACAATATTTTACTTGGTTCTCACAACACTTTGTTTTAAAGATGAAGTTAGAGTCCCCAGTAGTCAAATACTTTCCTACTCAGATCACACACAGAGGAGCTGATACAACTATGAGTTCTGTCACCAACTCTACTCAGCCTAATGCCCTTGGCAATCTCCCAGGCTGAGGAGAGATCCTCCCAGGAGTAAATTGCTCATTCTTTGTGTAGGCAGATTATTTGTTGATTAAGGCTTCTCCCACTGCTCTGTTTCTGTAAGATGATTCTTCTGTGGTTTCTTTGCTTGTAACCCATTTTAGAAAGACCGTATGGCAGATAATATTTTTCAAGGATGGCTGCAACAATATAGTCCTTCACACATGTTTGTCTGCAACGTGATCTTGATATTCCTGCATCAAAGCACCCCCCCCCCGCCCCCACCAACTTGAATCTGGGTAGTTGTAGGTCTGCTTTGGCCAATAAAGGATGACAGAAATGACACTTCCAAGGTTAAGTCATAAAGGGGATGCAGGTTTTGCTTCCCCACCTCCACACCCACTTCTCCGCCTCTACACCCCCGCCCTCCCCCACCACTGCCCACAAGTAGAACACTAATGTTTGGAGCCCTGAGCCACCATATAAAGTTTGGCTACTGTATTAGTCTGTTCTCACACTGCTAATAAAGACATACCCAAGACATGGTAATCTATAAAGAAAAAGAGGTTTAATGGACTCACAGTTTCAGTTGGCTGGGGAAGCTTCACAATCATTGCGGAAGGCAAAAGAGAAGAAAGGCATGTCTTACATGGCAGCAGGCAAGAAGAGAGCACGTGCAGGGGAACTCCCTTTTATAAAGCTATCAGATCTCAGCTGGGTGCAGTGGCTCACACCTGTAATCCCAGCACTTTGGGAGGCCAAGGCGGGTGAATCACAAGGTCAGGAGTTCGAGACGAGCCTGGCCAACATAGTGAAACCCTGTCTCTACTAAAAATACAAAAATTAGCCAGGCATGGTGGTACACACCTGTAGTCCCAGCTACTTGGGAGGCTGAGGCAGGAGAATCGCTTGAACCCAGGAGGCGGAGGTTGTGGTGAGCCAAAATCGCACTGCTGCACTCCAGCCTGGGCAACAGAGCAAGACTGTCTCAAAAAATAAATAAATAAAAATTAATTAATTAATAAAACCATCAGATCTCATGAGACTTATTATCATGAGAAAAGCACAGGAAAACACCACCCCCATGATTCAATTACCTCCCACTGGGTCCCTCCTACAACACGTGGGGAATATTACAATTCAAGGGTAAGGACACAGATCCCAAACCATATCAGCTACCCTGAGCCCACTATGCTGTGAGGAAACCAAACCACATGGAGAGACCACATGTGGTACTCCAGTAGACAGTTCTAGTTTTTGAGTTAACCCAGACCTGTAAATGAAAGTGCCTTTAGGTGAATCTAGCTCCCAGACATTGATTCACTCCCAGCCTTTGAGCTTGCTCAGCTAAGACCCAGCCATCATGGAACAGAGACAAGACATCCCCACTCTGCCCTGCCCAAAGTTCTGACCCCCAGAATTTGTGAGCTTAGTAAAAGATTGTTTCTAACCACTAACTTAAAAAAAAATCCTTCCATAATTTTTATTATAGTAAAATATACATAACACAAAATTTGCCATTTTTAAAAAGAGACAGATTTAGGGTGGGCTCAGTGGCTTGGCCTAAATCCACTTGGCCCTCCTTTGAGAGGCCAGCACTTTGGGAGGCCAAGGCAGGAGGATCACTTGAGCCCAGGAGTTTGAGACCAGCCTGGGAAACATAGCAAAATCTTGTCTCTACAAATAAATTAGCTGGGCATGGTGGTATGCACCTGTGGTCCCAGTGATGGCAGCAGCTGCTGCCATCATGCCAGCTACAGCAAGGAGGCACAGCTGGGGCTGCATGCTCCATGGAGCTGGTGGGAGCCCTGCCCCTTCTGAATTGGGGCAGGAGCTCCCCGGGTACTGCTGCAGTCACCCAGACTGCAGCTGCAGACCCAGGCCTCCTGCTTTACAGAGCAGGCAGCAGCCACCCAAACTGCAGCTGTGGATCTGGGGCTCCCTGTGCTCTTGGTGGGGGTGGCGGGAGCAGGCAGGATCTGCCCTCCCAGGTGCAGCTGCAGCCGCCTGACCAGTGGCTGCAGACCTGGGCCTCCTGCTCCACAGAGCAGGCAGGAGCTGGGGACAAGCGGGATCCCTGCCCCTCCCGAGTTGGCGGGCTAGGAACTCCCAGGGTGCAGCTGTGGCTGCCCTCCCAGGTGCAGGACCGGGCCATCTATATAGCCTGTGCCCTCAGGGGCCCGGGAAGCCCCCCCCCCCCCCAACTCCATCACTCAGGGCTGTCTGCTTCTGCTGCCTGACTTCTCTCCTTTCTTGGAACCTGCTCAGATCTTGGAGTGGGCTTGGGGATGAGCCCCAGGGCCATGAATGGCATCAGGAGACAGATTCCTGGGCTGTGGTTCCCCAGTAAGGCCTGACCTTCAGGCCAGGGAGGGTCTGAAAGCTGGGGGCCAGCTCCCAGTTCCGAGGCCAGGAGTGGGGACTCATGGTACCTCTTCTGGGCCACCAATGGCCACCCATGGCCACCCGTGGACCAATCGGCATGTACTTCCTCCCCTCTGAGGTCCATAAAAGCTCGGTCTCAGCCAGAGCACAAGAGAGGATGGCCAGAGCAGGGTAGAAGACTCAGAGGACGTTGAGACTATGGGAGGACCAGCTGCAGAGAGCAGCTCTCCTCTCTGCTGATAGCTGGAGATGATACTATGACTTGCCGGCAAAGAGGAGCCACCCTCTCTAGGGCCTCCTCTCTGCTGACAGCTGAACACTCGATTGGCCGACCTGCCTACAGAGAGGAGCTACCCACTGTGGGTCTTCTCTGAGCTGTTCTAACACTTAATAAAGTTCATCTTCAGCTTGTTCACCCTTCACTTGTCTGTGTTCCCCATTCGTCCTGGACTCAGGACAAGAACTCGGGCAAAGGTGCCACCTGCCACAGAGGTTTCTGGCCAGAAAATTGACACCTCAAAGATCCCATAACACCAGCTACTCGGGAGGCTAAGGTGGGAAGATTGCTTGAGACCAGGAGGTTGAGGTTGCAGTAAGCCATGATTGCATCACTGCACTCCAGCCTGGGTGACAGAGTGAGATCCTGTCTCAAAAAATAAAAAATAAAAAGTAAAAAAAAACAACCCTGAGTTGCAGGTTTGGTGCTCCCTTCTTGCAGAGTCCAATAACAAGAATGAGGTCTGGTATAAAAAAAAGTAAACTTTGGCTGGGTGCAGTGGCTCACACCTGTAATCCCAGCACTTTGGGAGGCCAAGGCCGGTGGATCACCTGAAGTCAGGAGTTTGAGAGCAGCATAGTCAACATGGTGAAACCCTGTCTCTACTAAATACACAAAAATTAGCCAGGCGTGCTGGCACATGCCTGTAATCCCACCTACTTGGGAGGCTGAGGCAGGAGAATTGCTTGAACCTGGGAGGTGGAGGTTGCAGTGAGCCAAGATCGTACCATTGCACTCAACTGCACTGGGTGAAGAAGCAAGATGCTGTCTCAAAAAAAAAAAAAAAAAAAAAAAAAGGTGACTTTTTATTACAAAGCTAGCTTAAGGGAAGAAGTATAGGCTTCCTGCCTTAAGGGTACCACTTCACTTCTGGGGCAGAAAGCTGGGGCTTTTAAAGGGGGATGTGGCATGAATGGCATGCATGGGACGGGGCAGGCAAGTAGGGGGCAGGCAAGTAGGGGCCAGGCAAGTAGGGGCCTATGTGACTTGCTTCAGTGCCTTATCTACCAGATGGTTGAGCTGGTGCTTCATGGGCAGAATTAAGTTGTAAAAATGGCGCTTGTCTCCAGATACTCTCCAGGTGAGAGAGTGTTTTGTAGGAGACACCCCATGGTTGTAAATTTACTGTTGTCTCTCGAGGCAGTCTCCTGGTGGGAGAAATTTCCACTCTGGAGCTTTTAAGCACATAGTTAGATAAGCTTGCCTTGTAGAAAGTGTCTGGTGAAGGGAAGGTAAAAGGTTATAATCACATTTCTAAAGAGCTAAGTAGGAAGTGGGGAACAGGGGAAAAGGAGAAAAGAGAAAAGAATAATGAAATTTAAAAAATAACTCATTCTCTTAAAAAAATGGGGGTGCCTGGTTACAATTCTGTCATCCAAGCTGGAGTGCAGTGGCATGATCATAACTCATTGCAGCCTTGAACTTAACCATTTTTAAGAGTATAGTTTAGTGGTAGTAAGTACTAAATCGCTGAGTTTTGAGGTCATCTTTTAATGCAGCAATAATAAAGCAGGTGAGAACTGTGCTGTATTTAGAATAGAGTGCATGAACTGATTTCTTAGCAGAGGCTGATGTATTAACCCCTGGCTAGGCTCACGTGGGCTCACCTGGTATACGGGAATGGGCTTAGGTTTGAGTATTTGACTCTAGGTCTTTTGCCCCCGTGGGTTGCCCTCCCATGAGCCAGCTTCTGCTACATGATGGCCCAGTCCCTGTCAGGTTTGCTGTCACACCCAGCACGGTGCCTGGTGCAGGGTGGGCTCTTGATAAATAATAGTTGTTAAATGAGTGACTAAGTTAAATAACAGAAGGTAAGCTAGGACTCCAGTTATTTTGGGCCTGCTAAACTCAGCCTCTTTTACAGGACTTATTTCTGACATTCTGCCACTTCAGCCCAAGCTGTGAATTCTCTTTAAAAATGAAAATCCTATGGCAGCAGGTATGATTAGTTCCTTATAATGAGAATTGAAAGAGATTGAGCTTAAGTAGCTCTGTTTCTAAGCCTGATTCTTGGGAACTGATGAACATATTTAAGTCAGAAAAGTCTCTTTGCCAGAGGCCAGAATAAATGTCGTTGGTGGCACGTTGGCTATTCTTAGTTAAGGGTCCCAGAGGATCGAACCCTGGGCCATGCCAGGCTGTTGTTACACCCTCTAGCTCAGTGTCGTCTGTACTTAGGCTCATAAACATTTTTTTCTAAATGGCCTTGAGTGCTGGGAAGGAAATGAAGCCTATGGTACCCTCCTCCCCCATTGCACGAGGCTCTGTTTCTTGCTCCTCCTCTAGCTGACCCTACAATATTAGCTGATAATGAGTGGAAGGAATCATAGCTACCAGTTACCAAGTGCTAGAGACTTATACCATGAATAGATTTGACAGTGACAAAATCAGGTGTACAGAAATGAAACTTGATTTTTCTAGAACCGAATTGGCATTTTCACAAGGATGAGAGCCATGAGGGTCTTATTACCATGGTATTGCCAACACCTGGCAGAGTGCCTGGCACAGGAAATGTCAGTAAATATTCGTTGAATAAATGAATAATATTAGAGTTCTAAATTGAAGTTCAAATACATTAGGAAGGCTAGGCATGGTGGCTCGAGCCTGTAATCCTGGCACTTTGGGAGGCCGAGGTGGGTAGATCACTTGAGGTCAGGAGTTCAAGACCAGCCTGGCTAGTGAAACCCTGTCTCTACTAAAAATACAAAAATTAGCTGGGCATGGTGGTGCGCACTTGTAGTCCCAGCTACTCAGGAAGCTGAGGCGGGAGAATCGCTTGAACCTGGAAGGCGGAGGTTGCAGTGAGCAGAGATAGATTGTGCCACTGCACTCCAGCCTAGGTGACAGAGCAAGACTCTGTCTCAAAAAAAAAAAAAATCAGGAAACTTGCCCAGTGTCATAGAGTTAGTAATGGCAATATACTACCCCAACTCCTGAGATAGGATCCTCTCTGTCATGTGACACAAGTTTTCTGGTAGAGTTGCTCATCAATTCATTCATTCATTCATTCCTTGGTCTGTCAGGACTCTATTGAATGCAATTGACAGCTAACCGACTCCAATTGCCTTGGGCAAGAAAGAGAATTTATATGCTTAGTAGCTCAAGAACCTACTGACATAAATAGCTTCAGACATAGCTGGATCTAGGGGCTGAAGGCACTGTCATCAGGATTGGACCTCTCTCTTACATTTAGTCTCTGTCTTACAATCTGTTCACTTAACCTTAAGCCATCAGGAGCTTCAGGCTTGCTGCATCTTTACTACTTGCAACCTCGGCAGAAAAAGCACTTGCGTTTCTCTCTACTTCCCTCTCATTTGCCTCTTCGGTTCTGGAATGATCACCAGTCACTGTGGTCAGGAGAAGGTGATGTTCTGCTCAGCAAAGCCTGAGCCTTGTGCCCAGCCCTGGAGCCAGAGAGAGAATTAGCTGTACAGGGAACACAGAGTTGGCAGCAAGAATTCTCTGGAGGAAACTTGGGGTGCTGCTGTGAGGAGGCAAGAAGAACTGTCACCCATGACATGCAACAATTGTTTTCTTTGCCATCCTTGTGCAGGACAGTTTGGGAGACAGGGAGCTACAAAAATGAACATGACACAGCCCTTCCCTCTGAGGACTCTGTACTCTAATGTAGGATCAGAGGTTTATGGTCAAGGGAAAATTAAATAAGATGTGCAAGCAAATGTGGTTGTGACAGCCTGATTGGTGACTGCTTCATCCTGTTCACCGTCAAGTTGCTGGGTGACAGCTGAGGATTCTGACCATCTACCCTTTACCAGAAACTGCGTTCCCTCAGTCCCCTCCTCCTTCATGCCACCACCATCACCACCTGTCAGAAAAACTCCTTTCCACAGACTTGCGTAGTTTTCTGCCCCCTCTAGCTTCTGTGTAACACCTCAGCGTTAAAGTGAAACTTCAACCCTATAAGCTTTCCAACTCAAGTTCTACCTTGGTTTTCTGCTCCAGTCTGTCTCCAGATGACCAGCTGTGTGGTACCAGGGTCACAGTCCCAGAGGTGAGGCTATAGCAGTATGAATGAGGAGACAGGGAAGAGGGGTGACAGGGAGCCAGATGATGCAGTCTTGCTGTGGGTGGTTGGTTAGGGAGGCACAGGGCTGTGGGTAGGGGCGTAGGATGATGAATGACATCATCTGACTTAGATTTCAGGTCATTCCAACTCCCGTGTGTGGAATGCGGGGGTGGGGATGGTGGGGTGGGCAGAGTGAATGTGGGGAGAACTATGAGGAGGTCATTGCAGTAATGAAGGTGCAGATGCCGGTGACTTGGACAAGAGTGTTGCCTGGCTGCGGGATCAAGGGAAGTGGAGAAAGATGCCATCTCCTGATGGGAAGATCTGTCAAGAATTTGTGGCCACATTTAATCTACCACAGCTGGGAAGACTAACGAGAAGAAGGAGGTGACTGATCTAAGACCACACATCATCTAAGTGTCAAGATGGGGGACAGAGCCTGTGTTTTCTGCCTTCAGTCCTGTGTGGTTCCTTCCACACCCACACCACCTCTTTTGGAAGGAAAGACAGAAATGTGTGCCCAGGGAAAAGTGAAAGCCTCCACCAAAGCCCTGGATATAATGAAATTAATCACATCCTTGCCATTGGAAACCCCACCTGATGTGGTGTGGCTGTGTCCCCTCCCAGATCTCACCTTGAATTGTAGCTCCCATGATTCCCATGTGCTGTGGGAGGAACCCGGCAGGAGATAATTGAGATAATTGAATCATGGGGGTGGTTTCTCCCATACTGTTCTCATCATAGTGAATAAGTCTCATGAGATCTGATGATTTTATAAGGGGAAACCCCTTTCTCTTCATTCTCATTTTTACTCTTGCCTGCTGCCCTGTTAGATGTGCCTTTCACCTTCCGCCATGATTGTGAGGCCTCCCCAGCCACGTGGAACTGTGAGTCCATTAAACCTATTTTTCTTTATAAATTACCCAGTCTCAGGTATGTCTTTATCAGCACCATGATACCCCACCTATGTGGCACTCACAGAGATTTCTGAGAGGACAGGGAAATGGACCAGACTGTTCATGAGAAGCAGAGGAAGGATGGGCTGGGCAAAGGTTTTGATCTCTCCATTTGTGATGCCAGAGGAGAAAGGAGGATCTGAGCATGGTTACTGGGCCCCTCCAGCCAGGCTTTGGCAGGCGTCAGTCACCATGTAGGTCAGGCTGAGTGGACACTGGTCATACGTTTGTCTTCTCCACTAGATGGTCTTATCCATCTTAGCATGCCCAGGGCCTGGGAGAGAGTACACGCCAAATAAATACTCGAGGAATAAGTGGAAGATGACTTCTCAGACCTTGTTAAGGATGGGATGGTGTACTTGTTGCATGGCTGTGAGATTCATCACAGAAGCAAAGAATTTGTTGCCAGATGATAATTACAGCTCCTAAGTACCGTGTTTAGTGTTGGATTTCCATGCCTGGTACAGAGTGGGTGCTGAGTAAATATTGAATGAATGAATGGTTGAGTGAAACGTCTTAATCCCTCACGTATGAGCCAGATTCATGCTCTTCAATAGAAAAAAAAAATTAAATTCTTGGGAACCCAAGAATGCAGAAGTGTGGCTCCACCTAGTGGACACTCCAGGATTATGCCTGGACTTTTTTTTTTTTTTTTTTTTTTTTTTTTTGAGAGGAGTTTAGCTCCTGTTGCCCGGGCTGGAGTGCAATGGCAGGATCTCAGCTCACTGCAACCTCTGCCTCCCAGGTTCAAGCGATTCTCCTGCCTTAACCTCCCGAGTAGCTGGGAATACAGGCATGCGCCACCACACCCGGCTAATTTTGTATTTTTAGTAGAGACGGGGTTTCTCCATGTTGGTGAGGCTGGTCTTGAACTCCTGACTTCAGGTGATCTGCCTGCCTTGGCCTCCCAAAGTGCTGGGATTACAGGCTTGAGCCACTGCACCTGGCCCCCCCCTTTTTTTTTTCTTTTTAAGACAGGGTCTGGCTCTGTCGTCCAGGCTGGAGTGCAGTCGTGTGATCCGCACTCACTGCAACCCTTGCCTCCTGGGCTCAAGCGCTCCTCCCTCTTCAGCCTCCCGAGTAGCTGGGACTACAGGTGCACACCACCATACCTGACTAATTTTTGTATATTTTGTAGAGACGGGTTTCCAACATGTTGCCCAGGCTAATCTTGAACTCCTGAGCTCAAGAAAATCTTCCTCTGCCTTCCAAAGTGCTGGGATTACGGGCATGAGCCACCACACCTAGCCTATGCCTGGACCTTGAACATTTTTTTCCCACTTGTTTTGTTCTGTGTCTTCTCCAGTTGTTCCTGCTTTACCCGTTTTGCCACAGACCACCAAGTATGGCAGCGTGGCCCTGCAGGTGGGCAGAAGCCTATCTGGAGCCCTGAAATGGGCAAGAAGCTGTAGGGGGCAGAGTGGACTAGATGAGTTGGCTTAGAGCTGCCGATGCTATGCGCAGGACATTGGACCAGGTGTGCTGAGGACTGTCACTAGTTTGCTGTGTGGCCCTGGGCAGCCCACTTTCTGTCTCTGAGCCTCACTTTTGTTATCTAGGAAGGCGGAGGCTGAGATCAGACACAGCTGTGATGACTGAGCCCTTTCCTTGTGCCCTCAGGGCTAGTTCTCAGATTCCAACATAGCCTCGCTTGACTGGTGGGGACCATTAGGCTTTAGGTTAAAGTAAGGAGCCCAAGGCTTCACAGCTAATAAGGGTCAAAGCCTGGAATTGAACTTGGATCTGCTTGACTCCAATGCCTGAACCACTCTTTATAGACTTTCTGAAGCCTATGATTCTGCACATCTACTTCTGTCTGCCCCTCTCCTTATGAGAGGCTACATATGAAAATGGCTAAGGGTGGTGGCCTCTGGAGCAGAACTTTCTCAGTTTGAATCCTGATTCTACTTACATACCTACTCCTGAGGTGTGTGACCTTGGGCAAGTCACTCAATCACTCTCCATTTTGGTTTCCCCATCTGTAAAATAGGAAGATGACAACAAAATGTTGCTATAAAAGTTTACACATGGTACACACCTGTAATCCCAGCACTCTGGGAGGCCAAGGCGGGTGGATCACCTGAGGTTGGGAGTATGAGACCAGCCTGGCCAACATGGTGAAACCCCGTCTCTACTAAAAATATAAAAATTAGCTGGGCGGGATGGCAAGCACCTGTAATTCCAGCTACTCAGGAGGCTGAAGCAGGAGAATCGCTTGAACCCAGGAGGCTGGGGTTGCAGTGAGCTGAGATTGCACCACTGCATTCCAGACTGGGTGACAGAGCAAGACTCCATCTCAAAAAATTAAAAATAAATAAATAATAAAAGTTTGTACATACACACGTCACTTAGAATGCTGCCCAACATATCCAGCTTTTATGTTTTAACTATACACAGTTATACGTATATGTATATAAACATGTAAGTACTTGTATGCTTTAACTATTATTTTCTGCCTCTGAACTTTTGTTGCTCCTTATGATATAGCCTCAAAAAGCTGTAAATTTTGATCTTTAATATTATTTCTAAGTAAGTATATTTATAGTTACAGAGACACACTGACTGACAGGACCAAGGAAAAGAAAGCTTCCTTCAGGTTGTACCCTACTGTAAGGCAATCCTGTCTCTAGGGCACTGTGAATTAATACATAAATTGTATAAATATTGCAATCATATTGTGAATAGTACAAGTACATTGCATTCCATTGCTGGGGGGGTAATGGGATAATTTCTTATATGCAAATATTTATATTTCTTATGTGCAAATATTTAAAATAAATAGAAATGTTTATAATCTTATTTTGGCCTCTTTTTGTACTTTTGTACTTCTTTTTTAGTAGATTCGGGTTTCACCATGTTGGCCAGGCTGGTCTCGAACTCCTGACCTCAAGTAATCCTCCTGCCTTGGCCTCCCAGAGTGCTGGGATTACAGGTGTGAGCCACCACACCCAACCTCTTTTTGCTCTTATAATTGCAGCCTTCAAAATGGATGTGACCTGGATTTCTCTTGACCTCCCAGAAGCCCTAATCTAGGCCAAAGTACCAGGATTGGAAGAAGCTAAAAACCCCAGAAATCCCTCTGAAGGGCCGAACTGTCAATACCTGAGCTCTGGTGTCATAAGGCGCCCCGTGATGACACAGCCGAATGGGATTGGACTTGGCTCAAATCTAGCTCATCCCAGAGGCTGTTCATGTTGCTTTTCCTGTGGTTGGAGGAACCATGGAGGAAGTGCTGGCCCCTATTCCTTCAATATTACTGTGAATATTCCTGTGCTTTGCAGGGAATGGAGGCTCAACCCCATCTCCCAGAACAGAGCTTCTTAACCTCAGCGCTACTGACATTGGGACTGGAAAATTCTGGGTTGTAGGGGATTGTCCCGCACAGTGTAGGATGTCCAGTAGCATCCCTTGCCTCTGCCCACTAGTAGCACCCCATTGCCAGCTGTGACAACCAAACACGTCTCTAGACGTTGCCAAATCTTCCCCAGTAGAGAACCACTGCCACAGAATAAATAGAAGGATTCATGAGGCAGGTGGTTTGCTAAACTTTGTCCAAGTAATGTGATTAGTCTCCCCTGGTCTGATACTCTAGCGAAGGCCGTGATGATGTTGTGTATAGTGGTAGTGGTGTTGAGGGGGAGAAGTTGGCCTTGTATTATCTGGATAATTGATCAGTCCTCCTTCATGCCATGTTGTAGACAGGACCATGGTCTCCTCTGGATGTAAAGAAACACTTTTTTGTACTACTGAAAAAGTCATGTTTCATTAATAGGATGACAGGGACATAACCTAAAGGCTGAAATCTTAGGAGTTTGGGGCATTCTGTAAAAATCGATTTCTTATTATTACTTTTATATTCTCAGAGGACATTTCTAAGGAAGACATTTCAAATTGTGACTTTTGCCCCCTAGATGTACCATTCAGAAGGCCCCCTTTAAGCTGTCTTAATCCATCTGGGCTGCTCTCACAAAAATGCCGCAGACTGGGTGGCTTAAACAACAATTTATTTGTCATGGTTCTGGAGCTGGGAAGTCCAACATCAAGGCACCAGCAGATGAAGTATCTGGTGAGAGCCTGCTTCCTGGTTCATAGACTGCTGTCTTCTCACTGTGTCCTTACATGGCAGAAGGGGTGAGGGAGCTCTCTGGGGTCTCTTTTATAGGGGCAGTAATCTCATTCATGTGGACTCCCCTCTCATGACCTACCCATCTCCCAAACACCCCATCTCCTAATACCATCACATTGATGACTATGACTTTTGGGGGGACACAGTCACTCAGTCTATAGCACAAGCCTTACAAAAACTTCCTTCTCTTGAATCCCTTTCTCTGCTCTTTCACCTTAGTGGCCCATCTGTCCTACTTTGGGCACAAGCTGGTTTTGGCAAACCTCACACATGTGTATGTGCTTTTAGAAAAAGCCCTTAACCTTCTGTGTCATCATTCTCCAGAATGGAATGGTTTTTGTCTAATGATTGGTAAAGAAGCTATTCATAAAGTTGTCAGCAGAAACAGGTGGCTGGAAAGGATGATTGCTTGCACAGTGTTCTAAAGCTTTTTCACAGCATTCCCCTGGTGAGAGACAGCAGGGGAAAAAAACATCTAATGGGTAAGGTAATTTAACAGACATTCATAGCGGGCTTGAAAAACATCTCACACCTCTAGTGAGAGGAGAAATCATTGGCAATAGATGGTTGCACAAATGACTTTCAGAAAATGCCTCAGAGAACATGGAGTTCTTAAAATGACTTATTACAGATGAATATAAAAACATCTTAAGGATCTTACCTGAGTCCTGACCATATATATAGATGATCTTTTTTTTTTTTTTTTTTTTTTTTTTTTTTTTTGAGAGTCTCGCTGTGTCATCCAGGCTGGGGTGCAGTGGTACGATCATGGCTTACTGCAGCCTTGACCTCTCAGGCTCAAGCAATCCCCCTACTTCTCCCACTTCAGCTTCCCAAGTAGCTGGGACTACAGGTGTGCACCACCACGCCCAGCTAATTTTTTATTCTTTTGTAGAGATAGGGTCTTACTATGTTATCCAGGCTTGTCCCAAACTCCTGGGTTCAAGCGATCCTCCCGCCTTGGCCTCCCAAAGGGCTAGGATTACAAGCATGAGGCACCATGCCTGGCCTAGATTGTCTTTTTTTTTTTTCAGGTATTGTTTCAAGTATCCTCTGAGAGAGAGGAACAGAAGAACCTGATACTGTTGCAGTGACCTGGGAGAACAGAGCAGTCCTTCTCAGACCTCAGTGTGCTCAGCCTTGGGCCTCTGGTTAAAAATGCAGATTCCATGGTAGTAGGTCTGGAATCGAGGCTGACATTCTGCATTGCGAACAAACTCCCAATGATGAAGAAGTGACTGTCCGACTCCACTTTGGAAAGCCAGGAAGTAGAGTACTTATTTGGGAAAAAGCTACAAATGCTCACACGGTTGGAGAAGCAGTGATCCAGCAGAGAAGTTACTTGACTTGCCCAAAGTTGCAAACAACAGTGAGAGTGAGTGAGATCTGCGGCTGGCGCTCCTGGTTCCTGAGCCCGTGTTCAAGTCTAGATTACGCTGTTTCCCTCGTTCCAAGTACAAGGAGTAGCTGCTGCACTGTAACCTCCCCATTGGATAATGAAAGGATTTTACGCCCCACTTCAAGCTGCATCCTACCCAAATCTACCTAATGAGCCATTACCCTTCTTTAAAGCAACCCTTCTTTAAAGCCATTACCCTTCTTTAAAGTGTGACCACTTAGGAGTGTGGAGTGTGACCACTTAGGACTCCACACAATGAGCCAGAACCGTCCACCTCAAGGCTGGCATTCCTGAAGGCTTGCACTGGGAGGAGCCCCCCTGCCACTCAGCCCCGAGTCCACAACCCCACCTGCAAGTTGCTCAATGTCCTGACCTCCTGCTGCCTCAACATCAGAGCTATTTACCGATTTCCTCTCTTTGCTAAAACAACCACCACAACAACAAACTTCTCATGAACTGGAGTTTCTCAATCTGCCCTCGTGCTTTTGCTCCCCAAGAATTCAGTGCTGTATGTACAGTGGGAAATGGAAACAATAGAACCATGTTTCAGCTGAAACTGGCACAGTTAAAAAAAATCACCAACCACGAAAAAACTAGAATGCCTACATAAGCTTGGGGATTTTTTGATGCTTTATTCTTAAGACGCTTTTGAAAGGTTGCAGCTAAAAGTAAAATTTGTTTTGATAGCATTCTCAGCAACAGAAAGCAAATGAATCTCTTGTCCTCTCCATGGAAGTAAAAAGAAGGAGCCCAGTTGCTGCTCTGCAGAAAGTGGCCACGGAATTTGCCTTCTCTGTCCTTAGAATGAAAGGCGTCAAGGCAGCCTTCATTTGCAGGCTTTGCAGGACTTTGCTGATGTAAAAAGCCTTAGAAGCCATTGAGTCTTTGAAGTCTTTCTTGGCTCTAACAGGAGGCTAAAAGCCAAGTCTCTCGAATTCAGATTGTTCCCTGGGCCTGGAAAGAGACTGAAATCCATCTTGGTGGTCACCCAACCACACCTGCTCCACCACACCCTGCGGTAACAGAGTGAGACCCGGAGGCCAGGAGACGCATTTTGGGGGTGTGTCCTTGGTAAGTGAGGCCCATCACTGTTTGGGGTGAAATCACCCTTTAGGGAACATTTCTCAGATACTTTTCTTGCTTTACCAAACAAGGCTGAGCATCGAGGTTGGTGGGACCTTGGCCCAATAAAAGCCAAAAATCTGAGTTAGTGTATTAGTACAGAGAAAAACAAAGTAAGTATAAAGAAAAAAGTATTTAAAAAATCTGAGTTAGGAAAGGCTCAGATAATAGAAGCAAAATGGGCCAGTCACATCTCCTGTTGGACCCAGTGCCCAGCTGAGCTTAACCATGACAACCAGTAACCGTGGACCCGCCTACCAGAGGCGCCTGGCCGTCCTGGGGTGGTGGGTCCTCAGTGGCCCTTCGTCTCCACTCCTGCCACCTCATTTCACACCAAGAGTTGGCTTGGCAGCAACTAAGTCCCCCAGCCTGTGTCTGTGTGTCAAGGAGCACCCCGAGGGACCCCGTCTTCCATACCTCTGTGTCCCCTCTGTGTCCTCAGTCCCATTAAACATTGGTCCTTCATCTACATTGAATCCTCATGCCACCCAATACCTTTTTCTCCCCCAAACAATACTCACCAAAAAAACAGACATCCAGAACAAGCAGACCTGTCATCACAGCTCATCACAGATACACATGACTAACATGTGTCTTAGCCCAGAAAGCTCTTTCTTCCTCCTTCTCTTTTTTTTTTTTTTTTTTTTTTTTTTTTTGTCTTAGAGACAGGGTCTCACTATGTTGCCCAGGATGGCCTTGAACTCCTGGGCTGAAGTGAATCTCTTGCTTCAGCCTCCCAATATCTCGGACTACAGGCACATGCCCCCACACCCAGCTGATCATATTTTTTATTATTATTATTTTTTGAGACAGGGTCTCATTCTGTCACTCACCCTGGCATGATCTTGGCCCACTGCAACCTCCACCTCCTGGGCTCAAGCCTCCTGAGTAGCTGGGCCTATAGGCACCATGACCATGCCCGGCCGATTTTTTTTTTTTTTTTTTTTTTTTGGTAGAGACAGGGTGTCACTTTGTTGCCCAGGTTGGTCTCAAACTCCTGGGCTCAAGCAATCCACCTGCCTCAGCTTCCCAAAGTGCTGAGATTACAGATGTGAGCACTGTGCCTGGCTTGATCATATTTTTCAAAGCAGTGGAGAGGAGAGAAGCATCTTATTCTCTCCCCTCTCTCTTTAGAGGAGGCGTTGTAACTGAAGAGGCACCGCAAAGAGTTGGGCTTAGAGGTCAGGTCAGCCTAGGTCCACATTCCCTCTCTGCCACATTTTAGCCTTGTTGCCTGCACCTCAGTTTCCCTATCTGTAAAAATGGGAATCAAAATTCTTACCAAATAGGATTTATTATGAGAAGGAAGATAAAGGCCTATAAAGACGAGCACAAAATATAAAGGAATGGAAAAGAGCAGCCTCCCACGTACTAAAAATCGTCCACGATGTTTCAGTCACATAGAGGCATCTCCGATGCAGCACACAGAGGCACGGCGCTCAGGCATCGTTTCCATTGCCTCTGGGATGAAATGTGACAACTGGCTGACAGTCACATAGTCACATTCCCTCAGAGCTCAGAAGAGCTCAGAGCAGGAGATGAACAAAATGCTGGGGTCCTTGGGGACTCTGGGGAATGAGGCTGTCAAGAGAGTGCCGTGAATCAAACTGGAGCCTGGTGGATGAATCCTCATACTCCACAGTGGAGTAAGAGTGCAGCCAGTAGACTGCCTCAGGCTGATGGCTTACAGAGCCACTGCTGGCCTTTGGGGACCTGAGGCTGCTGGGGAGGTAGAATTAACCAACCCATGATAAAATCGGAGGTGGCCATGTCCAGGGCACAGAAAATCCCTCTCTTCCCTCTTGCTTCTCCCTGCATTTTGACAGAGCTGTCCCTTCCACCATTGCTGCAAGAGTGCCTCTCCGTCACCTGTCATGTTAATGTAATGACATTCCCATTCTGCAGGAGGGAAGACTGAGGTGGACAGGAGACCTCAGTCACCAGCCACTTATGCCAAACCAATGCATGACTCATGGTTTTTCTTTGTTGAGTCCAGTTTAAAAAATGCATATGAGACGTGGTGGACGTGTGCAAATTCACATACCTGGATTTCCTCCTACTCTCAAAAATGGCCTTTCCCTAACTTGATCATTTTACTGAAATGCATTTTTTTTCTTTATAAAAGGAAGTTCTATTTTTCAGTGACCGACTTGCTTCTAGCTACTTTTTCCTTTCCCGGCTGGTAAGGTTTTGTGGACAATTTTTCTTCCTTCTGTATTAGATAAGTAAGAATAATGAATTGATCTGCTGCCTCACAACCTGATGAAGATAAATAGGGTGGCGTACTGTAATAAAATGCAGCAGTGGCCAAAAAATGAAGGCTGGGAGGTCATTACAAATTCTACGTAAGTATATCAAGATTGATATTCATTTTCTGAGGCCAAATAGATGATGTGTATCAGAAGGAGAGAACTAATAACGACAACACCCCTGAGCTGTAAGGAACCTTTAAATTCTACCCTCCCTTTATTGCTTGAATCTGTATCGAGGGGTTGGCTAGCATTTTCTGGAATGGCTCGTGTCATGGAGAACTCACTACTACCTCTTCATTCCATCTTTGGAAAGCTTTGCTCTGACTGTTAAAAGTTCTTATTTATACTTAGGTGAAATCTAAATCCTTGAAGGGTCTGTCACTGGGACAGCTCTTATCCTTGTTATCATACTGAACAAGCTACTTCCTTTCTTTTCTTTTCTTTCTTTTTGATGGGGGTCTTGCTCTATTGCCCAGGCTGGGGTGCAGTGGCATGATCGCTGCTGACCGCAGCCTCTACTTCCCAGGCTCAAGTGATCCTCCCACCTCAGCCTCCAGAATAGCTGGGACTACAGGCATGAACCACTGCACCTGGCTAATGTTTTTAAAATTTTTTGTAGAGATGGGGTCATACTATGTTGTCCAGGCCAGTCTTGAACTCCTAGAAACAAGCAAACTTCCTGCCTCAGCCTCCCAAAGTGTTGGTATTACAGGCAGGAGCCACCACACTCAGCCCGATTCCTCTTATCTATGAAGTCTCTTCTGCTATTTGAAGACAACTAAAATTAAGATGGTCACCCAAGTCTTCTCTCCTACAGGCCAAACATCCCAGTTCCTTTGGCTGTTTTTTTTGTGTGTGTGTTTTTTGTTTTGTTTTGTTTTTCTTTTTGAGTCTCACTCTGTCACTCAGGCTGGAGTGCAGTGGCATGATCTCGGCTCACTGCAACCTCCACCTCCTGGGTTCAAACGATTCTCATGCCTCAGCCTCCTGAGTAGCTGGAATTCCAGGTGCCCGCCACCAATTCTTGCTAGTTTTTGTATTAGTATTTTGTTTTTTTGTATTAGTAGAGATGGGGTTTCATCATGTTAGCCAAGCTGGTCTGGAACTCCTGGCCTCAAGTGATCCATCCACCTCGGCCTCCCAAAGTGCTGGGATTACAGGCATGAGCCACCACGTCCGGCCCCTTTGGCTGTTCTTTCACCTTTGGTTACTCCCTTCTAATGAGGCTGCAGTTTCTCTGTGACTTTCATCAAGCACAGGGGACATTTGTCATGTTCATGGCTACCCATCATCTTTCTATATTTGTAGAAATCACACAGTACATTTCCTATCTCCCTAATGTAGCGGCGAGAACTGAAACTGCCAGCCTCCCCTGCAGCTGAGGTGCAGGCATGGGACCTAGGTTCTGCCTGTCAGATGTGGATGTACCCAGTGAAATCTTGATACTAAAGGGCCAACATGAGGAGATGGGAGCTTCCATTATATAGTGTAAGCAGAGGCAGAAGCACTGAGCTTTTTTGGGTCGGCTGAGTTCCTGATGTAGGAATGACATTGATGCTTGTGGAAAGAGCAGTCACTGAAGCCAAGTTTCTGGGAACTACAGAAATGCCGTTAGTGATTTCTACCTCCATATCATTTGGTGGAAGCAGTGGCAGCAATGAAAACAACTAAAATTAAGATGGTCACCCAAGTCCTCCCTCCTACAGGCTAAACATCTCAGTTCCTTTGGCCGTTCTTTTTTTTTTTTTTTTCCTTTTGAGTCTCACTCTGTCACTCTGTCATGGTTTGTAAGTTATTCCAAAAGGCTCTGCCTTTAATAGTTTCTCCAGCCTTCCAACAACTGTGTAAATCCTCTAATAGTTTCGAATAAACCCCCTTTCTTCTTAAATGAACCAGAGTTGCTTGCTGCTAGAAACCTTGACTCATACAGGACATGACCTGAGTGCATAATTCCAGCAGAGGGCCCTCCAGTGCACAGAGGAGCACCATCACCTCTATCATTCTAGCAATCATGCTTCTATTAATGTAGCCCATGGCTAAATGAACTCTTCTAAGCAGCCACATTATGCAGCTGACTTACATTAAACTCACTGGTCACCTGAAATCCTCACATTTTAGGGGCAAGGAATCATTCCTTGGCTCAAGGAATTTCTAGAAAAAACAGACTTCATTTACTTTCTCATTACTTATTCAACAGAAAACACTATCCGAGCTTTTCCCTTCCTCAAACAAAATATTTAATGTATGAAAGCGAGTCCTTTGAAGTGCCAAAAATGCAGTTGTTCCCTTCACAAGTAAAGAAAATAATGAGTAATTATGGATAAAATCCTACCACTTTTTCTTCTTCCCCACCCACTCATTCCCCATAGCATGACCCTGAGAAGTATCAGGGTCACCCAGCAGCCACTTTGAAAGAGATACTCCAGCGTCCCTCTCCATTATCAAAGTGTTGTGAAGTGAACAGGGAAGGGGCAGCGTCTTTGATTCTTCCCTTGTTGGTTCTCCTGGGTGTCCCTGCCACCCCAGGGGGGCTCTGTGAGTGCAGAGAGAAGCCTCAAAACAGTCTGAAAATAAACAAGAATCTTTTCTTTTCCTTCTGCTGCCAACCCGAAGGAAACAGGACAAAGAAAAGGGGTGAGGTCACCTTTGGTTACCTTTGGTTAATGCCATTGCACAGGAGTGGGTCTCTTATTTATATTAGGGCATCAGTTAATACCCGTGAAATAAATAAACTTGATTTAGATCAACAACAGACCAGGGAAAAGTAAGGTAGAGTGAGTTTATGTGTGAGTAATTCCTTAGTTTAATTCAGACTGTTAGAGCCCTCCACCTAGGAAGACAGAATTACATTTATTTATTTTTAAAATTATACTTTAAGTTCTAGGGTACATGTGCAGAACATGCAGGTTTGTTACATAGGTATACATGTGCCATGGTGATTTGCTGCACCCTTCAACCCGTCATCTAGGTTTTAAGCCCTGAATGCATTAGGTATTTGTCCTAATGCTTTCCCTCCCCTTTCCCCCACCCCCTGACAGGCCCCGGTGTGTGATGTTCCCTTCGCTGTGTCCATGTGTTCTCATTGTTCGACTCTCACTTATGAGTGAGAACATGCGGTGTTTGGTTTTGGAAGATAGAATTTCAAATGATTTTTTTTCAGTTGCGTTGTGAAAATGTCTCCCCTGGGTCAGAAAGAAAGGCTCATAATAACCCTCAAGGTTGAGACTCCAGAAAGGCCAGGTGACAGAACAGGTGTCACAGGTTGGTTTGGCAGCATGAAGGGTTTGAGATGAATCTCTGACTTCCAGACTCCCCACCTTTGCTACTCAAAGTGAGGTCCCTGGACCAGCAGCAGCAGCAGCAGCGCTGGGACACTTGTTAGAAACAATGAATTTCAAGCCCCACCCCAGCCCCATGGAGTCATTTTAACAAGTTTGAGAAGCACTGCCCTACACCATCAGTGAGATGTCTAGAAGTGGTCAATTACAGAAAGACCTAGTTTAGAAGCAGCCTGGACAACATAATATGACCTAATCTCTACAAAAAATGAAAAAATTAGCCAGGCATGGAGGCGCCCACCTGTGGCTACTCTGGAGGCTGAGGTTGGAGGATCGCTTCAGCCTGGGGAGGTTGAGGCTGCAGTGAGCTGTGACCATGCCATTGTACTCTAGCCTGGGTGACAGAGAAAGCCCCTGTCTCTCTCCGGTTAAAAGGGGACAGGATGCTGGGGAATGCTACTCAGCAATGAAAAGGAGTAAACATTCCATACGTGCAGCCTCCTTGGATGGGTCTCTGAGGCATTCTGCTGAGTGCAAAAAGCCAGTCTTGCTGTTTGAGGTGCCAACACCTGTAATCCCAGCATTTTGGGAGGCTGAGGCAGACAGATTGCTTGAGTTCAGGAGTTTGAGGCCAGTCCTGGCAACATGGCGAGACCCTGTCTCTACAGAAAATTTTTTTAAAAAGTGATCTGGTAGTGGTGGTGCATGCCTGTCGTCCCGCTACTCAGGATACTGAGTTGGGAGGATTGCTTGAACCCAGGAGTTCGACACCAGCCTGGGCAACATGGTAAAATCCCCATCTCTACGAAAATAAATAAATAAACAAATAAATAAAAATTAGCTGGGCATGGTGGCTCATGTCTGTGGTTCCAGCTACTTGGGGGTCTGAGTCAGGAGGATTCTTGAGCCTGGGAGGCGGAGGTTGCAGTGAGCTGAAATCGCACCACTGCACTCCAGCCTTTGCGACAGAATGAGACCCTGTGTCAATAATAATAATAATAATAAAAACACCAATCTTCAAAGGCCACTTACTATATGGTCTCATTTACATAACATTCTTGAAATAACAAAACTATAGAGATGGAAAACAGATTAGTGGTTGCCAGGGGTTTGGGATGAAGTTGGTGGAGGAAGGGCCAGAGTGATTCCAAAGGGGTAGCATGAGGGAGATCTTTGCGGTGAGGGGAGAGTGACCGTGGTGGTGGTTACACGAATCCACAGGTGACAAGATGTCACAGAACCATACACACACATTGTAGCGATGTCAACTTCCTGGTTTGGATATTGTACTAGATTTATCTAAGATGTCACCATTGGGTTACTCTGTACTATCTTTGCAACTTCCTGCGAATCTGTAATTGTTTCAAAATAAAAAGTGAAAAAAAAAACCCCAAACCAAAAAGGAGATGGTAGTCATGTAGCAATGATCTAGAGAGATGCCATCTTCATGGTGAGATAGCTGAAGCCTCATTCTAACGTTTTTATCTAGTTTCCTGCTGGGAGCCTGTTTTGCTGAAGGCATCATTGTGAAATTATGAAAAAGGTCCCTTTTGCTAAATCCTCCTGGATGCAATCTGGAATGTTCTATTACACAAAATGATGTTCTCACAAGGTTCTAATATAGGAGTGTGGTAAGGAGAGTGTGACAGGTTCCAGTCTAGGCCCACAGGACATCAAGTCAGAAGGAGTTGAGGAAACAGGTCCTGATGGAGAAGAGGCCTGGCCAAGGTCACCCAGGTAGCAGATGACAGATTCAGGGTCAGGGGTGAGATGTGGTGCCCAGCACAGAGCCCCTCCATTGTACCAATCAGTCTCTTCCCTTTGTAGCTCTTCATCCCAGAGGTTTTCCATAGCATTAAAATTCAGAACTCATCTGAAGGTTAACTCTGAAAAGCAACATCCAAAGAACGCATCAATGACATCAGGGCATCTCTTCTAATTGCCTATTCACGCAGACAGATTGTCTTTTCAGATTCAGGGCTAAACTTGGAGATGTGTCCTTTCACAGGGCACTCGTTATCTGCCTGCCTCATCAGTGATGGGAACTAAAGCGCAATGTGATTGCTGAGTATGAGTTCTATTTTTTTCTGCCAAGCAGGAAGTTCAAAATCTGTTGAGTTATTTTTAAAGAGGGTGGAAAAAATAGGCATCATAGCAGCTTCTGCAATGGCCCCGGCCAAAGGCACGTGCTGCTTTATTCAAGGCATTGGCTAGGCTGGGAGGAACAGAGGTGACGTGAAGTTCCACCAGGGAGGTTTCTTGGTGGAGGGGTGGGGGATGAGTGTCCACACACTCAAGTGGCAGCACAGGGCATATGGGTTTGCCTACTAACTTGATGAGGACAGCAGTCCCAGATTTTTCTGGAGGGATATCTAGCAGTTTGTTTCATTTGCGGGTTTGTGGCTACCCTCTCCCTCTCCACAGAGCCGTGGTCCTCAAGCCCTGGACTGAGAGTTGGCTCTGGCGGGTGTGGGCCCTGCTCAGCCATTTGTGGGGTCTTGGACCTTAGACACACACCATGGGAGTCTTGTGTCATCCAAGTCACACATGTGAATCTCACATTCCTGTGTAGACAAGGAATTTGGAAGAGTGAATCCCTGCAACTCTAATCTTTTGAAAATATGATGTTTGTAAGAAAGGAAATCCAGGTGTACTTGGCTTCCATTTGCAAACATTTCTTGATTACTTTGTGTGAAGCACTGTGCTAGGAACTAGAATCACAAAAGAGCTCAGCTTGGGGGGAACTTCCCTATACTCCTCAGAATAAGTAGCAAAACCCTAGAGAATCACAAATTACCATGGGAACCGCTGCCGTAGAAAGTTCTAGAAATGAAGGCAAAGTCATTAGCCTTCCTTTCCTTGTATGAATCATCAATCTCCCCTTCCTTCTGCTCAGTCTTAGAAGTTTAGAAAAGCCTTTTGCCTGCTACTAACAGTGTGGGACTTGTACAAAATATCTCCTTTAATCCTCCCAACAACACTATTCACTAGTTATAGGTTTTTTGTTTTTTTTTTCCTTTTTGAGACGGAGTCTTGCTCTGTTGCCCAGGCTGGAGTGCAGTGGCACAATCTTGGTTCACTGCAACCTCTGCCTCCCAGGTTCAACCGATTCTCCTGCCTCAGCCTCCCCGAGTAGCTGGGATTGCAGGTGCCCGCCACCGCACCCCATTAATTTTTGTATTTTTTAGTAGAGATGGGGTTTTGCCATGTTGGCCAGGCTGGTCTTGAACTGCTGATCTCAAGTGATCTGCCCACCTTGGCCTCCCAAAGTGTTGAGATTACAGGCGTGAGCCACAGCGGCTGGCCACTAGTTATAGTTAAACCCATTTTTTTTTTTCAGAAGAGGAAGATGAGTACTAGATAGAGTAAGTAACTTGTCCAAAGTCTCAAAGCTAGTCATGGGTTGGATCCAGTTGGAACAGGGTTTTCAGGTCTGTGCTGGAGTCCAGGGCTCAGCAATCAGTGCTGCCAACAGAAGGTGCTCAATAGATGTCTCCCTGAGTGGAGAAACCCAAGAAACTGCTGGCCTTGGAGGCTGTGTAGGGGCCAGGCAGAAAGAACTAGAAGTGGGAGGATATGAGCACTTCTGCGACTATTCATTCATCTGTGACTCAAGGTGGGGGTGGAGGGAGTTGGGTGCTAAATTCTGAAGGCAGAGGACCCAAGACTCGTGAAATAGATTTTCTCAAAGAACCCTTTATCCACACAGCCCGATGCTGGCAAAACACTGTGTGATGAAAGTCTTTGTGTGACAACATGCAGTCAGATAGCACTTTTTGCCCGGGGCTTTACAGGAAGAAACAATGTGAGATCCAAAAGCAGAATCGCAGAACGGGGAACACAGAACAAAAGCAGAATCACAGAATCTCAGTGCAGAGGAGGTCCCAGAGCTCCTCCTCCAACCCCGCCCCCATGCCTGACTGCATCGTCTTCCGGTTTCTGCCTGGGCATCTCCGTGATGGGAGCTCACATCCTGATCTTCATTTTGAGTGGATTCTCCTTCTTTTGAGGAGAATGAATGATATCCAGGTATGGTATATGTAAGACCAATGGCCATGGGGGTTGGCACAGAAGCTAAGTCGGGTCCTTGTGTTTCTTGGGGGCAGCTGCACGTACACACTCCTTCCAGTGTCCCATTGCAAATAGAAGGGGTGGAGGGAACTTGTGGCAGGCAGCCCCCCACCGCCCCCCGCGCTTTCCTCCACACCCTAAGATGCTAATGCGCCCTTGTATGGACTTTGCTGAGGCCTGAATGTCAAAGCCACCTGTCAGACAAGTAAAAGGCAAATGGGGTAGCATGCACTTTATCATTCTAAAAGCAATAAATCAAAAATACCTACTCACCGTGAGGCTACACCGAGGGTGACACACAGTCAAAAATAAAACGACCTTCTGCTTTCCTGGCCTGACTCACAGTTCTGGCCCCTGGCACTCGGTTGCTTCCTAAAGAAGGAACAGACCTGGATTGCTAAGTGGGCTTGAGCAGTCATTTCTGGGAGGTGGGGCGATGTGAGCTCTCTACCGGGCCTCACTGGCCCAGGTCTCCCAGGGCTGGCTGGGCCTCTCCCCTGACCTGCTTGTAGGTTTTTGTGGATTGGCCAGGGGGATTTATCTGCACACATGCCTGGGTTGGGCCCAGACTGGGTCAGGAGCCACAGCACAGCTGCTGGGAACTTGGTTTGACCTCAGCAATGATGACACCCAAGAAGAGAGCTGCGTGTCCCTCCATGACCCCCACCCCCATCCCATAATGCTGCCACCATCCCCTAGCATCAGCTCATGCTGGCCCTTGGTGGGGACACACCATGTGGAGATAACTTGTCCTTCTCATCCCCCCATCCTCAAAAAGTGTCATCAAGGCACATGAGTGACAGCCAGAACTCCACCCTCTGCAGGCGAGTTCTCTGCCTTAGGCAGTTCTATGGCAGTGGCTCAGATGGTGGCACCTGTAGTTTCTCTGCCTGATGGGAAAAATATCCAAGGGCATCACTCAGAAGTGTATGTAGCGTGGGGACTAGGGCTTGGCTGCCACACCGCCAGCAACAGGAACATTTGTCTTTTATCTGGCATCTTCATTTCCCTTGGCTTTTTCTGCAGGGCCACATTGTCCAATCTCTTCACTGAGTGAAGTTCTGAGGCTTGAACTGTTGGGATAAAGAGCCCACTCAAACCACACACATGATGCACGGCCTGGGAAAATCATTTCTTTTAATGACAGAGAAAGCACACCAAACAATAACAGAAGCCCCATTGGGAGTTGCCACTGTACAAATCAATGCCTGGAGGCCCTGAACTAGCATTAGACATTCACAGGGAAATCAGCTGAGGTTAAGGAAACATCCACGCAGCATCTCTGAGGATACAGAAGAGGGAGGAGGAAGGTGACAGCCGCAGTGCACACGCTGTGTATCTGTAGCTTGGACTCTTCTTCAGGCAGTTCTTGTTTTCCTTCCACATTGGATGGTAGGGGCTGGGGGAGGTTTGCAAATGACCATGTGGAAGAGAGGCCTTGTGTATCAGCCTCACAGAAGAGCCAATACTGTAGACAGATGTCACCCAGATGCTCCATGGGCCACGCCCATGAAGCGATGTGACATTGGTCCTCTGAACAATCATTCAGGGAGCTCGTACAACAGAAGAACAGTGGCTCCTTCACAATCTAGGTTCTGGCACAACTTCCTGAAGGCATGCTAGGAAACAGGTTTATCAACAAAACTTGGCCGTCCCCAAGGGTAAAAGTCATTCTCCTAGTTTTTACTGCATGTATCTAGGTTTCAAATTAAAGAACGAGAAGAAAGGCCGCAACTGAAAAGTTATCTGGAATATTGTGGCACTTTACCAATCTCTTTTGCTTATAATATATGGCAGAGCCAACGAAACCCTGTTGATATAAACTTTCATTATAGTAATCCTGTACTGTACACTCTCAGAATACAGAAAGAACCCATCCTATCATACATGTTTCATCTTTAAAAATAACCTAACATAGTCATACTCTCTGGCTAGTAACAAACTATTAACATCTTCTGAGAATACAGAGAAAACTCTGGGATTAATAGTAAATTCTCTGACGTGCTGCCCCCCCTCCCCCCATTCAGCATCATCTATGAACACATTTCTGCAAAAGCATCCCCAAATCATCCATAACTAGGAAAAGAAATGGATATGTTGGTTTCACCAAATGGAGTTTTAGCTAGAAATGATGGAACATTTTTACCTTGGCAAAAATGAAGCACAAACGTAACATTTCACAGGTTCGGGCCCATGCAAATGCATGTTATGTGGGGGTGTTTTATTCTCACCCCGAAACCACGATTAGCATGCAGGTTGCTTTCAACTATTGAATTAGAGATACTTATTGGCAGTGCACCTCTTTTGTGTAATCATGATCACTAAGGCAAGATTATTTCAACTTGTTTAGAATATCAGCAGTATCTTATCAGATGCACGTTTACACAGTGTGGACCTGTGACTTACTATTTAAAAAAAAAAAAAAAAGAAATAAAGAAAAATCTCAAACACAGATCCCTAAACACAATTTAGTTGAAAACGAACTGTTAAGCTTTTAGAAATATATTTTAAACTACAAGACTGCCCTGTTTTTGTTTTTTTTTAAACGAACATTTTAAAAAGTTCCCACCCCTAAAAATTTGCCAAATTATTTCCTCATTATGGGTCACAGCCTCACCAATTTGCTACCATGGTTGACGTTTGCTGAAGCACAGCTACCAAGGTCCTTAATGTGTAATACAATCTCTTCAGGGTTGGTACGGTGAAGTCCTCCAACTGTCAACCTGGAACCTGAGTGACCTTTAAAAGGCCTCAATCCATTCACTGGACAGTGGTCCCCGGCAGTGGGTGTTCAATGGTCCTAGGGGTGCTTTCGATTGGGGTTAACTTGGTTGTCCACTTGCCCATTAAGCTCTGGACCCAGCTGATCTGATCTGCAGACCAGTGGAAAGTCCTTTGTTTTTCAACAGGAACACGTGGGAGCAGTAGAGGCAGCTCCTTGGCCCAGCCAAAAACAGGTGCCAGGTGGAATTTGTCTGTGTTTGTGTAAAGCCAATGCGGCAGGAGAACTGGAAGGTTCCCGGGAAGCATTCCCTGCACTGGGTGTTTCATACCACGGAACCTTTGGAAGACGACAAGTGGATGGACTGAATTCTGATGGCCAACGTCCTCTGTAAGTCCTGGAGCACATCCTGGCCGGTCCCTTCACCATTTTTGTCATACAGGAGCTGCTTGAATGCTTCGTTTTCAATGAGGACCATCATGTTTTTGAGAAAGTAGCCTTCGCAATATGCTGAGAGCTCTGTGACTCCAAGAAACTGTGGAGAGTGGAGAGGAAATGGGAGATGGTTACGCTTCCGAAAAGCACCTTTCAGATTATGCCTTCAGAGCTAATGATGGCACACACCTGCTAAGGAAGACTGGCTGCAGAATGTCTCTGATTCCCCAGCACACACCCATAGGGTGTGACTTTGCAGCTCATCCTATCAAAGGGTTAGAGTCCATTCCTCCACTCCTTGGCCTTGTGCCAATCAAATCACTTCTCTGGGCCTCAGTTTTCGAGTTACAGAAGCAAGGGGGTGGACTACAGGGGTATCATGCTCTGCTGTGCCATTTAGGACAGGGATGCATGTGGTAATTCTGTGGTCTCCAAGAGGCTTATAAAGCTTGATGAAGTTTATCAGTGAGTGGGCTAGTTATCCCACAAATGTCCATATAGATGCACAAATCCTGGAGCTGGTAGGGATCTTAGCAATCCTTTCATTCTTTTTTTTTTTTTGAGACAGGGTTTCACTCTGTTGCCCAGGCTGGAGCACAGTGGCATGATCTTGGCTCACTGCAACCTCCACCTCCCGGGTTCAAGTGATTCTTCTGCCTCAGCCTCCAAGGCGGGCGTCCAAAAGTACTGGGATTACAGACGTGAGCCACTGCACCTGGCTTAGAAATCTTTTCATTCTTTCAACATGAATCCTGCTCTTAGAATCACAGAGTACAAGGCTTCCTGGTACAGGTGGGGAAACTGAGGCTCAGAGTTGCCTATCTGATTCTGAGGACACAGTGAGCACCCCCAACCAGCACACCTGGCACTTGCTTTGTATATTAGTGTCATTCAGCACAAGTTAGTGGAAAATAAAAGCATAATATATACCTACATTGATAGTATTTGATAGTATTTATTGAATGGTGACTGTATATCAGCCTCTGGCCTATCTCCACACAACTAATTACTAACAGAACTGGGATTGGAGCTCTCATTCCCTAGACCAGTGGTTGGCAAACTATAGGCCTGAAGGCCAAATGTGGCCCACCACCTGTTTTTATAAATAAAGTTTTATTGGAACACAGCCATACCATTCATTTACATATTCTCTGGCTCCTTTTGCAAAATTGAGTAGGTACAAAGCCAACTATGTGGTCTGGAAAGTTGAAAATATTTATCTGGCCCTTTACAGAACATTTCTGCTGACCCTTGTCCTAGATTATTTTTTTGAGGGCAGAGACCATGTCTAATTTTTTTTTTTTTTTTGACAGAGCCTCACTCTGTGGCTCAGGCTGGAGTACGGTGGCGTGATCTCTGCTTACTGCAGCCTTGACCTCCTGGGCTCAGGTGATTCTCCTGCCTCAGCCTTCTGAGTAGCTGGGACTAGAGGTGTGCGCCACCATGTCCGGCTATTTTTTTGTGTGTGTGTATTTTTTTTTATAGAGATGGGGTTTCACTATGTTGCTCAGGCTGGTCTCAAACCCCTGGCCTCAAGTGATCCTCCCACCTCAGCCTCCCAAAATGCTGGGATTACAGGCGTGAGCCACTGTGCCCAGTTCCTCTAATTTCTTATTATATTCTGATGAACACAGCTCCTAGGAAATACTGGCTACTGAATAACACTAGTGAATAAATCCTTTGGTTTCCAGACCTGTGTTCTTTCTATCATGATGCACTGTTGAACTTAACCACAACAGCTGAGATTCAATCTGATGAACCAGCTTGTTCTTTTTCTCAAGAGACACCCTGAAAGGGCCACAAGGAGCTCCAGGGCCTCCTTTCATGACTGAATAGTTTGGGAAAGGTTTACTAGGAAAAAAGAGCTGGCTAAGCCATGCATTTGTGGAATGGGTTTCTCCTCTGTATAAAATCTCACAGCTGTCTCAAACGGTTAGATGTAATACAGAGGTAACGTTGCGGAGGTCCTGGTTGACATTTGGAACGTGGCTCTTAGCATCTAAACGCCTGTATTTCCTGGAGTTACAAACTCAAGTGTTGTTTTCTTTCTTTACCACTCTTTTTACTAAACTAGCCTCTATTTGCAGCACAATCTGCCAGTAATCAAATCCACATGGTGTGTGACCATTAGCGGGCTGCAGCATCCACAGCACAGGGGAAGCAGTGCACAGAAAGGACAGGGGCGGCTGGCATTGCCCTGCCTTCCACGTGACTATCATAAAGGGCAGATATTTATCTTGGAAACACTCCAGGTAGTGGCCTGGAAGGCGGAGGCAGAGCTGTTGTCTGTAAAAGCCAAAGCCCTGTCTGCAAAGGGGTGTTTGTAGGTCTCTCTCTCTCTCTCTATATATATATATGTTTGAAAGAGGCAGTTTCTCTGCCATAGGTGGTCTAAGCCTGTATTCCCAGCCAGGGCTCCCAGTGCATCAGGCGACATTATTAAATCACGAGATATGCTACAGAAGCTGCCTGACAACGAACTTGAAAAGATTAAAATGGGATTGTGAAACACTGGTAGGCCACAGAACAGCCACTGTGGATGTCAAGTTCATGGGGCAATTTGAGTGACCATGGTCAAGGAAGAGGGCAGAGGAGCACAAGGCTAATCAGGCTCTCTGCCTTGGTACAGAGAGAGAGAGCCCTCTCTTCTGCAAAGTAATCAGTTTAAGATTAAAAAAAAAATGCTTCTGTCCTGAGAAACCAGATTTTGGTATAATCCTCATTTAACTAGAACACCAAGTGCGTGTGTGTGTGTGTGTGTGTGTGTGTGCGTACAATGGAGACTGACTGTACTTTTTGATTTACTGATAGCCAATCAGAAAATCTTGAGTATCAAGGATTATTGAAAATATTTCCAACATTTATTAAGCCAGACAGTAAACACAGGGTTAAGAACCTGTGCTTTGGAGTGAGACAAATCTGAGTTCAAAAATCTCAGTACTACACTTCTGGGAATATACCCCAAATAACTGAAAGCAGGAATTTGAGGCCAGGAGCGGTGGTTCACGTCTGTAATCCCAGCAACTTTGGGAGGCTGAGGCTGGTGGATCACCTGAGGTCAGGAGTTCAAGACCAGCCTGGCCAACATGTCAAGCATCTGTCTCTACTAAAAATACAAAAATTAGCCAGGCATGGTGGCGTGTGCCTGTGGTCCCAGCTACTTGGGAGGCTGAGGCAGGAGAATCGCTTGAACCTGGGAAGCAAAGGTTACAGTGAGCTGAGATCATGTCACTGCACTCCAGCCTGGGTAACAGAGTAAGACTCTGTGTCAAAAAAACAAACAAACAAACAAACAAAACCCCCCCCCAAAAAACAGGGATTTGAACAGATATTTGTACACCCATGTTCATAGCAACACAATATTATTCACAATAACCGAAAAGCAGAAGCAACCAAAGTGTCTATTGATAGATGAATGAATAAACAAAATATGGCATGTATATACAATGAAATATTATTCAACCTTAAAGAAGAAATTCTGACACGTGCTACTATACAAATGAAACTTGAGGACATTATGCTAAGTGAAATAAATCAGTCACAAAAAGACAAATACTGCATGATTCCACTTATGTGACACCCCTTGAGTAGTCAAATTCATAGAGACAGGAAGTAGAATGGTAAATACACGGGCCTGGGGGAGGGGAGGAATGAGGATTTGGTGTTTAAAGGGTACAGTTTCAGTCTGGAAAGATGAAAAAATTCTATAGATGAATGGTAGTGATAGTTGCACAACAATCAAATGTACTTACTGCCACTGAACTGTATACTTAAAAATGGTTAAAGTGGCAAATTCTATGTTATGTACATTTTACCATAATACAAAAATCTCATTACTAGCTGTGTGACCTTAAGCAAATTACTTCACCTCTCTGTGCTTCAGTCTCCTTATGACATGGGACTAGTGTAGCATTTACCTAAAAGGGTTGTAGTGAAGATTTAAAAACAAGATGCAACAGGGCTCTAAGCAAGGGCTCACTGAATGCTGTCTTAAGACAAGCAAGTAGCATCTCACATGCAATCTGATTTTTCTTTTCTTTTTTTTTTTTTTTTTTGAGACAGAGTCTTGCTCTGTCACCCAAGCTGGAGTGCAGTGGCGCGATCTCCACTCACTGCAAGCTCTGCCCTCCAGGTTCATGCCATTCTCCTGCCTCAGCTTCCTGAGTAGCTGGGACTACAGGCGCCTGCCACCACACCCGGCTAATTTTTTTGTATTTTTAGTAGAGACGGGGTTTCACCATGTTAGCCAGGATGGTCTCGATCTCCTGACCTCGTGATCCACCTGCCTCGGCCTCCGAAAGTGCTGGGATTACAGGCGTAAGCCACTGCGACCGGCCAATGCAATCTGATTTTTCACAACAAGCAATAGGAGCGTCATTCACATGCACTGTCACTGTCCAGAGCTGTGTGTGATATGGGAGTCATGTGTACTGGACTCCAGTTATACCAAACGGAAAATTTTGCTTTAAACTCCTAAAATAAAATAACTCTTCATCTTGGCCGTGTGCGATGGCTCATGCCTGTAATCCCAACTACTTGGGAGGCTGAGGCAGGAGAATTGCTTGAACCCAGGAGGAGGTTGCAGTGAGCCTAGATTGCACCATTGCACTTCAGCCTGGGCAACAAGAGTGAAACTCCATCTCAAAAATAAATAAATAAAACAACCTAACTCCTCATCTTAACTGGTTTTATTGTTTCTTGCTGGAACTGTTAATCCCCCCTGTGCTCAGCACGTGGAACAAAATGCAGTGGTACCTGGACAAAGTATTTTACTTCTCTTGGGCCCAGTCTCCCCACTGATGAAGTGAATTGGATGAAATCAGTGGTTACTGAAAACGGGAGTGAAGACTGGTTTGAGGGCTGATGTCACTCTAGCAGCTTGTTAAAAATATAGATTTCTGGGCTCCCTGAGGGGATACTGCTGAGGTCATCGGGGGTGGGGGACTACACTGGCATTCAGAAAGCTCCCCCAGGTGATTCTAATTAGTAGACAGGTGTTGGGTCCGCCTGATTAAGCAGACTCCAAAGACTTCAGCAGTGCTTACAGCCTGTTCTCAATCTTGGCCACATCTGAGAATCACCTGGGAAGCTTTGAAAGATACCTTTTTCCAGGTTCCACTCCCAAAGGCTGATTTGATGAGTCTGTGATGGGTCCCAGGCATAGGAAGTTTAAGTGAGTCCTCAGGTGATTCTAAAGTGCAACTGGCATTGAGAACAATTCTGGAAGGGCGGTTCTCACCCCTGAGCACACATCAGAATCAGCTGGAGGGCATGCAAAGCCACAGGTGGCTGGGTCCCCCCTCAAGTTTCTGATTCAGTAGGTCTGGGGTATGGCCTGAAAATGTACCTTTCCGACAAGTTCCCTGATGCTGCTGGATTGGACAGCCACTGTTCTAGAACCTTAGAAGGTGTCCCTTAGACCAGCAGCAGAGACATCACCTGGGAGCTTGTTAGAAAAGCCGAACAGGGCCCATCCCAGCCTGTGGAATCAGTCTGTGACATGAGTCATATGCCCATGAGAGTCTAAGAAGCACTGTTTGAGAGCTCTACCTTTGAAACTTCTGGGCTCCTACTTTCCTTGTTCTGGAGGGGAGGTGGAAGGCATCTTTTCTAGGGCAGGAAGCAGACCTTGGCAGAGGCCAGCAGCTTAGCCCTGAGAGAACTGGCCCAGCACCTGCTCTCTGCCCTGCCTCTGTGTTTGCCAAGGAAAAGCCTCCCCGGCTTCAGCGCTCCTGTGTGTGCACTGCACGAGAATGAGATTGATTACCTTGGCATGGTTGTAAATATCCACACAGTTGTCGGTATTGATGCTTTTCGCACAGATAATCTCACAGTGTCGCTGCAAAGCCTCCAGCTGGAAAAACTTAGCAGCAGACAGAAGCTAAAAACCACAAAAGGAGTCTGTTAGAGGCTGGGAGGTGGATGGAAAGGAGGTAACAGTAAGGAACTACAGCGGTGAGACAGTCCTCACCCTCATCTTCCACAGCAGTGTCACAGGTGGGGGACGGGAAATGATGCACAAAGGTAACACTAGAGGAAGAGGACAAAGATAGGATTCCACTGTAGGGGAAGATGGGGGAGGGGAGGACCAAGCGAACTCAATTCATACCCATCACAGCAGGCGGTCAACCCAAAATGCCCAAAATTGTTATGTCCAGAAATAAGGGTGAAAATCAGGGTATTATCAGCAAGATGGATATCGAGGTGGCTCACTCCCTCTGTTATCCAGGTCTCCACTCAGATGTCACCTCCTCAGAGGAGCCTCCCTCCATCCCATCTGTCCTCCTTTCCTCCTTGCCCTGTCTCACTCCTCAGAGTCACAGCACACCAGATGTGACGTCGTATCTGCCTCCCTCACTAGAGTCCAGGAGGGCAGGGATCTGTGTCGGTTTTCATCACTGCCGTAACCTGGCCCTGAGCATGGTGCTGGCCTGGGAGATGCTCGACAGATGTGTGTTGAGAGAATGACAGGCTTTGGGGAGGGGAAGGAAGAGCTAAGAGCAAGAGTTCAAAGGACCTGTTTTGGGAATGGGGACTAGAGGGAGGGCAGGGTGGGCCCGGGCAGCTGCTTTGTATTCAAAACTCTTCTGTGTGATTGAAATGATTTAAATGTACATTCCTTATTTTTAGTTAAAATTTTTTTTTTATTTTTGTTAAGGCTAGACAAATGAAGCAGTGGGAGTGGAGAAGGAACACAGAAATCCACAACTGGTTGTGATCAGTTAGTTGTAAACAGCCGGGTGCAGTGGCTCACGCCTGTAATCCCAACACTTTGGGAGGCTGAGGTCAGGAGTTCGAGACCATCTGGCCAACATAGTGAAACCCTGTCTTTAATAAAAATACAAAAAATTAGCTGGGTGTGGTGGCAGGTGCCTGTAATCCTAGCTACTTGGGAGGCTCAGGCAGGAGAATGGCGTGAACCCAGGAGGCAGAGGTGCAGAAATTGTACCGCTACACTCCAGCCTGGGGGCAGAGTGAGACTCTGTTTCACACACACAAAAAAATTAGTTGTAAACACCATCGCACTTTTGTTTACAAATGAGCCCACATCCTCAAGACTAAAACCGTCAGAGGAGTAGTCCAGGGAGACCAGAGAGTCACTGTGTGTCCATGTGTGTCTGCGTTTGTGTGTGTTTGGGGTGGGGAGAGAGTGACCACGGAAGGTTTCACAGAATAAGAAGAAAGGATAAGTGGGCCTGCAGTGAATACATAGTCCTAATGGCGATCACTGTGTGCCAGGCACTGTTCTAAGCACCTTAACACTTTTCTAAGATCCTCTAAAAAACCCAGTGAGGTAGATAGTTATCCCCATTTTATGGGCGAGGAAGCTGAGGATATGAGGTTAAGTAACTTGTCCACAGTCACACAGCTCAGAAGTGGTGGAGCCTGGATTTAGACTAGTCTGGCCCAGCATCTGTGTTGTAACCACTGTGTGAGGTCTGCTCTTGAACAGTTGATTGTGTCCTGACATCTCTCGTCAGCCAGGCACCTGGACATCAGCCAGGTACCCCCTAGACATCAGACAACTGACCGTGATCCTGGCTCTTTTGCTGAGGATTAATTGGGGGTGATTTTTGGCTTCTGGTTCAAAGCTCCCAGTTTCAATTAGGAAAATGAACAAGATTTCCACTTTTGGCAAGGAACAGGGGAAAATCTTGGCTTTGGACAAAAGCAGGCAGAAACAAGGCTCCTAGACAGGCGGGGCTAGAACCAGTTGAATTACAAGAGGCGGACAGGGGGCGGGGGAGAGTGAAGGAAGCAGGCGGGGGAGAGTGAAGGAAGCAGGCGTGGGCTGCATGACTGTGGGATGCTCAGTTTGAGGAAAGCCAGGAGGAGACTGTCATCTGCCCTCAGCTTCTGCATCTTGGAAGAACGGACAGTGTTGTGATTTGAGGGATGATTTTAGGGGATATAATTCTTTTATAAGTGACAAGGGAGAAGACGTCATCTAGGATATTTCCTGATGATATCACTATTAATGCCTCAGCTGTAGCCTCAGACTTTTCAGTCAAATTCCTTCCCTTCCCTGCCCCCTTACCATCAATGCCAGTTAACATTGGGTTTCACTCAGTAGCTACTGAAAGCAGTCAGGCAAGCAAGTGCACTAGCACCCCAGCCTGCCAGGGAAGGTCTCTGATGAGAAGCCCTTCCTGTTTGGGAGGACTGAGGAGTCAGGAAGGAACAAGAGCCCCAAGTCTTCATCCAAATGAAAACCCAACATGGGTCCTTCCAGACACTTCCGTGCAGGCTGGTGACCCAAGTTTACAGAGGTGCCACTCACCCAAGGGACCTGTGACAGCCAACACCACGATGGATCCCTTACCTCCATGATCTCATTGTTTTTAATGAGCAGTGACTCTGGGCCACCATAGTAGAGATACTGCATAACCAGCTGGAAGAAAACACAGAGAACAGTGTCAACGGCAAAGACACATCATCTTAAAGCCATTCAGTGGATGTCCAAACTCAGGCTTAGTTCCTGAGACCTCTAGGACATCCATTCCAAATGGTTGCCCATTTCCACGTCACCAGTGACCAAGAGCTCACTACCTTAAGGGGAGAAGACTGTCCATTTTGAACAGTTTCATCAGTCAGATAGTTTGATACCTGTTGCAACTTGTCTCCATATGTTTTCCCACCCCCAGTTCCATGCCCACCCCCAAGACCAAACTAAACAGCCCTAAGCTGCTGCTCCTCATGACGGCCTTTCCATCTGCGCATGATAATCACGGGGTCCTCTCCCACTTCCCGCCCCAGTTATGCTGTGCGGAACTGCTGCACAAGTGGCGTGGCTTTCAGAACCTGCACCAGAGGGTCGTTCCCCTGCGAACATGGCCCAGTTTGACTCAAAGCCTCCTGTTGAAGTCCCAGAGGGTGACTCTGGGATGCCATAGGGCCACCTGCTCCTTATTACAATGTGCCGAGCTCCATGGCAAAGCCATGAGGGGTCCAGGGTTTCTGTGTATCACTAACGATGTCAATGGCCTTAGTCGGGGTGTTCTTTATTCATGTGACTCACGATGTCCAAACAGCAGGCGAAGTTTCCAGAGCTTGGCAAACTGGTGTCCCTTGAATGGAATGGGGCCAATGGATGTATCTGACTTTGCTATATTATCTCCTAGGACAACTGGGTGTTAATTTTTTAGGTGGTTTGTCCCAGTCTCCTCCACTTCGTATTGTCTGTGTGTGTTTGTGTGTGTGTGGAGATGGAGTCTTGCTCTGTCACCCAGGCTGGAGTGCAGTGGCGCCATCTTGGCTCACTGCAACCTCCACCTCCCGGGTTCAAGCCATTCTCCTGCCTCAGCCTCCCGAGTAGCTGGGACTACAGGCGCACGCTGCCACGCCTGGCTAGTTTTTTGTATTTTAGTAGAGACGGGGTTTCTCCGTGTTGCCCAGGCTGGTCTTGAACTACTGAGCTCAGGCAATCTGCCCACCTCGGTCTCCCAAAGTGCCAGGATTACAGGTATGAGCCACCGTGCCCGGCCCCTATTGTCTTCTACCTGTATGCTTGACAAACTCACTTTACCTCCCTGGCTCTAAGGCAGCGGTGTGGGCAAAATCTACGGACTGGTTACCTCCCTTTTTTGGGTACTTGTAAAATGAGCCTGGACTGGGTTGTCCTGGATGGTCCCTTCAGGCTGACAGTCTGTGACTAATATAGGACACTGACTAAGTGCAGTGAGCCTGGAATTGGGCTGCCTCAGTTTCTGATCTGGCTCTGCCACTTAAAAGCTGGGGGACCTGAATTAAGTTAGGCTCTGTGTGTCTCAGTTTCGTATCTGTGGAGTGGGGATAATGTTACCTGCCTCATGGAATTGTGATGAAGACCAAATGAGTCACTGCATAGAACAGGCCTAGCAGGGGCCTGGCACATAGCAAACCCTCTGCAAATGTCAGCTTTTTAATTTTCTCTGAGGCTGAAAAATCTTTTCCCTTGTTTCTGCTACATGCTGCCTTGTTCTCACCCAGGCCATCTGAAAGTCTTTGCGACTGGTCTCAGACTGCTTTTTACATGTGTAAGTTATTTTAAAAATACTGTTTATAGCTTTATTAAAATTCTTATTTATCATTATTATTTTAGACAGGGTCTCATTCTGTCACTCAGGCTGGAGTGCAGAGGTGTGGTCACAGTTCACGGTAACCTCAAACTTCTGGGCTCAAGCAATCTCCCCACCTCAGCCTCCCAAGTAGCTAGGACTACACATACACACCACCGTGTCTGGCTAATATTTTATTTATTTTTAATTTGAGACAGGGTCTCACTCTGTCACCCAGGCTGGAGTGCAGTGGTGTGATCATAGCTCACTGCAACCTCCACCTCCCGGGCTCAAGCAATCCTTCCACTTCAGCCTCCTGAGTAGCTGGGACTACAGGTGTGTACCACCACACCTGGCTAATTTTTGTATTTTTTGTAGAGATGGGATTTCGCTATGTTGCCCAGGCTGGTCTTGAACTCTTGAGCTCAAGTGATCATCCTGCCTTGGGCCTTCCAAAGCACTGGGATTACAAGTATGAGCCACCATGCCCGGCCAAAAGTTGCCTTTTATGCTCGGACTACTCAACCGCTTGCCTGCATCAGAACCTCCCACCCTCTCTTCTAGTCCCGTGCTTTTGCCCACACTGTTCCCTCTGCTAGGATGCCGTCCCTTTCTTCTGTCCACTGAGCTCTGCCCGCTCCTTCTGGATCTAGTCAGTGGTCATCTCCAGTGGGGCGCCTCCTCAGATCTCCACCCCACCGCAGGTCACATCAGGCAATGGTGCATCATCCTCCATTGCAGTGTTGTTTCTCACTAGAGTCAGAGGGCACAACAAGGTCTTGCCCACCGCTGTATCCCAGGGCCTGGCACACAGCAAGCAAACAGCCTGCAGTGTGTACACCCTACCCATAAACACGAATCCTCGCCTCTCTGTGTTTGAGTCTCCCACATACCGACTTTGGGCTCTTGTGACCACCTGCTTGTCGCAGAGATGGTGGTGGCATCCGAGGATTTGTGCAATAACACAGCATTGTTTACCCTCCCCTCTCCCACCCTGACGGGTCATAAGCATTTAAAGTATCAAGTCAGCAAATGTTGGGATTGGGCCTTATTAAAATCAATTTATTCTCCTAGCAGTTTTCATTTATAAATGCTAAGCAAATAACAATAAGAGCCATAATAATGACCGCCCCGAACATTTACAAAGCATTTCTCTAGCACGTGGTCTCCTATATTCCAGGTGGGGTTGCTGACTTGAAACGCTGCTTAGTGGACGGAGATCCTGGGGCTAATGGAATTTAAATTGGGCTGGCCCAGGCCTCCTTCAAACTCTGCCGGCACAAGCCTTTCTGCAAGGGGGTGAAACAAACGCTTATTAGGCCAACGGACCTGTTTGTGGAGTTGTTTTTCTTGGCAGCTGCCAACCTGCATTGAAGCAGGGATTCAAATGGCAACCACAGCTTTGCGGAGGCCCCCACTTCCAGGTGCAGCCTCAGCTGCGTCTGGCCCTTGCCGGCGTGTGATGTTAAACAGACTTGGGGGAGGAGACCCAAAGCAGGCTCATTTACTAAAATTCTTCTGTCAGCATGGGCTGAAGTAAGCTGGCCCCTGGGAGCCTCCTGCTGGGTCGCATTCAGCCCTCCTTGGCCTATTTCAAGCCACAAATGAGGCTTTTCTTGTTTTATGGGGAAAGGGTGGGCACATGGAAAAGTCCCTGGGGCCTGTTAATTTTCCCTTCCCATTACAGTAACGTGAGTCTAATGTGGCCAGGAAACCTTCCCCCGTCAAAAGCAATTACAGGCCCCGGGATTCCTCCGGGGACTGCCCTTTCCCATGGAGGTCTCATTCAGTGAGGCCGCTTGGCAAACATTTATTGAGTGCCTACTACGAGCCAAGTTCTTATTACAGGAACCTCCCCAGTTAGTCCCAGGCTTCACAGTGTAAGCTCCCCCTTCATGAGCACTGGGGGAGCACACATTTTCCAGCTTCCAGCTCATGCTCCAGACAAATGGGCCAAAAGATTCTTTCCTCAGGGCCGGGTGAGTTTAGCGGGGGGGGCCCAGGTGCCCACAGAAGGGAGGATTTAAGAGAACAGGTCTGGGAGTCAGCCAGGCCTGGGTTTGAACCACAGCTCTGCTAGGAGCAGCAGTGGGAACCTGGACCACTTACTCCGCCTCTCTGAATGCATGCCCTTGTCTGTAAGGTGGGGATTATGGCTACCTCGCAGGGCAGCTGGAAGGATGAAATGAGGTGAGGGGCAGCAGTGGTTCTCAGAGACAGTCCCAGAGCAGCAGCAGAAGCACCTGGGTTCTTGTTAGAAATGTGAATTCTGGGCCAGACGCAGTGGCTCACGCCTGTAATCCCAGCACTTTGGGAGGCCGAGGCGGGCAGATCACCTGAGGTTAGGAGTTCGAGACCAGCCTAGCCAACATGGAGAAACCCCATCTCTAAATACAAAAAGAATTGGCCAAGCGTAGTGGTGGGCGCCTGTTATCCTAGCTACTCAGGAGGCTGAGGCAGGAGAATCGCTTGAACCCGGGAGGCGGAGGTTGCAGTGAGCCGAGATCACGCCATTGTACTCCAGCCTGGGCAACAAGAGTGAAACTCTTCTCAAAAAAAAAAAAAAAAAAAAAGTGAATTCTGACATGGTGCATATGTACCATGGAATACTATGCAGCCATAAAGAATGAGATCATGTCCTTGGTGGCAACATGGATGGAGCTGGAGACCTGAACTTATCCATCTCATGCCTGTAATCCAGCTTCATCCATGTACTGCATCCATGTTCTCACTTATAAGTGGGGGCCAAACATTGAGTACACATGGACACAAAGAAGGGAACGATAGCCACCAGGGCCTGCTTGAGGGTAAAGGGTGGGAGGAGGGTGCCATGCTTATTAACTGGGTGACAAAATAATCAGAACACCAAACCCCCATGACACACAATTTAACGAACTTGCGCATGTGCCCCTGAAACTAAAGGTTAAAATATGAATTTTCACACCTGCAGAATCAGGAACTCTGGGGTGGGGTCCAGGAATCTGCATTTTAAAACGTTCTCTGTGTTTTAACAAGAACCCCACCCTTCTCCAAGTATTCTGAGAGCTGCTAATGTGTAAGAAATGCTGTAACTGAGAGCACAGGTTCTCCAACTTGGCTGCACTTTGGGATACTGGGAGGAGGTGGGAGAGACCTCAAAATGCTGATGCCTGGGCCCCACCCCTAGATTCTGATTTAATTGGTCTGATGTATGGCCTGGGCATTGGGAATTGTCAAAGCTCCCAGGTGATTCTAATGTGCAGTTGAGGTTCAGAACCACTGGCTTCGAGCCTTACACACAGTGCTCAAGATGTGAGAACTGTTCTTACTCTCAGCACATTCCCATTTAGAAAGGGTATTCTAGAACAGTGTCCCCATGCGTTGCTACCAGGCAGGCTGGGTTCAAATCCTGGCTCTATCGCTAACTAGAACTAAGACTTTGGGCACATCATTCAGCTTCTCTGGGCCTCAGTTTCTTCATCTATAAAAATGGGGATAATGCCATGTGCAGTAGCTCATGCTTGTAATCCCAGCACTTTGGGAGGCCAACCAAGGTGGGTGAATTGGTTGAGCTCAGGAGTTCGAGACCAGCCTGGGCAATATGGCAAAACCCCATCTCTACAAAAAGTACAAAAATTAGCTGGGCGTGATGAAATACTTCTGTACTCCCAGCTACTCAGGAGGCTGAGGCGGGAGGATGGCTTGAACCCAGGAGGTGGAGGTTGCCGTGAGCCAAGATTGTGCCACTACACACCAACCTGGACAACAGAGCCAGACCCTCTCTCTCTCTCTCAAAAAAAAAAAAAAAAAAAAAAGGAATAACAATCCAGATAACACGTGTAAGCACAGATCAGTGCTTCACTACTCATGGTTCCACAAACATTTCCTCATCACCATCCAAAGCAAAGCCATAGCTGCACGGAACCCAGCTTTCCAACCCAACAGCTGCCATTCAGGAAAGGGTTATGACCACTTTGTTCTCAGTAGAAAATGGTGGGGAGGGCATAGGCTGAGGGGACATGGGCACTTGGATGTCTGGAGTATGCCAACTCCCCAGGCCCACCTTGGGGCTCCAGCCTCCTCACTACTCTCCTGACCTCAGGGGGACAGCTCACCCAGGCTTATCTTATCTTTGGAAACCTTTTTTTTTTTTTTTTTTTTTTTTAAATGAAATAGGGCATTGTTCTGTTGCTCCGGCTGGAGTGCAGTGGCGCGATTATGGCTCACTGCGCCTTGACCTCTCAGGCTCAAGTGATTCTCCAGCCTCAGCCTCCTGAGTAACTGGGAGTACAGGTGTGTGTGACCATGCCCGGCTAATTTTTGTATTTTTAATAGACAGGGTTTTGCCATGTTGCTCAGGCTGGTCTCGAACTCCTCGGCTTAAGTGATCCTTCCACCTCAGCCCACATTGGCCTCCCAAAGTGCTGGGATTATAGGCATTCTATAAACTCTATCCCCAGGTCACCCACATTGTCTTATGAACCCTGGAAGGTGGGAAGACAGCCTGGCGGGACCAAGGGGCCTACACAGCCTTCATGCGCCTGGAGGGTCTTGGAGCTGTAGAAATACAGGGGCAAAGCCGGCTGGGGAGTGAGTGAATTTCTATTAGCTGCAAGAACATTGTTGCAGAGCAGGATTTATGAATCAGGCATAATTGAAGGAAGGTGGAAAAGAGAAAAAAGTTGCGGTGCCCCTCAGAAAAACCACATAAACCAAAACTCATTGTTCATGGCATGAACTCCCCCTAAACAGAAGGAGACATGGTCATGTCATCTGGCCTTGGATGAAGAAGCCTTCCTTTCCTAATTGGGGTCGATTTAGACTAATGCTAAAATGATACAAATTCCCTAAAAGCACAGCAGCTCCTGAAGACGCTGAGCTCAACCAAAGTTTTGGGACTTCGCACATGCTGTTCTCTTTGCCTGGAATGTTCTAACCAGCTTTCTTGAGCCCTATCCTTCCTGTGGCTCACTAACTTCTCAGTCTTGGATGTTCTGGCTCGTAAGACCTCATCCGGGAGGTCTTCTTTATTTCCCCTGGTCTGAGTTGCTGCAGCACATTGGCTCACTTCTCTTGAGTACTCAACTGTATACTGTAATTGATGAATTACTCAGTCACCGCACCCCCTCCCCAGACTCTGAGTCCCCAGGAGGGGACATCCTTTATCCTTGTGTCCCCAGCCCTTAGCACAGTGTCAGGCATAGCAGGCACTCAGTTAATGCTGCAGGGATGAATGGATGGAAACAGAAAGGGCACTGTGAGGAGGGGCCAGGAGTTCAAGAGACTGACAGCTCATTCCAAGGACTTCTCCAAGTGGCCAATCCTCAGGCTGAAGATCTGAGGCAACCACCTGTGCCCTGTGCCCCGCAGCACAGAGTCCAGGCCACACCAGGGGCTCACCTGAAAGATGGAGTATTTCACATAACCGATCTCTATGCAGGTGCCGTCATTTGTCGGCTTGCTGGAGAGGAGTGCTTTGAACCTGAACAAGGATATAAAAAGGAGATAAAAAAGACTCACACCCAAATCCATGGCTCACAAAAAAACTCTGCTCTCCTGACAATGGAAATACCTTGTTTCTTCCCCTGCAGCTCTGAAATATAGCACTGGTATATCCTTACATTTATTAATTTAAACCCTCCTATTATACCGTAAGCTAATTTGAAGTTAAAACTCTAAAGTTAAAAAACAGTGTTTTGAACAATTACATTCTTTCTCCAACTGGTGATTGGAAAAGAATGAGTGGCTGTTAAACCCTGTCCATCTTTCAGGGGCTGTCAGGTGGCCGCCACCTTCATGGCATCTCTCCTGAGCCTAGGACTATGGCTTCACTCCCTCCCCTCCGGTGCCCATGGAACACGCTTTGCTCCATGAGGGCAGGGACTTCAGTGGTTTCTGTCTCTGCTACATCCCCACATCCTGTCCCAGTATGAACCTGACACATTGTAGATATTTAATCAATGTTTGTTGACTACCTAATCAGCTCCCTTATGGGTGACTTTCTGTCTTGGGTTTTCAATGCACTTTCCTGCCCATCAACTAAACTAAAAGCTCTTTGTGGGTTGAGATCTTATCAATGGAACACAGGGATAATATGTTTAAGAATAAGCTGATATGTGTCTGTTTTTTTCAACTTATTTTTGAAATTATAGATTTACAGAAGAGTTGCAAAGATAATACAAAGAGTTCCTGTTTACCCCTCACCCAGCTTCCCCTAATGTTAACATAGTACACAGCCATGGTACCTTTGTCAAAACTAAGAATATAACATTGGTACAATATTGATCTGGTTTGTCTATGCTGTCATGACTGAAAACTATGCAAGGGAAAACATATTTTTCTTGCAGTGGCAAAGCAGACATCTGGGGTTTGTGTTTGGTTTCGATGGGGGGACTGGAGATTCCTGGATGCTTTTAGAAATGCAGGGAGTGCTGGTCACACACATTCTCTTAGCAAACTTCCTGGAAGGGAGTTCCATTTCTGGGTTCCCAGTGTCCTTAACCAACTCAGGGACCCCCTGCTCACCACCTAGCTGGGACTCTTGTATTCTTCATTTCAGGATCATTCTCTCCTGCCTGCTCCTCATTTCAGCATCAATCTCTCCTCTGCCCCAGCCTCACTGCTCCCTGTTCAGGTCCCTGGACAATGTGGTTCTAAACTGTCAACCCAATCTCAACTCAAAAGGAGAAGAAAGGGCAGTTGCAGAGCTAGCAGAGAGGTTGAGCAGTTCTTCCTATTGCTACATGATACTACTGTCTGTTAACTCCACAGTTAGGGAAAAGTAAAGTCAGGACCTGTGAATTTCAGTGGCTTATGCCAAAGTCTGTTCCCTGACATTTGGAGAGTGGCTGTCTCAAGGCTCCTGTGTGTGGGGTCTCAGGTTGTTCACTGCACAAGGCCACCTAGCCGAGGGAGCCAAAATCCAATCCATGTTCTGCTCCCAAAGCTCGCCCCCCTGGCCCCTTTATGTGCCCAGAGGAGAGGGCCCCTTGTTCTAGGTTGTTTATGGTAGCAGCTTCCCTGTACTCTTGAATTCTTGATTTTGTGAAGATGATCTGCCAGTCAGGTGAAGAGACCACCAAAATCGAACTTCAAAAAATAGTAATAGCAATGGCCAAAGTCATAATGCAGCGCTTTCAAAACCGATGATACATACCTTGGAGAGGCTGTAAATAACAGCACTTTGTGAGCATAAAATGGTCTTCCTTCTACCAGAAATGTAACATCAGACATTTCTTTATTGTTAAGAAAATGAGGATCTGGAATAGGAAAGGGAAAGAAAGGTAGCTTTAGTGGAAAAAGGATGACGTTTAGATTTATCTTGTAGAAAGTGCAAATAAGAGTGAGCAAGGAAATCCTGGTGATAACATACTCATTGGCAAGACAGCAACCAAACAGCAGACAGGACTAATCAAAGGAACGGTCAAGTCACTGAAATTCAGTTTTTCATAGGAAATCCTTATAGCTTATTTGTGATTAAAAGTAGCATTTCCCCAGAGAAGACTCACCTATAGTCACCCACCCACCTTGTCTCTAAGAATGCCACTCATCCCCACCTCTGCTGCTCTTTCTCAGGGCTCAGCGCCCTCCCTGCCCAAAGGAAGTGGTTTAGAAGAGCTGTCCCCTTGCCACTGCATTCCAGGTGATTTAAGTCCAAGCCTTTCTCTATCGGGGTCAGTGACAAATGAGCCAGTCTCCTGCCCTCATTTTCTAGAATAAAGAAGATTTAGCTACTACTTACTGAGCACTTATGGTATGCAACCTGGTTGCACATTATCCCCACTGTGCAGTTGAAGAAACTGAGGCACACAGAATTTACAGTGACTTGTTCAAGCTAGTGACTGGTGGAGAAGCTACGATTTGAACTTGGACATTCTTATTGGATGACCTGCTTTGTTAAACACTAGGATCCTCCAATTTGCCTGTCATTTCAGCCCTTGAGACCCGAGGCTCCTGAAGGTGCCAGTCTGTCCTCAGCTCAGCACTTCTGTCTTGTTGAGAATATCCATCAACACCCCCTGTCCTCCTAAGTGTTTCCTGAATCTTCCATTTCCCTCTGTTCCCTTTGATATTACCCTAGTTTGGGCCACATCCTCTCTTTCTCCGAACTCACAGGAGCCTCTGTTGGTCTCTCTGCCTCCACTCTTGGCCCCTCAATCTGATGACCCACCTCACTGCAGGAGCCATGCTTCCTAAAGCTAGCTCTGATCATGCCACTCCCCTCCTCTGCTATAAATCATTCAATAGCTCCCCAGTGCTCCCAGGATAGAGTCTAAATGTCTTAATGAGGCCACTTGTGATTGGGCTCCACTGCCTTTTCTGGCTTCTCCCTGTCAAACTGTGTGTGTGCTTGAGCTATGGGTGGCTCTCAGTTTCCCATGAGTGCTACGTGCTCTCTCCCCTCTGGGGCTCTGCACACACTGTTCCTTTACCTAAAGCACCCTTCCAGCCCCTTCCAAACCTGGCTCATCCCTAGGTGGTCTTCAAGTTTCAGACATACTGATCAGACACCCTTAGTCAGTAAGCCTTGCCAGATTCCCCTACCTTCCCCAGACCCAGTAGCCCCAGCCGAGTTCCCACAGCATATGCACCCCTGCTGTAGCCTCATCATGTTACGATGTATCCGTGTCTGTCCATTTCAAACCCTTTCATCTGTGTCTAGTATGGAAAGGTGGTAAAGTGTAGTAAGAGTGTGGGCTCTGAGGCTAGAAATCTCAGCTCTGTAACCTTGGCAAGTTATCCAACCCATGCCTCAGTTTCTCCTTCTGTAAAATGGAAATTGTAATACCCATTATACTCCATCACAGAGTAGTAAGGAATAAATGAATGAGTGAATTTATGGAGAGCACTTAGCAAAGTGGCTGACAAATAAGTATCCCTCAATAAACTTGACCATTATACTATTAGTAGAGGTTCAATGGATGTTTTTTGAGTGAATGAAAGAACGCCTTGACTCCTGTTGCAGAAACTTGCTCTAGGAGGCTGCCGAGGACCCGGGGGACCTTCTTAGCCTGGAGGCCCCTTTGTTGTTGATGGGCCCTTCCCCAGGGGTTCAGGGGCTGTGCTGAAAAGAAACCCCACTGCTTCCTATGGCTGGATTTATGGGTTGTCCTAAACTATTGAGGGCAGGACCAAGCCCCTGTCTTCCTGGGGGCTGTGACCACTCAGCTGTTGGGCTCACCCTGGCTGACTGCACCTTGGGGCCCTGGCCTGGCTGCATTTTCCCCAGACTGCCGTAACTTGGACCCAGAATTTGCCTTCCAGACTGATTCTCTTCACTCAGACCCTGAACCCTGTGCTGCCCCAGATGGTGGTCCTGGTGGTCCTCCACTCAACTTTCTCTGTCAGTACAGAGCTACCTCACTTCTCATTTTTTAAAAAAAGGCTCTTACTTTAAAAATATCAGAAAAGTATAAACAGTAAAAATCACCTGTGTAATCCCACTTTCTTTAAACATTTTAATTAAAAAACTCCCCCCAGAACTTCTGAAATGATCCAGATAAAGGGAAAAGAGGCTGCAGGAGAGAAGGCCTGAGAGTTGACGAAAACTCATGTCTTCACTTGACTTTCTCTCTGCTCGGTAACCTGCCTCCCTCTGCTCACCTATGTTCATCTCCAGCCAGTCCTCCATTCCTGCTTCCCAGACTGTTAATATCCTCTACTTTTACTTTTACCACTCTCTCCCAGAATTCACTGGGAGGGCAACAGGACACCATACCACACACACACACACACACAAACACAAAATCAGTGCTCTCCGATTTGCCACAGTCCCCACCACTCCCTATTGTCTAGCGCTGAACCCATTTCACTCATTTATATCACCTGCCTGGTCCCATAGAGATGCCGGTTTGAGATCCTTGTCACTGATCATTCTTGTCTTTCTTTTAAAGCAGGTCCCTAAAGAACCACTATTTGGTGACCTTTAGTTATGCTAGCTTGAGCTGCTAGACTGAAGACACAAAATGTACCTGCTGTATATTCCATTTGTTAATAACTACATGATGCTTTTTCTTTTATATCATGAGCTTTGAGCCTCTCAGGTCTGCCTTTTCTTTTCTTCTTGGTGCTAACCCTTGGAATTCTAATGCTTGGGCTGAAAAACAGGCACTTAAAAACATTTTTTTTTTTTTTTTTTGAGATGGAGTCTCACTCTGTTGCCCAGGCTGGAGTGCAGTGGCATAATCTTGGCTCACCGCAACTTCCACCTCCCAGGTTCAAGTGATTTTTCTGCCTCAGCTTCCTGAGTAGCTGGGACTACAGTCATGTGCCACTGTGTCCGGATAATTTTTTGTATTTTTAGTAGAGACATGGTTTCACCATGTTGGCAAGGCTGGTCTCGAACTCCTGACCTTAAGAGTAGTGATGAATAAATGAGTGAATTTATGGAGAGCACTTAGCAAAATGGCTGACACATAAGTATCCCTCAATAAACATGACCATTATAGTAGATGCTCAATGGATGTTGATGGTATTTGATTTGCCTGCCTCAGCCTCCCAAAGTGCTGGGATTACAGGCGTGAGCCACCATGTCTGGCCCCAAACCAGAAACTTTTAACTGTTAGTGAAAGAAACCTCAGCAAATTCAGGAGGAGAAAATGTTCCCTCCCTTCCTGTAGCTAAGGGAAAGCAGATTTTATGCCATTGAAACCGACCTTGCAAAAGTTTGCTCTAAGGAGGGTGTCTTATGAGGCACCTAGACATCAGAGATTGTTGCTATGTCCTGGGAATGTACCCCTCACTCTCTAATGTTTGCTAATTTGACTGGTCTTTATAACATGTTGCCCTGATAACATTTTAATTAATACCTGTTTTCTATAAGGGAGAAGTACTTGTGACTTGGGCACATCCCAGTTTTCCTCCACACATGGTCAGAAAAATAGCCTTTGACTGAGCTGCTAAAATTTTCCATTTCAGCAAAAAGTTGTGTCTCATTTAAATTAACAAGTTATTCAAGATGGGAACAAAAAAATAACTTTAAAATAGTCCCATGAATTCAACCTTTTAATTAATCTAAACTGGCTCATCCCTTTCAAATTTTGCTAAAGAGTGGAAGTTTCAGTCTTCTATTACTCAGATGTCCTTCAATTTTCTTAGGAAAGGGAAACAGGAAGTAGGAAAAGTCCCCAACCTATCTAGGGAAAAAGAATCCTTTATCTTTAACATTTGATAAATCTTCAGGTAGCAGGGAGACAGGCCTTTGAAACAGAAGGCTCATGTTTCAGGCCTCAAAGCAGTCTGATATTCCTTCTCCTTTTTGTAGGTTGATCAACCCGGTTGCAACAACCCCAGGATCCTCTGAAAGAACCTAGTGCCTGATGGAAAGGTTTCTTCTGAAAAATCTCAGAAGCTGGGACTGCAGAATGACAAAATTACAGCTTCTGGGCACACCTGTGTTCAAGTTCCAGCTTCACCCTGTACTGATATTGCAGCCATAATGTACTGATACTGCAGTCACAGTGCCTGCCTCTTGGGATGGCCTGAAGATGACTTGAGATAGGGTAGGTCAAGTGCGTGGCTGGAGCCGGCACAGTGCACGCCTCCCAGAAGAAGAGGTTATTGATATTCTCATGGGACTTATGAGCATCCAGCCTCTGCAGCTCAGGTATGTCCCCTCATGTTTTTATGGGAGTGTGTGTGTGGCGGGTGGGGAGTGGGGGGGTTGTTCCTCCCTTCTCCTAGTTTCCTGTAGAAGGATCTCCACTAGAGGAACAGCCCTGGCCCCTCACTGTCTCCTTCTCATTCCTTCTTAGTGAGGAAGAAGGACTTTTAGAGGGGAGAGTTTGGGGGACAGGGTTGCCATGTGCAGTGTGGACTTCTTTTAGGAGCCACCTGTGCGGGGGATGTGTACAGAATCAGGCCTTTGGCAGCCCCCACTGTCTGTGTCTAGGGGAGAAAGTCCCTTTAACTGGCAAATCTCCTGTCCACATTCCCAAGGTATGTTCTCCAGTGTCATCACATAATAAAGGAGAAATTCGGATCTCCCCCGGCCTGACTCCTGTACCGACCTTGTTTGCCCTTGAACCCCCTCCCTCCTGGCATTCCTTATGGCATTCTTTGGCTCTCCGTCTTTAAATCACAAAGCAGCAGCCAACATAGTCCTGGGGGAACCACTCACCCAAGCGTGAGGTCTGTTTCCGTTTGATTTCTGTGAGCTTGGGGATGGGGTAGGGCCCGTAGCAGTGTGTGAAGATGACGCACAGCTGCTGGCTGATCACTTCGTTCTGCAGAAAAGAAAGAGGAGGTCATGATACAGGGGGCTGTGGCCAGCCTCAGCCAAACTGTGCCCCAGGAATGCGTCCTTCCAGGTGATAAGAGCTCACACATTTACTGCAGGCCACAGGAGAAATCCCCTGGGGTAGCACAGAAGTCATTTGCACTCTTGGGTCCTGGATTTACTTGCTCTGTTTTGTCCACTGTCTATTTCTAGTGGTTCACTGGTGAAGCTTAAGAAATTCTTCTCTCTGGCCCTCATGATTTGCTACCTACTGGAAAGCAGGTTTTTGTAGTTCATAGAGAAAGGAAAAAAAGTTTTTACCCCAAACCCACCTTTACCAGTACTCTAAAATTCTGGGAGCAGTGAATTATCCTGAAATTAGCAGGATTTCAGGAGAATTATCCTGAAATTAGCCCTTTTGATCCTGTGACTGTGTTCTCCATTAATGAGACAAATGCTCCTGATTCAGCTTTCTTGTGAACTTGATTCTGGTGCTGAGGCATTTCTGGACCCAGAAGTGCTCAGCTGAATCAATGGCTCCAAACAAAAGGTGGGAGGGAACTGGTTCTGCAACCCAAAACTACAGCTGCCCTTCACTGCTGGGGACACAGGCACCTGCTTCTCCTTGACCCTCATCGCTCACGTTGACCTCTTCCCACTTTGCAGCCATTTCCGTTCATTAATCTCCCTCCAGCTGCAGGTGTATAGGAGGAAAAATGAAACAGAGCATTTTGTTTCTTTTTATTGGATAAAGGGTGTTGAAACTAGGGGCTCCAAGGGGTTACATTGAAAAATATTTACAATAGATTAAGGAAGAAAAGTAGGTTACAACACAGTTTTTACCATGTCTTTTTGGCAATAAAACCCTCTACAAATATATTTTGATTGACAGATATGTATAGAAAAGATCTAAAATAATAGAGTAGTTACCTTTGGGTGAGATGAGGGTGTTTTTTCTTTTATTTATATTTTCTACAACAAACAAGCATTGCTTTTGTGATAAAAACAATAAATATTCTTTTGAGTTTTGAAAGATGAGTTTGGGGCCACTAGGCCACTAGTGATGTGAATGGTTCAAGCTGTTCTTAAATCTACCCACTTCATTGTGTTCCCAAGGCAGAAGCATACAGCTTGGCATATAAAAGAAAATCCAAACCCTTCAATTAAAGTGGGTAGATCACAGAAGGAACAGTGTCACCTCAGATGTGATTCACAGAGGCATAATCATAGTTGAAGGACAAAGAGGCTCAACTTTCAAAGATGAGGATTTATAACCAAAGGGCATTCAGTGCTCCTCTCACTTAATACCCATAAAAATAACTGCCTGCCTACCGGCTTAATGCAGTTCTTCTTAAAGTGTGGTCCCTGGACCAGCATCACCAGGGAGTTTATTAGAAATGCAAATGCTTGGGCCTCGCCCCAGACCTTCTGACTTAAAAACCCTGGGAGTGAGGCCCAGGCATCTGCATATTAACAAATTTTCTGGTGATACTGACATTCCCTTAAGTTTGAGAACCACAGGTTCCATGCACTGAAATTCTCTCATGGGTTTGACCTGGGCTGTGGGCTATAAATGTGTTTCCTCTGGCCTAAAGCCCTGCCACCCAAAACGTGCTCCGTAGACCACGAGCAGTAGCATCCTCTGGGATCCTGTAAGAAATACACACTCTCATTCAGGTCCACTGAATCAGAATCTGCATTTTTAACACACTCTGCAGGTGACTCCCATGCACATTCATGCTTGAGAAGCACTGTGTGGTAAGAAGAATTATGGCCTCCTAGAAGATTGCATGCCCTAATAACCCCTGGGACTGGGACCGTGAACACATTACTTTACATGGCAAAAGTGACTTTGCAGGAGTAATTAAGGTTAGTGCTTTAGTCCATTAAGGCTGCTAACAAAATACTCTAAATTGGGTGGCTTATAAAGTGCAGAAATTTATTTCTCACAGTTCTGGAGGCTGCAAAGTCTAAGATCAGGGTGCCAGCAGACTCAGTGTTTGGTGAGGGCCCACCTTCTCATAGATGGTGCCTTCTAGCTACGCCCTCACGTGGTAGAAGGGGTGCTGAGGCCCCTCTGGGGTCTCTTTTGTAGACCTACTCACCTCCCAAAGACACCACCTCCTAATATCATCACCTTGGGGGTTATGACTTCAACATTTAAATTCTGGGGGGACAAACATTCAAGACCATAGCAGTTCCTCATGAGTTGACCTTCAAATAGAAAGATTATCCTGGATTATCTGGGCAACCCCAAAGTAATCACATGAGCCCTTAAAAGCAGAGGCAGAAAAGGACTTCAGAAGGGAGAGGGGAGAACAAGATGACAAAGAGATCCCAGTCTGAGAAGGACTTGATGCTCTGTTGCTGGCTTGAAGATGGAGGCGCCACATGGCAAGCTTGTGAGGGGACTCAGGCAACCATACTAGGAGTTAAGTGTGACACCAACAGTCAGCAAGGAAGTGGGACCTCAGTCCTACAGCCACAAGGAACTGAATTCTACCCAAAATCTCTGAATGGGCTTGGAAGAAATTCTTCACCAAAGCCCCCAGAAAGGAACACAATCCTGCTGACTCCTTGATTTTGCCCTTGAGATTCTAGGCAGAGAACCCAGCTGGGTCACACTGCACCCAGATTTCCAACCCAGAGAAGCCATGAGATAATAAACAGGTTTTGCCTTATGCCTCTGAATTATGGTCATTTGTTACTGCAGCAATAGAAAACTAACACATCTCATCTAAAGTTTACATCTATTGGACCATATTTCATCATCTCTATGACTCAGAGTACCAGACACATGGTGGACACTTGGTAAGTACTGGCTGGTCATAAAAAAGGTAAGACCTGTTATCTGCAAAAATGCTTTGTACAGACTGTATTATGAATGTTAGGGATGAGGTCTCACTCGTCTATACCAGGGTGTGTCTTGTGCATCTCGCTGGTGAATCAGCTCCCATCTAATCAACTTTGAGTGAAGCAATAAGAACCCATTTCCTGGACTCTTGTGCCCTTGAGAGAGGCGTGTACAGTCTGTAGACTCTTCTGCAAGTTTTTCTTTTTTGGTGGACAGTGGTGGTGGTTTAACTCGATTCAGGAGGTATTGATTAAACATGGAAGAGGTGTCCTGCAGTGTGAAAGGCACTCTTTTGGGGCCACAGAAGCAGGCAAGGCAAGACCCCTCCTCTGCTGGAACTCCCAGTTGACCTCTCTTTCTAACTTCAATGTGTACTGTATCACCCGAGAATGTAAATATAAGGGCTGGCCATGCTTGTTCCGAATGGACAATCTTCAAATACGTAACAATGATCAGGAGGAGGTGCAACTCCCCCCTTTTTAGGTGAGGGCAGTGCATGCTCACTGCATCCCAAAGAGGACAGTATGGAAAAAGGGGAAGAGAGGAAGTTTACAGTAGAGAAACTCGACAAACACTGCCTCAGCCAGGTGGCCCAGGTCAACATCAATAGTGATAACTCACCTTGACGGAATGTGCCCTTGATAAGATGTCTTTCTCTCCAGGGTTTCCCTCTGAAAAAATCCATAACCCCAGTCTAATCATGAGAAAAACATCAGGCATATTCCACTAGAGGGGCAGCCTACACATGCTTGACCAGTGCTCCTCAAAACTTTCATGGTCACCCCAAACAAGGAAAGTCTGAGAAACTGCCTCCATCGAGAGGAGCCTAAGAGATATGACAATGAAGTGTAATGTGGTACTCTGGATGGGATCCAGGAGCAGAATAAGACATCAGGTACAAACTAAGGAACTCTGGCTATTTCTCAAAGAACTAAAAATAGAGCTACCATTGGACCCAGTAATCCCATTACTGGGCATATACCCAAAGGAAAAGAAATCACTCTACCCAAAAGACACCTGCACTCACATGTTCATTGCAGCACTATTCACAACAGCAAAGACATGGAATCCACCAAGGTGCCCATCAATGGTGCACTGGTTAAAGACAACGTGGTACATATACACCATGGACTACTATGCAGCCATAAAAACGAATGAAATCATGTCCTTTGCAGTAACATGGATGCAGCTGGAGGCTATTACCCTAAGTGAATGAATGTAGAAACAGAAAACCAAATACCCCATGTTCTCACGTGTAAGTGGGAGCTGATCATTGGGTACACATGGAAATAAAGTTGGGAACAACAGACACCAAGGACTCCAAAAGAGGTGGGAGAGAGAGAAGGAAGGAGACAAGGGCTGAAAAGCTACCCATTGGGCCCTATGTTCACTATCTGGGTGATGGATTCAATTGAAGCCCAAACCTCAGCATCATGTATATCCATGTAACAAACCCGCACATAAACCCCATGAATCTAAAACAAAAACAAAAACAAAACCTTAAGGAACTCTGAATAAGGTATGGATTTTAGCTCATAATATTGTATCAATATTGGTTCATTAATTATAACAACTGTACCATAGTAACAGAGCCTACTAATCACAGGGAAAAGTGAGTGAGGGGGTATATGGGAACTCTCTGTACTGTCTTCTCAATTTTTCTGTAGATCTAAAACTGGCCTAAAAAAAAAATCTATTTTAAAAACCTGGTATGGTGGTGCATGCCTATAGTCCCAGCTGCTTGGAAGGCCAAAGATTGCTTGAGCCCAGGAGCTCGAGGCCCACCTAGGCAACATCATGAGATCCTGTCTTTAAATTTTTTTTTTTTTTTTTTAAATTGGGCATGGTGGTGCATGACTATGGTCCCAGCTACTCAGGAGGTTGAGGTGGGAGGATGACTTGAGCCCAGGAGTTTGAGGCCAGCCTAGGCAATATGGCAAAATCCCACCTCTAAAAATAAATTTAAAACTTCCCACCATGGAAATATGATTATAATGAAAGCACTAGAAGTTCAGAAGAGAGAAAGAGGGAGGGTGGAGGCTTTAACTGAACATCAGGGGGCTCCCTACACTTCATCCATTCATTCCCCAGAGGTTTAGGGAATGTTTCCCCGCTCACTAAGCTACATATTCACTCATTCATTCATTCATTCATTCATTCTCCAAATATTTATTGAGCGTCTACTAAATGCCAAGCGCTGGCTGGTTCCTGGGAGCTGAACATTGTGCAGAGGATTAGGGTGCTACACCATGTTGGCACCAAAGATGCTGCCTTTCACGAGGCTTTCTAGCTGGTTCTTTTTCAAGGAACAGAGTCCTAAGGGAAAACTCCCCACTGCATCCTTGAATCTGTCCATGTTTGTAGAGGTGTCTGCCCTGTGCCCTTCCCAGTGCTCCTCCTCCAGGCAGTGGAGCACCAGTGTCATCTGTCCTGGTTACCTGGGACCCAAAATGATTCTGAACTCCAGGAGGGCCCCTCTGAGTGTGAGGGGTGGTGTCATTCGTATCAGGTGACTGCTGTCAGGGGGTGAGATCCATAGGTCAGACTGTGATGATAAGCTGGGTTATCCTATGGGCTTGGTAAGTCCTGGACCAAAACCCAAAGACAATAGAATGGAAGCAACCAAACTTGAGGCTCGCTCTATTCTGGAGGCGGGAATGGGTGGTGGTTGTGCTGGGTCAGATGCCTGGATTCTCTGAGCAGCACATTTAAGCACAGTGCTTTAGGCCAAAGGGATAACAGGCTGCAGTCTCAGGGCAGCAGGCCATTTGGTCTTCACAGGCAGGGTCTGACCTGGGAGGCCAGGACGAGTCCAGGAGGGTGGGTGGGTGGGGGTGGGGCCAGGCCTGAGGACACAGTACCCGGTTAGTGCATGTTATTGGTATGCTGCTGGGTACTTGCCATTCAAGTCTCTCACAGAAAATTCTAGATGTGCAGATGGAGTAAATTCAGGTCCTCTGGACTCAGAACTGTGTGGTCATACAAAAGAACTAAAGGGGAGTGAGGCAAAATTCTTTTTTTTGAGACAGGGTCTCTCCCTGTTGCCCAGGCTGAGGTGCAGTGGTGCAACCCCAGCTCACTGCAACCTTGATCTCCTGGGCTCAAGTGATCTTCCCACCTCAGCCTCCCAGGTAGCTGAGACTACAGGTATGTGCCACTGTGCCCAGCTAATTGTGTGTGTGTTAGCGTGTGTGTAGACGAGGTCTCACTATATTGTCCAGGCTGGTCTTGAACTCCTGGGCTCAAGAGATCCTCCTGCCTCAGCCTCTCAAAGTGCGGGGATTACAGGCATGAGCCACCACGCCTGGCCTTGCAAAATTCTTAAGGGCATAGTTACCAGGAAACTCTCTTGAGATGGAGTCCTGTGAATTTGGGGGGTGACATCTTTCCTTTTCTCCTTTGACTCCACTCTTCTCCTAAAAAGATGTGGAAATACTTTCTTTTCTTCTGAAAGGAGCACTAGGATTAATTCCAAAGGTCCTTTATAGGTGGCTCAGGCTGGAGTTCTATGTGGTGGTAAAAACATAAACAATGGTACCAGATGGAGGGGGTCCTAGTCCTGGCCCTTCCCTCACTAGCTCTGTAACCTTGGCAAAGTTACTCAGCTTCTCTGGTCCTTGGTGTTCTTTTCTAAAGAGGATTAAAAATACTTGCTTGATGAGGTTGCTATGAGGGCTAAAAGAGAACATATCACCATATGCTGTTAGGTTGAACGAAAGGAAAGTGCCGCTATTTGACCATTTTTAACTCCTAAACAGCAATTTCCCGTAGTTGAACCTCAACCCTTTTTTTAAGATGTCATAAAATTCATGTCAGATTTTAAGAAAAAAAAAGCCCTCCTAATTAAATGTACACATCTATCTTAGGACCTGTTTCAAATGGAGAAATGCTCAAATGTGAAAAAAGCTGTGTCTCAGAATCAAGAGAAAGTAGAATTACTGTTACTTTCAGGGACACTGACAGCAAACTCTGTCTTAATCCACGTCAAGAAACTCACTTTGGCCAGGCGCGGTGGCTCATGCCTATAATCTCAGCACTTTAGAAGGCTGAGGTGGGTGGATCACCTGAGGTCAGGAGTTCAAGACCAGCCTGACCAACATGGTAAAACCCCGTCTCTACTAAAAATACAAAAAATTAGCCAGGCATGGTGGCAGGCACCTGTTAATCTCAGCTACTCAGGAGGCTGAGGCATGAGAATCGCTTGAACCTGGAAGGCGGATGTTGCAGTGAGTGGAGATTGCCCCACTGTACTCCAGCCTGAGTGACAAGAGCGAAAGTCCATCTCCCTCCCCCGCCCCCCCACCAAAAAGACCCACCTCTACAGATGGCTCCCTTGTGGAGCAGGCTAGGCTGCATTGTGAGGAGTGAGCACACCTGGAAAGGTGGAGGCAGGTGGAGGGTGGGCTACTGGCCCCAGAAGGATCCCAGCAAGATCCTGAGGCCCTGAGTGCAGCACTCATCTTACTGCTATTGTGCAGTCGCACATCTACTTTGATGTGTCCCTTCTACTCCCAGCAAGTGATGTAGGGTATCCACTTATGGTAGTAATATGTTTCAAACACATTTAAGAAAAAGATCAAGTAAATAATAAATTGCATCAATGGTATTTTTACCTACTTCATGCTTTCTTTAAGTAGTACTTTTTCGAGGTCTGGAAAAGATTCTGATAGCAGGATTCAGACGACTGGGTTGGGATATTCACTGGGCTAGATGATTTCCAAGGTTCCTCCCAATGCAGATGCTAGGGGCCCATGATTGCACCTGACTTGGGACCATCTTCCCACCAAAAGAAGTCACCATGGCTGCAGGCCATGTCTGCTTCTGCCCTTAAAGGGGATGAAGCTGTCATTTCACAGTGAGATGTGCACTGCAGGTAAAACCCTGAAAGGGAGCAGAGTGACACGGTGACCTCACAGTTAAGAGCATGGGTTTTATGTCTGGGTCAGGATCCTGGCTCTGCAGGGTGACCCACTCTTGGGCCTCAGGGCCATCATCGCTAACATAGGAATAAAAATACAACTACCTGCTTCCCAGGAGCTGATGAGTAGAAAGTGCCTGGAATGGCACCTGGCACACAGTGGTCATTTTCATTAGATCCGTGTCCAGGCTTAAGTGCCTGGGGAAGGTCACTTCCTAAGCACAGGTCCTGACCATAGAGAAAAGGGAGGCCAGAGGGATGGTGAAGAACTGAATGAGGAGAGGGGAGGGAGTGAAGAAACGAAACAAGGAGGTAAGAAAGACAGGCCCAATCAGTTGCTACACACAAACTTGTCCCTGGGGTCTACAAATTAAGAATTTTTAGCGAACTGTTTTACTAAATCTTATTTTCAAAGGTTTTGAATACACACTGTGACTTTCCTCCCTTAGACGGTTTGACTGCAGTTTTGTGTGGAACTGGGAACGTCTCAGTTGACTTTCTGTTTTTAGAATTAAATTAATTTTTCTTTTTCTTTTTTTTTTTTTTTTTTTTTTTAAGAGATGGGGTCTTGTGATGTTGCCCAGGCTTATCTCAAACTCCTGGACTCAAGTGATCCACCTGCCTTGGCCTCCCAAATCAGATGACTTCTTGAGCTGTTTGATACTTTTGGGATTTGATCCTATGTCTATTTGGTAGTTGTCATTTTGTTCGTGGTTAATTATCAGAGAGGTAGAGGCACAAAGAGATTAGACCACTCCTTAGAGGCTTTATGGATCTCATTTATTAGTTTTTTCTGCTTACATGGAGGTTTTTGCTTTTGGTGACATGGATAGTCACTGTCCAACTGGGGGCTTTGGAAACAGACTCACTTCTTTGAGGGTGCCTGAGATCCCAGATGGTTTAAGAAGATGACAATAAATCCCAGCACTTTGGGAGGCTGAGGCAGGCAGATCACGAGGTCAGGAGATGGAGACTATCCTGGCTAACAAAGTGAAACCCCATCTCTACTAAAAATACAAAAAAAATTAGCCGGGCATACTGGCGGGTGCCTGTAGTCCCAGCTACTCTGGAGGCTGAGGCAGGAGAATAGTGTGAACCTGGGAGGCGGAGCTTACAGTGAGCCGAGATCGCACCACTACACTCTAGCCTGGGTGACAGAGCGAGACTCCATCTCAAAAAAAAAAAAAAAAAAAAAGATGAAGATAGTACACAGCGGTCAGATTGATCTTTTAAAAACACATGATTACTTCTGCTTCAGGAAGATGTAATAGACGTACTTCTCCCTAATCCTTTTGCAAAGTGCAACTAAAAACTCTAGACATTATATATAAAAGAAACATAAGAAGACTTTAAAAGGTAGAGAGAAGATGGCAGACAACCTAGGGAGCTTGGGACTGGAGGAGTAGCCCAGTTGTGGGTTCATTGGACTTCCTTTTCACCTCATCATCCCATATTTGACATTGAGAAGCTGCAACTGAGGGCACATATAGGGAAAAAAGCCACAAAAAAGCCGCTGTCTCTAGCCAAAGGACCACTAAAGGGATAGCCTAGAAGGCAGGAAACTTTTAGACAATAGCTGCTCTACTCCAGCCAAACAGCACAGAAAACCTGTGGACTCACCTTGCCAGCAAAAGTCAAGTGGGAAGGCTAGACTTCTACTCTTGCCAGGCTGCAACACGGCACCCCGACACTGAGATGGTGTCATTGAAGGTCAAGTAGGGAGCCAGGACTTTTATCCCCACCAGCCAGTAAAGAGCATTGCCCCCACCCCCTGACACCCAGGTGTCAGTGGAGACCCCCCTCTCCCCCAGCAGTAATGAGGCATCCCTCCCACTCCCTGCTGGGGTGGTGTTAGAGGATGCCACTGGAGAGTCAGACTCTTACCACTGCCCAGTAGTCATGAGGCCACCCCACCACATGTCAGAGAAGACCACATGGGAGCCAGAACACTTACCGGCCCCCACCTACCCCCAATAACTAGACCCTAACTTGGGTGCCAACAGAGGCCAAGTAGGGGAACCTGGATTTCTACATCTACCTGGCAGTAATGAGGTGACAGCCACTCTTCCTCTGTCAGAGCAGTATCAGAGAAGGTCAACTAAAGCAGAAGGTCTAAATAAGATCAAGAGCCTCAGAAAACATCCAGATTTCAATCAAAGAGCACCCATAATACCATGGACCAAGAAGATCTCCAAGTGAATGAATAAAAACATAAATCAATGCCAGCACCAAAATAGCAGGATGAAAAGACAAGGTACAGAGTGGGAGAAAATATTTGCAAACCACATATCTGACAAAGGACTAGTATCTACGATACATAAAGAACACTCAAAATTCAACAGTAGAAATGCAAACAATTCATTTAGAACACAGGCTTAAGATACAAAGAGACATTTCACTTGAAGAGAATACACAGATAGAGGACAAGCACTTGAAAATATATTCAACATCATTAGCCATTTAGGGAAATGCAAATTAAAACTACAATGAGATATCACTACATACCTATCAGAATGGCTAAAATGAAAAATAGTGACAACACCAAACAGTGAGGGTATGGAGAAACTGAATTACTCAGTCTTTTCCAGTGGGAATGTAAAAGGGTACAGTCACTCTGGGAAACAGTTTGGCAGTTTATTTAAAAACCAAACATGCAACTACCATACAACCAAGCAGTTGCACTCCCAGGCATTTATACCAGAGAAATGAAGATATATTCACCTGTGCATAAATGTTTGTAACAGCTTTATTTGTGATAGCTTGAAATGGGAAACAACTCCTATGTCCTTCAACAGTTGGATGCTTAAACAAACTGGGGTACATCTATTCCATGAAATACTACTCAGCAATGAAAAGGAACAAGCTGCGGATACATGCGACAACCTGGATGATCTTCAGAGAATTATGATGACTGCCAAAAGTCCAATCTCCAAAATTACATACTGTATGATTCCATTTAAATCACGTTCTTTAAATGACAAAATTAGAGAAATGGTGGCTAGGTAGGGGCTGAAGGGTGGAGGCAGGAGGGAAGTGGGTGTGGTTATAAAAGGGCAACATGAGGAATCCTTGTGGTGATGGGAATTTTCTGCATGTTGATGATCACGTCACTATGTTGGTTGTGATATTTTACCATAGTTTTGCAAGATATTGCTGCTGGGAGAAATTGAGATCCCCATGTAAATGGTACACAGGAATCTCTCTGTATTATTTTTTACAACTGCATGAATCTACAATTATCTCAAAATAAAAAGTTTAAAACAGAAACATTTTAAGTTTTGACTTTTTCATCACAAAATGAAAACCTTAAAAACTTAAAAAAAATTTTTAAAAAACCCCCACCAATCACACTTTGTCCCTATCTAAAACCTTTCTCGTCGTGTCCCATTCATTACACATAGAAGAAAATCCAAACTTTCCCTAGCCCAGTGCAATCTGATTTTTATCTCTTACACTTTTTCCTTTGAGCACACAAAGCACGTTCCTACTAGGAGCCTAATCACGGGCAGTTCCCTGACATGGAATGCTTTTGCCCCAGATCTCTACATGGCTGGAAGCTTTTCCTCACTTAGGTGGTTTTTCAAATGCCACTTTCTCAGGGAGACCTTCCTGATAATTTTGTCTAAGTTAGACCTCATCAGCCCCACCCCTAGAGACCATACCATGGTCCAATTTCATTTTGTAAACACTGATCATGCTCTGACTCTGTTTCGTTCATTTATTTTCTTGCTTTCGGTCAGTAAGCTCCAGAAGGATAAAGAACATGTCTGTCCCAACACCACTGTAGTGCCTGGAACCAAGTGGGCACTCCTGATTATCTCTTGATTATGCCCAGAGGAATTATGTGTTAGAAAAATAAGCTAGAGGCCGGATGTGGTGGCTCATGCCTGTAATCCCAGCACTTTGGGAGGCCAAGGCAAGTAGATCACCTGAGGTCAGGAGTTTGAGACCAGCCTGGTCAAAATGGTGAAACTCTGTCTCTACCAAAAATACAAAAATTAGCCAGGCGTGGTGGTGGGTGTCTGTAATCCCAGTTACTCGGGAGGCTGAGACATGAGAATCGCTTGAACCTGAGAGGCAGAGGTTACAGTGAGCTGAGATCACACCACTACACTCCAGCCTGGGCGACAGAGTGAGACTCCATCTCAAAAAAAAAAAAAAAAAAAAAGGCCAGGCGCGGTGGCTCACACCTGTAATCCCAGCACTTTGGGAGGCTGAGGTGGGCAAATCACGAGGTCAAGAGATTGAGGCCATCCTGGCCAACATGGTGAAATCCCATCTCTATGAAAAATACAAAAATTAGCAGGGTGTGGTGGCACGGGCCTGTAGTCCCAGCTACTCAGGAGGCTGAGGCAGGAGAATTGCTTAAACCTGGGAGGCGGAGGTTGCAGTGAGCCGAGATTGCGCCATTGCACTCCAGCCTGGGCAACAGAGCAAGATTCCATCTTGAAAAAAAAAAAGAAAGACAAATAAGCTGGGAAGTCTTTTTAAACAGATGTATTTAAAAAATGAATATATTGTTCTGCTCCTGGGGAAGTCTAGAGACACTGAATTCATTTGAAGTCCAAATTTAGAAGCAAGAACATAGAAGCAGATGTGTGGTCAGATTTCAAGTATAGTTTCAGTGAGCACAAACCAAGAATGGTGGGAGGAATATGCCTCATTTTACAGGACAGCTGTTTCTATAAGTTGACCATAAAGTGGATGTATTTGCAAGAATCTATTCACTACTCTGATAAAACAAGATATTTTAAAGTGGCTCACACCTGTAATCCCAGCACCTGGGGAGGCTGAGGTGGGAGGATTGCTTGAGGTCAGGAGTTTGAGATCACCCTGGCCAACATGGTGAAACCTTGCTTCTACTAAATATTAGCCAGGCATGGTGGTGCATGCCTGCAATCCCAGCCACTTGGGAGGCTGAGACACGAGAATGGCTTGAACCTGTGAGGCGGAAGTCGCAGTGAGCCAAGATCATGCTACTGCACTCCAGCCTGGGCGACAGAGCGAGACCTTGTTTTAAAAAAGCAAAAAAAAAAAAATACTTGTTTGGACAAACATTTGAACAGGAATCCTAAAGTGCAGGGAGAAGGAACAATGCTGGCCAGCTCTGTGATGATGGCTGCCCTATTGTCCGACAGGAGACTGTCTTCTCAACTTGGAATTTCTCTGTCATCATCTCTCTCCAGTTTTTCTTTTGACCACAAGAATATCCCCCGTGCTTGGGGAATGGGTGACTTCACCCTGCAGGCTCGGGGAAATTATCTCCTCTTTAACCTCCACCCACCCGCTCACACCCCCGGCCAGGGGTCAGTGCATGTGATGTGTAAAGCCACATTTCACCAGTAGGGGATGCCATTGAACCCCCTATAAAAGCAAAACACACTTCACTGGCTCCCTACTGTTGAGACACGACCACGCCCAGCTATTTTTTGTATTTCTTGTAGAGGTGGAGTTTCATCATGTTGCCCAGGCTAATCTCGAACTCCTGGGCTCAAGCAATCCTCCCACCTCGGCCTCCCAAAGTGCTGGGATTACAGGCATGAGCCACCATACCCAGTCAGCCCGATTTTCAAATGACTGACTATTAAACGATGGGAGCACTCACCACTTCTGTGAATGGAGGGTATTTTGTATGCTTCAGCCTGTAGATTCTTATAATCATGGGCTCAGGTTCTGAGAACTATTTCCTATTTAATGAGCTGTCCAAGTCAAACACATTGTGGCTCCAGGCAAAACAAAGTGTGGTGTTAGACATCGGGAGAGTGGCAGCCCTTTGGAGGATAGCAGCAGAGTAGGGTGTAAGGGGACCACTTGGGTGCTAGTCATGTTCCATTTCTCAGTCTGGATGAGGATTGCACAGTTTGTCTATCTTATGAAAATTCATTTGGCATTGTAGTTATGAGCAGGGCACTTTTCCGTACATATGCCATACCTCAAAGTAAAGTTTACTTTGAGAACGCACAGGTTAGGTTTATTTAATACACAGAATGTCTCAATAAATTCTGGAATTCCCAGTATAGACTGAAGAAAAGTTAAAAACAACAAACAAACAAAACCTCAAAAATGATAGAACACCAGACCCTGGGAATGTTTCTCACTAAGACAGTTTCTTAGGTGATTTCAGGTGAAAGCCTCTTTATTCATCTACTTATTTTTAAGTAGGGTGGGGAGTTTGGTTTTGAAATGCTTCCAGCAGGTTTTACTCCTCACGGACTCACCGAAGCTTGTTACCCTAGGCCTGGTGCACCTGCTCCCATTTGGGGTCCTGGTGGGTCTTGACCTCAAGCGCAAATCTAGCCTGCAGGTGGCCCAGAGACACCGGGCTAAGGACCGGTGCTAATGAGAACACCTAATGGGACTCGCTTTCCACCCAAGGCCCAGAGCTCCGAAAGCAGAGGTGCTGTGTTGCTGCCTCCTTACTGAAGGGCCATCCCTGCTGTGTGGAGGAAGCAGCCCCATGTCCCCTCTAATGCCCCATGGACAGTCACACAGCCCAGCCCGGCAGGGGGACACACACTGCCCTTTGGTTCAGAGGCCAATTTCCCCTGAGACTTCCCAGGCTCCGTGGTAGACCCCAGAGTTCCACAAAGGCTGTTCTGGGGCAAAGAGGTGAGAGGGCTGGTGCTGGGGCCCTGCAGGGACTGGAGTGTCTAGAGAGCATCACCAAACAACCCCAAAGATATTTTTAAGAATTAATGTTGTAATAGTCGAAAGGCTGGACTGCTGTTATGAAGAGGCTGCATTTCCCTGTTGCTGGGGATACAGGTGTCAGCAGGGGTGAATCCCAAGGGGTCAGAGCTAGGTTCATTTGACTCTCTCGACTGGAAAAGCCTTCTTCCAGGGCCTGGCTTTTCAGAAACCTCAGCAGGGTCTGTGTTCTGTTTATCCAGAAAGCTGCAACCATTTCCCTCATCCTACCGATTCCTATCGTCCATCCCCACGTGGTCTAGTCTCAGCACCTCAGGGTACCTACCCTCCCATTCCTCCTTCCTGAACTCCCACACCTCTCCTAGCCTGCACCCCCAAATTTAATACTGTTGTACCAACTGTTTCATAATGCTGTTGGGGCACACATGTTGGTATCATCTCTCCAGCTCTTCTACAAGTTCCTTGAGTTAGAAGATATCTAAGCAGTCCATATGCCCACGTGCCTTAGCTCATGTGGATGCTCAGCAAGACAGCTGCCCACAAATGAGCTCACAGGTAGCCTTCGTCTGCTGGGCTACATTCACCACTGGTGGCTATGACCGTAGTGATCCCACTCAAAGGGGAACACCAGGCTAAAAGACCGTTCAGATCTGGGAACCTCCAGCTTTGTTCTCTGCCGATGACCACAACAGCCTTAAACCCCACATACCTTGCTCGCTTTCAGGATCTCAAACATCAGGGGCAGGCCTTGGGTAACAAGCTCCTCCGTGTATTCCTCCTCCTGAATGGTCTTAAACTCCTTTAACAAGCACTGGATGAGAGGCCTGCGGTGCTGCTGGAAGGCGATCCGCAAAGACTCCAGCCACGTGTGCAGAGTCCACGGGACGCCTGGAGCGGGGAGAGGAGCCAGGGAAGGTAGCAGGGGGCGGGGAGAGAGAGGGGAAAGGCGGAAAACAACCAGAGAAGTAGGCGAGTTTTTATCTGGAAGTTGGCTTTTCCCCAGGACATTACTAAATGACGAGACCAAGGGATTGACTTTCAACGAATAGAACCAGTATAGGTTTTTTCCCAAAGACCTGCAAAAGTTGAAATTAAAGGTCACAATTCAATTCCCTCAGCTATGGGTGTCCATCTCTGCATGCTACTCATATTATTAGGGGCTGCATTTCACAAGATATAATCATCGTGTAGCATATTGGAATTATTATGCACGCTACTTATGCATATTCCATACTTCTGGATTCTGAGTGCATAGGCTGCATCCCCTCTACTTACTGAGGAAAGAAGCTCAGGGGGGAGAAGAGTCTTGCCCAGGATTAAAGAGTGGATGTGCCCAAGGATCTGGAACACATCCATGCCCAGATGAGAGCTTAGAGTTGGTGAAACCCATTGGTGGACTTCACCATTTACAGCTCTGGCTAAGACAGACATTTATACCCGAATAAGAAGACATGGGAGGATATTCCTGCTGCTCCTCTGTGCAAAACAACATTTCCATCAGCAGGTACTTCATCAGGTCTTCCTCCTTTAACAGGGGCCTCTCCAGCAGCTGATTGCTGTAATTTGCCTCTCCCCTCTCATGCAGAGGCACAGACAGAGGAGGACGCGTCTCTCTACTGTTTATAACAAGTAGCCCATTTGGAATCTCGAGCTTCATAATCATGCAAAATAGGCTCCCAGGGCAATAGCACAAACGTTCCACGTACTAACCCCTCCCCATCTTCCCTGGAGAGAGGTCATTTCCAGAACAGCATTAGGAGGCTCCTCCTCAGTCCTCAGCCTGCCTTAATCTGCCACACCCTGTGTTTAGGGACACATGGCTAGGTCCGGCCGCTTCCATGGCAGAGCGAAAGCCAATAGGCTGGTGAAGGCTAGGTTAGCCTTGTTCCCCAGACACATGGAGGAGATGGCTCTGGGCTAGCTCACCCAAGGAAGAGCCAGCCCAACCTTCCTGAGAGTGGCTTTGCCCTCTGAAGCTTAACAGGACTTGTAAGAAAGGGGCACCCTCACCCTAACAACTGCCCAGTGCTGCTTCGTGGAGTTGGGTGCTCTAAAGGCAGTGATTCCTCAACCACTGGGAACCACCTGGGATGATTGTTAAACATAAAGATTTCCAGCCTTTATCCATCCAGACCCTCGACAGCAGAGCCTCTGGGTGTAGGGCCTGGCAATCGGTATTCAGACAAGCTCCCCAAGTGATTTGAATTCCTGACCCAGGGTCCAGTGTTTGGGAATCATGGAAAGATGGTCTGAGGATGGGTCTTTGGGGCAGGCAGGACGCTACTATCTATGGGGACAGTGTGGGCATCTTGGCCTGGAAGTGTTTCGACTGGTAAAGGGGAAGCTCCCTGGGTTCCCTTGTGTGTGTGTACACGTGTGTGCATGTGCATGTTTTGCATGTGTGTGTGTGTGTGCGCATGTGCATGTTCATGTGTGTGTGGACCTAAAGCTGGCGGCACCATGGTGCCCATGGTGGAGGGTGCCCAGACTGACCTATGCTCCTGATATCAATTGTGACATCCACGTAGCCATGCTCAGCGCTGTGATACATGGCCTCCCTCAGGGCCCTCAGTTTGGCCTTGCTGTTGCGGCTGGCGCACAGGGGGGGCGGGGCTGTCTCCGCCAGGTCAGTCCCCTCGGCCAGAATCTCCTCCAGGGACAGGATATCACTCTTCTCCTTCTCTGGCTGGGCGAGCAGTTTGCGGAACACATTCCTGTCAATCATAAACCCAGAGAGGATGACACTCAGAGACGGAAGTGGCTCTGTTGGGGCAGGGCAGGGGCAGGCTGGGGAAGCAGAAGGCCACTAACTTGGGTGGGGGGATGACGAGATCAACAGGTGGCACTTTCAGAGGCCTAACAGTGGGTGCCACATTTTGGGGATGGAGGAGATGATGGGGGCATGACTGGCCTTGTTTCCTTGAGGCAACTTGGAGCTAAGTGATTTCCTCAAAAATCTAGAAGGCTCTAGAACTCTGCGCTTGTCACCATCAGCCTGCCCTTTCTCCAAAGTGAATGTGCTCTGCTCGGGGTTATGTGTAACAAAAGCTGATGATCAGGGGGAAAATTCAGAAGGAGATGTAAAGGGAAGTCACCAAACACGAAAGGTTTTATTATTTTTAAAATGGATTATTTTTACTTCATGACAGCTGACATGACATGCTCTGAGCAAAACCGACCAAGAGTGATGTCTCTCTGTGAGTTTAAAGCTGGCCGGGAGTGGGTAAAATAAAGCATTCTGAGTGGATGTGCGCTGCATGGAGTTGGCTGTCAGCTGGCAGGTAGGGTCGCTCTGGCCAGGCCTGGAGCCTGGACCACCTCACACTGCCTCTGGGCCCCACATCCAGAGAGACAATGGGTCTGGAGTAGGCCTGGGAATCTGCATTTTTAACAAACACCACTCGGGACCTCTGGCTCTGGCCCATCCTAGCCTACCTGTGTCCGTGGGCTGCAGCCTGGCTGAAAGAGTTCATATCACCCTGGGGGGTGGTAGAAATTCCATTCTTGTACATGGTTCCTATCAGGGGATCGGCACCACGCTCCAACAGCAAACTAACCAGCTCAAAATTTCCTGCAAGCCCAGAGAAGGGGGTTTTATAAGAGAATAAAGCAAAAATACAGTCACAGGCACTTCAAGGGCCAGGGTGCGCTGGAGCTTCCTGGCCAGGGTGAGAACCAGCAGCTCTTACCTACAGCAGCTGCCAGCTGGAGGGGCGTTTCCGAGTAGTTCTCCTCGCCGTGCTCCACTGAGCCTTCTACCTTGGCCCCAGCATCTAGGAGGAGCTGCAGAGGAAGAGCGGCCATTGAGACGGTGAGAGGAGATACACTGTGTACAGGCGTCAGGAAAGACTGCTGGGATGGGTGGGATGCCAGTGCTCCTTCCCTCCCTCTGGGTCGGTGACAGCGTGCACAGGCTGGAGGGCGACTGTACCTTGGAGGATGAACTGAGAGTCTCTCATTGCTGCTAGGCTACTCGGAATGTGTTCCATGCATAACAGCATCAGCACCACCTGGGAGCTTGTGGGAAATGCTGACTCTCAGGCCCCACCCAGGTCTACTGAATGAGAGTCCGCATTTTAACAAGATCTCCAGGAGATGTATACATACATCAACATTTCTAGAAGCACTGGGCTAAAGGTCCTTGGCACAGGAATGCTGGAAGACTCCCTTCCTGGGCTGGTTACACAAAGCCTCAGAGGGCACTAGGGTAGCCTCGTAGAACCACAGACTCTCAAGAGTTCTGAAGGACTTTGGGAGCCTCCTGGGGCTCCACCTGGATGGCCCTGAGGACAGTTTAGCAAATGCTAAGGTTTCTGGCCAGCAAGATCAGTTAATAAAGTGGCAGAGTGAACTTCCAGAAGTTTTGCTTCATAAGACTTCATTCTGTGCGTCCCCTGAGATAGCTGGGCTTCCTAAAGAGGTAGGGATTCTGTCCATGCCTGGTCTCATTCACAGTGAATGTGCTGTCAGCACTGCTGATGGAAAATGGGGGAAAAATCTGCTATCTTTACTGCCTACCTAGGGCTCCCTGAGGGCACGGCCATGGGGGAGCCACCTACTTGGCACTCCGTGATCGCTGGCCCTGCGGCAGGGTGGTGGCCTGACTTCTGTGTAGCTTTGCTTGGCTGCTTACTGTTCCCATTCCTGATTGAAGGGTCGGGAATGTCCTTGCATGTTAAGGAATGACATCTGTGTCCACCAGACCACCATCCGACCCCTTCTTTCTTAGTTTCCTCTACCAGGAGTGGACTGGGCATAGTGTTCTATAGGCAGAAGCCAGCTCTCAGAGTGACACGTCACACCGTCAGCCTCCTGAAACATCACTTGGGATCTGTTCTAAGGATTCTCATGACCCAGGAAACAACAAAGGATTCCCATTAAATTCCAGCATTGCAGAGCTGTCCCTGCTCTGCATGGAATCAAGAGGCATGGACCACACAAAAGGGGGTGAGTTCCTGATGTGCCCAAAGCTCAGCACTCACTATAGGACCAGGTGCAGTCATGAACTTGGATGCTGATCTCTCTTTTCTGATGAAGTAAAGATCAAGCTTATGATTTAGAATGTACTGTATGGCTGTTCACTGAACACCAACTCTATAACAGCCAGAAAAAGTACAAGCAATACACATTTATATGCCCAAAAGACCTCCAATGAGGACATGTCACTGTGCTTGGAGCTGTTTCAGAAGACACATGGCCAAGGCCCTACTCTAGACCTCCTGGACCTGATTCTCAAGAAGTGGGATCCAAGCAAGTGTCTTTTGGAAACACTCCCTCGATGTCTTGGATGCTTCTTCCCACTGGCTGGAAACCAATGGATTCTACACAAACACCAGGGGTCACACCTAAGGGAAGGTTCTAAGGTATCAATAGCAACCAAGTCTCATGTTCATATTGCGACCGGCAAAATGAACAAATCCACAAAAACAGCTGAAGCCCCACCCCAGAGCAACCAGGAAGAACTTCATGGGTCTGTCACTCTGTGTGTGAGGCTGTGTGTGGATATGTGATCATTTCATATTGGTTAAAGCCTGGCCATATAGATCATTACATATAATGTTTGTATTCACATGATATGAATATGCTACATTGAATTGCAGTTAACCAATATGAATGTCTTAGAGAATATGCATGCTGGGAGAGGTATAGATGTGTGTTATGGAAGAGGTAAAATCAAAGGTCAGATGTGGATAGGGAAATACGTTAATACCTGAACTACAGGAATATGTCCATGCAACACAGCAAAAGTCAGAGCCGTCCAATGGCGGGTCTCGGGGTGGACGGATGGATATTTATGAGGAGTACTGACAACCTATAAACAAATTGAAGTTATTTTCAAAATGTGACCTTCACAATACTTTGGCTAGCAAATTTGACGTATCTGTGACTGGGCACATGGGCTAGAGATGGACAAAAAGACATCCTGGAAGATGCCTTGGGAAGAGCTAGTGATACAGGGCAGGGATTTTCCACTGCTGGATGCTCCAAACACCTCTCACCAAAGCCGTGGATCTGTCCTGCTTGTGTTTGTAAGAACAGAGACCAAAGCAATTCCCCAAAGGCAGGACACTGGAAGTCCGTGTTTTGGAGATTTTACCCTTGAAGGCAATGAGAAAATGTCTCAGTGACTTTATGTCCTCTGTGCATAAGAAGGACTCCTTCGCTTCTCCTCTGAAGGGAAGTAATGGATGATTCTGATCGCCTCTCAGGGGCTTTGGAGAAGCTGTAATGGCGGTTACAATGAGCTAGCTTTCTGGCCTATCTCCTTCTTCTTTCTACCTAGCAGAGGGTGGTGGTTCTGGGAGCTACAGGATGTCAGAGAGCATGAGATGCCATTACCATGCCATCCACACTTTTAAGAGAGATTCTCAGTGGTGGCAAACCCCAGGCAAGGGATGGTCTGCTTTCAGCTTTCAAGCCAGGGAAGTCCATCACTCGTCTGATGGAGGAATTTCACCATCTGATCACAGCTGGCCCCACCCTGTTCTCATTTCACTCTTCTGCTGGCTTCCTAGTTGACAAGGACCCTCTTGCACTACCGAAATATGAGCACAAACTTTCCCAGGACACATCATGAATGAACAATCTGAGATTGGTCTTTCAGGATGGGGGCCTAAAAACACTCCAGGCCAAGAGAGAAGAGACAGGGCAGCTGAAGGCTAGGGTCTTGCAAGATCAGCACCCACATGGAGCTTTTCTCCCAAACACTCCTGGGGTCATGTAACCTCAATGCCTGCTTCACTCAGAGCAGTTTGGTTCACTAAGCATCCATCGGAGGAAGGCCTGAGCTGAGATCCGTGGGATGGGCTAGAGAGGACCCGAGAATGCCCCAGAACCCAATGCTGAGGACCCCTTGCGTGGGTCTGCATGGTGCTTAAGGATTCACAGCAGGAGGGAAAATCCCCACAGGTTCCAAAGTTATAGGATCCAAAATGATTCTGGATCCAAAACTATGTCTATTGTCTGCTTTCCTCAGATAAATATAAAACTCACATTAAAAAAACACACACACAGAGTACTGAGACTGCACGGGCATCTAATTTTGAACTGAAAAGGTTTCCCAGAGTTGCTGAATTACGATTTCAGCCTGTCAATCTCTTTGCTGCCTGATACTGCCAATATCCTGCCACCAGGGAGAGCAGGTCTTCAGGCAGCATAGAACATGGTAAAAAAGTGATATTTCACCTATGACGAGGTTGGGGTGTGGGTGGAGGGACCAATATTAACTGAGTTCCAAACCTACTCTCTATATCCCTTGTGACAACTACATGAGATGGGTGCGATTATTTTCCCATTCTGCAGATTGGGAGAGAAAAAAGGTTAAGGCACTTGCCCAAGCACAAAAGCAAGCCACCATGGCAGCGGTGGTATCAGAACTTGAACCCAAATCTGTCAGATTCTAAGGCCAGTGTTGCAAGGGGGAGGGGAGGGTTTCTGGGGGGAAATGCTTTCCACCAGAACACATTGTCTCAGGGAAGCTCTGAGATTAGCTTTAAGATCTGTCAACTCAGCCAACAAAGTGAGCCAAAGAGGGTTTGGAGGGGAAGCGTGGAGGATCTGCGGGAGGAAGACTTCAGCTTAGGGATTGAGTCAGTGCCTCCTTCGCTGTGTGTTAAGTGGAAAGAGAGGGCTGATGGCTCAGGAGTGCTCCTTCTGCCCCATCCTAGAAGAAATTGATCAGCTGTGGGAATCAGGAACTCTGGAAATCAGGACTGCTGAGCCAAGAAAAAGCCAATGCTCCTTGCAGCTATGTTGGTTGTTTTTAAACATAACATACATGTAGGCAGCTCCTTGGGGTTTGGTTGGGCTGGGGGCCTCAGGATGGACAAAATCTGTCAGGTGGTCTCACCAGGGCCACAGCAACTAAAAGAACACAGGAAAGAGCTATCTGTTGCACTATGCACCCTCAGCGGCAGCTCTTGGGAGAAAAAGCCCCCCTTTCTTGCTCGCCTTCCCCTGGGGACTGCCGGCCGAGGGGCCCTGCCGGCCTCTGCAGCCTCACCTCCACATTCAGGTCAGCTCCGGCATCCAGCAGCATCTGAACCATCGCCTCGTCCCCACGGACGCAGGCATACATCAGGGGAGTCATGCCCTGCGGTGAGTTAAAAACCAGAGAACGGAGAACGTTTACAAGGTGGCTGTGGTCAGTCAACAATAACAAATGGAAAATCTTACTTGTGTTTTGGAGGCCATGCTTGTGCTCCGGCATGACAAAAATAAATGTGCAGCCCTGTGACTCATAAGGTCACAACCCTCCACATGTGGAAACCAAAACAGAGGCAACGAAGGAGCCTCCACGGCCTTTTCAGCATTTATCTTTCCTTGCCTTGGAGGATTTTTGTTCGTTTGTCTGTCTTAGGGTGCAACAGACCCAAGGGTGTTTGCTAAACACTTAAAGCTCTTAGGAACTTTCTAGATTGATTCTGCAATATCAGCTCTAAGCTATCTCATTGGTAAACACCATTTATCTGACATTTTCTCTTTCACAATATGACAGTGTCATCTTTGCTCTATAAAAGCTGCTGGTCAGCATCAAGGAAATTGAATGCCTCTGAGCATGTGGCGTTGCCCATCACTGACATCTGGTTTGACATGGTCATTTGCAAGCAAAAGACAAGCAAATGAGGAATGGCCTTCAGGAATACCAGATTCACCAATGACTCTTGCTTCTATAAACGAAGCATCACAACCAACAGAAGGAAAGGATGGATTTTCAATAACCAGTGTCACAAAGTCGGTTATTTGGGAAAACATCCAAATTAGAGACTTTTCTCACACCACACATCAAAATCATTTCTAGTTTGATTAGAGATATACAGGAAAAATTAAAACCGTAAAAGATATCTAACTGGTTTGTGAATCTATTTCTAGGCATAAAAGGAATGGAAGAAATCACAAATGAAAATCATTACAGCCTTGAGGACATATAATTGAAAACATTATAAGCAAAATCAAAAGGTAAACAATGAATTGAGGCATATTTATCACATTATAACAAAGGATTATGTGCCTAATATGTAAACAGCGCTCCTGAATAAAGAAGAAAAACAGTAAAGCTCTGATGAAAAACAGGCAAAAGATAAGCAGAAGAGTAATAGTGAGCACACATAGCTGGAGGGTGTATAAAAGGAAACAAAAGTTCTGGGAAAGTAATTTAAGATTGAGAACCTTAAGAAAAGCTGGTGCATTTGAGCCAATATTTGCATTTTAAAAATTTCCCTAATGAAATAATCACAGATTTGAACAAAGACTCGTGTAAATATGTTTAGCCTAGCATTATTAATAAAAGTAATTTGAAACAACCTAAATTTCCAACAATTGAGGCCTGGTCAATGAATAAATAATAATGACCATTTTGTGTATCCATTAGAAGTGATTTTAAAAAAAGACATTGGGCCCAGTGGCTCATGCCTGTAATCCCAGCATTTTGGGGGGCCAAGGTGGGAGGATTCCTTGAGGCCAAGAGTTTGAGACCAGCCTGGGCAGTGTAGCGAGACCGTGTCTCTATAAAAAATATAAAAATAAGCCAAGTGTGGTGGTGCACACCTGTAGTCCCAGCTCCTCAGGAGGCTGAGGCAGGAGGATCTCTTGAGCCTAAGAGTTCAAGGCCAGCCTGGACAACATAATGGGATCTCATCTCTTAAAAAAAAAAGAATATTCAACAATATTGCAAAGTAACCTTAATATAAAATATTGAAAAGGGCAAGGTGTAATAAATCACTGGGGTTTTAAAAAGAATATAAATATACATGTATGTCTGTGTTTGTGTGTGTGTGTATTAGAGCTCCTTGGTGTTGCTCAGGAAAATTATTATAGCTGTAGTTAAATAAATAGTCCCTGTCATTCCCTCTCTGGAATTCACTGCATGAGCTGCCATGTGAGAAGCAGCCCCATCTGTCCCTTGTGACTTTCCATGTGAGACTCACATTTATAACTGCTGTTTGTTTTCTCTTTCCATGACGGTTCACCACACAAGGTGTCTCCCTGACTGCTGGGCCCACATGTCTCTCACTGTACCTCAGTTTCAGGAGTTAGGGGGCATAGCTGCCTATCTCTGAGGCGCCTCCTAGGGTCCCCAGAATGACTTTTGTGTATCTTAAACATGCCCTAAAAGTTTGATGAAATCTGTCTGGGCTTGTCCTGTGCAGGAACAGACAGACAAGCAGAGAACTAATTTTAACCACGATGGAAGAAAGACTTGAAGGACAGATACTAAATATAAATGATGGTTACATGGTGATGGCATTATTTCCTTTCTGGAATGGGCCTATTTTTCCTCTCTTTTCCATTTCAGCTGCAATGATCATGTGCTACTTCTATAAAGATGAACCACAGTATTTTTATAAGATATTTTAAAAACTGAAGAAAAACACAAGCAAGCAAGCAATCTAAGCCGTCAGCAGGGGGAGCCTCTGCCCAGCGCCTGCGGTGGGGATTCACCGGCGGTCTCTGTTCTTGCCGGGGTGATGCACATGGAGGAGGTGGGGAGCCTGTTCAGACCCTCGGACCTTGTACCTGTTCGCTCATGGTGTTGATCCCATCGGGCCCCAGCAGAGACACCGCCTGCTTCACCAGGTCTGTTCGTCCACAGTTCAGCATCCGGAAACCCAGGTCCTGCTTAAACTTGGCTTCGATGGCCACCGCATCCAGCTTTCGAGATGCACAAAAGCAGTCGTCGGCCCTAAGGAAGGGAAGAGACATCATGCGGGTACAGCGGCTTCCCAGAGGGGCACAGGGGCAAACTCCGCAGGAAGCACCCTGGGACATTGCATTTGCTTTTCATGTAAATTGCCTGTTCCTAGGCTCCAATTAAAATGATTGCCTCCGGATGTCTCTTGATCCTTTGTCCTTTATGACTGCTGTGAATCTGTCTAGTCTCCCGTGTGCTCCCATAGCATACTGAGCTAAGTCACATAACGACTAATACGTATTGAATATTTACTATGGACTAGGCACTCTTGCTAAGCTCTTTGCATGAATTAATTCATTGAATCCCCACATAACCCAAGAGGTAAATCCTATGAACCCTCTTTTACCCATGGGGAAACAGACACAGATAAGGGCCCTGCCCAAGGCTACACAGTGTGAAAGCAGTGGAGCTAGGATTTGAACCCAGGTGGTCTGTGTGGAGAGCTGGCCTGTTTATCTACCATCCCCCTGTCCTGCAATCACAGGATTTAACTATTTGCCTGTTTATTTGTTGGACTGCCTGCTCTAGGCTGGGGACTTCTGAGAGCAAGGGCCTTGTCTGGTGAGCCTCTCCATCCCAGGGCCTGAGAGGGCAAAGCACACAGAGGTTAATGGGAGCTGAATGAACACAGACTGGGTGGATTCTCTGCTTTCAAAGCAGTCTCAGGACAGAGAACCGGCAAGATCAAACAGGAATATAAATGGCAAGGTGCATGGGAATTTGTCATCCAGCCAGCCCAGGGCATCAAGAAAGAGGTTAGGGAAGGGTGGGGAGGAAGATCAATGGAATCGAGAAGGTGCTACAAATTCTGCTTGTAAAGGATGTTAATTCCTTCTCACAAGGAACTGATCAATTAATTATTAAATCAAATCACTAAGCATTTATTGAATACCTGTTTGTGCTAAGCTCTGTTCTAGGTGCTGAAAACACAAAGTAAACATGTCACCATCCCTGCCCTTGGGGCCCCACTGCCTGGAAAGGGAGAGGACACAGCCATGGGTTGTTATAATTCAATGTGGCAAATGCAAGGATTGAGGGGTCAGAGGCACGCACTGTTGCAGAACACATGCGCTGCAGGAGTGCAAGGAAGTGGCCAGGCAGAGACTAGTGGATCCAGCAAGGCTTCCTGGGGAGATGACCATTGGGCTATCTGTGTCTTTTATTTTATTATTTTTGAGGCAGGGTCTTGCTCTGTCACCCAGGCTAGAATGCAGTGATGCAATCATAGCTCACTGCAGCCTCAGACTCCTGAGCTCAAGTGATCTTCCTGCCTTACTTACCCCAGTAGCTGAGACTACGGGGCTGCATCACCACACCCAGCTCATCAAAAAAATTTTTTGTAAAGACAGGGTCTTGTTATGTTGCCCAGGCTGCTCTCGAACTCCTGGCCTCAAGCAATTCTCCCGCCTTGGCCTTTCAAAGTGCTGGAATTACAAGCATGAGCAACTGTACCTGGCTTGTGTCTTAACTCAGAAGATAGGAGAAGAGAGAGCAGAAAAGCTTTGAGCAGGGTGAGTATGGGCAAAAATATGGTGTTGAGACATGCAGGCTGTGTGAGGGTAACCATGGAGGTTTCAGTGTTTCTGGGGCATAAACTTCTAGGCAGAAGCTGAGGTAAGCAGGGCCTAGAGGACCTGTGACGTAGTCCTTAAGGCTTCAGACTTTATCTTTAAAAGCCGGAGGGGAGTGATATGGTTGGATGGCCAACCGTAGGAGAGGATGGAGGGTGGGCCTGAGCCAACCCTAGAGGCCGGGAGATGTGATAGAGCCAACTGAACCAGATGAGTGGACAGAAACCACTGCCAAAGTGTGAAGTGACCAGGGGCTGAGTTGAGACGGTGGCTACTGGGATGGAGCAGAGGGCGCAGACTCTGACTTCTCCATGTGTGCCTGCCCGCCTCAGATATGCACCACCCTTGCCCAGAGGCAGGTGTGTCAGCCAGAGTCAGAGCTGTCCCAGACCCCTCACACTCCCCCTGCTTGCTGACTCAGGGGGCGGGAACTAAGGGGAGGAGCCAGGTGTTCGAGATTCCTGGTTCTGTTCCTGCCTCTAATGAACCCACTTTGTGGTGGAAGTAAGGGTGAAGTTTGTGAGGAACGAGACGGGGCCATTGTCCAAGGTTTATGGCGCTGAGACTCCTGAGCACCTGAGGAGTGAACGACCACAAGAGCCCCAAGAAGTGGATGCGATGTGTGTGCCCCTGGCCTGTCCCTGGGTTCCTGACACATCACTCATCTCTGCAGAGGAGCCTTGGTCTGAAAGCTATTCCGGAATGGGAATCCAGGGGTAGGAGATGCTTTGGCTCTAGATGCTAGACATGAAGCGTTTGCTTCTGGCCACCAGGGGGAGCTGCTGGGATGCAGACGGACTCCAAAGACCGGAGCCAGAAGCCTGGCGTTGAGATGGGGGGTCAGATCTGCACACCTGTCTCAGGACCTAAACGTCAGGCCAGGCCTCCAAGGGCCTATTTGTAGGCGAGCCCTGGGAGGGACAACGAAAGGCACTTAGGGGCCCAGAGTTGATCAGAACCTGGACTCCAGGATTAAGGCCTTTTCATGGCAGGTGGGAAAGTCAAGAACACCCCAATGCTGTTGGAAGGCTCCCCAGGGAAGACAGAGGGTTGCCCCGGCAGTGGGGGAGGGCTGGCTGGAGGACCGGGGCCTGGCTTCAGTCTATGGCATCAGCATCCGAGACCCGAGCTTCTAGGGCACAGAACGTGGCTGAGCCATAGAACTTCTTGGCCCAGCTTATGGGGGCCTTGAACGTGGCTCTCCTACAGCTAGGGTTACCAGATTTAGCAAATAAAAATACTTGAGAAATATTTCACGGGACACACTTATACTAAAAACATTATCCATTGTTTATCTGAAACTGAAATTTAACTGGGTGTCTTGACTTTTATCTGGGAGAGGCCAGAGACTAGGGGCCCAGAAAGAACACAAGGAGAAACCATGGATCCTTCCAGAATGTAAACACAGCATCTATCTCCAGGGGAGGAGGGGGGACCCTTGCTGCAGCTGTGGGCTTCATCCAAGGGACCAATGATCCCTAAACAATGGGTAAGGAAGGAGCTTCAGGCAAAATGAACATGACAGAGGGAGGCGGGCCAGAGTAAGAGAGCAAGGTCCCAGAGCACACATCACAGAGGCTTCTGGGAGAGGTGTGCACGGGTCTGGGTGTGTCGTGCTGAAAAGTCTGCACCCTTGATTGGGGTTGTGTGTGTGCAAATCTCAGGGAGGTATCAGATTTGACTCACTATAGAGAAAATCTTTTTTCTCACATACCACTATCCAATTCTGGAAGAGGCTCCTTTGTGAAAGCAAGACCTCCTTTCTTGGGAGCAAAGATGCTGTAAATTATTGTCACAGAAAGACACCCATTGGAGTTTCTTCTTTTTTGTCTAAGTTCCTTCTGATATCCTTCATGCTTGATGGATTCAATCAAATATGCATTTTTGCATGAAAAATATGCATTCTTCATTCCATATGACTGGATAAACGTTACTGGGCACCTATGATATGCTGGGCCCCACACTACGGGGCTACAAAGGTGGGAGAGACACAGACCCTGTGTTCACAGAGCTCATAGACTCATAAATGAATAATTCCAAGAACATCAGGAGAAGGGTTTACCAGCTATCGAGGTACTTGATTTTAATTAGAAAGAGACAAATGGCAAGAAAATTACCGTAGCTAAGATGATGATAATTGTTATTACAGGAAGCTGACATTTACTGAATTCTCACTATTGAAATGTAAGCTCTTTCTATGTATGAACTCAAACCATCACAACAAGTCCTGATGTAGGTAGGAGCTGCTGGAAGCCCCACTCCACAGATGAGGAAACTTTAAGAAAACTGTCCAAGTCACAGAGCTAGTAAGTGGTGAGCCAGGTTTTGACCTGACCCCCCATCCTGCCCTCTTCAGTGGGACCTGGCCCTCTCCCTCCACCATGCCTATGACTCCACACATATAGCTGCCTACTTGAGCTCAGCTACGGATGGCTCTCAGAACCTCAAATTTAGCAGGTCCCAAATGGAACTTTTCATTAACACACCTATCCCCTCCCTCCAAACTTGTCCCTCAGTCATCCCATCTCAGTAAACAGCACCACTGTCCACCCAGGCACTAAGGCTAGAACCTTTTCTCATGCCCATTATCCATTCCATTAGCTGTTGGTTTTGCCAGTGAAATCCCAAATCCATCCACTTCTCTCCACCTCTGCTGCCCCACCTGGGTCTCAAAGACCAGTATCCATCTCTGAGATACCCAGTTACTGCCACAGCCTCCTAGCTGGTCTTCCTGCTTTCATTCTCCCCATCCAAACCAGTCTCTTACACAAGGTCAGAGTGAGCTTAACACATAAATAGAACCATGTTATGCCCCTGCTTAAAACCTTCCACTGCCTTCCAGTGTACTGGGGATAAAGCCCAGCTCTCCCGGTGGGGCCTGCTGAGCTCTACAGGCTCCCCCTTCCCAGCTTCTCTCCCTCCTTCACTCTGCAACAGCGACTCTCCTCTTTCTTCTGACCCTTCAAGAGGCAGTGGCTTTCCTGCCTAGAGGACTCAGCTCCTGCGGTTCCCTCTCCCTGGAAGGTTCTTCCCCTGGCTCTCTGCAGGACACCTCTGACACGTCCATCCAAGCCAGGGCTCTCCAGGCCAATTTTGTTTGTCTCCTTGTTAGCATTTTTCACAGTTTGTGACTATTTTATTTACTTAAAAAATGTTTGTTTTTTCCAATAGCATGCCAGCCTCCGAGGGGCTGGACCACATCTATCTTGTTGTCTATTGTATACCCATCAGTGCCTGACACATACTGTGCCAATGGATAGGTGAGACATGCATGATCTACCATTCATTCTTTTAAAAAAATCAATTACATTTTAATTAACCATTAAGCATGGTGTGTATTTATGGTGCACCACATGAATACACTGTGGTATGGCTAAATCAAGCTAATTACCATATGCATTACTTACCTCACATATTTATTTATTTATGGTGAGATCATGTGGTGTTTTTCTTTCCGTGCCTGGATTATTTTATGTAACATAATGTCCTCCAGGTTTATCGACTTTGTCACAAATGACAGGATTTCCTTCTTTTTTTTAAGACTGAATAGTAATTCCACTGTGCATATATACCACATTTTCTTTATCCATTCATCTGTTGATAGGCAGGTTGATTCCATATTTTGGCAATTGTGAAGAGTGCTGCAATAAACATAGGAGCGTGGATATCTCTCTGATATACTGATTTCATTTCCTTTGGATATATAGCCAGTGATGGGATTCCTGGATCTTATAGTAGTTCTATTTTTAATTTTTTGAGGAACTTCCATACTGTTTTCCATAATGGCTGTAATAATTTACATTCCCACCAGCAGTGTACGAGGGTTCCTTTTCTTGACACCCTTGCCAACACTTTTATATTTCATCTTTTTGATAATAGCCATTCTAACAGATGTGAAGCGATATCTTATTGTAGTTTTAATTTGCATTCCCTGATGATTAGCGATATTGAGCATTTTTTCATATAGCTGTTGGCCATTTATATGTCTTTGAGAAATGACATGTTTAGGACCTTGGCTCATTATTTTTTTTTCTCTCTGTTGTCCATGCTGGAGTGCAGTGGTGCGATCTCAGCTCACTGCAGCCTCTGCCTCCCAGGTTCAAGTGACTCTCATGCCTCAGCCACCTGAGTAGCTGGGATTACAGGCATGCATCAGCATGCCCAGCTAATTTTTGTATTTTTAGTAGAGATGGAGTTTCTCTACGTTGGCCAGGCTGATCTCAAACTCGAGCTCAAGTGACCTGCCTGCTTCGGCCTCCCAAAGTGCCACCGCGCCTGGCCTTCACTCATTTTTTTTGAGGTGGAGTCTCACTCTGTCGCCCAGGCTGGAGTGCAGTGGCGTGATCTCAGCTCACTGCAAGCTCTGCCTCCCGGGTTCACGCCATTCTCCTGCCTCAGCCTCCTGAGTAGCTGGGACTACAGGTGCCCACCATCACACCTGGCTAATTTTTTTGTATTTTTAGTAGAGATGGGGTTTCACCATGTTAGCCAGGATGGTCTCAATCTCCTGACCTTGTGATCCGCCTGCCTCGGCCTCCCAAAGTGCTGGGATTACAGGCGTGAGCCACCACACCCGGCCCTCACTCATTTTTTAATCGGATAATTTCCTTGCTATTGAGTTGCTTGAGTTCCTGATATATTTTGGATATTAACCCCACATCAGATGTATGATTTGCAAGTATTTTCTCCCATTCCATAAGTTGTCTCTTCACCCTGTTGATTGTTTCCTTTGCTGTGCAGAAGCTCTTTAATTTGATGCAATCCCATTTGTCTATTTTTGCTTTTGTTGCCTGTACTTTTGGAGTCATCACCAAAAAAATCATTGCCCAGGCCAATGTTATGCAAATCTCCATCTGTGTTTTCTAGTGGTTTTACAGTTTCAGGTCTTACATTTTGAGCTGATTTGTGTATATGGATGACATAAGGTTCTAATTTCATTCTTCTGCATGTGGATATCTAGTTTCCCCAAAACCTTTTACTGAAGAGAGTGTCCTTTGCCATTGTGTGGTCTTCATTCTTGAAAGCAGGCCCCAGAAGGCATCTGTTTATCAATAATCCCTTGGTCATCCAAAATAAATAATAAATAATGGTTCTGGTTACTGAATCTTACCAGCTAAGTCAGGCAAGCGAACTAGAGCAGGTAAGAAACATTTTCCATAAAAATCTACGACAACTGTGGCTTTCTGTTCAACCTGATTTGTCAGAAATGTTTAACTCTGCAAAAAAACATTCCTGTAGCATATCTGTAAATGTGGCTGAGAGCCCCATACAGTCTTTCCAGAAAGTTCCTGAAGGATCTCCACCACTGTAAACCCACATGTCCCTCCGTGGCCTGGACAAATAAGTGTGCCCTCTTGAGTGCCTGACTTATTTATGCAGAAATCTGTTCAGCTGGTCACCTGGGGCATCACTAGAAGGCAACCAGCTTTATGGTTTTCCCTTCAAGCGGCTTTCAATGATGCAGTAAAAAATCTGATCAATTTAAGTGAGAGGGTAGCTACCGAGGTGGTCAATTTCTCTGATTCTCAAGTGCCCCAGCCCCGAGAGATAGGCTCAATATCTTCCACCACTTCAGGGACATGACTTTAGAAGGATGTTTTCCAGGAAGCCTGCAGGCCTGAAGACAGCAAGCGATGGCGTTGCTTTCTCTCTCTTGGGAAGGAGGCGGCACCGAGGCGGGCAGTTAATGCATTCTGCTGATCTCTGGATGCTTTGTGAGTGCCACATGCAAGCTGGTGAGGCCCTGGACATCTTTATGCATTTATTATGTTTTAAAGCTAGCATAGAAATTATGAGCATAAACTCTGGTATCTCAAATCCCAAGTCTGCTACTTGGCAGTTGAGTGATCTTGGGGCCAGTTACATAACCACTTTGTTGCTCAGTTTTCTCATCTGTACAGTGAACTTAGTAATACCTTCTTTACAGGATTTTGGATATGAATTAAATGAGATAATTTGTGTATAGTGCTTAGCAGAGTACTGCATTCAGCACACAGCTCTCATTAAGTGTCAGAGATCGCCTATGATGATCATTAAATAAATTACAAAGCAAAGTGCAGACTTTGGAAAGAATATACTGTATTTGGAAGAAGCAAATACACAGACACAGAGACTACAGTCCAAGTGTTTTTTAAGGTCTCAAATTAGATATCACATCTAACAAATACCACCAGAATCACAGTAGACCTTACCCAGTGGGGAAAGCCTGGCCCCCAGGAAGGCTGTCATCCCTGTCCATCATGGTTTTGCGAGTGATAGCAGAGGCTGGGGAGGGAGTCAGTGCTAGATGAATGCAGTTTCTGGAATAGTTCAGAGCCCCTTAGGGTGCCGTGGGCCTACCCTACCAGGCTCATGGCCCTCCTTTTTCTCTCCGATTCCAAGGACCAATCCTGACCTCACTGTTGCTAGAAGGTAACCGGGAGCTCCCAGGTTCCCTGAGAGTATTACTCTAGCTCTGTTAAGCCCACCCCCGAGGATCTGGGCTCAGAGGCCAGGCCGCCTGGGTTCATCCCTTGGCTGTGCCCTCACTCACCAGGCAACCTGGCACAGCTTTAATTTCATTTTGTTTTCTTATATGTAAAATGGGAACACTAATCTTACTTAACATGCTTTATTAACAAATACTTACATAGCACTTCCTATTTATCAGGCATATTGTAAGCTTTTTACAAATACGAACTTGTTTAATCCTCATAATAACCCTATGATGAAGGCATTATTATTTTAAATTTATTTCACAGATAAGGAAAATGGGGCACAGAGGGGTTAATCAACTTGCTCATTGTCACACAGCTGAGTAGGAGTCAGGATCTGAACCCAGCAGTCTGGCTCCATAGTCCATCCTGCTGATCACTCTGCATGGCCCAGTTCTTTACTGATGTGCTGCCAAACACTGGGCTGCTGCGGCTTGGAAGCACAGGCTTCCAAAGGGATTCCTCATACTATGACTCTGGGATCCTGTACCGCAAAAGGCCCGAGCAGCCCCAATAACCATGATCAGTTATAGAAACACCACCCTTTATTACATGCTTATTGTGTTTCACACACGGTGCTAAATAGCCAATTTTCACTACTTCAATGGATCCTCTCTTGGGAGGAGATCATCATCATTATTCATATTCTACCAGCAAGGAAACTGAGGTGAAGATCTGAGTGTCTGAATCCAAAGCCTTTGCCCTCACAGAGGCAGGAGAGGCTGGTGCCGAAGACCAAAATTCACATCCCATTACTTACTTGCTTACATTACTTACTTACTTACTTGCTTACATTACTTACTTACTTGCTCACATTACTTACATTACTTACTTACATTACTTGCTTACATTACTTGCTTACATTACTTACTTCACATCCCATTACTTACTTGCTAAGGGATCTTGGGCAGGTGAAAAAAACTCTCTAAGCCTCAGTCTCCCCCTCTGCAAAACAGGGATGATGATAATAGTCTTCACTGTCTACATCTGCAATGAGGTTTAAAAGAGATAATTCTTTTGAACCACTTAGCACGGTGTGTGATGATAATAATTGCCTAATACATGGAATGCGTAATTCATTGCTATGATTTTATAATTGCAGGTCCTCTCTCCAGGGATTTAATCAGGCCATCTGGACACCACCTCCCCCCACCCCCCATCATCCTTCAGCCACACAATCCTCCAATCCCAGGGCAGGTCTTTCCTTGCTGCCAAGGCCTTTTCCAATTGTTCTAGAGCCTGGTCCCTCTGATCCCAGCCCTCCCTGTGGCCTGTCACTTGCCGGGCCTCATGAGAGCTCTGCCGTGGCTCCGGTGGCTTCTCACTTCCCTGCGCATGTGTTTCTGTTCTCATTCATCTGGGTCTCACCAGCAGGTTGGCAATCTGTGACACAGCAAATTCCAAGGCTCCTCTCCAAGGCAGCAGCCATCTGCCTGGGGAGCTGCGAGAGAGGAAAAGTCACTTTTCCTTGCTCACATGGAAGATTCCTGAAGCCCACCATTGGAAGGTGCAGGCTGAGGTGTTTGGCTGTTGTGGGGATAAATATGAGAGGATGCAGCCCAGTTCTGGTGCTTGGGCCCCTGGGAATTGTGGTTTGGGTTACACTATGGTTCCATCCAGCAGTCAGATTAGTTGTCTTGGAAGAGAGCAAAGATAATAACAATAACCAAAGGCACAGTAAACATTTATAAACAGCTTTCCTAACACACTATAGTTAATATCATAATCATGACTGGCATTTATAGACAGCTTTTCATTTGTTAAGTATTTCACGTATAATAGCTCACTTAAATCTTCAAAATAATCTCATAAACTGTGGACTGTTATGCTCATTTTACAGAAGAAAAATTGCGGCATCGAGGTTGCATATCGGTTGCTCAAGGTCGCACAGCTTGTAGGTGATGGAGCTGGCACTCAACCCAGGCATCCTGACTCCTCAGCTCATACCTGTATCTTGCTTAAACCTTCAGGAACCCCAAAAGGTAAGCTTTCATGTCCCCGTTTTACAGATGAGGAAACAGAGACTCAGAGGAATTACATATCTGGCCCTACAGTCACTCAGCTCCTTAGACTTCAATTTCAACCCAGATGTGTCTCATTCCAAAGTCCAGGCTCAAGTAAGACCTGTGTTTGTGGGTGAATGCCCATACTCCATCCCAGCCCATTCCACAGAATTCGACATTACTGAATATCTACTCTGTGCCACACACTGGGGATCCAGAGAGGCCAATAGGATGTGATTTCTGCTCTGGAGAACCTCAGAGTCTCAGGGAAATACCATCACTCATTCATTCATACAGACTTTTTTTTGGCTTTTATTATTATTTTTAATTGGCACATAATAATTCACACATGCATATTTATTGGGCTCCAGTATTGGCCAGGCACTGGATTAGGTGCTGTAATACAAGAGCAAATGAGTCAGAGAGGGGCCCCAGCCTCACAAGGCTGTCGTGGAAAAGGAAGTTAAGTGAGCTGTTTGGCTACACAGGTAATGACATAATTGAAAATGAAGGTACCTGGGGGGAGAAATGAAAGTACAACACTAACTCAAAATAGTAATTAAGGACCAAGTCGCCAGCCTTTCATATTCCTCTGTGGGCATAACAGAGATGGATGGTACCCAGTAGACAATAATGCTGATTTCACTTGTCTGGATACTCAGGACATCACTGAAGGGCGGCAGGGAACTGCTGGAGTTGAAATGCATGTGGACACAGCACATGTCCTTGCTGTGTTACCTTCAGCAAACTATCCCATCTGTGGCTATGCTTCCACTTTCTCATCTATTAAATGGGGAGAACAGTACATACGTGTTAAGATTTTGGTGAGGTTGAAGTGAGATCATACACATGAATCTGCTTTTGTTAGGCTGGGGCACTGTTTATGGACATGCACAGAGAAAAGTGGGATGTGTAATACTCATATAAACTAGGAATATCTAGATGACCTGGACCTAGGCAGCCATCTGAAATGCAGGAGAAACACTCCAGGCAGTCAACACCCCAACACCTGTTCAGGATCTCTGGGGAATTTCATGGTGGTCTTGAAACAACACCTAAACCAAAGATGGCAGACAGGGTTCAACTTGTACATCGACTCTGATTCACAGCTATGGTTGACTGGAGGATGGTGTCAAAGGGGATTCTGAGGCCATGTCCAGACCTATCCAGGAAGGAGGAACACCCAGACCCTTGAGAACAGTTCTGAAAGCAATGGGTAATGCAGGAGCAGAGACAGGATAAGGGCCCAGATGAATGTGGTTGTATCATGGCTGTATCACCCATTAGCTGTGTGACTTTGGACAAATCACATTTCTTCTAACAGCTTTAGTTTCCTTGTCTGTAAAATGGGAATGTTAGGCTAGTTAAGCTCTTGGGTACCTCCAAGCGTGGACATTCCCTGAGTTTATTACATGTCTTCTGGTACTCATGAACCATTCTTTACTGTGTAATAGCTTTTCTCCCTTACTGTATCCCAACATATTAGCTTCTCTGTTTTTGCTCTTATTTCATGCAAACATTTATTCCTGTGGCCAAGAAGATCACCTGGGAAAGAAATGTGTGGCAATGAGTTTTAACCATCCCCACCATTGTTCTCCACTTCTTCCTCATAGTAATATAGAATCACCTGTGTCACTGAGTTTTGGCTGGGTACAGGGCCACTTAGCTAGGGAATACATTTTCCAGACTCTGTGGCTCGCTACAGCCATGTGATTAAGTTCTCACCAACAAAATGTGAGTAGAAGTGGCATGGGTAACATTTGTGTCCAGTGGTGAGCTGAAGCCAGATCTTGCTGGCTTGTGAAAGCCAACTGTGTGCATCTTCCCCATCCTGTGTTCAGTGACATCTCATTGCTAATTTGAAATCAGCCATACTGGGGGTATTTACACCATGGAAATGGGCAAACACTGCAAACCACAGCTGTCACCACCCTCCTGGGACATACAGATAAACATTTACCAGTATGACACGATGTCATTTGCTTAAAAGGAAGCTCCTAGCTCTGACTTTCCCTTTGTCCCTTTCCCCAGCTGATAAGCAGACTTGCCAATGTCCTAGCTTTGACTATGCAGGTGAGCCTGATGCTCTAGGGCAGACTTCTTAAAAGGCAACACAGTCGATAATTTAGGCTTGTAGGCCATATGGTCTCTGTTGTAATTACTCAATTCTGCTGTTAGAGCTTGAAAACAGTAAACAAATAGGTGTGGCTGTGTTCCAATAAAACTTTATTTAAAAAACAGAAGGTGACCCAGGGGCCATAGTTTGCTGACTCCTGCTTTCAAGGAATTGCAAAGCAACAAGATGAAAGGAACTTGGGTCCTCTAAAGATCTTGTGGAGAAGTCACCCCACCAGCCTGCAATGGCTGATATATTACATGACAGAGAAATACCATCTCTCTTAGTCAAGCTACTGTACTCTGGAATCACTCTGTTATGGCAGCTGGCCATCTGTCTAATACATGAACTCAGAAAATACCTGCCTGCTATGGTTTAGATGTCCCCACCAAAACGCATTGAAATTTAATTGCTATTGTGGTAGTGTTTTGAGGTGGGACCTTTGGAAGGTGATTGGGTGATGAGAGCTCTGCCCTCGAGAATGGGTTAATGCTATTATCATGGGAGTGGGCTAGTTATTGCAGAGGTGAGGTCAGCTGCCATTCTCTCTGTATCGTGCATGCTCACTTGCCCTTCTGCCATGGGATGACTCTCACCAGATGCTGGTGCCACACTCTTGGACTTTCCAGACTCTAGAACTGTGGGCTAAATAAAGCTCTTTTCTTTATAAATACCCTTTCTGTGGTATTCTGTTATAGCAACAGAAAATGGACTAAGACAACGTCCATTATGGCTACTCTCTTAATAGGTCAGAATGGAAACATGTTTTTCCTGGAATGTACAGGGCCAGATCTGGCTGCTTTCTCCAATTTCCTAATTTCTAGAGCTCAAGACAAGAATGTTAAGAGTCTACAGACTCAGAATATCTAGGAAAGTAGAGGTTTGATTTACGAGAGTCTAGTGATGCATTTATGGCCCACAGGGCATTAAAAGAGCACAACAATGTGCCATTGAGTTTGTCTGTGGTTACACTCCAGGCTTCTCGGTAGGGGTCTAAGGGATGCATCAGGGTTGCAGGTGTCTGCTGTGTCCAGCTCTAGTTTCTCAGTTTACTGGGCACCTGAATAAAGTCAGCCTGAGATGGGACAAGGGCAAGATTTGCTGTTTTCTGCTTTTATTTAAAAGCAACCCAGTGATTCTCAAAGAGCCACAAGGAAAGCCACATTCTGTTCTTATTGTGAGGCAAGGAGGTCTGACTGGAAGAGAACTTAAGGAAGGGGGAAGGAAGATGGAGGGGTAAGGAGAGTAGGGAGGGAAGGAGGGAGAGGCTCTTGGCCAGGATGCAGAGGGGAAAACTCTAGGGCTTGGGGCCAATGCAATCCCAAGACTCATGCTGTGTGCCAATATGGTGTTTGAAGACTATTTTTTGGTTGTTGTTGTTGTTTTTTGAGATGGAGTCTTGCTCTGTCGCCCAGGCTAGAGTGCGGTAGTGCGATCTCAGCTCACTGAAACCTCCACCTACCAAGTTCAAGCAATTCTCCTGCCTCAGCCTCCTGATTACAGCTGGGATTACAGTCATCCACTACCACACCTGGCTAATTTTTGTATTTTTAGTAGAAACAAGGTTTCACCATGTTGGCCTGGTTGGTCTTGAACTCCTGACCTCAAGTGATCCACCCGCCTCGACCTCCCAAAGTGCTGGGATTACAGGCGTGAGTCACTGCACCAGGCCAAATTTGAAAACTTTTATGTGTGGCATACACTCGCTCAGTTCTCCCTGTTGCCCCACATCCAACTGGATCCACCCGTGTGTTTCCTGCCTGGCCCTAGTGGCATTTGCAATTGGATCCTTGACTGGAATAGGGTGCAATGTGATATGTTCTAGTATTACAGATGAATATTAATGAACGAATATTTTAAGAAATCTTCATTAATTCATTCTTGTCACCTGTTAAATGTCAAACAGTGTGCTAGGCATTCTTGAGTGCTTCCATACCTAATATTTTATGATTCTCAAATCATAATTATAGCAAACACATAGCATTTATTATGTGCCAGGAACTATTCTAATTATATATACACACACAATATTTATAAATATATAAGTTAATATACACATATATACACATATGCTTATATATAAATATTATCTATTTATATGTGAATATAAATATTACCTATGTATATGTGGATATAAATATGTGAAATAATATATGTGAATGCATATATATGTATATAAATATATGTACATACATATGTACTCATTCACATACATGATCTTATCTAATCCTTACTTTAATCCTACAAAATTCATCTTAATTTTTTAGAAGAGAAAATGACAGCACAGAGAGGCTAAGAAACTTGCCCAAGGTCACACAGCTAGTCAGTGGTAGAACTGAGATTTGAAACCAGGCAGGCTATTGCTGGAGCCTATTCTTCCCGCCCAACTCCACTGCCCCTCTGTGCTATCAAAGGCTTTCCACATTCTCTTAGATTCTCTTCCAATCCTGCTGTCTGGTCAACAAACTACTAGATGCCAGGTACTGGGTAGGGTGCCAAAGAAATATATATTCCTAATCATAGGCTTCAAGTTTAAGGTTCTCTTGCCATTGCTCCTCTGGGAAGTTCCCTACCTCTCAAGCACTTCTTTTCCCCCCATTGCAGCCAACAAGGCCTGCTTCCCACTCTGAATACACATTTCCCTACTGCTTTCTTGCCTGTATAAATGGGGTGCTCCTCAGGTCAAATCTGCTCCCCTGTGGCTTGCTTTCCTTCAAATCATATTCTAGAAACAGATCCCATATTAACAGCTTCTGATTTGCAGGGTCCCAGAATGTCAGTGCCGAAAGAGATTGCACAGCCCAATGCCTTACCTTCTTAAGATCAGGAAACTGGGAGCACCAGAAGGGCTGACTAATTTGTCTGAGTCACAGTCATATTTAGGAACAAAATCCATCTTTTTTCCAAAGTCATTCAGCAAGTCTCTCTATGAACACATTTAGGTTTGCATAGGTCAGTGATTCTCAACCAGGGGCGATTTTGGTCAGGGGACATTTGGAGACATTTTGGCTGTCACACAAAAGAGGTGCTGCTGGTATCTAGTAGGTAGAGGTGAGGGTGCTGTTAAACTTCCCGCAATACACAGAGTGACCCCCACCAACAACAGCCCCCAGCAACAATGAATTATCCAGCCCCACATGTCGTAGTGCTGAGGTTGAAAGACCCTGGCGTAGGGTAATACAATTTTTTTGCATCATCTTTTATATATCAAGCAGTTCCCATTACAGGATTTTGTAAGCGTGACAATAAAACGGTGCCTTCAGAAATGAGTCATGAAATGGCAAATCAGAGGACGACATGTCTGACTCAGATACCGGCCCCCCTCCTCAACACACTGTCCCAAGAATGCCGTAGTCAAACTCCCTTTCACGTGCTTCCAGTCTCCTGGTTGATGATTTTTTCCCTTTTCTTTTGGGTAGCAAAAAGATGAACAAATTGAGAGTGCTTTGTGTTGAGGTAAGTCACACCAAGATCTCTGTGCACCTTTCCAAGAAAGAAAGAAAAAATTATATTATCTCAGCAAATGGAACATGTAACACTTGCAAAAGCTCCTAGGAGGAATCTTTGTCCAAAAATCATGCCCACTTGCTGTTTAATGCTGCTACTAAAGTACAGAAAAGAACCAGCTCATTAAACCTGGCTTAGATAAGGTAAAGCAAACGATTCCAAGTCCTCCTCCCTGCCAATTCTTCCTGATTTGGGAGAGATATCAAAAGATAGAAATTCTGGGTCTGTCTGAATATGTTTAAAAATATTTATTTCAAAAGCAAGGGCTGCAAACACCCAGGAGAATGAAACTACGGTGCACACGTCTGAATGTGTTGTCATGTGATTTTGAGTAGAAAATGACGAGGCAGCATTATCTTGCTTCAGCATCATGGCTTATGTTCAAACAGTCAAAAATGAGAGCCACCTCCAGAGAAGGAGTCACCTCTAATTAAGTATGCAAGCCCTTATTGCATCCCCTCTGGCACAGACTGTTTGCTGTCTTTCAGACCTTATGTTTTTTATGTGTTGCTGCAGGTCTTGAATTTTTAGCTGGACACATGGCTGCTCAACTAAAGACTACATTTCCCAGAATCTCTTGCAGCTATGTATGGGCATATGACCAAGTGCTGGCCAATAGGAAGTGAGAGGAAGTGACGTGTGCAATCTCTGGCGGCATGCCCTGCCCTTCTATTTTCTCTCTTCCCACTAGGTAGATGTAGTCCTGCTGGGTGGGGCCATGCAGAGGAAGGTATCACCCAAGGGATGGCAGAGCAACAAGAGGGAAGGTGGCTGGGTCCCCAGCCTCGTGGAGTTGCCCAGGGTTGCTTATGTCTGGACTGTTATATGAGGGAGATTTTAAAACTCCTATCTTATCCAAGCCACAGGTATTTTGAATGTCCATTATAACTAATGAATCTATATCCTAATTAATCCATTCCACAAATGGTTTTCAAGTTTAGATCAATTCAGTGAAGTACTTCAGTGAAGTGCTAAGTATATGCCAGCTAGTGGGCTCGGTGCTGGAGATTCAAGATGAAAGCACACATGCCATCCACCCTCCAAGGAATTCTAGAAAGAACTGATGGCCTTCGTCATAACAGTTTTCACCAATAAACAAACCAAATTCCCAAGTGTTAGGGCAAATTTCTAGTGTTCCAATCCCCAAATGCACACCTAGTAACACAAGTCCCACAAGATGCTCTATGATGGGTCCACAATTTTTTTCTGCAAAGGGCCAGATAGTATGTTAGGCTTTGAGGACCACATGTTCTCTATCCTAACTACTTAACTCTGCCACTGTAGTGGGAAAGCAGCTGCAGGATACTAAACGAGTGGGAGGGGCTGTTTTCCCACACAACTTTACTTATAAAAATAGGTAGCAAGCAGCTATAGTTTGCTCACCCCTGCTCTATGGTAAAATATTTAAACAGAATAACTTCCTTTTTGAGAGTTACAGGAAACAGGATGTGAAAAGCACTGAGTATCTTTTTAAAGCTTATTTAATTTTAAGCTAATGTTCCTCATATTTATTGAATCACTTAACCCTTCTTTATAATGCATATTCATATCCCAGAACTTGCTTTCTCAATGTGTTACTGCAAATACTGGCTAAGTAGACAACTTTTATTGTTAATGAATTATTTTCAGCACACATAAAATAGAGAGTAATATAATGACCACCTACACGCTGACCATCCAACACAATTGAAATAATAAAGACTTACAAGCACAAACAAAGGCCCCTGCACCCCACTTCATGACTCCATCATCTTGTCTACCTTTCTGAGTACCCTGTCTCCTGAATTTGACATTTGTCATTCCTATACATGCTTTATTCTTTTTACTACATATATAAATTCCTAAAAATACACAGGATGTTTTACATGTGGCTGAACTTTATAGAAGTGTTAGCATATTGCATAAATCCTTCTTCAACTTGCTTTTTTGTATAATATTTGAGAGTTGGCCATGTAATAACAGGTCGATCTAGTTCATTTATTTTCATTGTTACTTGGTTTTCCATCGAATGAATACAACACAATATAATTTATTTATCCATTCTCTCTAGGCAGATTGTTTTTTCCTCTCTTTTGCTATTACAAAATGTGTTTATGAAATCCATGTACATGTCTTCTTATTTCTATATAGGAAGCCTTTCTCTAGGGTATAGACCTAGAGTAGAATTATGTCTTTTCAAGTTTGCTTTGAAGTAGATCCAGAGTCCCCTCCAGTGGTGTTTAAGAGTTTTCACTATTCTACATCTTTGCTTGAATTTGTTATTGTCAGATTTTATTTATTTATTTATTTTGGCCAATCTGACTGGTATGAAATTCATACCTGGGTGTGATCTTGAATTGCATTTCCAGGATTACTAGTGAGGTTCGGGACTTTTCGCATATTTCTTGGCTGTTTGAGAGAATATTTCAATGCTAAGTCTTCACAGGGAGTTCTGGCATTGGAAATGCTGATGACGCTAGATGGATGTAGTGCATTTGACTTCCTAAGGGGAACTGAGGCTGGAGGCTGAGTCTTTCAAGACGAACCCAAAGGCCTGGTGCAAAAGTGACTTTCACACTTCCCATTTATTCTTTGATTAGGGCTGCCTTTCTAGTAGAGAGAACGTAGGCTTTGGAATAAGACAGACCTGACTCATATTCCAGATAGGTCACATTCTCCATATAACCGTGGGCAGGTTTCTTAACCTCCCAGAGTTCCAAGTTCCTCAGGCGTGAAGAAGAAAAGGCAGCCCCCTGGAGGGCTGAAGGAAACTGAGTGGAGGTGGGCATGAGAAATGCCCAGAGCTGGGTCTGATCTATGCAGGCTCTTGATTATTCCTGCCATCTTGTGGAGATATAAGAGAGGGCATGAGCTGCAGTTATTCTTATTTCCTTTGCCCATGACATGCCTCAGTTTCCCCCACAGGTAACAGTGTCCCTGCCTGATGTGGTCTGGATATGTGTCCCTGCCCAAATCTCATGTTGAATTGTAATTCCCTGTGTTGGAGGAGGGGCCTGGTGAGAGGTGATTGGATCATGGGGGTGGACTTCCCCCTTGTTGTTCTCGCGATAGTGAGTGAGTTCTCATAAGATGTGGTTGTTTGAAAGTGTGTAGCTCCTCCCCCTTTGCCCTTTTCCTCCTGCTTCAGCTATGTAAGACCGGCCTACTTCCCCTTCCGCCATGATAGTAAGTCTCCTCAGGCTTCCCCAGCCATGCTTCCTGTACAGACTGTGGATCGCTGAGTCAATTAAACTTCTTTTCTTCATAAATTACCCAGTCTCAGGTATTAACAGTTCTTTATAGCAATGTGAGAACAGACTATTGCCATGCCATTTTGCATATCTAACATCTGACCACAAAGCTGAATAATTTTCAGAGCTAGAAAGGACTTTGGAGATCATTCAGTCTGGTGGTTCTTAACCTTTTGCAGGGTGATTTAATGAAATGGCATGTATGCACTGAATGTTGTGATGTCTATGAGCTTTTTAAAGTATGGGACTGCTTCCTTCTTTGTTACCAAAAATACTTTTGTCCTGGCTTTGTGCTAAGCACTTTGTACTAAGCACATGACTTTGTAGTAAGTACTGCTGCCTGACTAATTGTTAAGGAAAGATAATGTCCTCATGTAATTAATATTTTAAACTAGAGTTTGGGAGCTTTGCTGGCCTGAGGAAATAAGCATCTTGGTGAGAAATTTAATAGACTTAAGAGTGGGCCAAAAATAAATCAATATATAATCAATAAATCCCTGTTTCCTAGGAAGCCAAATCCCACATGGCAAACTACATACCCTCAACACTGCCAGCCTGAATCTGAAGGCTTACTTTGGAAGCGAGCCTCAAATGCCATTTAAGATGTAGTTCTCTGTGTTGCTATAAGTACCAAATGTGTTTCTGTTTTGCTTTTAACACTTTGGAAGCTCAGAACAAATTCCAAGTGTTGGCAAACTGTCTGCCGCCTGCAGTCTGGTTTCCACCCACACCAGCCTGTTGGAACTGCTGTTGTAAAGGGCACTAATGACTTCCTCACTGCCAGCCCAGTGGCCTCCTTTCTCTGCTGGTGTTGCAACCTTGGATTCTGGTGACCTCTTTCGATCTTAGTTTCCCTGGTCCCTGCTACCTCATTTTCTCTGGGCTCTTCTATGACTCTGCACCACTCCTCCTTGTCTCACAGTGACTCCTCTTCATCAGTCGCTTCCAGGGGCAACATCCTCCACACCCATGGCTTCAACAGCACCTGTTTGCCAAGTGCCCCCAAAGGTTTCTTTAGTTAAGACCTCTCTTCTGAGTTCTACACCTGAGTTCTCACCTGTCTATTAGTGTGTTTATGTAGAAGCGTTTTTGCGTCTAAATTAGTAAAGGAGGCTGGGCACAGTGGCTCACGCCTGTAATCCCAGCACTTTGGGAGGCTGAGGCAGGTGGATCACTTGAGGTCAGGAGTTCCAGACCAGCCTGGCCAACATGGCGAAACCCTGTCTCTACTAAAAAAAAATACAAGAATTAACTAGGCATGGTGGTGGGTACCTGTAATCCCAGCTACTTGGGAGGCTGAGGCAGGAGAATTGCGTGAACCCAGGAAGTGGAGGTTGCAGTGAGCCAAGATCACACCACTGTACTTCAGCCTGGGTGATAGAGTGAGACTCCATCTCAAAAAGAAAAAAATATTAGTCCAGGAAAAGTCTCAGTCTGTTCACTTATAGTACCACCAACACACTTCCTGACAGCTCTCTGCATCCTTCATTCATTCAACAATTATTTATTGGGCCCCAACTATGTGCCAGGCCCCACAATCAAGGCAACTTATTTCTGCCCCAGCCCTAAAGAGAGAAGGAGGCCAGCTGTCTGGAATACAAGTCCGGGCTGTGAACCTTTCTTCTGTAATAGTCCATGCCCCCTTGTGTCTCTCCTAGCCTCTGCTCACTCTGCTCACTTGGGACAAGGCCCAGCCAATCAGGGACCACGTTTCCCATCTGCACAGGTCCTCCTTCCCTTCTGCTATCTTTTCCCATTAGTGAGCCCCTCTCTGGTTGCAAACGCTGGGTGCAAATGATGGATGTTCAACTGGTTTGATTATGGTTTAGGACTCCAGCCAGTGATGGCTTTCCAAATCTCATATTTCAGAGGCAACAGAAAACCTGAGTCACACAGAGGAACACTAGAGTCACAGGTGGGGACAGTGACTCCCAAGCCAGACAGCCCCAGCTGATTTTCTTCCAGCAGTGGCAGAAGGTCCAAGACACACCAGATCTCAGTGAGGGCTACCAACCATATCCCAAGCGGTATAATGCCACATCTCTTCAAGATATTTATTTCCCCTTCTTTTCAGAGGACAATGAGGCTATTGTTTTTGGCAAACATAAAGAACTGACCTTCTTGGTCCAGAGGGGAGAAAATAAGCTAATATTTCATGTGCATTTACTATGATACAAGTATTGTGCTAAATGGTTTGTATACATTATCTCATCTAATCCTCCCACAACCTTATGAGGTGGGTATAATTATTGTCCTCATTTTATAGATACAGAAATTGAGGCCCAGAGAGGTGAGTAACTTGCCTAAAGTCACACACAGAATAAGCGGTGCAGCCAGGATTTGAACCCAGGCAGTCAGGCTCCAAGTCCTGTGGTTCTAACCACAGTGCTCTGCTTCCTTCCTGAGCAGATGCTGGAGTGTGGACTTAATTCCCTGGTAACCTTGCTCCAATAAAGAGGTCTGATAAGGACTCTCTCACTTGGATGGACAACCAACATTTAAAAAATGGAACCCGTCTGGGTGGGGTGGCTCATGCCTGTAATCTCAGCACTTTGGGAGGCCGAGGCGTGTGGATCAGCTGAGGTGAGGAGTTCCAGACCAGCCTGGCTAACATGGCAAAATCGCGTCTCTACTAAAAATACAAAAATTAGCCGGGCGTGGTGGCACGTGCCTGTAATCCCAGCTACTCAGGAGGCTGAGGCAGGAGAATCACTTGAACCCAGGAGGCGGAGGTTGAGGTGAGCTGAGATCATGCCACTGCACTCCAGCTTGGGTGACAGAGAAAGACTCTGTCTCAAACAAACAAACAAAAAACACCACACACACAAAAAATGGAACCCATTAGTACTCCTCCCACATTGTTCTGTGCCGCATTTGTTTAAACAGTCCCTAGCTACACACTCTCCCATGCTAGAAACTTCAGAGTCAACTTTTAATGTAAACATTTGGTGACAGCCCTACTAGGCAAGACAGGCACATGCCACAAAACCCAACATTCCAAGTCTGTTTCCCTCCTACTACTGCCTCCCAGTGTTACGGGTTGACATGTGTCCCCCAAAAAGATATGTTAAGTCCCGACTCCTTTTCCATGTGGGTATGACCTTATTTGGAAATAGGGTCTTTGCAGATATAATCAAGTTAAGATGAGGCTATTACGGTGGGCCTTAATCTAATATGACTGCTGTCCTTATAACAAGATGGAAATTTGGACACAGACACAGAGGGAAGAGGGCCATGTGAAGATGGAGGCAGAGATTGGAGTGATGCTGCCACAAGCCAAGGAATGCCTGCAGCCACCAGAGGCTGAAAAAGTCAAGGAAGGATCCTTGACTTTAGAGGGAGGCTTTTGAAAGAGTATGGCCCTGCAGCACCTTGGTTTTGGATTTTTAGCCTCTAGAAAGGTGAGACAATAAATGTCTGTTGTTTTAAGTCAGCCAGTGTGTGGTACTTTGTAATTGCAGCCCTAGGGAACTGATACTCCCAGCTTCCCAATTCCCCTCTTTGGAGACAACTCTGGTTATCCATTTCTTATCTATCCTTCCAGAGGCAGCCTAAGCATGTACAGCAAATACACGTGTGTGTATTTCACACAAGACCAGTGCTGACTGTATACCCTGCTATGTATGGATTATTTTTTTATTTGAGAACACCTCAGGACCATATTTTTATTGTGATAAAATAGACATAACATCAAATTTATCACTTTACTCATCTTTAAGTGTACAGATCTGTGCATTAAGTATATTCACATTGTTGTGCAACCATCTATCTCCCTCTGAAACTCTGAACCCATTAAACACTCACTCCCCCATTCCTGCTCCCCCGCCACCAGGGCCACTTGGAATATTTATCACTCCCTCTTCCTGACATTCATCACCAAGTCCTGCTGCTTCTGCCTTCTCTGTTTCTCTTGCATCCTTCCCTGTTTCTCCATCCTCACTGCTCCTGCCTTCCTCCAGCTGTCAGCATCTCATGTGGATCACTGACTCCAGGCTCCCTGCCCCTGCCCGCCTCAGCCCACTGTCCACACTGCCAGCAGTCCGTCTTTCTAAAATATAGATCTGTTGTCATTTCCTTGTTTACAAATCTGTGACAGCTCCTACCCCCTGCAGGATACTGCCAAAGTTCTTTTGCATAGCATAAAAGACCTTCCATGGTGAGTTCGGCCCTGCCTTCAGCTCTGTATCCAATGCCTGGTGCAGGGCCCAGCCCACAGTGGGTGCTCCCTGTTTATTGAGCCCTATGCTCTCTCTGTCTGAATTCCTTGTGTTTCTTCCAACAGTTTCCCACCCTGAGGCCTTTGCATATGTGGTTTCCTCTGTGTGGACTTATTTCTCTAATGCCTTTTCCCCTTCTTCCCCATTTTCACCTTCTCCACCTGATACATTTGTTTATTCTTCAGGATTTCAATCAAATGGCACCTCGGCAGGGAGGTCATTTCTTGCTCCCTCAAACCTAGATCTCTACTGACCTCTCTAGAGCAGTCACCACATTCTTCTGTAATTACATGTGGATCTCTCTGTCCACCTCCCACTCAGCCAAGCACAGAGCAGGCAAGCACACAGCAGGTGCTCCATACATGTTTGCTGAGTGCAAGGTACTAGCCTGGCTCCTTGAGCAGGCTCTGTGGCCTGTCTCTGACTCTGTTAAGTGAGGACAGCTGAGCCCCAAAGCAACTCCCCAGGGATCAGGGAGAGGGCAGTTTCTCTGTTTTCTGGGAGGCGCTAATGCATTGACATCAGTTCGGGGGAGACAGCGGCTCCAAATGGGTCACCACGGGGCCGTGGCATGGAGTGTGATGTCTGCTGGAGGTGAAGAAGGGGTTGGCAGCCCAGCCGGAGAGTCTGTGGGGAGTTGCAGGATTTGTTCAGGGCCAGTGAAGGACAAGGTCATTTAAGGAGAGAGGAGAGAAAAGTTTCTGACTCTGTGAGAGGCTGGGGAGCTTTCCAAGGCCTCACAGAGCCACGCGCTGGGCCCAGGTGCTCAGCCTCTGCAGGCGACCTGTGGAGGGAAAGATGGGGGAGGCCCGAGGTCTGAATTCAGGGGTCAACGTGTGGACATGACTAGGGGAAATGGCTGGTGCGGATGCAGCTCTAGATGGCTTATGGAAAGCCATAAGCCCCTTGCCCCATAAGATACCAAGCCTTTCTTTAAAGCAGGAGCATGACCCTGTCCCTGCCCCTGCAAGGTCCTGAGTAGCTCTCCGAACACCTGATAGATGTGTCCCTCCCTCCTCACTTCCTCTCTACCCCCACACCCTGTTTTGCTTTCTCTGTGGCACTCATGCTGTATGAAATAATCTTGCTCATTTGTCCGCTATTGTTTACCACTGCAATTACCAGTGACATTTAAGTCCCAGGCACTCCATGTACTCTGACCCCAGAAAAAGATCAGGTACCACACAGATCTCAGGAGGGAATGGATGGTAACTTTTGATACCAAGGGTTGGAATTCTCCTTATCTGGACGATCTTGTTCTCAAACGGCCACAGAAGATGTCCTGCGTGGGCCGGGCAGGCCTCAGCACACCATTCATCTTTGGCAAATGAACCTGAACTTCCAGCTGTCATTATAGAGTTGTATTTTAGGAAAAGTGCTGTTGAGGCCCAGCCTTCACCTTATAATCCAGTTTGGCCCACACCAGACAAATAATGAAACCTGTCAGCCTCAAAAGGTGCCCAGGGGACCTGGGAAGGGTTGAAAGTAGCAGGTCATAGAGTTGCAATTCGTTAGATTCATCCCTGACCCCCGCCAAGTTTCCCCAGCCCACAAGGCAGCTGTTACTACCATCTTTACAGAGGATGAACCAAGCCCTGTGAGATGGGGGAGGGGACTTGCCCAAGGTCACCTGCTAAAAAGCAGCAGACCTAGATGAGAGCATCTATGTGGGGACTGGCACTTAGTTGGTGCTCAATAAATAGAGTGAAGGCAAGAATGTAATGCCTCAGGCCTCCTGAGTCGCATTCTAATAACTCTTTGCAGCTTACCACCCCTAAACTTTCCCATTGTGGAACAGCTCAAAATCTGGTTTCCATTGCAGAAACACTTGCAAAAAGAGTAACCATTTTCTGGAATAAACTCGTGGTTCAAACAGCCCCCAAGTTCTGTTGATAGGTACCATTTATCAGCTAAGAGAGGACTTAAGAACACCCCTGACCACCTTTATTTTAACACAGCCTTCACTCTAGAGCAGAAAAATGGCCTCTTGTATGAGGAAACTGACAGTATTTACTCTGTATATTTCCGAAGTGTTTCAAAACCAGTAATTAAGAACACATAAGAAACCCTGTCAAATGTATTAATTGCTCTTTTCTTCCCCTCCACTGCCCTCCCCACTCCTTCACCTTCCAAAGAACAAGAAAAAAAAAGGGAGAATTCACCAGGTTTGTATTATCTGATACTTTAATTAAGGAAGAATAAATGGGTCATCACTGTGAGCTTAGAAACACAGTCTTATGGAATGGAATTCCTTTTTGAATAAACCTGATCACCATGGTGAGACCTTCCCATAGCTGCATAAAGACAAAAGCAGAGCTCTGGCAGCTTTTGATCAAGGTCACTCTGAAAATCAATGGCAGTGCCAGCATCAGACCTGGGAATCCTTGACTCTGGTCTCTCTGTCCCGGCTGGTATCCAGGCTGCCTCCCACCAGGAAACCTCGGCCAGCTGGTAGGTAATTATATGTGCTAATAGTCACTGACACTCCAGCCGCCAACACCACGTCCCAAGTTCTTGCATTTGTTAGAACACCTAACTGCCTTCCCCTTTCTAGGGCTGTTTATTTAGAAAGAAGGAGCTCTGACCGACTCAGAACTAGGAGCCCACCCGGCAACTTCTAAAATGACTGTATTTTTACATTATTTGCCAAGTCCTCCATTCTAGACCTGCTCTGCCTCACAGCAGCTGTGTGACCTTGGACAAGTCCCATAACCTCAATGGGCCTCAGCCTTCTCATCTGTAAAATGGGATAATAAAGGCTGTCTTGCACAGTTGTTGGGGACAGCTATGTACACACCACACAGACTGTTAAGTGTAAGGAACAGGGTGGGTCCCTGGTATCTATCTGTTGGGTGTGTTGAATGAACAAAACTTCTTTGATCCTGTTACCTGCAAAATGGAGACAGTAATTCCTACTTCATGTCACATTAAGTGAGATTAGAAAATATACGTGTAGACGTATCTATATGTTGATTAGTCTGAAAAATAAGTATTCTTTTTAAAGGAAATGGTTTATCCTTTCATGCCCTGAATTTTTTGTAGCTAATAGAACTTGTAAATCCTTCACTTACTATTTAGGTAAGCTAACTGAATATTTCAGTTTTCTCTTTGAAGATGATTTCCAAATCGAATGAAAATTTAGCTCGAACAATCAATTAGTATATTTTCTGTACACAAATCATCATTCAGGAGACAAATGAGCCAAGAATGAAGAGAGAAATGATTAAAAAGAGCCCAGGGACTCAGAGGAACCGACTTCCTCTGCTCCTCTGTGCGTTCTGGCCTGCGTGCACATCACATTCACCTCCTGAATGCCAGGGCTGAGGCTTCAAACTGGACAGATGCTGAAATTGAAATCCTTGGTATGACTGTCAGAATGACACACACTTGGTCGCTAGACCATGCAGAAAGAGCTCTGTGCTGAGGGAGGGGCGCAGAGATGGACAGTGGCCCCTGAGGCTCATGTTCAGTCTGCAAAATTGTGAAAAGGGACAGAGCCATCCAGAAGATAGCGTCCTCTGAGAGGGCTTGTCTAGGTCTAGGATGAGAGAGCAGAAAAATGACACATGGTTGTATCAGTGAGTCTCTGGGTGTGATATCTGGCTCCCAACTCTGTCACTTACCATCTGTGTGATGTTGGCAGAGTTACCTAATGTCACTAAGCCTTGATTTCCACCTCTGTAAAATGGGGCAGCACTGCTTTTCCTGGATACCAATGTTTGTTTTGAGGCTCTTATGAGAAAGTATTAAAGGCCTTCCAAAATTATAGAAGAATACATAAGTAGGAGCCTCCTTATTATTTCAGTGGTAGCAGAGGCTCCGGGACTTTAGTTAAAAATGACCGCTTTATAGGCACTTATTTCCTTTCAGGCATTGTTTGAATGGATACTGCACGTGCATTATCCTACTTTGTGCTCACACCAACCTCTAAGCAGAGCTGCTATTCATATTTCCACATTACTCATGGGAAAACTAAGGTCCAGAGAGGTTAACTAGCTTGTCCAAGTTTGCACAGCTGATTAACTCTGGTGTGAGATCTGGACCCAGGCAATGGGACCCTGGAGCCCAGGCTCCTAACTTTTAAGCTGTGGGGTCTCCTGAAGGAACGCTTTGTCAGTTAGCATTAAGAAAACATCTAACCTTCCCTGTCACCCAGCAGTCCTGGGCTTCCTGCAAAAGGAGAGCAGGAGCTGCCAAGACATCCAGGTTGGCGATAGGGGCAATGAGCAGGAGTGGTGGGAGTGAGCCTGCATGCAGAATGTCCCCCGCCCACCTCTAAAAACAGGAGGCAGCACAGTCTGGTGGCAGAGGCTGGGCTTAGAATAGGACCACAAGAATTTCTTCCTTGGCACTTCTACCTACAAGCTGCTCCACCAATGGTTCCTAATCTGTGAAATGGGAAGATTATGCCAACCTCATGACGCCGCTTCAGGGATTAAAGGAGAGAAATCTTTTGTTGCAATTGATAAACAGCACATAGTAGGCGCTCAGTGAATGACCATTCCCTCGCCTCTCCCTGAGATGGGCTGTTATTGTAGGTGACAAGGTACAAGGCATGGTGGCACAGCCAGAAAATGCCCAGATAAAAATCTGAAGGCAGGAAAGCTCAGTGGTTAGAACTATGATCTCAGGGCTCTGGACTGCCTGAATTCATATCCTGACTCTATTATTTACTACTCCTGTGACTTTGAGCTTGGTATTTAACCTATCTATCTGTGCCTCAGTTTCCTTACCTTTGAAGTGAGCATAATCACAGTACCTACTTTACACTGTCTGGGAAATATTCATCTGTGTAAAGCACTTAGAACAGTGCTTGGCATGTGGTAAACACCCAATAAATGCTAGCAATTATGACTTTGACTAGCTCTCTGCATGTTCTTGGGCTGAGGAACAGCTCTGGGCCTTCAGGGGGCTGTTGCATACCACAAACCCTCCATTTCCTTGCAGAACCCCAATCAGATCTGAAAGGGCAGAAATCTCTGCCCTTGGCCTGGTTGGATGAACTGTGGAGGAAAGGCAGTTTCCCTTCAAGTGGGTAGGAGAGGATTTGAAAATGATGACAATGACACCTGGGAAACAGCTGGGAGTGGGGGGAGTCAGGAAAGTGCATGCTCTTAGGTGTGTGTGTGTGTGCGCATGCACACGCACACACACACACACACACGCCCCACTGGGTTTCTGTGTTTTTTGCATTAAAAGCCAGATTATGACTCACCTGAGTGAGTTCTTTTATTTCTCTTGCTTTGGCTCAAAATGAGCACCCACGCATGGGGGCCCCCGAGTGGCCCATGAGTAATTCCCACCTTGATGGAGGAGAGCCCTGGATACAGGCCTGAGGAATGCAGAGAGGACCACTCCAACCTCACGCAAGTGAAAACGCAGAGGTGCTCTCTGACCCAGCCAGAAATTTCACTCTGCAAGGTTTGGTTAAAAAACTACAGGAAGACCGGATTTTACTGGGAGAGGAGAGAGAAAGGGAGAAGCTAGGCGCAGAGAGAATAGCCAGAGAGAAGCCACACCGACATCTGTAATCTAAGAATCGGACCGTCCTCCACGGTCCTCGCCGCGTTCTTTCAGCCCTGCAACTCCAGGGACCTGCTTATTGTTCAGCCCGCGTCTGCCACTTCAACCAGGGAGCTTCCACCCCAGCGCCGCCGAGGTGTGCGGGGCTCAGGCCGCCCAGCGGGGCTCTGATTGGAGAGGTGGACGCTGCGAGCCCGGGGCCCTCCCTCCCCCACCGCCCCCCGCCCGCCCCCGCGCCTACCTGAGCTGGCGCGGCTCGCAGTCCACGCCGGGCAGCAGCAGCCGGGCAGCCTGGCGGACGTCGTCGCTGTCCATGGAGAAGCTGCGGCGGTGGCCGGCGTGCGCCACGGCCACCCGGATCCACTCCATCAGCGGCGGCAGCACGAGGAAGGGCCTGCGGTGGGAGGAGGGATCCGGAGACGCGCGTTAGGGCCTCCCTGGAGGCAGGGGCTGCCGGCTTGGCCCCACCCCCTGCTCGGGGGGATCCCCCCATCTCCCGACTCCCCAACCCACACCCCGCTTTCCCTGGAGACCCTGCCTCTGAATTCCAGAGTAGTGGGAGAGCCTTTGGAGACATCCGGACCGCACCGGTGACCCCGGGGCAGGCTCTCTGGAATCCTTGGCCCTCAGTTTCCTCATCTGTAACCTGGGGATAATGTGACTAGGAAAGGCTAGGAGGTAACTGATCTGGGAATATTATCCCTCTCGGCGATCATGTGAACATTAAGGATGAGTCACTTGAAGCACCAAGCGCAGGGTCTGGAGCGGCGGAAAACCAATCAGAGCCCCGTGTTATTTCTATTTGGGGCTCCCTGATTGTGGGCCCAAGCCTAAGGTGTCCGCTAGCACTCCCTTCCCATCTGCAGCCTGGTCCCTGTCGTCTTTCTGGAGCTCTTTCAGGCTTCAGCTCTGCCCAGGCAACATGCTGCCAAAAGGCTTTGGCACCTAGAAAAGACTCTCTAAAGAGAGCCAGGTTAACAGGCAGTCTTCCCCCTAGACCCAGCCAGGCTGGGCAGCCACCCGGTGGCGCCCACAATTCGAGGCCCTTTGGACCTTGGTCACACCCCTGAAACTCTGAGAGCCTCAAGTTCCCTGCCTGCTAATGGGATCATGGTAGGCTGTTGCAAGCTTGTTGCAAGCATTAACTGAGACAATGCCTAAGACTGAAGGACAACTTTCTAAGTGCAATGCATTTGTGCCATCTTCCTATTTCTTCCAGTGATGATACACTCTGTCCTCACATTAGGATTACTGGAGAAGATTTTGAAAAAATAATGACACTTGAGTCCTGTCCCAGGGATTCTGATTTAATTGGTATAGGGTGCAGCTGGATACAGGTAGTTTTTAAAACCTCCCCATGTGAATTTAATGTGCATCAGAATTATCTGGAGGGTTTGTTAAAATACAGACTGCTGGGTCTCATTCCCAGAGTTTCTGATTCGATAGATCAGGGGAGGTACCCAGGAAATGCATTCCTAACCGGTTCCTGATATGGATGCTACTGGTCTGAGGACCACATTCTCAAAGAACCTCTGCTCTAAAGTCATGGTGAGAGGGCCTGGGAATCATCTGGCTCTATATCCAGAGATGGTGATTGTGTTAGAGTCCAAGAAGGTAATTTTGATGGGCAGCCCCTGGGATTCTGATTTAGGTGGCCCAAGGACCACACTTTGAGAAATGCACTATGTAGATGCAAAAGGTTTCCTGTCATTCAGCAGGGGTCAGACTAGCATGAAGCCAGTGGGGTTCCCTGGGTGCAAAACTGAAGGAGGCTAGGTCTTGCAAATATGTTCTTGGCATGTCTCTTGCCTCCCCCGGCCCTGGGGCTGCCATTCAGTCCAGCATGGCCACCATGGCATTGAGAAGAGGATGACAGGTAGATGGGGTTATAAGTCAGCCAGCCCCCTTGAGAAATGCAGATGTCATGAGCTTCCCAGAAAGTTTTTGGTGGCAGGTGCCAGTTTTCCTATAGTCAGATCTATTTATCCAATGTTAATAATATTCAGCAGCTCAGCCATTTACATTCATTCATGGTCTCATCTGAATGCCTAGGACCAACCTCTGTGCTAGTTATGATTATGCCCATTTCATTGATCAGGAGAATGATGTTGATCCAGGTTAGGTATCGTGCCCTGGACCACAAGACTAGCAAGAGCTGGGAGTCAGACCCAAGTTATTTGACTACATAGCATGTGTGGAGAAACCCCATGTGATATTGACATTCTCTTGTCCAACTTCGTAGCATGCACTCTGTTACCCAGCATGCACCTGTCACCCCAGGGGAGCTGATCAGGTCATAGACTCTTGCTGGCATGCAATGGGCTCATTCCTGTTCATGCAGCTGAGCCTCCTGTCTGTAAGTCTTCAAGCCCTTTAAAAATCCACATTCCTCTTAACCTTCAAACCACAGGCTAAATCCCATTTCTCCCTAGACGTTCCTCCTGACTTTGCCCCACTTGAATCCCTCACATTGTGGGCCTCACCTCAGAGGACTCCTCTGGCCTTACCCGCTGCCTCTGCAAATGCCCCATTAGAATGTAAACTCCACCAGGGCAGGGAATGGGGACTTCTTGGATCACGGCTCTTGCCGCAGCCCCAGGATGGTGCCTGGCACACTGTAGGCACTTAATAAATATTTGCTCATGACATAGACTAAGATTTACCAATTTCTTACTGGGTGAAACTGATAAAATTGAGTTTCTGGACCTGTGGACCTATCTGTGGGGCAGAGTCCCAAGGATTTTCTGCCTAAATCAGCCTGCTTCTTAGGCTGTCTCCCTCATTCTCCCATTCTCCCCATCACCTAAACTGAATCAGGCAATCAATAAACACACACTGACTTGAAATTGAATTGGATTCTACTGTCTCAGGTGAGCAGAACTTATTTTTGTCACAGTGTCTCCATTACTGTTGGAAACCAGCCCCAAGTGCTCAGAGAACTCCTCTCTGGGTTAGGTTTCAGAGGCGCCTGCCCCCATCATTCCTTTGCTCAGAGGCCCCAGAGCACAGTCCACAACCCTGAGTCCCTGGGGGGCTGCATCTCCATCACAGAACTGCCCTTGGGCTGCTGCCTTTCATGTTAGATGCCAAGCGAGGCCCAGGGCACACAGCCAATGCCTGGTGAATGCCAAAGAATAGCAAAAAAAAAAAAAAAAAGAAAGAAAAAGGCTCTGCTGCCTTCAAAATAACACCTTTACCAAAACAGCTGGCAAGCCCCAGAATAAGACACCTTGAACCTCAGGATTCCAGTCTCTCCTGGAATTTTCTATGTACCTACTCTCTCCTTTCAATATTGCCTTCTTTTTGTCACTCTGACCTTAATAGTATATAAGCTCATGAATTCTTTGCCAGTAACTCATTTAAAAATCTTCTTATCTTGTCTACTCAGAGGGGAAAAAATAGCATTATTTGTGATGTTTTCTTTGGAGGAATTGGAGATGGGAAAGAATTCGAGGGCCCTGAGTCAAGGAGAGGGTGGAGAATGCTGAAGGAAAAATCTTGCATTCTCTTTATACTTTTTTAAAAAAGATCAATGTTCCACTGGTTGTCTCCTTTATTCTGAAGTTGTTTGCAGTGACTAAAACCCAAAAGAAGCTTGAGGAGCTCATGGTTTAGTGAAGTGGTTCTTAGACTTTGTTGAACATCAGAATCACATGAAGAGCTTGTTAAAATGGCAACAGCCATGATTTTACATCCAGAGTTTGGCTCCCATAGGTCTTGGGGTAGGACCTGGGCATCTGCATTCTAAATAAGCTCCCCTGGAAATAAATTCTGGAGCAAGCCAGGTTTGTTAATCCCCAACTGGGTGGTCTGAGATGAGCAGAGGAGGGAGATGGTCCACTCAAACAGGACAGTGGCCATCTACATCTTCACTGTGGTGTTAGGAGAGTTATATAGGGTGCGACTAGAGGCTCTGGAAGGAAAGAGAAAGCCTTGATGGGCTTCCTGCAGAGTCAAGCCAGCACGTCAGCTCAGGAAGGTTGTTAAGCCCAGATTCAAGTAGGAGATGGAGAACATACACGGACATGGCCTTTCTCTGAAATGGTGAAGAGAGAGATGGTGATGAGGCTGACCACCCAGGATGGAAAAGGAGTTTGGCTGGGGAGTCTGGGTACTAGAAAGAATGTTACAGGATGTGGGGAAGGCCTGGTTTGGGATTTTGCAGAACTGAATCCCAGCCCTGGATCTGCTCATAACTCACTGGCGGGCTCCTCTGGCCCATCAATGTTTTGGCCTTCAGTGTCTTCACCTGTAAAGTGGGGTGGGTTTGCATCAGATGATCTATTTCAGGGCTCAGCAAACCTTTTCTGTAAAAGGCGAACTAGTAAGTATGTTAGGCTTTGTGGGCCATATGATCAGTCTCTGTTGCTACTGCTCAACTCTGCCATTGCAGTGAGAACAGCCACAGATGATACACAAATGAAGGAGCTTGGCTGGGTTCCAATATAACTTTACTTACAAATGCAGATGGTAGGTCAGAGGCGGCTACTATTAGCCTGTTCAGTTCTTTCCAATGCTAATATTCTTTGATTCTATTGGAAAAGCCAGTTGCTGGGGCCTTAGGAAGTACCTAGTGTGTAGACTAGGGAAGGTGGAGAGAAGACCATGAAGGTCCTAGTGATAGGGACAGAAAGTTTTGGGGAGATCAGAAGATAGGACCCTCCCACAAAGAGGTCATGGTTGGATGCTTGAGCCACAGGCATATCCAGAGGTAGTAGATTAAAAGGTATCGAAAGAGTTGCTGAGGGTGAAGTTGGAGACGTGGTAAAGAGTGTGGAGTAGGTATGGAACCTAGGAGTGAGGACATCCATGGGCTCAGGAATTCATCTCACATGCTAAACTGCCTTGTTCCAGGGTTCAGAGACTACCTGTTGTTATGGGCTGAACTGTGTTCCCCCAAATTCCTGTGTTGCAGCCCTAACCCCCAGTACTCAGCATATGCCTGTATTTGGAAAGAGAGCCTTTGAAGAGGTAATGAAGTTAAAATGAAGCCATTAGAGTGGCCCTAATCCAGTCTGACTGATGTCCTTAGAAGAAGAGGAGATCAGGACACGAGAGACACCAGGGTTGTGTGTGCACAGTGGGGCAAGAGGGTGGCCATGCACGCCAGGAAGAGCAGCCTCGGAGGAAGACAACCCTGCCAGCAGCTTGATCTGGGGCTTCCAGCCTCCAGAATGGGGAGAAAATCAGTTTCTGTTGTTTAAGCCACCTAGTCCATGGCATTTTGTTATGGCAGCCCCAGCAAACTAATATACTTGAGGTTGGACATTTTGAAAAAAACTTGGCCTGGAGTGGGAGGAGCCAAGGTATTGTTCTAGGTCAGTGCCCCAAACCAAGAAATCCTATTTTGAGGTTTCAGTCTTCAGTAGATGGGCTTCAATTGGAAGCTCAAACTCTTTAGAAAGCTGATGGTGTTTGGTTTGTTTCCTTCAACCTAGTGCAGTAGGGGATGGGGTCAAAGCCATTTGAAGATTGTACAGTGCTGTGGTTAGGAGCACGGGCTTTGGAGAGAGACTGATTGGAACTGGATTCCAGCTCTACCTTCTAGCAGTGGGAGCTTGAACAAGATATTTCAAGTGTCATGCCTCAGTTCTCTCATTGGGAAAATAGGGATAATAATAGCACCCACCTCAGAGGGTATGGTTGGCTGAAGAATGTCTCCCACCCCTAACTGAAGATGTCCACATCCTAATCCCTAGAACCTGTGAAAGCTGCCTTAACTGGCTAAATGGACCTTGCACGTGTGATTAAGTTCAGGAGCCTCCAGGTGGGCCCTAAATGCAATCACAAGGGTCTTTATCAAAGGGAGGCAAGAAGATCAAAGGAAAAAGGAAAAGAAGCAGTGGAAGAGGTTGGAGTAATGAGAGGAAGGGGCCATGAGCTAGGTAATGCAGGCAGTCTCTAGAAGCTGGAAAAGACAAGGAAACAGATTCTTTCCCAGAGCCTCCAGGAAGAACCAACCCTGCCTACACCTTGACTTTAGCCCAGTGAGGCTGATTTTAGACTTCTGGCTGCCAGAACCGTTAAGAGAAGAATTTTGTGTTGTTTTAAGCATCCATGTGTGTGGTAATTTTTTACAGCAGTCACAGGGAACAAATAAACAGGGTTATTGGAAGAATTGAACGGGATGATGTACTTAGCGTGGTGCCTGGTACCGAGAAAGTGCTCAATAAATGGGGGTTGTTATTATCATCATCACCAACATTGTTTTTAGCATCACTCATCTTCTCCCTGCCAGGTGCAGGAAAAGGCCTTGCTACACAGAGCGACATAGAGGGATGTTCCTGCCTTTCCTTTTCAAATAGATGCAAACCTCTGCAGATGCTATAGCTTTCCCTTTGTAAACTGTGTGGCCCTGGCTTTTCATCTTTGTTATTTGTTGAGTGTTTCTTAGACTGGAAAGGAATTTCGATATTTGTGGTTTAGGAAGCTCATAATTCCAGAGACACAGAGAGTGAAGGAAAAGCAGCTAAATTGATAGTAGACCATATCCGGTGCTGGTTTCTATAGCAATGCTCATTGTAACATCACTGCATCTGTGGGCACCAAAGCCAGGAAGATGGTAGAGGTAAGAGGTGGCCACAGCTGGTTACTATAGTGACAGCCCTACTGTGCGAGGCATGGTCCAACTGCCCACGAGGGTGGTTTCTGCAGATGGCCTGGAGTGGGAGGAGCCAAGGTAGTGTTCTAGGTCAGTGCTTCTTAAATGTTTCTGTGCCTTTGAATCACCTGGGATCTTGTTAAAATGCAGATTCTGATTCAGAGAGTCTGGGGCACAGCCTGAGATTCTGCATTTCTTTCTTTCTTTCTTTTTTTTTTTTAATAGATGGAGTCCTGTTCTGTTGCACAGTGATCTTGGTTCACTGCAACCTCTGCCTCCTGGGTGCAAGCAATTCTCCTGCCTCAGCCTCCCAAGTAGCTGGGATCACAAGCATGCACCACCACACCCAGCTAATTTTGTATTTTTAGTAGAGACAGGGTTTTACTATGTTGGCCAGGCTGGTCTCAAACTCCTGACCTCAGGTCATCCACCTGCCTTGGCCTCCCAAAATGCTGGGATTAGAGGCACGAGCCACCACACCCAGCCACGATTCTGCTTTTCCAATGCACTCCCAAGTGATAATGCAGCTGCTGGTCTATGAAACATATTTTGAGTAACCATGACCTACAGAGAATCATGACTCAAGTCAGAAACCAGGGAAGGTGAATTCTGTTATTGTGTTTAAGTGGGGGAGAAAAAGGGGTCACAGGTCCAGAAGACAATGGAATAGAAGGAGTTGAGCTGGTGCATCAGATTGGCTGAGCCTGGTTCATGAGCCTTTGCCAATCTGCAAGTGAGGCTGGGAAAAGCTAGTGCCTGGTGGCTTCAGTTTTTATCATAAAGGTGGGTTCTGTCTCCACTTGGATTCTCATTTAGTCTTCCAACAACCCTGTGAAGCCCTTCAGTCTTGGGGAGTTTGTTCTGAACCAAGCATTGTCTGCAGACTATTTTGTATTCATAGCAGTATTTAGTATCATCCTGGGAATATAAACACTTGAGAAAGACACCTTGTGATGTTAATTTTACATATCTACTTGGCTAGGTCACAGTATCCAGATATTTAGTCAAACACTAGTCTGGACATTACTCTGAATTTTTATATGAGATTAACATTTAAATCAGTAGGCTTTGAGTAAAGCAGATTATCTTCCATAACGTGAGTGGGCCTCATCCAAACAGTTGGAGGCGTTAAGAGAGAAAAAAAAAAGACTGATTTTTCCCTGAAGAGGGAATTCTGTCAGTCGAATACATTTGAACTTGAGGTGCAACCTCAACTCTTCTCTGGGTCTCCAGCCTGCTGACCTATCCTGAAGATTTTGAACTTGCCAGTATCCACAATCTTGTGAGCCAATTCCTTAAATGTGTGTGTGTATATAAAGCATATTAGCCAGGGCTCTCCAGAGAAACAAAACCAGTAATATATGTATGTGTTGATCAATCTGTCTATCTGTCTATCTGTCCACTCACCATCTGTTCCATCTATCCATCCATCCATCCATCCATCCATCCATCCATCCATCCATCCATCCATCCATCCACCCATCCATCTACCCACTCATCCATTCCATCCACACATCCATGCATTCATCCACCCAGCCACCCATCCATCGATTCATCCACCCAGCCACCCATCCATCCACCCATCCATCCGTCCAATCTCCCCTTCTTTCCGCCAACATGTACACACATCCTATGGGTTCTGTTCCTCTGGAGAAACCTGACTGATACACATCTGCAATGAGATTTAGTTGTATGCAGGGACATAGCCTTCTCTTTCTACTGCTGATTCTGCCTCCTTCACCATCATACACAATTGGCTGAGGCAGGGAGGAAGCTCAGGGTGTTAGATCCCATGGAGGATGACTTCCCCACATCCTGATTATGCACAATACACCACTTGGGAACCATGAAACAGGGGCCTCATGGATAGAGTCAGTGCTTTTAGGGAAAAGTAAGCCATTTTGTACCAAAGTACAAGTCTTTTGCAGCGTGAAGGTCAGTGCCACTTATGAGTGATTACATAAATTGCCTGAAATGGGGCAAGTGGCAAAGGGCACAGGTGAGGAGGTGATTTCTACGGATGGTACCCAGACGCATGTGACTGACCAAGGAAGCATCTCTGGCTTTCCAGCTGCACATCCTAAGAAAGGTGACTTAGAGGGCCGAGGGCTGCAAACAGTGCTGAGGACAGGCAAGTCTAGGCAGAGCGAGCAAAAATGATACATGAATAACAACAACCTTGACCCTGCCTGCAAACAGCTACACATCCCCTAGCCTTCATTTCCCTTCCCATCCCAGAGAAGGATTCCTTTACTCTTCCCTGCTTCTGCTTCCCTGGGGACTTGGCTCAATCATTTATCTCCCTGCAGTCCCATGACTTCAACCTCCGTCTCCTCTCTGTATGTTTCCCATCGGTATTTAGGCATTCAACATGCTCCAGGCTCTCACAATTTAAATAGGATGTGAGCAAAACTGTAAGAATTCATGGTCCTCCTGGAGCATCAGCCTGGATGCTCCATCTAGTTCCCCATCTTCAGGGAGTCTCCAGATCACCTGGGGAGCTGGTGAAAATGGATATTCCCAGGTCTGTGCCCGTTTGCTTGGTGTGTTAGTTTCCTATGGCTGCTGTAGCAAAAGACCACAAACTTTGTGGCTTGAAACAACAATCTGGTGGCCATATTTTGGACTTCTGGCATCTCACAGCTCTGGAGGCCGGAAGTCCAAAATTAAGGTGTTTGCAGGGCCTCCCCTCCCTCATGGAGATATAGGAGAGAGTCCATTCCTTGCCCCTCTCAGCTTTTGGTGGTAGCCAGCATTCCTTGGCTTGTGGCTAGTCACTCCAGTCTTTATCTGTCTTGCATTACTTTCTCCTTCTTTGTGTCAAGCATCCCTCTCTTATAAGGATACTTGTGATGAGATGTAGGGCCCACTCAGATAATCTAGAAGAATCTCATGTCAACATTAATGGAATCACATAGGTAAAGACTGTTTTTCTTTATAAAGTAGCATTTTCAAGTTCTGTGCATTAGGACCTGATCATTTTGGAGCTATTTGTGAGTTAGCCTGCTGCACTTGGCATCTGCATCTTATCTCTTATTCTCTGTAGGTATTTTCTGATGCCGACCAAAGGCTGAGACCATCAGGTCTAGAGAGTGACAGCTCTGAACTGCAGGATGCTCAGCAAGCTCAGTGTCCATCACATACCACGTGGGGACCAGCCAGCCAGCCTGTGCCTCTCTCTGCTAGCTGCTGCCTATGCCACAGACCAGCCTGGTTTAGGAAGGCAGAGGCCTCTGTGGCAGGAACCTGATCTCAAATGGGGTGGGATGATGATGGGGCCCAGGATATAAATGGTCCTGGGAGGGGAGCCGCAGCCTCAGAAGTGGAGAAGCCACAGACTCTGTGTGAGGCTGCCGCAAAACACTCCTTGCAGGCTTGGGCACAAAAAATGAACATCCAAGAGGCAGCAGAGGCTGTACAGCTTCATATCCTAGGAGAGGTGGCTCTAGAAACCTAAAAGGGCAGGGACTGGCCTGGTCAGGGCCAAGAGGCAAAAGCCAGGGTGGGCTCCTAGGGGCCATGTGGGCCTGCTTCTGCCTCAAAAAAAAAAAAAAAACATAAAAATTAGCAAAAGGCAGCACACAGCCTTACAAAGGAAACCCACCACACCTTCACATCTGGTGCTGATGTGGTAGTAAGGGTATGTACTCTGAAGATGTTTGTGCCCCGGCTTCATTTGCTAGCTGTGGGACCTTGGGCAAACTACTCCCCATCTCTGTGCCTCAGTTTCCTCATATGTGAAACAGGGGAATTGTAAGGCCACACCTTAGCATTGTTGTGAAGATTAAGGGAGAGAATGTCAGTAAGGTGCTTAGCACATAGTAAATGCTCAACAAACTTATCTACTATTGAGGGCTTGTTATATGTGAAGCAAGCTCTGAGCATTTTTCTGATGTTAGCTCATTTGATAATGACAAGAGCCCTAAAGTAAGTGCTATTATTAGATAATAAAATAGAGGTACAGAGAGGTTATCTAACTTACCTAAGGACACACAGTTATAAGCAGCAGTGCCAGGATACACTGCAGGCAGCTGGGCCCAGAGCCAGGCCTATTAGCCATTCATTATATCATTTCCAGGCAGAGGCTAACAGCATGTGTACAGAGGCCCAGAGGAAGCCTGGGGCCTGGTGCTTTGGACCTCAGCTTGTTGTGACTGGGGCTGAGACAGAGAGAGCAACGGAAGGAGAGGGAGGCAATGCTGGAGAGAGAGGCAGGCGGAGGAGCAGACAGGGCCTGCAACTTCTGGAATAAAACTGTAAGTTCCTAATATTTTTATTCTTCGTCAGATAGGACTGCAGTTGAAAAATACAAAATCAGAAATGTATTTGGAAAAAAACATCAAGAATGGATTGACATCCAATCCCATTGGAAATAAGAAAAAAAAATGGACTGACAAAAACCCTTCTAAGAAGGTAAAACTATAGGTTAGCCATAACCCTTTGTATAGAAAGTTAAAAAGAAGGGTTGGGCATGGTGGCTCATCCCTGTAATCCCAGCACCTTGGGAGGCTGAGGTGGGTTGGTCACCTGAGGTTAGGAGTTCGAGACCAGCCTGACCAACATGGAGAAACACCATCTCCACTAAAAATACAAAAAATTAGCTGGGCGTGGTGGCATGTGCCTGCAGTCCCGGTACTCGGGAGGCTGAGGCACGAGAATCGCTTGAACCCGGGAGGCGGAGGTTGCAGTAAGCCAAGATTGCGCCACTGCACTCCAGCCTGGGCAACAGAGTGAGACTCTGTCTTGGGAAAACAAACAAAAAAAGAAAGTTAACAACGAATATATTTATACTGTGTCAGAGGCTGCTGGTTTTCCCTCTATACGTGTTCTCCTCTTCTTCCTTAGTAATGAAACTCAGAATCTTTAGTTGGGCTCATGACCATCCAGCACGAAGATTATATTTTTTAGCCTCTTTTGCACCTAGGAGACTGGTTCTTACAATGACGTCTAAGCAGCGGTTCCTTGTGAGACTTCCAGGAAGGGCCCCAAAGGGAAGAGGCCCAAACTTCTCTAGTCTTCCCTCTATAAGCAAGACTGTGGACATGATGGCTGGTGCCCAAGCAGCCAAATTGGACCATGCGGTGGAAGCCACTTGTTGATAAACGCAGAGCAACAAGATAGAAGCGGTGCCTGGACTTCTGACCATTGCTTAAGTGGCCATACCTGCCCTGGATTTTTTACTTCCAGGCTATGTCTGTATGATAAACTTCTATCTTGTTTAAACACCAGCTATTTGCGTTTTCTGACACTGGTGGCTGAATCTAAGTGACGCTTGTATCAGTTCCTATAACATTTAAGTTATATCTCTGTTTCTCCTGTTGTGTCAACATGGATTCATGTTTCTTTCTGTTTACAAAAAAAGGACAAAAACCTTTCCTTTTAACAGTTATCGTCTAAACACTATGAACTTGTTGTAAACTTGAGACTCAATATTTGTTCTCAGAAACCACAGTTGTGAAAATATTTGTTATAATGAATTGTTTTTGTTCATTTAAAGGTGTGACTTATGCCACAGGAGGTTGAATTTGTTCATCAACCTTGTGAAAATTTACCAACCATGGCTTTGAACTTACCATAGTTAACCCAACCAAGAAAAATAACAATATAGACATTCTAAGAGTCAGAAACACATCTCAAAGTCTTTATCCTTACAAAAATTCTGTTGCAAGTGAACATTTTAAACTTAAAATTAACAGATCAATTCTAAAACACCAAGCAGAATCTCTTTCTTCCACAACCCAAACCAGAAAGGAATGTAAAGGAGAGGCTGAGCGGTCCAGAGCTTCCCCCATGCCATCTTTGGTGTCCTTGCCACTGGGTGGTGGCTTTGAGAATGTCCTTGTCATGGGGTGGTGGATTTGAGAATGTCTTTGCCACTGGGTGGTGGCTTTGAGAAGATGATATTCTAGTTCCCTTGTAATAAACCACTTGGACTCACATCACCCTGCATTTGGCAGTATGACAGAATGTGTTAAATGTGTGCTTCAGCCCTGATCAATCAGAACCCTACTTAGGAAAACACAGGCTTAGCTGATTCCCTGGGCCTCCTGTGTTGCTATAGAATGATTTGTGCATTGAGTCAGAAGCACGTTTGGACCAGCTCTGGTATTAACTAGCTGTGTGACTTGTGTATCTATCTGTTCCACCCCCTGGGCTTCAGTGTCTTCACAGGTGGAGTTAGGAGACTGCAGAAACTTCTCTTCTAGCTTAAAATAATAGTACCATATTTTGAGAGAAAGAAATAACAAAAATATTAATATAAAGAAGCTAGGGGAAAAAGCCTGCGAGGGTAGCTTCCAATAGAACTTTCTGTCCAATAAAACTTTCTGCTCTGATGAAAAATGTTCTATATCTGTGCTGTCCAGTTTGGTAGCTATGAACCTCAGTGGCTACTCAAGATTTGAAATGTTATTAGTGTGATTGAAGAACTAAAATTTTAACTAATTTAACTTTAAATAGCCACATGTGTTAGTGGCTATCCTCCCAGACAATGCAGCTCTAAGAGATGTCTTTTGGGTCAGTACAATTCCAGACCAGAATCCCAGCCAAGTAGGGTAGTGGGAAGGGGGCTATGGTAGATATTACACAACCTGGATTTTTGACTTTGTCTTTCCATTATCATGATCTACACACATTGTCATCACCTTTACCATGATTTTATAGCTCCCATCATTTCTTGAGTGCCTATAATATTCTAGGCCCTGTGCAGAATGCTTAAATATATATAATATTCCTATCTTACAATGATGAGCAAACTGTTACAAGGCTTGGCAAGATTCAGTAACTCGCACAGAATATCACAGTTATTTGGGGAGAGCTAGGGTTTGATCTCAACTCTGCTAGAATCCAAAGTCCATATGTTTAGTCATTATTTTATTGCTTCTCCAAAGACCAGTGTGACATTGAGTCACTGAGCACTAAGATATAGTCACGTGTCACCTAGCGACCAGGATACATTCTGAGAAATCCTCTGTTAGGTGATTTCATCATTGTGTGAGCATCAGCACATCAATACATCAAGAATGTACATCAAGAGTGCACTTATACAAACCAAGATGATATAGCCCAACGGTCCCTAATCTTTTTGGCACCAGGGACTGGTTTCATGGAAGATAGTTTTTCCACGGACTGGGGATGGTGGGGAATGGTTTTGGGATAAAACTGTTCCACCTCAGATCATCAGGCATTAGATTCTCATAAGGAGCGCAACCTAGATCCCTTGCATGCGTAATTCACAATAGTGTTTGTGCTCCTGTGAGAATTGAATGCAGCCTGTGATCTGACAGGAGGCGGAGTAATGTTCATTTGCCTGCTGCTCACCTCTTGCTGTGCAGCTTGGTTCCTAACAGGCCATGGAACAGTACTGGTCTGCCGGCCGGGGGCTGGGGACCCCTGGTGTAGCCTACTATACACCTAGCCTCTAAGGGATAAGCTATTGCTCCTAGGCTACAAGCCTGAATAGCATGTGACTGTACTGAATACTATGGGCAGCTGTAACACAATGGGAACTATTTGTGTAACTAAAATATTTAAATGTGGAAAAGGCACAGTAAAAATACAGTACCATAATCTCATGGGACCACCCTTATGTATGTGGTCCATTGTTGACTGAAACATTGTCCTATGGCACATGACTGTACTTCAGTTCTTCATCTGTGAAGTGAGGAGACTGGGCCATATGAACTCTAAGCTCCACTTGTAGAAAGGTCATGATTCCTATACCCGCAAGGGTGACAGTTTTGTATAATGAATGCTGTCGTTTACACTTGTCACCACGTTACTCAGAAGGACCCTGACTACTCTGAGCACAGGTCAATGATTTCCCTTCCCCTTGACTTGATTATGGATTTAACTGATTGATTGAGACAAGATCTTGGTCTGTCACCCAGGCTGAAGTGCAGTGGTGCAATCTTTTGGCTCACTGCAGCCTTGAACTCCTGGGCTCAGATGATCCTCCCACCTCAGCTTTCTGAGTAGCTGGGACCACAGGCAGTTGCCACCATGCCCAGATAATTTTTTAATCTTTTGTAGAGATGGGGGCAGTCTCCCTCTGTTACCCAGGCTGGTCTCGAACTCCTGGGCTCAAGTGATACTCCTACCTTGGCCCCACAAAGTGTTGGAATTACAGGTGTGCTGGAATAACAGATGTGAGTCACTGCCCCTGGCCTATAGATTGTTTTTAAAAGCTTCTGAGGTGATTCAGATCTCCAGAAAAGGCCTAAGAGTATCAGACCTGGATTGAACTTGCTGCAGTCAGAAAAGATCTTTCATGAACTGTGTTTTGGTAAAGATGGTGTGTGTGTGTGTGTGTGTGTGTGTGTGTGTGTGTGTATTTAAATTAGATGACGAAAGCTACATCATGCCTGTTTCCTGTTTTGCCTTGGTGGTTAAGAAACTCAAGGCTAAATTTTGTGTTAAACTGCAGTAACAAACCTTCGGAGAGATTTTCTGCTACAGCAGTCTTCCTTACTCTTAATGACATGTTTTTTACATTGTTATCTTTGTTTAGTAATTCTGTTGTAACTAACCCATACTGTGAGTCTGGCTCAAGTCCCTTTCAGAGTTAAATTGGTTATAAATGATGAATAAATAAACATCGTTTGTCTCAGGTTGCACCAAGGCCCCAAGAATAACTGGGATAATAAGAATAAGAAAATAGAATGACACCATGTAGAAAGAGAAGGTTCCTTCAAGGAGGTAGGGGATGGGAATGGGATAGAATTTTCCGGTAAAAAGAAAAATAAAAAAGGAACACAGAGAAAGGAAGGAAAGAAAAGAGAAATCTCTAGAAGAATTAAAAATCAAGGAAAAGATAAGAGCAGGAAAAGAGGTAATTTTTGCTGCCTGCACAAAACCACCATTTGGCCATTTAGCAGATTTATGGGACCTCTATGTACGCAAGAAGAAAATATACATGCAATTTACTTCCCAGTCTAAACGTTATCCATTTTACATTTTGCTGAATCTGGAGGTGAGGGATGATAGAAACCAGGAAGGAAGCTTGTGATTTTAATAAAAGGAAAATCAAAAGGGCTACTTATTAAGCTGGACATTGGAACCATATAGGGAAGCACTCTTTGAACAGGTCGGGACTTCAGGGCCTCTCACTCCATGGACACTGGCAAAATATTCAAGGATGAGTATCTGGTGAGATGGAAAGGGGACCATGTGTGCCCCTGCCTGCCTACCTGTCTAATTCCTTCTCAGGAGAATCCTGAAGTCCCTCCCTCCAAGGAAAGGGGTTGATTTCTGAGGCCAGCTGTAGGGTGGCAGAGCAACTACCAACAAGGGGGTGAGTGTAAAGCTCATGACCAAGGAAGAACCAATGCAGATCTCACCAAGAGATGGAGGCCCTGTGAGGTCAGGAGATGGAGGGGTGCAGGCTGGAAAGCGGGGGAGTGTTTGGATTTGGCTGGGGTATGGCAGCTGGCTTTGAATGGGAATTGTGCAAGGTGCATGGAGAAGGCACAGATGTCTCCTAACCATTTGGTGCTTCTCTCCCCTAAAGAGTGAGAATAACAGAGGGGAAATGAAATAGCAGGGGTGAAAGTGCAATTATATGGAAGATTTACATTCAGGAATCTTCATCTACGTCTGGCATACAGCACATATAGTCAGAATTGTCACAAATTTAAACATTAGATGAAGACAAACACAACATTAGATTCAGAAAAAAAAATCAGCGAACAAAGATGCCAACAATGTCAGGGTTGGGCGGGCCCATTTCCTTCGAGTCCTCCAGCCACAGCTGTAGCATAGCAATACCACAAAGTGCCTAACGGGGGAGCTCCTGCATACGTGCTCAGTGCACAGGCTTGGTTCTGAAGGCTTTCCCGTCAGTTCTTTGCACCTGTTCTCCTGTTTCCAGCTTCCCAGCCTCTCTTGGTCTTGCTATATCTTCCTCTTTGCTCATCAGTGGGATGTGTCCAAGTTGAAGCTTTGCTTTGCTCAAATCTGGTTATATACACAAATTACATGCCTTGCACCTTTCCAGGTACATCCCCTTCCTGTATCCTTCCAGCATACAGATCATTTTTCCTGGGTATGGACTCTGTGGAGATGGCTCCTGCATTGGGCTTGCCCCAGTGTAACAAGTAGGAAACCAGGCCTGTGCAATGGGCTAAACAGAAATCACTTTCCTCTTCTGGAATAGCCCAGGCTGCAAGCAAAGCCAAATAGACATTATTATAATACTTGAGTGTGGACTCCACTGTCCAAATCTCCAGAGTGGGAATCCCTGGAACACAGTAACCATGCTTGCTCCTCACTGGCTCCACCCCATTCTTTAATACCCAGGACAGGAGATTTCGCATCAGTCAGTGCTAAATAAATGTTTGTTGGGTTAAATTGATAGTTGTTTCCAAGAGTGCAGGCTCTGGAGCTAGAGAGCTTTGGGTTTTGATCCTAGTGCTGCCAAATAATTGGGTCAATGACCAAATTTCAGCAAGTCACATGGCCAATGAACCCAAGGTTCCAATCTGGAAATGGGGTGATACGTGCCCTGCAGGCATGCCTAGCGCACAGAGATGCTCAGGAAATTTCAGCTGCTTTTAAATAATGCAAAGCTGCACCGAATTAGGGATTAGAATGGGTCTTTAAGCCTCAAGGAGAAAAAGTAGTACTGGTGATAGCTCCAGGGAGCAGATCTCTGTTCCACATGAGTGAGTCTTGGCTCTCTGAAGCTGGGATGGGAAGTCTCAAAGACTGGTGTTTTGGTTGGGTGATCCTTTGGGAAGGATGTTGGAAAGGAGAGTCAAACATACAATAGGTGGCAGGATTAGATGACTTTCAGAGCCCCTCCCAACCCTAAGAGTCTAACACTCTCAATTTAACTGATTAGCCAAACACACACACACACACACACACACACACACACACAGAGAGAGAGAGAGAGAGAGAGAGAGACTCATTTTAAGATCAGACCATTGCGTTATTTTCATGATAATTTCCTGATTCTAGTTTCTCTCTTCAATCCTTTCACATTACTGCCAGGATAAATGCACTAACACGGAAATCTGGTCATCCAATTATAGCACAGATTTTTCAGCCTGGCCATTTATTAATTAGCCTCAACCTACATTCGCATCTGTCATGCTCCCATTCCATGCCTATCTAACAACGTGCTGTGGTCACAGCAAATGACCAGGCATTTTGGGAATACACTGTGTTTGTTCATCTCTCCCTGTCTTGGCCCCTGCTCTTGTTTCCTTTCTCTTTCTACCCTTTCCATCCAGTACTGTCCTACTTATTTTTCAAGATACTGATCCAATGTCACCTCTTCAAGCATTCTCCAAGAGCCCCCCATAACCACAATAGTCATTTGTTTCCCTCTTCCTCCATAGCACTCTGTGCACAATGCCCAATACCATATATCATACCTTTGTTATAACTTATGTCTTCACCGTCACCCCAACCACAGTGTAGGGGCATGAATTGTTCATTTTTGTATCCTCCAAACTTGCACATAGTAGCACTTATCACTGCTCAAGATGACATTTTATATGAGTTTCCTGGTTTGTTCTGTCTCCTCTGCTAGACTGTCAACTTCATGAGTGCAGGAGCTTACCATGTATTCTGCTACCTCCCCAGAACTTCGAACAGTGCTGGTACTTTGTAGGTCCTCAATCACCTTTCTTTGAGTGAATGAATGATTGTTAAATGAATTAATGAATGTACAATTGAGTTCTGTGAATTTGCTTAGCTTAAATTCTGGTGGTTTTCCCACTTTACTCCAGGGAATGGTTCGCTGGAATGGTTTATAAAGACTAAGGAAAATGATAAAAATAGCAAAGTGTGCCTTATTTTCAGTTGCATTAAGCGTAGGAATTTCACATAATTAAGATTTAATGAGAACCAGGCTTGGATAAAAACTATGTTAAGAGTCGGGCTCAGGGCCCTGCCAAGGGCCCAGAATAAATCCCAGTGACCCTCAAAGACTTCAGAGTCTGGGAAAGACAGAAATGAAACAGAAATGTCAGACTGGCATTAGGACCATATTCCTCTTGTGTTCAGATGTTCCCTGGTCCACATCTGCCAACACAATGAAACTGGTCCATTTAGGAAAGGCTGGCAAAAGTGTCACTGGCCAAAAGGCTTTGGGAACAATCACAAGGTTGTGCTAATTCCAGAACAGGCAAACTCACACATGAATAGGTTTTCAAACTGCTAAATGGTACTGTTCCTTGTGCTTTTGTGTTTGTAGGCAAGGAGAGCCGACTTAGGACACTGCAGGGTTCAAACAATGGTTTAGAGCCTATACTAAGACAATGCCCAATTTGTTTTAGTTCAACTCATCTCAAATAATTCAATCTGACAAAAATGTACTGAGCTTCTTGTCACATATGGAATAGAAATCAGGTCCCTTTGCAGGCCTAAGAGGACCTGTAGGATCTGACCCTGCCCATGTTGGACTCATCTCTGATCACACTCCCCACTCACTCACTCTGTTCCAGTCTCCTTGCTGGTCCTGGCATGTGCCAAGAATGTTTCTGCCTCAGGGCCTTTGCACTTACTTCTCTCTGCCTGGCAAGATCTTTCCTCAGATAGACACATGGCTTGCTGCTTCACTTTCTTTACATCTCTGCTCCAATGCTATCTCCTTAGAGAAAACTTCTCTGACCACTCTACCTAAAATAGCACTTTTTCAGAAGTTGTCCTTGGTTTGAGTACCCAGTTTGATTTCTCTGTATGCCACTTCTCTGTGCCTGATATTTGTATTATTTATGCATTTGTTCCTTTTTTGCCTCCTTTGGTAGAATATAAGCTCCACAAAGGCAGATATTTTGCCTGTTGTATGGTAAATGCTCTATAAATATATGTTGAATGGATGAAAGAATAAGTAAGTACCTTTTGTGTACCTGGTTCTACACCTGGTGATATTGCAGAGGTCCTAGTACCCAATGAACTCAAGGTCTAATGTGAAAAGCATGAGAAAAGAAGCTACTATGCCACCTTCCGAAAAGCTTTATGATAAAGAAATGTACAAAGTCTAATGAGAGAAGGAAGTAGGAGCATCTAAATCAGCCACAGTTGAAGGGAGTAAGTGCACTGGGAAATGCTGCCCTGAGCCTGGACCAAGGAGGCAGAAGCATTTGGGAAAAGAATCCAGGCAGAGGGAATCAGGTGAAAAAATGTAGAGCAGTTTCAGGGGATTCTGTATGAATTGGCGTAGCTGAAGGAGTAAGAGGATGGAGTAAGATGAACCTGATAAATTAATAAATACATGAACGGGAAGAGCGGTTTATGGAGCAGACTGAGCACTTAACTGGCTCCCAATTTATTGACTCCCTCCTTGGAGCAAGGGTCTGTATTGAGTTTTATGGAGGACACAAGGATTTAAAACCTGGTCTCTGGTGTTCAGTCTAGCAAGGAGGTTTACTGTGACTGTACATCCCTGACTTTCCAGGGCAGTCCCAATTGCATAAAGTCTGTTTGACTTTTTAAATTATAATTATACTCCTCAATTATACTTGTGTATCTGTTAGATCGGACTTTTGACTGGTGGACTGGGGCATGAAGTGGCTATCAAGGAAAGAAAAGCAGATAACTCTCATGCAAGGCAGACCATGAAAAGTGCCTTGTGGGATGTTGCTGTAAAGTGCTCTGGAGTCTGAAGAGGGACAGTACTTCCAGGGAAGGATTTTAGAGGCAGTGGATGCTCAGTGTTTTCAACAAGTTGGTCCTTAGTTTCCTTTTACTAGTTTCCTTTCTTAATCACAAAAATATGCTTTCCCCACCTTGCTGCCCCAGGGTCTGGAGTGTGGCTGTGCAAGGAGAGGGCGGGATTCTATGTAAGGGACTAATACAGAGCAATGGGACAAAAGACTGCAAAAAGAGCTTGCTCCAGGTGGGGAGTTTGAACTCACTAGTGAGAAGAGAATGGAAGCCTGGGAACACATCCACCTTCTTCCGCCAGCACACTTGGCCTAATTCCTGAGCAGGTCTGAACCTGACTGGCTAACTCTTGACCGAATTCCTCACTCTAGTTTGAAAGAACTGAGAAAGCCATCACAGGTGATGCTTCTTATACACACAGAAAACATAAGATAGAGCCACATTTTAAAAATCCAGAATTAGACACAAACAAACACAGCCACCAAACAAACAAAAACCTCCTGGAATTGTGGCATTTTCCTCATCTGTAGACTTGGCCAAGTGCATGTGCAATGAACTTTGTCCACAGAACAAGCTCAAAACTTGCTTTCTGATGAGGCTGCCATGCTTCTTTCCATTCTAGAAGCAATCCAGAAAGAGAGGGAGGAGATTCCCAGGGATCCCTAGAGCAGCCCTCTGGTTTCAGTTTGGCCACTCACTGCATAACTTGGGGCAAATCTCATGACTTTTTTGGAGTCAGTCTCTGGAGATGTGAAAAGCGATCTTCCCAGCTCCCGGTTTTGCTGAGAGAATAGAGGGAGATCCTGAGTGTGGAAGTGCTCACTCCAGGAGATTCTGATCATTACTGTTGCTCTAGAAAGCTTGCAGGCCAGGCAGACACCATTGTTCCCTACACTTCCCATAAGGCCTTGCTTCCTGGAAAAAAAGCAACAGCTGGGATTGGGCTGGGTGAAGCTCCCTCCCAGGGTTCTCCTTTTGCAGTTTCTTCCTCCTACAGGCCACCAGAGGCCTCGTGAATTAACCCCTCAGTTGCTCTTCTCCAAGCTGACTACTCTCTTCATAACCATTTCCTCTCCATTGACGTTTTAGTCACACCACTGTGGGTAGTTTTAAAAGAATAGTAATTCGCACACTGGAAACAACTCAAGTGGCCACGAACCCTGGAGCCATTAGGCAAATTACGGTATAGTCACACGATGGAATATTCTGCAGTCATTAAGAATGTTTATGAATGTTCTATAGTACTACCAGGAATATGCTTATGGTATGCTATTAAGTGAAATAAAAATAAGACACAAAATTATATATATACAGTGTAACTATGTTCAAAACCTTCCCGATTTATATTAAAAAAGACAAGACAATAAACTAAATAAAAATTTTGGCTACCTCAAGGTAGCAGAATTGTAAATAATTTTAACGTTCTTCCTTATATTTTCCTGTAGTTTCCAAAATTTAAAAAACAAGCATATATACCTTTTCAGTAAAAAAAAAAAAAAAAAAAAAAAAAAAAAAATTGAATTTATAGCACCTTTTATTGTAGGTATAAAAAGATGTAGTCTGTGAGGAGAGCAAAATGGAGGGATGGGGAAAATGTAATTAAATCAATAAAAATCCAGGGGACTGTATACCTGTAGAGGATTTGTTTGTGAAGTCAGACTTTGAAGAATGCACATTCAATTCAGATGCCATGTCTACTGGGCAAACGACCAAATTTACTGCTGGGACTACTTCCCATAACATGTGAAAACCAGCTGTGTGCTGGCAGCTGTCAATATCACTATTTCTGAAAGGATAAAAAAAAGAGTGGAAACTTGGTGCAGGGGCAGATGGTTCAAAAGTGGGATGAGCTCACACAGCGCTTTCTCTCTGCAGGCCCCTCTGCTCCCAGGCATTTGGGCTCCAGGCTTCCATTGGTTCCTGCCATGCTGGGCCAGCCTCAGTTTGCACTGGGCAGCTTCAAGGGCTAATATTCACTAATGTTGTTTTTTCCCTCTGAGTGTTGGCCCCAGACACACAGCACGCACGGGGCTGTCAGTTCCAGGCAAATGAGAGCAAGCCAACAACCTGGGGAGGCCAATGTGGCTTCCCTTGGGACCATTCGGGAGAAAGGAAGAGGCCAACTGGTGATCTCTCTCTGAGAGACACTGAGGATGGCACTCACTCAGCCACGGGCTTGTTATCTCTCTTTGGGACTCTTGCAGGAAGCATCCAGCTGGTCCCTACATCTCTCTCTGCTCCAGTTCCCTGGGGCTAGATCCTAACTGATCCTTCTCTTCCCCACCCACTCTGTGCCAGGCCTTGTCTGGCTCTCAGAAAGTGAGAGAAATGATCAAAGCCCAGTCCCTGCTTGTGCAGAGCTCAAAGTCTGGCAGTAGAGACAGACATGGAAGCAAATAATGCCAGAGTAGTCATGGGGCCCCATGGGGGGTGGGCAAGAGGATGCAGGCTCTGGGATCACAGTGCTGGGGCTCAACTTCCAGCCCTGCCACATCCTAACTTAGCTGTGTGACCTTGGGCAAGCCCCAGAACATCTCCTCACTCTTCTCGTCTGTTAAATAGGCAAAATAACAGTAGCTGAGAGAATGACTGTGAAGTTTAAGTAGAATGCTCTGGAAAAGCTCATGTCACAGGGCCTGGCATGAGCTGGCACTCAAGGACTGTTAAAATTATTCACTGAAGGGGTTGTGAACAGAGGAGGCCTTCTCCTGCCAGGGGCGCAGGTCAGCAAATCTTTCACGGGAGAGGTGGGGATGCAGCTGAGTCCTGAAGGATGAGCAGAGGCATTTGGATTTTGCTTATGCTTCTCCCCGATCCAAACCTTCAACCCTAACCCTGCTGTCAAAGGAACAAAGGCCCCCATGACACCTGCAAACAAAAATCTTCTCCCCGACACTTTCAACTCAGGATGATATTCTAAATATTTAACTACTGTTAAGGCTCAGGCACCGATCAACTCCTACAGCCTCAGTGCAGACAGGGCATCCTGGAGCACCTGCAGGGCCAGATGTCAAGCTGTTGTTGCTGGATGGCAGGGACATCGTGGCTTTGGGAGCACTTGAGGCAGTGGCTTTTTACTAACCCATAGAGAGAAGCATTTCAGCATTTTAATAACTGGTTAAACAGCTGCACCTCTGCAAACCAGCTGATGGGCAGTCCAGCCCCCGCACTAGTCTGTCTCAGTTGGTCTGTGCATCCCCCACTATCTCTGGATTTCCTACCTGGAACCTTTGACAGCTGCTCCTCTCCCCTAGAACACCTTCCCCACTTCCAATCCTCAAATGGCTGGTTTTATTCATCTTTCAAAGTCCGACTCAAATACCGCCTTCCCTGATCCGTCCCACTTCCAGCAGTTCCCTTCTGACACTGCACTCTTTCTCCATTCTGGCTGTGCTGGATGGGGGCCATGTGAGTCCCCCCTCCCTAGCAAAGGGCTGGACACACAGCAGCAAAAGTATGGTGGTGAAGGGAGTGAGTTCTGGAGCCAGCCTGCTGGGCCTGAATCCCTGTGCTACCACTTCCAGGCCCTGTGATCTTGGGCAAATTAGCTATCCTCAGCCTCACTTTGTCCATCTGTAAAACGGGGATGACAATAATAATACATACCTCATGGAGTTATCATGGGGGATAAATGAGTTAATTCATGTAAAGTACTTAGATTGGTGCCTGGCACACAAATAATTTGATGAATATTATCTCTTACTATTATTGTGCTTATAGCTGGCGCTTAATGCATGCTTATGGATTGACTAAATGAATGACTGACTGATAAAAGCTTAATAATAAATAGAATCAACAATGAAAAAAATTAAAATAAAATGAAAAATGAAAAGCTCAAGTAATATTGAAGTAAAGATTTAAGAGGCAGGTTCTGCGTTTATTTATATACAGTCATGTACTCTATGATAACGACATTTCGGTCAGTAACAGACTGCATATATGATGGTGGTCCCATAAGATTATAATACTGCATTTTTATTGGAGCTTTTCTAGGTTTAGATCTGTTTAGATGCACAAATGCCACTATGTTAATTTCCTACAGTATTCGGCAGAGTAACATGCTATACAGGTTTGTAGCCTGGGAGCCACAGGCTCTACCATGTAGCTTAGGTGTGGAGGCAAGGCTACACTAGCTGGGTTTAGGTAAGTACAAAGTAACTCTACAATGTTCCCACAGTGACAAAATCACTAATGATGCACTTCTCAGAATGTATTCTCATTGTTAAGCAACATATCACTGTATATAGCAATTTGTGTCAGGAGATTAACATGTTTCTCAAAGGCTGTCCAATCAGATGGAGTGATTTGATTATCATTATACCACTTTTTTTTGAGACAGAGTCTCACTCTGTCGCACAGACTGAAGTGCAACGGCAAGATCTCGGCTCACTGCAACCTCCACCTCCCGGGTTCAAGTGATTCTCCTGCCTCAGCCTCCCGAGTAGCTGGGATTACAGGCAAGTGCCACCACGCCCAGCTAATTTTTGTATTTTTAGTAGAGATGGGGGTTTCGCCATTTTGGTCAGACTGGTCTTGAACTCCTGACCTCAGGTGATCCACCCACCTTAGCCTCCCAAAGTGCTGAGGTTACAGGCGTGAACCACCATGCCCGGCCCATTATTCCACTTTTATTAGCAGTATATGCTGTGCCTAAGCCAGGGACAAAACTGAAAGGAAAAAGGGAAGACGGAGGGCGATGTACATTAAGGCAAGAATGTTCTTGGCCTTAGATTTTCAGGCATTTCACCTTCATACAGACTCTTCTGCCCTCTCTCTATACCCTGCATCCTTCTCATCTCATCCCAGCATGGGATGCAGTTGAGAGGGTGAATTCTGCACTCAAGCCCCCTGCCTTTGCATCCCAGTTCTGCCTGGTGATAGCTGTATGACCTGGGTAAGCTACATAACCTCTCTGAGCCTGAAGTTCCTTATCAGCAAGACAGATAGAGCAATAGTGCAGTGGCACATGCCTGTAATCCCAGCACTTTGGGAGGCTAAGGTGGGTGGATCACCTGAGGCTGGGAGTTCGAGACCAGCCTGACCAACATGGAAAAACCCTGTCTCTACTAAAAATACAAAAAATTAGCTGGGTGTGGTGGTGCATGCCTGTAATCCCAGCTACTTGGGAGACTGAGGTAGGAGAATTGCCTGAACCTGGGAGGTGGAGGTTGCGGTGAGCCGAGATCACGCCATTGCACTCCAGCCTGGCAACAAGAGCGAAATTCTGTCTCAAAAAAAAAAAAAAAAATTCATGCTGACAGACTTATAAGATTCTTGTGAGAATTCAGTGAGCTAAGGCACTTAGAAGACAGTCTGACACATCATAAACACCTGGCAAAATGAGATGGTGATGATGATGATGGCTGCTTTAAGAAACTCAGCTCTAAAAGGATCAAAACACAGTCATGTGGCATATGTTTCAGTAGGTGAGTTGGTCCTTGGTCTCTACAATGAGTCCTTCTCTGTTGCTTTGAGAGTGGGATTTTCAGTCTTTTTTTCTAGAAGGGGGATACTACCTGCATTGAGTCTCTAGTTCAGGGCTGTCCCATAGAAGTTTCTGTGATGATGGGAATGTCCTGTGCTGTGCAATACAGGAGCCACTGAGCCACATGCAGCTGTCAAGTATCTGAAATGAGGCGCATGGTATAGAGGAGTTTATTTAATTTGAATCAATTTAAATGTAAATAGCCACACACGGTTAGTAGTGACCATGCTGGACAGTGCAGCTCCAGTTTCTTAGTCTTTGTGTCATAGAAGTCAGATTTTTTTTTCCCTTTTCCCATGAAATAAAGAGAAGCTGATATTAGACCAAACTAGACTGACGTGGCAGCCAGTTTAGTGGGATTCCAAAAAGACCTGGACATTGAAATAAACAAGTGCGGCCTATCCATCTGATCAGACTAAACATGCATGTTGCGAGAGAGAGCTGTTTCTTAAACTTGAAACTTGTAGCTTGTCACCTGTGGTCAGAAACAATTTCTCCCCCTCGGCTGAGAACTCCTGGGCAACCGAGTAGAAGCTGTTTGACAAGCCCTGGAGGTCGGAGGTGTTTAACAGCCCCGAAGTAGGTGAAGTTTAGGATTTGCCCTGATGCTGTACCCAGGGAGGACACCTGTCTAATCCTGCCTCACCTTTCCCTGGCACAGCTTGCCACTCATTTGCCATTCCTGAGCCACCTTAGAGGAGCTGGCCACCTTGTTAGGCTAAGGATGATCATTAAATTGGGATGCTCGAAGCTATCACTTGGCAGCTACTGCTCCAAAGCCTGAGAGTTCTGCAGGCTGGCCACGTCTGACCTTGGGGACCCATTCATTTCAGCAAACTGCACAGGGATCCAGCCTCGCATGAGGGAAGGGGAGTTGAGGCCCTGCAAGGCTCACTCCAGCCCCCAAAGTCTGAGGAATATTTATAAGCACCTATGACAGGCTAAGCTCTACCAGGGAGACAAATTCACTACAAAAGCTGATTTCTTGCCTTTAGGTAACTTAAAAATGGAGGTTGTTTTCGGTTAAGGAACAGAGATAAGACACATGCACAAAAAACGACTATACCTTGTTATTCACAGTGTTGTCCCTGAACCAGCAGCAACAGCCTCACCTGGGAGCTTGTTAGAAACGGAGACTCTCAGGCCCCACCCCAGTCCTAATGAATAGGATCTGCATTTTAAGGAGATCCCAGGTGATTCAAGTCATTAATGTTTGAGAGGCTCTGCTAGAATATATATCCAGGCCATAAACACCATGACAGTGAGAATAATAATGGCTATTATCTATAAAAAGGCTAATGTGTGCTGAGTTTTAAGTGCTTTAAATATATTAACACAAAATTGCTTAATAACAGCCCTCAAGTAGATTCTATGATTATCTTCCATTTTACAGATAAGGAAACTGAGGCTCAGAGTGGTTAAGTAACTTATTTAAGGCCACACAGCTAATGAGTATTAGAGCTCTGAATATTCACCTAGGCATTTTGGCTCCAGAATAAAAAAAAAATCTAGAACTATTCTTCCTAACTGATGTATACATGTATTGAAATATCACACTGTACCCCATAAGCGTATCTAAATATTATTTATTAATTAAAAATAAAAAATATGCTATGATGATCTTTAGGTTCTAAATAACATGTTCCTACTAAGCAAGAATTTAGGATCAAAGACTTAATGTTCTCATCTGCAGGTGAGGCATAACCTACTTCACAAGGTTGATGTGGGGGTTAAATTAAACTCTGTATGTAAAGTGTCTCACACAGTACATGACACATAGTAGACGCTCATCAAATGTTCAGTACTCTCCGTTACCATCCCTTATGCTTCTATTGGGGTCTCAGACACAGTTCTGGTCTCTTACCTCCCTGCTCAGCATCCCTTTCTGAGTCTTCTGAATTCCTCTTCTCTCTCTCTCTCTGTCTCTCTCTCTCTCAAGACAGTCTTGCTCTGTCACCCAGGCTGGAATGCAGTGGCACAATCTTGGCTCACTGCTACCTCCACCTCCCAGGTTCAAGTGATTCTTGTGCCTCAGCCTCCCAAGTAGCTGGGACTACAGGCATGTGCCACGATGCCTACCTAATTTTTTGTATTTTTAGTAGAGATGGGGTTTTGCCATGTTGGCCAGGATGGTCTCGAATTCCTGCCCTCAAGTGATCTGCCTGCCTTGGCCTCCCACAGTGCTGGGATTACAGGTTTGAGCCACCATGCCCAGTCTCTTCTGAATTCTTCACTGCCTACAGGAGAACATCCTGCCGCCTTATCGAGTCTCTCAACCTTCCTTTCAGCTTGGTCTGGGGCTGCATCCAAAGCCTCTTCTGGACAAGGTCTCACTCTCTGTCCACTCACCTTCCTCCCCCGATGGTGCATATTCTGTTCCCTTAGCATGTAGCTCCCTTCCCTATAGTCACCCAGCACTCATCTGACATTTGTGATACTTATAGACTTTCCCCAATGTGCATGACTCTGGGCAACTTATGTGACCGTGTTGCACCTCAGTTTCCTCATCTGTAAACTGGGAAGAGGTAAGGCTATCTGCTCCTGCCTCAAGGAGTATTGGGAGGACTGAATGAGTTAATACACATAAAGTATTTAGAGCAGGGCCTACCACATTTGTAAGTGTTCATCAAAATCTCTTGCAATATCAAAGAAGAGATCAATCTGGATTAAGGGAGTAAAGAATAATCCCCACCGTTTATGGATCACCTGCCATGGTGTCAGTGATCATGCTGACACTTATGTAAGTTAGTTCATTTGTCACTGAAATAGCCCCATGAAGTAGAAATTATTATTTCTTGTTCACAGCTGAAGAAACTGAAGCCTTGAGGTCACACAGCACTTGAATGCAAGAACCAGTACCAAAATAGGACTGCCTGAGTTGATTCGGCAACATGGCTCTCTGGGCTGGAAGCAGGAACACCTAGGTTTCAGGCCCAGCTCTGTTCAGTTCTGCAAGTATTTATTGAGCACTTACTATATGCTATGCACCAATCATTTGGTACAATCTGAAGTGGTAGGGAAGGGTTTCTGGAGGAGGTGATGCCTAAATTGGATCTTGAAGTATGAACTTAAGGAGGTAGCCAGAGGATGGCACAGAGGGGAGGAAGCATTTCAAGAGGGCAAAACATAAGTAAAGGCACAGAGGCACTGCCTTGCAAAGCCTCTGGAAATGTGCTCGTGACTCCAGCCAAGTCCCTCATCACTCTGGGCTTCGGTTTCATTAACTTCGACATGAAAGAAGCGAACTTTCTCTGTTCTAAGATCTTTTCACTAAATTTCATGTCCAATGACAGAACAGTCCAGTGGAAAGTCATGCTTTTGAAGGCTATCCAATGGAACAAATCAACAAAAGTAGGTGTAGTATCTGGATCCTATATTGTGAAACAACCAAAAACTTGTATGTACGCAGAAAACTAGACTAGAAGGAAATACCTTATATAGTCATAGTGCTTATCCCTGGATACAGAGACTAGGAGTCATTCAAAGTTCCTTCTTTAGATTTTTTGGACTTGTCACATTTTATTTAATAAGTGTATTCATTTTATACCCTGCAAATACTAATTAAGATTATGAAAAAAATTCTAGGGACTGGGGATGAGGCTTTCAAACTTTATTTCTTTAAAACCACTGCCTATGGAAGCAAAACAGACTAATGGCTAGGAGCCCAGACCAGGGCTTGACTCCAAAGGTTCAAGTATTCCTTCTCCAACTTCAGGTATGGCCTTGGGCAAGAAATCAACTTCAGTTAGGTTAATATAACTGGGGTAAAAACTACTCTGATTTTAAAAATTTAATTCTTGCTGATTTTTCTGAAAATGAAGATTATGGCCGGGCTCATGCCTATAATCTCAGCACTTTGGGAGAACAAGGCAGGCGGATCTCCTGAGGTCAGGAGTTTGAGACCAGCCTGACCAACATGGCGAAACCCGATCTCTACTAAAAATACAAAATTAGACAGGCATGGTGGTGCATCCTGTAATCCCAGCTACTCGGGAGGCTGAGGCACGAGAATCACTTGAACCCGGGAGGCGAAGGTTGCAGTGAGCAGAGATTGTGCCATTGCACTCCAGCCTGGGCAATAAGAGCGAAACTCTGTCTCAAAAAAAAAAAAAAAAAAGAAGAAGGTTACAACCCACATTAGAGGTCAGCAAACTTCTTCCGGGAAGGGCCAAATACTATTTTCAGCTTTCTGGACCCTAAAGTCTCTGTCATAACTAATCAACTCTGTCACAGTGCAAAAGCAGCCATAAATAATATGTAAACAAATGAGTATGGTTGTATTCCAATAAAACTTTATTTGTAAAAACAGACAGTGGGCCAGATTTACCAGCAGGGTGTTGTTAGCTAACCTCTAGCACATTGATGTAATGGCCCACTCATGGGCTGTAACCTGCAGTCTGAAACATAGTGGAGCTAGAGCAGTTTTTACCATGGCCAGAGGAAATAAATTGCCACAATGCTCAAGTTACAAATGGATCATGTTTCAAAACTTTGCTTTTTGAGTCAATAATTTAGAATTCAACATGTATTTTTTTTTCTCCTTAGGAATCATTTATATGGTGGTTGAGATTCCAGGTCTACAGAAAACAGATCTAATATCTCATCTTCTCGCTCTAGCATGTCCCCATTCATCCAGCAACTCTGAATTTCTCCAGAGCCATTAGCCCTGGGCTGGGCATTGTAGGGGACTGCAAAATGAGCCAGATGTGATTGCTCCCTCAGGAAGATAAGGAAGTAGCATTCTTCCTCTGAGAATAGACCTTCTGAATCCCCGCTCAGGATACCAGGAATGGCTCTCCTCTCTCCTTCTTGCTATTGAGGCTTCCAGGGTGTTAGACCAAGGAGTCCTTACATTGGGGTGGTATTTTTGTTCTCAACTGTGATGTGTAAGCCAGTCAGTTGTGACTTGTGTGACTAATAATGGTCATAAGTGCTGGCCTGTGCAAATGATTCACTTGTGTGTTATTTATTTTTTTAAAAGTAAATTAGCAGAGGCTGGGCACAGTGGCTCACACCTGTAATCCCAGCACTTTGGGAGGCCGAGGCAGGCGGATCACTTGAGGTCAGGAGTTTGAGACCAGTCTAGCCAAAATGGCGAAATCCTGTCTCTACTAAAAATACAAAAAAATTAGTTGGGCATGATAGCACGCACCTGTGATCCCAGCTATTTGGGAAGCTGGGGCGGGAGAATCGCTTGAACCTGGAAGGCAGAGGTTGCAGTGAGCCGAAATCGCACCACTGCACTCCAACCTGGGTGACAGACTGAGACTCTGTCTCAAAAAAAAAAAAAAAAGAAAGAAAGAAAGAAAGAAAATTAGAAGAATATAGTGGATTTTGTCAGTTTTTGATGTTGTTGTTGCTGTTGTTTTTCTTTTTTTTTTTTTTAAGCTTCCCAGAACCACTGATGATGTTACTGTTTGGAGAATTTTCCATATTATGAATCTATAGTTCTACCAGGTTGAAATTCACCTTCCCAGACTCCCTTGTTAGGGTCCAGGCAGGTCCTGTGACATGTGGGGTACATGGAGCTGATATGGGTGGTGAGAGAGACACTCAGCCTTTAGGGGAAACAATGACAGGTCCTGTTGGAGTGTTCAATGGCCAGCATCAGTGGTGTGAGGTCCAGTGTCTGTGCCTAGTACTAATGGCTGTGAGATCTCTGCTAGAGCAGTCTTGGGGTACAATCCCAGGTTATGTAGCCTGGTTATATAGCCTCAAAGCCTGGCTCTCTGGCTTCATTGCCCACCAGAAGTCTTATTAGGATCTACTAAACATTTAGATTCATGGGACTATCATAGGCTACCCTGGGCCCAGCAGGACGGTATCAGATATTCTTTCACTGGGAGTCCTTGTAGCAGTTTGCCCAGTCATCAGGAACTTATCTCCTGTCCAGGTGACATGCAGGTGCAAGGAGCTGAGATCCACATGAGTGATTGTGCGAGGTGCCCTGCCCTGTTTTACAAACCCCAATATCTCTTGTAACAACTCCATAGCAATAGCTTCCAAGGTCTCTTCAAAGGACACAGCTAGTTACAAGAGTCAATAAATTAAGGGAAGTCCAAAGCTCTGGGTCTTTATCAATATTTCTGGTACCTCCAGGCCAGATGTAATTTGTCAATCTGGGATCATTCTGACCATAAGCAATGTTTCCCAGAAACATAAGGGTTGACACTGCAATTTTTATAAGGTTTCCACCAGGGGAACAGAGCTAGAGAGTTAATTCAAGGTCAAATTTTCATGCAGAAGGGGAAAAAATTTGTTAATTTTCTACCCATACTGGACCTCCCAGAGGTTTTCTTCCTGCTTTAAGCAGTAATGAGAGGTTCAGCTTTTGCAACTAAGTATCCTGACTGGTAGTGCTGCTTGTATCAAGGATACCTCTACTCACTTGCATTCTGATTTACATTCCTTAGTGGAAAAGAACAGAGTAGAGCTATAACTAACATGCTGGACTTATTGCATAACTGCATGTATGTCCATAGGAGTAAGTTGAAATTTGAATCTCACTTGTCACATACATCACAGAGATAAAAAATGTTAAGATATAATGTGTTGGGGTGAGCTTTTGGTAGAGTGAGTATCATGGAACATGTATTTGGTTGTCATTCACTGCTAATGTCTGTTATGTCTGCTTTATTAACTCTGTTTCTTCAAGTGTAAATTCTTCCATTTGTTAAGAATTATTTTGTTTCACATTATTAGTTTTCCTCAAACAGTTGGTGATTGTTGATTATATACTCATGTTTGTAGTTGAGATTCCCCTGGCAGACATTTCCGTGGTATAAATGTCTGTACATTCCGTTTGCAAAAGGAACAAGAGCTACCACTACCTGGGAATAAATTCTGGTTTGTTTTCAGTGAGACTGGAAGAGGGCAGAACTACTTAATTTTCTAGTCTTCCAAGTGAAGCTGCTCACAGTTACCCCAGGCATTACCAGCTAGCTACCTGAGGCAACAAAATACTCCTATTTATCCTACTATTTTTTTCATCTTGTGGTAATAAATTACTAAAATCATCCATGGCCAAAGACATCTAGGAATCATGGATATTTCCAGTAATGATACAGGTGAGGGAAACCTTATTCTAGATTTAGGATGATTCTTTTTGAAAATAGTACCCTCACATGGCCCCTCCCATCAAAATTAAGGTGTTTTCATTTATCATTACTATTTGGAAAATAAATATCACCTAATCGTAAATATTACAAAATTTGTCTGAGTTTTTAAAATAAAAATATCTAAGGTACCTGAATGATTTTAGAAGCTCAAGAAATAGTAGCCAAAGTTCTGGAAAAACTTAGACTACAGAAATCTCACACTGGCACTAAGCTTCTTCAAAATTCCACAGTGAAAAACGAAACTATCCAAAACAAATGCAGCAACTCCAAAGCTGTGCCCACATGAAATGATAAAATGGTGCATGCAGGCCTACTTCCAAATACTTCAGCCAAGAAAGGCTGTTCTGACAAGAAAGGATGGTTTGAGGCATAAAATAATCCATATTTCGCCAATATTTCCCAGGCTGTCTGTTGGGCACAGATGAAAACAAATAATATTCAGCCCCTGTTCTTGAAGAACTTATAGTCTAGAGGAAAACCATATAAGCATCATGGCCCTACCTGACTTTGTCAGAATAAAGATAGTCAAGGAGATGATCCTTGCAGAATAAAAAGAACACACACAGAGAGAAAGAGAGAGAGAGGAGAGAAAGAGAGAGAGAGGAGAGAAAGAAATAACTCCAAATTAGAGTCCTAACTTCTATTGGAAATTCTCGTTTGGAGGCTTTGGTACAGAGCTGGTGTGAATAAACACTTGACTGAAAACAGAGGCCCCCTCACCTCTGAAGTTCTTCCACGTTTGTTTTCCGGTGCTAAACACTAAAGCCTGTTCCATCAGGGAGCCGGAAGAAATAACGATCCCTCTGGAAAGAATCACAGGCAGGTTTCTTTAAGGACAATGAAAACAGCATTTTAGAGCCCAAAAAGTATAATATAAGTGACTGTTTTAGGGAGGAAGGGGGTTCCCCTTGTGCCAGGCATGGCACTGGATGTCTTAGCTACAATGTCTAATTCATTGCTCACATCAGTCTCATGAGGATGGTTGTGCTCTCACCTTACGAAGGACAAATGGAGGTTCAAAGAGGTGAAATAACAGGGCTACAAGAAGCCAAGCTGGGATCCAAATTTAAAGGACTATATGACTTCCAATCCACATGCTTCCCAGAGGATCACACTGAACAGAATCTGGAAGACGCAAAGTTCCACTTTGTGTTTTGTGCTGACTCTTGAAAATTCAACCAAACAGGCATGGAAAGAACAAGATAAATGGCTCTGACAAATTCTGGGAGATGTTCTCTTTGCTCTCTTTCCCTGCTCGTGCCTCTTTAAAACTTGTCCCAGAAGGTTTGGAAGCGTTAGAGGGTCCTTTTTGACTTCCAGCCACTCCAACTACACTCTGAGTCCAGAAGGAGATTCAAGAGGGAAAATGGACACTGTGTAATAGAAAGTATAATGGGAGCTGGGCAACTGTGCTTAGCAGGAGCAGTGAGGATGTCACATGGTGAGACTTCCATTTTAGAAGTTTCAGCCTGGTAGCTGTGAGGAAGATGGAGCTCATCAGAGGGTTGTGGTTGTTCTTGTTGTTGTTGTTCTTCTTCTTCCTCTTCCTTTTCTTCCTCCCCCACCCCCTCCTCCTTCTCCTTCTCCTTCTCCTTCTCCTTCTCCTTCTCCTTCTCCTTCTCCTTCTCCTTCTCCTTCTCCTTCTCCTTCTCCTTCTCCTTCTTCAAGACAGGGTCTTACTTTGTGACCCAGGTTGGAGTGCAGTGGTGCAATCTCAGCTCACTGCAGCCTCGACCTCCCAGGCTCAAGCAATCCTCCTGCTTCAGCCCCGTAAGTAGCTGGGACTACAGGCAAGCACCACCACACCCAGCTAATTTTTGTATTTTTCATAGAGATGGGGTCTTGCCATGTTGCCCAGGTTGGTCTGGAACTCCTGAGCTCAAGTCATCCACCCGCCTTGGCCTACCAAAGTGCTGGGGTTACAAGTGTGAACCACTGTGCCCAGCCTTGGTCAGAGGATTTTTAAATTTTTAAATTTAATTTAAATTTATTTTGAGATGGAATCTCACTCTGTCACCCAGGCTGGAGGGCAGTAGCATGATCTTGGCTCACCGCTACCTTCACCTGGGTTCAAGCGATTCTCCTGTCTCAGCATCCTGAGTAGCTAAGACTACAGGTGTGTGCCACCACGCCCGGCTAATTTTTTGTATTTTTAGTAGAGACGGGGTTTCACCATGTTGGCCAGGCTGGTCTCAAACTCCCGACCTCAGGTGATCCACCTGCCTCAGCCTCCCAAGGTCAGAGGACTATTAAAGCTCACATGCAAGGATACCGTGTAGACATCAAAACTAGAAACTGAAGTAGAAAAGATGGGGTCCTGAGCCATGCAGTGGCAGTGGTCTAGCAGGGAAGGAATAAAGAAATCTCACTGATGCAGCCTCAGTAAGACCTGCTGACCAGCTGGAGATGGTGAGGGAGAGGAAGGAGTGCTAGTCAAGTCTCAGTTTTCTGACCGGGGTGACCAGGCCAATGGTGGTAACATTCTTAGAGCCTGGGGAGAAAGGAGGAACAGTGGGTTTTGGGGGAGAGATGATGGCTTTAGTTTTGAGGTAGTTTGAGCTCTCCAGATGGAAATGTCCCATAGGAACTTAGATCAACAGGTTTGCTCATTCTTTCATTCTACAAATATTTGTGGACTTCCTACTCTGCTCCAGATGTTGAGTTTGGCATCAACTGAGGAGTGATGGCCAAAACAGATGTGTTCTCTGCCTTCATGAAGCTTTACAGGCAATAAATAAACACAGAAATACACACATAGTTACAAATTACGGTAAGTATGAGGCAGAAAAGAATAAGGTGCTAGGAGAAGTAGAATCAGCCTGCAAGTATGAGACTTGACAGTGGAAACTGAAAGTCGGCCGAGTGAGAGGAAAAGGTTCTGGAGCTCAGAGGAGGCAGTGTCTAGCCACAGCGGGGAGAGGGGCTCATCTGCATGGAGATGGGAGCTGGAGATGACATGAGGGAGCTGAGCCAGAGAAACTGCACTACTGGACAGGCTATTGGGGCTAGGAGTGAAGAGCTAGACACTCCATAGGCTGAGGCCAACGGTTTCCATTCTCTCAACTCTTAGCATTTGTACCCAGAGACAGCAAAGTTTTGGTGTGTCTGAAAGATTATTTTTTGGCCATGGGCATTTTACCACCTCTCCATTTGGGGCATGTTTGCACGTGAAAATATGCACAATGTACTGACTGATTTGTTGTGGATGGCGGGAGACCTGAGTAATTTAATGAGTTAATTTCCTGAATAAGTTAATTCCAGACTGGATTGAAATATTGATGTTGAGTTGGGATTCTTAAATAAAAAGAAGAAGTAGCTTGGCATGGTTGCTCACTCCTGTAATCCCAGCACTTTGAGGGATGAGGCAGCAGGATTGCTTGAGCCCAGGGTCTGGGACCAGCCTGGGCAACATGGTGAAACCCTGTCTCTACAAAAAAAATGCAAAAATTAGCTGGGTGTGGTGGGGCATGACTGTAGTCCCAGCTACTCGGGGGGCTGAGGAATGAGAATCGCTTGAGCCGGGAGGCAGAGGTTGCAGTGAACAGAGATCATGACACTGCGCTCTACCTAGCCTGGGTGACAGAGTGAGACCCTGTCTCAAAAAAGAGAAAAAGAAAAAGAAAAAAAGAAACAGCAACCTCTGTATAGCCTATGTTCCATCTTTTTCCCTTAACTGAAAGCCAAGAGACATGGTTTTGTAAGAGAGCCCAATTCAGCCCCAATCCATCTGGCAGAAACAGAGCATCCAACGAGCTTTTCAAAACCACTTGGCACCAAGTAACAGAAAGGAAAACTGTAGGAGCCCAAGTTGGGAGTTGTTCAGCTATATGCAGATCATATCTACAACAACAATAATAAAAGTTAACATTTATTGAGCACCTACTATGTGCTGGGCACTGTTCAATTTATTTAATTTTCAAACAACCCTATGTAGGATTTACTGTTTGTATCCCTATTTTGCAGATGCCTTTCCCAAGGATCCCCAGCTTTTAATGAGAAGAGCCTGGATTTGAACCTAGGCAGTCAGGATCACAGAGCCTGCTCTCTTAACCTCTCTTTTTGATAAATAGGTCACACCTACAGTACTTAGAGTGAATGGGTCTGTATGGAGGAGGGACCTGATTCGTGAGACACTGTGGGGAGAGGATCTGTTAATCTGTCACTAAAGGAAGTGGGGAGGCAGACAGGAGGCCTCCAGGCAGCCTCCGGGTCCTCTCCCAGTTCCTTCCTTCCCCATGAGGATTTGGCTTCAAAGAACAGTCACACTGCCTCCCCCTGGGCAATCAAGTCCCTTGGCCACCTGAGAGGCCCACTTCTGGCTGAGTAGGTGCTTCTGGTTATCCCGGGCCCCAGGGCAGCCAGGATGAAAGAAGATGAAGATAACTCCCACGAGAGGTGGTGGCGTCCCCCAAGACTGCCTTCACGAGGAAGCCACCCTTCACTGCAGAGGCCCTTACCCTCTGGAATTTGCAGACCCACTTATCTAACATAGGCCAGTTTTATCCTAAACAGAACCAGCCCTATAGAAACCCATTTCAAGGACCCCCACACGGGTCTAAGATATCCCCTCAGGGTGCAAGATTCCCACCCGGACTGGTGGCAAGTTTTAGGAAGTGAGTCCTTTCTACCCCCATCATCCTCCACGTCCTGGACACTTGCCCCACCCTGGAGGCAGTACCCGCCCACCACAAGGCAAGGCAAGGCAGTTCTTACCTTTCCACCTGGAGGTTGACTTTGGAAGGCTCCACGTTGGGGTTTTCCCATTCCATTTGTGGGCAGTGCATGAAATAGCAAAGGGTGTACAGGGCCTCGGGCTCCCAGTACAGCGCCCCCTGCTTGTGGTGCAGGGGGGTGCCATTGCCGTGGTGCTTGGCATTGAGGGGCTGCAGGTGATGCATTGCACGGGACACCAGGTCACCTGTGGACAGAAGGAAGATTTCAGATCCTCCAGGCAGCCAACACTGGAAGAGAAACTGTCCCTGAAGATCTCTGTAGAGACTCTGGTCCTTGCAGTCCCTTATTTAAATGAAATGGTTCAATGGGACCTTGAAGTCACTCACCAAGCAGAGAGGAATGGATTCATTCATTCAGCATAGGAGGGCTTACTGAATCTGGGGTGCTGTTTCAAGCACAGAGGGCTGCTAAGATCATTTTAATCCTGCCCTTCTGGAACCCAATGTTCCTAACAAGGCTCAGGAAGCCCTTTGTGTCCCGTTCCTGCATACTGCCTCCCTCGCCTTGTGACACACCCTCTATGTTGTGGCCAACACTGCTTTAACTGTAGTCACAAGAATGAGCTATGCTCTCTTGCCCCTGAGCCTTGTGCATATGTTACTTCCTCTGTCCAGAACATTCTCTCCCTCTTCTCCAGGCTAACTCCTACCAATCACCCAGGTATCTGCTTATAAATTAATTCCTCTAGGAAACACCCCCTGGAACCACCCTGCCCTTACTTGGGTTATCACACTGTACTTTTCGTTTTTTTTTCCTTTATTTATTTATTTTTTTGAGATGGAGTCTTGCTCTGTTGCCCAGGCTGGAGTGCAGTGGCATGATCTCCACTCACTGTAACTTCTGCCTTCCGGGTTCAATCGATTCTCCTGCCTCAGCCTCTTGAGTAGCTGGACTACAGGTGCCTGCCACCACAACCAGTTAATTTTCGTAATTTTAGTAGAGATGGGTTTTCACCATGTTGGCCAGGCTGCTCTGGGACTCCTAACCTCAGGTGATCCACCTGCCTCTGCCTCCCAAAGTGCTGGGATTACAGGCATGAGCCACCACGCTCTGCCCTATAAAAGTAAATTTGATGACAACAAAACAGTGTACAGTTCACCCTTGAACAATGCAGGCTGGAACTGTGTGGATCCACTTATATATGGATTTTCTTCCACCTCTGCCACCCATGATACAGCAAGACCAACCCCTCCTTTTCCTTCTCCTCCTGGGCCTACTCAACATGAAGATGACAAGGATGATGACCTTTATGATGATCCACTTCCACTTAATGAATAGTAAGTATATTTTCTCTTCCTTATGGTTTCCTTAATAATTTTTTCTTTTCTCAAGCTTACATATTGTAAGAATATCATATATAAGAATATAATATAAAATACATGTTAATGGACTGTTTATGTTACCAGTAAGGCTTCTGGTCAACAGTGGGATATTAGTAGTAAGTTTTTGGGGAGTCAAAAGTGTTACACAGAGATTTTTGACTGCATGGGGGTTCAGTGCCCCTAAGTCCCACATTGTTCAAGGATCAAAGGTAATTAATTTCTAGCCGAATTCTGGCCCTGTTTTCCTTTTTATAAATAGCAGGTGTTAGAGAAGTGTTAGGGGCTGATATCAAATGGAGCCTTTCTTTTTAAAGTAATTAAGATTCAAGTGAATTTAAAAGAATCACTCTATAATCAATATTATTTAATGCACTGGCCCTGTCCTACTTACGATCATCTCATGCACACCAGAATGTGTTGCATACTTTGGGAGACAGTCAGCTAAGATATCTGTGATGGTTAATTTTTTTTTTTTTTTTTTTGAGACAGAGTCTTGCTCTGTCACCTAGACTGGAGTGCAGTGGTGCAATCTCGGCTCACTGCAACCCCTGCCTCCCAGGTTCAAGCAATTCTCCTGCCTCAGCCTCCTGAGTAGCTGGGATTACAGGCATGCACCACCACTCCCAGCTAATTTTTTTGTATTTTTAGTAGAGATGGGGTTTCACCATGTTGGCCAGGCTGGCCTCGAACTCCAGACCTCAGGTGATCCACCCGCCTTGGCCTCCCAAAGTACTGGGATTACAGGTGTGAGCCACCGCGCCTGGCCAGTGATGGTTAATTTTATGTGTCAACTTGGCCAGGCTATGGTGCCCAGTTGTTTGATCAAACACTAGTCTAGATGTTGCTATAAAGAAGGTTTTTTTTTTTTTCTTTCCGACTTTTATTTTAGGTTCGGGGGTACACATGCAGGTTTGTAACATGAGTAAATTGCATGTCACAGGGGTGTGGCGTACAGATTATTTTGTCACCAGGTGAACAGCATAGTATCCGACAGGTAGTTTTTCAATCTTCATGCCCCCTCATCCCCTACCCTCAGGTAGGCCCTAGTGTCTATTGTTCCCTTATGAAGGTATTTTTTAGATGTGATTAACATTTAAATCAATAGACTTTGAGAAAAGCAGATTACCTTCCACAGTGTGGGTGGGCCTCATCAATTAATTGAAGGCCTTAAGAGAAAAGACTGGAGTTCCCCGAAGAGGAAAGCATTCCACCTCCAGACTGCAACAACTTTTACTAGAATCTCCAGCCTGCTGGCCTGCACTGCAAAATTTTGGACTTGCCAGCTCCCATAATCACATGAGCCAATTCCTTAAAATAAATGACTTTCTCAGTCTTTCTCGCTACAGAGAAAGAGAGAGAGAGAAATCCTGTTGGTTCTGTTTTTCTGGAGAATGCTGACTAATACAATATCTGACATGATGCTAGCCCTTGTTGGGGGGATGTGTCTCCCCCATCCCCTCTCACTGTCCGGCTGAAACCAGGCCTTTAGATCTCACCCCTTCTCCACCATCCTGCTGTACCTTTCAATGTGACACATTTACCTAACATCCAAACTCGAGTAAGTGAGGCAAAGGGAGAGGCAGGAGTTTCTCCTCCGAAGGCTTAGGACTTATCTCCTGGCTTCCTGTTTCCTGTCTGAGAGAGGGGCCACTACTTCAAAAGATGACTGACAAGAGGACTGTTCACCAGCTCTAGGGGGGTTGACACTATGGGAATGAGGTTCACAGAGCTCTTGATTGATTGATTGATTGATTGATTGATTATAAATGCGGCCTTTAAGTCCTTCTCAAGACAAGATTCCAAGCAGCTACTATTTCTTTTTCTTTTTTAAGAGACACTCTCTCACCCAGGCTGGAGTGCAGCAGGGTGATCATAGCTCACTGCAGCCTGGGCTCAAGCGACCCTCCCACTTAAGCCTCCCAAGTAGCTGGAACTACAGTCACAAGCCACCATGCCCGGGTATTTTTTAATTTTTATTTTTTTAATTTTTTGTAGTGGAGATGGAGTCTTGCTTTCATACCCAGCCTGGTCTCGAACTTCTGGCCTCAAGTGATCCTCCTGCCTCAGCCTCCCAAAGTACTGGGATTATATGAATGAGCCACAGCACCCAGCTACAAGCAGCCCCTATTTCTAATAGGAGTTATCAAAATAAAGGAAAGTTCTATGTTATCTAAGTCCTAAGGCTTCGTCAGGACAGCCTAACTAGACTACAGTCCACTGAGCTCAGTGCATGGCCAACAGATCAGGGCCTTGGGCAGATGGCAGCAAGGGGTATGATGGTTAATTTTAGGAGTCGACTTGACTGGATTAAAGGACACCTAGATAGCCGGTAATGCATTATTTCTGGGTGTGACTGTGAGAGTATTTTCAGAAGAGACTGGCATTTGAATCAGTGGGCTGAGTGAGGAAGACCTGTCCTCACCCAATGTGGGCAGGCACCATCCAAGTGGCCGAGGCCTGGATAGAACAAAAAGGCACAGGAAAGGTAAATTCTCTCTCTCTCTCTCTTCTGGAGCTGGAACACCCTTCTTCTCTCGCCCTTCCACCTCCTGCCATATGAGGACATGGCAACAAGCCACCATCTTGGAGGCAGAGAGAGCCAGACCACCTGACCTTGACCTTGCTGGCATCTTGATCTTGAACTTCCCAGCCTCCAGAACTATAAGAAAATACATTTCTGTTCTTTATAAATCCTCCAGTCTCAGGAGTTTTGTTAGAGCAGCACAAATAGACTAACACAGGGGTTACATCCCTGCATCTCTCTGCATCTTCACATACCCAGCCCTGAGCCTGCCTCTCCACACTCCACTTCCCACAGCTGGAAAATTCATCCAAGAAATTTTTAAAAGCATCAAGGAAGGACATTCTCTTTTAGAGGCAGATCACAGGGAAGACACAAGGGCAGCTGCAGACGGAAAACGTGGGGAACTACTGCTGAAAGTTAGGTAGGGATCAGAGGAAAGAGTTCAAATCTCAGCTCCAGCCTGTGTAAACACAGGTGAGTCACTTAACCTCTCAGGTGAGGAATAATCTTCACCTTTCAGGTGGTTAAGAGGGTTAAGTAAAAAATGTGTAAATGCCTGGCACACTTGGCATTGAATAAGCAGTTCTCTTGGGCTCATGGCCTGCCTGCTCTTCCTCCTTTCTGAGTGGTGAGACCAGGATGCTGGGTACATGGGACAGAGAGGGGTAGTCCTGCCAGCATTCTGAACCCTGAGCACCTGATTTGCTGCTTCATGCTGGGGTTGACTTTTTTAGGACTCTACAATGCAAAGCTGCTCACCCCTGGGGTCCCTTAGGGGTGCACTGAGATCTTTAGCTGCTACTGCTTCCTTTTTCTTTCCATTCTCATCTTTTAGAGATTGCACTCCCTTGGAGGAAGAGAAAAAAAGGAAGCTAAGCTGGGTGCCTGCCTCCTGGCATTCATATCACTTTAGCCTAGTAAGGGGAAGCTCCAACCACTGGTCAGAATAAGAGCTCCCAATCAGTGAAAGTTGGGAAGGGACCTAGAAGAAAACTCAAAGATCAAGGCCTGGGGTGGGATCGGGCACTGTGACAATGTTTTTAATTCTCCAATGAGGACAGTGTCCTAGAGTACAGGAAGAGGAGACAGCAGAGGTAGAAGCCCCAATATGCTGAGCACCTACCATGTCTCTCGGCATTTAGACACGTTTTCTGATTTGATTTATATAAGAGCCACACAAGGTGATCATTATTATATCAATTTCAGAGATGGGAAAATTGAGGGAGGAGGCAACCGGCCCAAGTGTCACTCAGCAAGTGGCAGGCTGTGACTCCAACCTGGAGTTGGACACACAATGTGGGCTTGTGTTCTTTGTCACTACGACACAGTGCCTCCAAAAAGGCACAAATCTAGAACCCACTTTTGAGTGTGGCCCTTAAAAAGTCTGACGAAGAGTCTGAGGCTCAAATCCCAAACATCTCCCAAAGTCTGTGCCGTTGCAGTCTCCAGAGTGGAGCCCACTTGGTGGGGTGGGGGCTCAGGAATTTGGTTGGCCTCTGCTGATGGAGCACAGCTTCCAGCCTGGTGTTCTCAGAGTCTGCCCCGTTGGTGTCTGTCTGGAGGACAGCGGGGTGGCAGATGGTCAATCTGCATAAGTGACCAAGGAGGCTGTAAGAAATAAATCACCAAGCAGGAAGAGCCTGGAGGGGTAGAAGAAGCAACTCAACAACAACGGAGGCCTGGAAGGAAGCTGGTGCTGAAATCAACAGAATCCTGGCCTCTCTGATCAGACTTCCTGCCTGGCCCCTGGCAGAGATGAAAGATCTGCTCCCTGAAAGCTGTGAAAAGGTGGAGGAGCCCAGACAGCTGAGCTCTGGGATCACCAGAGGAGGCAAAGGTGGATGACAGCCAACCAACAGCTAGTGCTTCCTGTGTGCAGGATAATTCTCAGCACTTTAGACCTGTTACACCCATTTAAGTGCCACATGACCCAATGGGGCTGGTCCTGCTAGCATATGCATCTCACAAATGAGGAGAGTGAGGCACAGAGAACTAATAAGACTGAAATTACACTGCCACTGAGTCCAAGAACTGGCCTGGAAGCTGCTGCCGTCTGGCTCTCCCCCACACCACGCTGCCCTGTGAAGGCAGGGGTCTTCATGCCCTGGGGGCAGCACAGCCTCCGGAGATCCCAAGCTGCTTCCGCATCCCCAGGGTTTTGGCAGAACAGCTCAGCACCCCTTCCACTGGCGTCTGTTGGTAGTGGCATTCTCAGTGGGCATAGAGTGCGGAAGAGCTGCATAGACCATGGAGGCAGGGTTGATGGCAGTAGCTTTGAAAGGCCTGGAGACTTCCCAGTCCTGCCCTTGGCTGGGAGGTCAGGGTCTTCCGAGGCAGCCCCAGCCATAGGCTCATGCAGGCTCACAGGAGGCCAAGGCTGCAGGCTGTGGGCAGCCGTAAGCTGGGCCACAGCCTGGCAGGAAGTGGTGGCTACACATCAGATGCCACCTGGGGACTCTGAAAAACTGCGGGACAAACTTGCAGAGGCTGGAATTCCTGTGAATCTGCATTTAGAGGGCAGAGTCTGAGAAGCTCTGAGGTTGGCCAGATCTGAGGTAGACTTGGCCTCCACTGCCCCCAGAGAGAAGCAGTTTGAAGGGTGTGAGCTGCCCAGTAACTGAGCCATGTTGACACTCACTGTCCTCTGGGAGGAAGGCTGTGCTGCAGACAGCCTGGAGTGAGCAAGGGAGGGTGGAGGGAAAGCCAAGGGGGAAGGCTGCCATGAGGAAGACCTGAGAAGCAATTCTATTTCTTTTTTTTCCTTTTTAGTTGACACATAAGAATTGCACATATTTGAAAGGTCGGGTTACCATCAAAGGGAAGCCCATCAGACTAAGGGCTTTTTTTTCCTTTTTAGTTGACACATAAGAATTGCACATATTTGAAAGGTCGGGTTACCATCAAAGGGAAGCCCATCAGACTAACAGCGGATCTCTCGGCAGAAACCCTACAAGCCAGAAGAGAGTGGGGCCAATATTCAACATTCTTAAAGAAAAGAATTTTCAACCCAGAATTTCATATCCTGCCAAACTAAGCTTCATAAATGAAGGAGAAATAAAATACTTTACAGACAAGCAAATGCTGAGAGATTTTGTCACCACCAGGCCTGCCCTAAAAGAGCTCCTGAAGGAAGCGCTAAACATGGAAAGGCACAACCGGTACCAGCCACTGCAAAATCAGAACGAAATGTAAAGACCATCGAGACTAGGAAGAGACTGCATCAACTAACGAGCAAAATAACCAGCTAACATCATAATGACAGGATCAGATTCACACATAATATTAACTTTAAATGTAAATGGACTAAATGCTCCAATTAAAAGACACAGACTGGCAAATTGGATAAAGACTCGAGACCCGTCAGTGTGCTGTATTCAGGAAACCCATCTCACGTGTAGAGACACACATAGGCTCAAAATAAAAGGATGGAGGAAGATCTACCAAGCAAATGGAAAACAAAAAAAGGCAGGGGTTGCAATCCTAGTCTCTGATAAAACAGACTTTAAACCAACAAAGATCAAAAGAGACAAAGAAGGCCATTACATAATGGTAAAGGGATTAATTCAACAAGAAGAGCTAACTATCCTAAATATATATGCACCCAATACAGGAGCACCCAGATTCATAAAGCAAGTCCTGAGTGACCTACAAAGAGACTTAGACTCCCACACATTAATAATGGGAGACTTTAACACCCCACTGTCAACATTAGACAGATCAACGAGACAGAAAGTCAACAAGGATACCCAGGAATTGAACTCAGCTCTGCACCAAGCGGACCTAATAGACATCTACAGAACTCTCCACCCCAAATCAACAGAATATACATTTTTTTTCAGCACCACATCACACCTATTCCAAAATTGACCACATACTTGGAAGTAAAGCTCTCCTCAATAAATGTAAAAGAACAGAAATTATAACAAACTATCTCTCAGATCACAGTGCAATCAAGCTAGAACTCAGGATTAAGAATCTCACTCAAAACCGCTCAACTATGTGGAAACTGAACAACCTGCTCCTGAATGACTACTGTGTACATAACGAAATGAAAGCAGAAATAAAGATGTTCTTTGAAACCAACGAGAACCAAGACACAACATACCAGAATCTCTGGGATGCATTCAAAGCAGTGTGTAGAGGGAAATTTATAGCACTAAATGCCCACAAGAGAAAGCAGGAAAGATCCAAAATTGACACCCTAACATCACAATTAAAAGAACTAGAAAAGCAAGAGCAAACACATTCAAAAGCTAGCAGAAGGCAAGAAATAACTAAAATCAGAGCAGAACTGAAGGAAATAGAGACACAAAAAACCCTTCAAAAAATTAATGAATCCAGGAGCTGGTTTTTTGAAAGGATCAACAAAATTGATAGACCGCTAGCAAGATTAATAAAGAAAAAAAGAGAGAAGAATCAAATAGATGCAATAAAAAATGATAAAGGGGATATCACCACCGATCCCACAGAAATACAAACTACCGTCAGAGAATATTACAAACACCTCTATGCAAATAAACTAGAAAATCTAGAAGAAATGGATAAATTCCTCAACACATACACCCTCCCAAGACTAAACCAGGAAGAAGTTGAATCTCTGAATAGACCAATAACAGGAGCTGAAACTGTGGCAATAATCAATAGCTTACCAACCAAAAAAAGTCCAGGACCAGATGGGTTCACAGCCGAATTCTACCAGAGGTACAAGGAGGAGCTGGTACCATTCCTTCTGAAACTATTCCAATCAATAGAAAAAGAAGGAATCCTCCCTAACTCATTTTATGAGGCCAGCATCATCCGGATACCAAAGCCTGGCAGAGACACAACAAAAAAAGAGAATTTTAGACCAATATCCTTGATGAACATTGATGCAAAAATCCTCAATAAAATACTGGCAAACAGAATCCAGCAGCACATCAAAAAGCTTATCCACCATGATCAAGTGGGCTTCATCCCTGGGATGCAAGGCTGGTTCAATATACGCAAATCAATAAATGTAATCCAGCATATAAACAGAACCAAAGACAAAAACCACATGATTATCTCAATAGATGCAGAAAAGGCCTTTGACAAAATTCAACAACCCTTCACGCTAAAAACTCTCAATAAATTAGGTATTGATGGGACATATCTCAAAATAATAAGAGCTATTTATGACAAACCCACAGCCAATATCATACTGAATGGGCAAAAACTGGAAGCATTCCCTTTGAAAACTGGCACAAGACAGGGATGCCCTCTCTCACCACTTCTATTCAACATAGTGTTGGAAGTTCTGGCCAGGGCATTTAGGCAAGAGAAGGAAATCAAGGGTATTCAATTAGGAAAAGAGGAAGTCAAATTGTCCCTGTTTGCAGATGACATGATAGTATATCTAGAAAACCCCATTGTCTCAGCCCAAAGTCTCCTTAAGCTGATAAGCAACTTCAGCAAAGTCTCAGGATACAAAATCAATGTACAAAAATCACAAGCATTCTTATACATCAATAACAGACAAACAGAGAGCCAAATCATGAGTGAACTCCCATTCACAATTGCTTCAAAGAGAATAAAATACCTAGGAATCCAACTTACAAGGGATGTGAAGGACCTCTTCAAGGAGAACTACAAACCACTGCTCAAGGAAATAAAAGAGGATACAAACAAATGGAAGAACATTCCATGCTCATGGGTAGGAAGAATCAATATCATGAAAATGGCCATCCTTCCCAAGGTAATTTACAGATTCAATGCCATCCCCATCAAGTTACCCATGACTTTCTTCACAGAATTGGAAAAAACTACTTTAAAGTTCATATGGAACCAAAAAAGAGCCCGCATCGCCAAGTCAATCCTAAGCCAAAAGAACAAAGCTGGAGGCATCACACTACCTGACTTCAAACTATACTACAAGGCTACAGTAACCAAAACAGCATGGTACTGGTACCAAAACAGAGATATAGATCAATGGAACAGAACAGAGCCCTCAGAAATAATGCCACATATCTACAAGTATCTGATCTTTGACAAACCTGACAAAAACAAGAAATAGGGAAAGGATTCCCTATTTAATAAATGGTGCTGGGAAAACTGGCTAGCCATATGGAGAAAGCTGAAACTGGATCCCTTCCTTACACCTTATACAAAAATCAATTCAAGATGGATTAAAGACTTAAATGTTAGACCTAAAACCATAAAAACCCTAGAAGAAAACCTAGGCATTACCATTCAGGACATAGGCATGGGCAAGGACTTCATGTCTAAAACACCAAAAGCAATGGCAACAAAAGCCAAAATTGACAAATGGGATCTAATTAAACTCAAGAGCTTCTGCACAGCAAAGGAAACTACCATCAGAGTGAACAGGCAACCTACAAAATGGGAGAACATTTTCGCAACCTACTCATCTGACAAAGGGCTAATATCCAGAATCTACAATGAACTCCAACAAATTTACAAGAAAAAAACAAACAACCCCATCAAAAAGTGGGCGAAGGACATGAACAGACACTTCTCAAAAGAAGACATTTATGCAGCCAAAAAACACATGAAAAAATGCTCACCATCACTGGCCATCAGAGAAATGCAAATCAAAACCACAATGAGATACCATCTCACACCAGTTAGAATGGCAATCATTAAAAAGTCAGGAAACAACAGGTGCTGGAGAGGATGTGGAGAAATAGGAACACTTTTACACTGTTGGTGGGACTGTAAACTAGTTCAACCATTGTGGAAGTCAGTGTGGCGATTCCTCAGGGATCTAGAACTAGAAATTCCATTTGACCCAGCCATCCCATTACTGGGTATATACCCAAAGGACTATAAATCATGCTGCTATAAAGACACATGCACACGTATGTTTATTGCGGCATTATTCACAATAGCAAAGACTTGGAACCAACCCAAATGTCCAACAATGATAGACTGGATTAAGAAAATGTGGCACATATACACCATGGAATACTATGCAGCCATAAAAAATGATGAGTTCATGTCCTTTGTAGGGACATGGATGAAATTGGAAATCATCATTCTCAGTAAACTATCGCAAGAACAAAAAACCAAACACCGCATATTCTCACTCATAGGTGGGAATTGAACAATGAGAACACGTGGACACAGGAAGGGGAACATCACACTTCGGGGACTGTTGTGGGGTGGGGGGAGGGGGGAGGGATAGCATTGGGAGATATACCTAATGCTAGATGACGAGTTGGTGGGTGCAGCACACCAGCATGGCACATGTATACATATGTAACTTACCTGCACGTTGCGCACATGTATCATAGAGCCTAAAGTATAATAATAATAATAATAATAATAATAAAAAGAAAAAAAAAAGATCACAAAAGAGATACTGTAAGGCCTGCCTGACATCATCAATGGGAAATGAGAATAAGATGAGGGCTGAGGGATGAGTGTATCTTTCATTGAAAGGAGAGAACACAGATGAGCTCATCTGAGATTTTCACAGGAAGGGAGAGACAGAAAATATTTCTCCTTTCCTAGCATGTTTTTTAGCTCTTTATGAGTTGAATAGCTGATACACGTTGTGTCTAATAAAGAGATCACAGAAACCTCACTGGGAAAATTAAAAAAAAAAAAAAAGAATTGCACATATTTATGGGGTACACAGTGATATTTCGATACATGTATATAATGTATGATGATCAAATCAGGGTAATTACCATATCCATCACCTCAAACATTTATCATGTCTTTGTGCTTGGAACATTTAAGAGCCTCTCTTCTAGCTTTCTGAACATATACAATACATTATTGTTAACTATATTCACCCTACAGTGGAATAGAACATTAGAACTTGGTTCTTGATCTAGCTGTAATTTTGTATCCATAACCAACCTCTTCGTATCCTCTAATCCCCCCTACTCTTCCCAGCTTCTAATAACTATGTTAGTCTCTACTTCTATGGGCTCATTTTTTTTAAGATTCCATATACGAAGAAGATCATGTGGTATTTATCTTTCTGTGCCTGACTTATTTTATTTAATATATTGTTCTCCAGTTTCATCCATGTCGCCATAAATGACAGGATTTCATTTTTAATGGCTGAGTGGTATTCCATTGTATAAATATACACATTTTCTTTATCCATTCCTCTGTTGATGAATTCATCATAGGTTGATCCATAGCTTGGTTTTATAAATAGTGTTACAATAAACATGAGGGCATAGACATGTCTTGGATATACTAATTTTCTTTCCTTTGGATAAATGCCCTTTGGATAAATGCCTAGTAGTGGAATTGTTGGATCATATGGCAGTTCTATTTTTAGTTTTCTGAGGATCCTCCACACTGTTCTCCATAATGACTGTACTAATTTACATTCCCACTAATAGTGTGTGAGGATTCCCTTTGCTCTACATCCTTGCCAGTATTTGTTATTTTTTCTTTTTGATAACAACCACTCTAACTGGGGTGAGATATCTCAGTGTGGTTTTGATTTACATTTCCTCAATGGTTATTGATGTTAAGCGCTTAAAAATATGCTTGTTGGCTACTTGTATGTCTTCTTTTGAGAAATGTCTATTTAGATCTTTTGCACATTTTAAAATCAGATTTTTTTTTTTTTTTTTGCCGTTGAGTTCCTTGTCTATTCTGGACATTAGTCCTTTGTCAGGTGAATAGCTTGCAACTATTTTCTCCCACTCCATAGGCTGTCTCTTCAATTTGTTAATTGTTTGCTTTGATGCACAGAAGCTTTTTCATTTGATATAGGCTCATTTATCTATTTTTGGTTTTCTTGCCTGTACTTTTGAAGTCTTACCTCTAAAATCTTTGCCTAGACCAATGTCCTGAAGGATTTCCCCTATGTTTTCTTCTAGGAGTTTTACATTTCAGGCCTTGCATTTAAGTCTTTAATCCATTTTGAGTTGATTTTTGTATATGGTAAGAGATAGGGATCTGGTTTCATTCTTCTGGATATGGATATCCAGTTTCCCCAGCACTACTTATTGAAAAGAGTGTCCTTTCCCTGATATATGTTCTTGGTGCCTTTGTTGAAAATCAGTTGGCTGGAAATATGGATTTATTTCTGGGTTCTCTATTCTGTTCCATTGGTCTATGTGTCTGTTTTTATGCCAATACCATGCTGTTTTGGTTATTATTGCTTAGTATACTTTGAAGTCAAGTAGTATGATGCCTCCTCTTTTTGCTTAGGATTGTTTTGGCTATTTAGGGTTTTTTGTGTTTCCATATAAACCTTAAGGTGTTTTTTTCTATTTCTTTGAAGAATGTCATTGGTGTTTTGATAAGGATTGCACTGACTGTAGATTTCTTTGGGTAGGATAGTAATTTTCCAATATTAATTATTCCAATCCATAAGCATGGAATGTCTTTCCATTTTCCATGTTCAATTCTTTCATCAGTGTTTTGTAGTTTTTATTGTAGAGATCTTTCACTTCATTGGTTAAATTTATCCCTAGGTATTTTTTTTGTAGCTATTGTAAATGGGATTGCTTTCTTGATTTGTTTTTCAACTAGTTTGTTATTGGCATATAGAAACACTACTGATTTTTGTATGTTGATTTTGTATGCTGCAACTTTATTGAATTTGTTACTCAGTTCTAATAGTTTTTTGGTGGAGCCTTTAGATTTTTCTAAATATAAGATCATGCCATTTGCAAAGAGGGGCCATTTTACTTCCTGTTTTTTGATGTGGATGCCATTTCTTTCTCTTGCCTAATTGCTTGTTAGGGCTTCCAGTACAATTTGAATAAGAGTGGTGAAAGTGGGTATCTTTGTTCCATTTCTTAGGGCAAAGGCTTTCAGCTTTTCCCCATTAAATATAATGTTAGCTGTGGGTGTGTCATATATGGCCTTCACTGTGTTGAAGCTTTTTCCTTCTATGCCCAATTTGTTGAGAGTTTAGGGATGCTGAATTTGTCACATGCATTTTCTGCCTCTATTGAGATACTCACATGGTTTTTGTTCTTTACCCTGCTGATGTGATGTGTGTGTTTATTGATTTGTATAGGCTGAACCATCCTTGCATTTCTAGTATTAATCCAACTAGATTACGATGTATTATGTTTCTGATGTGCTGCTGAATTTGCTTTGCTAGTATTTTTTTGGGATTTTTGCATTTATGTTCACCGAGGATAGTGATCTATAATTTTCTTTTTTGTTGTGATTTTGTCGGGTTTTAGTATTAGGATAATATTGGCATTGTAGAACGAGTCAGGAAGAATTTCCTTCTCTTCAGGTTTTTTTGGAATAGTTCGAGAAAAAGTGGTGTTAATTCTTCTTTAAAAGTTTGGTAGAATTCAGCAGTAAAGTCGTCCAGTCCTGGGCTTTTCTTTGTTAGGAGAGTGTTTATTACTAAGTCAATCTCATTGCTTGTTATTGTTATGTTCAGGTTTTCTATTTATTCATGGTCCAATCTTGGTAGGTGGTAGGTGTCTAGGAATTTATCCATTTCCCCTAGGCTTTCCAATCTGTTGGTGTATAGTTATTCATAATAGTCTCTAATGATCCTTTGTATTTCTGTCGTATCAGTTGTAATGCCTCCTTTTTTGTCCCTGATTTTATTTATTTGGGACTTCTCTGTTTATTTCTTAGTCTAGCTAAAGGTTTGTCAATTTTGTTTATCTTTTCAAAAAACTTTCTATTTCGTTGATCCTTTGTATTGTTTTTTAGTCTCTATTTCATTTATTTCTGCTCTGATCTTTATTATTTCTTTCCTTCCCCTAATTTTGGGTTTGCTTTCGTCTTGTTTTTCTAGTTCCTTAAGGTGCATTGTTAGGCAGTTTATTAAAAATCTTTCTACTTATTTTGATGTAGATGTTTATTGCTATAAACTTTTCTCTTGGCACTGCTTTTGTGTATACTATAGATCTTGGTATGTTATGTTTCCATTTTTATTTGTGTCAAGGAATTTCTTAAATTTTTGTTGTTGTTGTTGTTGTTAAGAGACAGGGTATTGCTATGTTGCCCACGCTGGAATGAAGTTGCTATTCACAGTTGTGACCATAGAACACTATAGCCTCAAAGCCCTTGGCTCTGGTGATCCTCCTGCCTCAGCCTCCTGAGTAGCTGGAGCTACAGATGCATATCACTGTGGCTGGCTCTTTAATTTCCTTTTAAATTTCTTCATTGACCCATTAGTCATTTAGAAGCATGTTGTTAAATGTCCATGTATCTCCAAAGTTCCTCATTATTGACTTCTAGTTTTATTACTTTGTGGTCTGAAAAGATACTTGATATGATTTCAGTTTTTAAAAATTTGTCAGGACTTGCTTTGTGACCTAACATATGGTCTAAACTGTAGAATATTCCATGTGTTGTTGAGAAAAATGTGTATTCTATGGCTGTTGGGTAAAATGTTGTATAATGTCTGTTAAATCCATTTGGCTTAAAGTGCAGTTTAACTCTGATGTTTCTTTGTTGATTTTTCTGTCTGGATGATCTGTCCATTACTGAAAGTGGGCTGTTGAAGTCCCCTGCTATTATTGTATTGCAGTAAATCTCTCCCTTTAGCTAATGTTTGTTTTATATATCTGGGTGCTCTGGTGTTGGGCACGTATATATTTAAAACTGTTATATTCTCTTGCTGAAATGATTCCTTTATCATCGTATAATGACCTTCTTTGTCTCTTTTTATGTTTTTTTGACTTAAAGTCTATTTTTGTCTGAAATAAATATAGCTACTGTTGTATGCTTTTGGTTTCTGTTTGTGTAGAACATCTTTTTCCATTCCTTCACTTTCAGTCTATGTGAGTCTCTACAGGTGAAGTGAGTTTCCTGTGGGCAGCACCTAGCTGGGTCTTACTTTTTTCATTCCTTCAGCCAGTCTATACCTGTTAATTGGAGAATTTAAACTATTTACATTCAAGGTTGTTATTGATAGGTGAAAACTTACTCCTGTCATTTTGTTAATTGTTTTCTGATTGTTTTGTATATTGTATATTATATCGTATATATTTCTTCCTCTCTTATTCTTTAGCTTTGCAGTTTGGTGGTTTTCTGTAGTAATAATGTTTGATTATTTTCTGTTTCTCATTTGTGTATTTGCTCTATCAGCGAGTTTTATACATTCATGTGCTTTTATCAGGGTAGATATTGTCCTTTTACTTTCAGATGTAGGGCTCCCTTAAGCATTTCTTGTAGGGCAGGCACAGAGGTGGTAAATTCCCTCAGTTTTTGGTTGCCCTGGGAAGACTATTTCTCCTTCATTTCTAAAAGATAGCATTGCTGGATATAGTCTTCTTGGCTGGCAGGATTTTTTTTTTTTTTCCTTTTGGAACTTTGAATATATCATCCCATTCTTTCCTGGCCTATAAGGTTTCTGCTGAGAAATCTGTTTCTAGTTTGATGGGAATTCCCTTATATGTAGCTGGATGCTTTTCTCTTGCTGTTTTAAATTTTTTCTGTGTCTTTGACATTTGACAGTTTGACTATAATGTGCCCCAGAGGGGACATTTTTGGGTTTAATCTATTTGGAGATCTTTGAGCTACCTTATCTGAATGTCACCTATATCACTCACAGGACTTTTGAAGTTTTCAGCTATTATTTTATTAAATAGGTTTCCTATGCAGTTGCTTTTTCTAATTTCATGGAGTAGCTTTTGCAAGGAAAGACTTTTTGCTGTAGATGTATCTATAGTGTTAGTTGGGTAGGGTTCTTTGGCTTTGATTCTGGGTGGGCACAGCAGTGTAGCCTTTGTATGATTTCTTCCACTGTAGTCAACGTCAGCAGTGTCTGCACATTCCTCACTAGCTTAGACTGTAGTTGTTTGTGATGGACGTGGTATGGTTTTGCTGGGGACAAGGATGCTGGATGGGCCAGTCCTTGGGCTCCTGGATGGTGCACAAAGGTGCATGGTGGTCCCACCACTGAAGTGGCAGGTTCACTGGACAGCAGTGGCAGTGGGCCCTGGTTGGGCCTGTCCTGGGGCCCTTGCATGGCACACATAGGTGCTGGTGATGGAAGACCCTGGGTGAGCTGATCCTCAGGCTCTTGGGTGCTGTGTTTGGGTACTGATGCTGGTGGTCTTGTCTTTAGGTCCCTGAGTGATATGTGGGACCACTGAAGGGGGCAAGTTTGCTATTGGTGGTGGCCCTGGGGCAGGAAGCTCTCAGGTACTGGGGAGTGTGTGCTTTGGCTTCCTATGTCCTGGAGGCAGACTCCCTGATGTGCAAGACTGCCTGTTCCCCATGGTGTAGGGCACTGACTGGGCTTAGGTGCTGAGGATGTGGCTGCATTGCTGGGTCCAGCTGGTGTTGCAATGCTGCAGACTTCTGAGTGGATGTGGGAGATGTTAGCTGAGTCCCAAGGGTGTGGAGATGCAGGGGCTACTGGGTCCCAGGGCAGGATGTAGTCTAGTAATGACTACTCTCAAACTGGTGCTATGCCGCAGCAGCTTGGTTTTGCAGGAGTGGGGAGCAGGGAGGGACTATCCAAGAGTGAATCCCCTCTCTGGAATAACGCAGTTTCCTGGACTCTAGGCGTCTCCCTATGCTAGGCTTGGGTTCTGTGAGGGCTGAGGGGTTTTCTGTAACTAGCATTGCAGGTGTTCCATTTCTAAATAGCAGGCCACTCTCTGACCACTGTATTGAGAGGAACGGAGACATTGCTGGATGATTGGCCAAAGAATCAAAGAACCAGAGGCTCCTAGAGTTGGGACTGGCCTTCGAGCTAATCCAGTCTGTCCTCTCCAGAGTCCTTCTGTAGCATCCAGCAGTGAGAAACTATAATTACCACTATTACTAATAACAATAGTAAAAGCTATATCAGGCAATGTGAAAGTACTTAATATACATTGTTTTTAATCCTAACAGTGCTCTATAAGGTATGTATTAATATCATTTCAATTTAACAGCAGTAGTCCTCCACTGAGTTTCTTTTGCCTCCCAGGGAACTGGCAGTTTCTGGACACATTTTGATTGTCACATCCAGGGGGCTGCTAGTGGCATCTAGAGATAAGAGATACTGCTAAACATGCTACAATGCACAGGACAGTTCTCACAACAAATAATTTAGTCCAAAATGACAACAATGCCAAAGTTAAGGAACAATGTTTTGCAGGTAAGAAAACAGGCCCAAGGTTATAGGGTTAATAAGAGGCAGACAAGATTCCAACGCAGGTCTGTCTGACTCTAAGGTCTGTGCTCTTCATTCCAAATGATTGGAGTCCCTCTTTCAAAGGCAGCCCAATAAAGACTTGGCCAGCTCTCAGTCCATCTTGAAGCAATTTAGCATTATGTAGCAAAGGTACTAACAACTACTCCACTCATAACTCCTGACTCAGTAATTCCATTTCTGGGAATCTGTCCCAATGTTTGAATTCAAAATGCAGCAAAATCTTCATGCACAAGGATTTGCACCCAAACCTTACTTACGGGATCCAAAATTTGACAAACAAGTGTTTAAAAATAAAAAACATGATTAAATAAACTCTAGTACATCCACATGATAAAATAATAAACTTATGCAGCCATTAGAAATGATTACATAGAACTGCAATACCAAAAAAGAATCCTCATATTAAAATGTTAAGTAGAAAAGAGCAAAATTCAAAATTGCGTACAGTATAATCAGGATTATGTTATTAAAAACTATGTACTAAGTAAATACCAGGGAGAAAAAAACCCCAAAGTGTTGACCAAAGACTTTTCTCCCTAGTGGGATTATCACTGACATTCTGTCCAATTTTTCTGTAGTTTCTGAACTTTGAATTATGGCATGTGCTACTTGTATTACCAGAATAATAAGCTTACTGAGGTGGCATTTACTTTCTTGCACCTTCCATTTAGGTTGAGGGTGGAAGACACTTATCTTTCCCTCTGTCTCTCTCAAAAACTTCCATTAAAAAGCTCAAAACAAGAAGATTAAAAAGGAAGTGGAGAAGAGAAGAGAATCATTTTGAGCCCCTACTCCACTCATTCATTTCCCCAAGGCACTGGGAAGCCTGACGGTCAGGTACCTTTTGCCTTGGTTGAGTTAACTATCTCACCATCTCCTCAGAGCACTTTTCAGCTTGCCCTGCATTTCCAGGTTCCCTTCTTCTGTTCTTGTTTTCCCACCTTGGATTGCCCTTTTCTTCATCCTCCTAACAATTGAAGACCTTCAAGGCTATGACCAAATGCTACTTCTTCCATGAAGCCCTCCAGGATGTCCCTGGTCAGAATCAAGTCCCTCTTTTCTCTGTGTACCCGCAAAGCCTGCTTATAAAGTCTAACACATTACGTGTTTAATTCTGTTGCATTTCACAGTTAATTATCCACACATCTGCTTTCCCTACTGAGTCTCAAAAGCAGAGACCATGCCTCATCCATTGTTCTGTTCCAGAAAGGGGAGGCAATGTGGCATGTGGTTAGGAACATGCTCTTAAGACTCAGACTGAGAGCCTCCAACCTGCTACTAACCAGATGAGTGACCTTAGGTGAGTTACTTAATGTCTCTGTAAGTGAGAATGATTATGACCTAATGAATTTGTTGCATGGATTAAACAAATAATATATTTAAAGTACTTAACCTTCGTTTCATCTGCAAAATTAGGACAATAATAGTACCTACCTCATAGTATTAAACGAAGAAATGCATATAAAGCATTTAAAGCACTTGGAACAGAGTCTGGTATATCGTAAGCACTTAATAAGTATTCAGTACTATTATTCTTTGTATTACTACCATCATCATCTTGATCTTCATCACCATCCCCGTCACCATCATCATTACCATCATGTACATCATCATGATTATCACCTCTGTCATCATCACCATCATCATCACCATCACTGTCACATCAACACCATCACCATCATCACCACCATCATCATCTCCATTATTATCGCCATCACCATCATCTCCATCATCATCATCACCATCACCATCATCATCACCATCATCATCAACATGACCACCGTCATCATCTCCATCATCATCACCATCACCATCATCATCTCCATCATCATCATCACCATCATCACTACCATCATCTCTGTCATTACCGCCATCACCGTCATCATCTCCATCATAATCATCACCATCACCATCATCATCACCACCATCATCTCAGACATCACCACCATCATCACCAGAATCATCTCTGTCACCATCACCATCACTACCATCATCATCTCCATCATCATCACTATCACCATAATCATCATCATCACCATCACCATTATCATCACCATGACCACCGTCATCATCTCCATCATCATCTCCATCACCCTCACCATCACTGCCACCATCATCACCATCAGCAGCAGCAGTAGCAACAGCAGCAGCCTAGTCCCAAGGTCAGAGGTCTCAAAGATGTCTCTGAGGAGGGCTGGCCACGGGAGATGGAGTTGGCACAGGGATCCCCGAAGTCACTAGCTTCCTTTCAAACCCTGCTCTATAATATGTGCTATCTGCTGCTTCCCTTGTCAGTGTCATGATCCCAAAACAACAAATCCAATAGTCATTAACTGAACTGAATTTGGATAGATGGAGTTTGATTTTAGAAGCCTACCTGAGAATCAATCCACTAATAACTATGTTTCCCAAATATCAGCCATTTGGGAATCACCATCATTATGTCTCTCATATCTGTGTGCTGCTGATACAATTTATTTACTTAATATTTTTCTTTAAATTGGCTAATTATTTCACACATATAAATTCATATTTAAGAGAAAATTTCGTATCAGTGCCATAAATGGAAAACTAATATTGTCCTAGTACTCCTAAAAATATATTGCAATTTAAATTAGAAGGTGTTTTGTGCATCACCTACTATCATTTCCAGTGCCACCCTTGGGGAAATGCTACTCTAACCTACCTGACTCAGGATCATCTGTGGAGCCCCCAGGAAACCATTGTTCCTGCATGCCAAGTGTGACCACCCTAGAATAAAAAGTCACAAATTCCAATGGTGGGCTCCTTCTGCCCAAATCCATGCTGATACAGCACCTTCACTGCCTTCCTACTCTTCCTTCCATCCATGGCCAGCTACCACTTACTCTAGTATATTTCCCAAACCTCCCACAACCCTGGGAGAGGAGGTATTGACACCCTTTTCTCACAGACTATAAAACTGGAAATCAGAGTAATCAAGTCACTTGTCCTAAGTTACACAGCACATATGAGGAAACCAAGTCACTCCGCAGTATTATAAACTGCTGTTTAACTCATCTGATTGAAACCCCTGTCCTTGAGAAAAAAGCAAAAGAAACAAGAAAAGAAAAAAGACCACATATAATCCAGGTCATTAGGTACAGGGTAATGAGAGATTTTTATGGAGAAGGAGAGACAAAGGAACAGAGATGCAACAAGAGAAGGCTGACCTGTGGATTCAGCTGGAAGCTTGCCATTCATTAATTCATCCAGCAAATATTATTGTGTCCTACTGTGTGCTGAACATTGTTTTAGGCACTGGGGATGCAGTGATGTTAAAAAAAAAAAAAAAAAAAAAAGGTCCTGGCCAGGCACTGTGGCTCACGCCTCTAATCCCAGCACTTTGGGAGGCCGAGGCGGGCAGAATGCTCGAGCTCAAGGGTTCGAGATCAGCCTGGCCAACATGGTGAAACCCCGTCTCTACTAAAAATACAAAAATTAGCTGGGCATGGTGGTGTATGCCTGTAGTCCCAGCTACTTGGGAGGCTGAGGCACAAGAATTGCTTGAACCCAGGAGGCGGAGGTTACAGTGAGCTGAGACTGCGCCACTGCACTCCAGCCTGGGAGACAACAGTGAGACTCCATCTCAAAAAAAGAGTTTCAACTCTTATGGGATTTACAGTCTTGGTGGGGGAGACAGAAAATAAACATATATATAGCTTGTCAGTTGGTAACAAGTGCAAGAAGAAAATTAAGGCAGAAGAGGGAATAGGGAGTGATGTGGGGAGGGGTAGGTGGGTGGGGCAGTCATGGAGGGCATCTCTGAGGAGGTGACATTTTAGAAGAAGCTTGAATGAAGCAAGGGAGCTTTGAGAATATTAGGGGAAGAGCTTTTCAGGCACAAGGAGCAGCAGGTGCAAAAGCCTTGTGGTAGGGGCATGAGTGGAATATTCAAGAAATATCAGTAGGCCAGTGGCCACTTCACCACATGAGAAGATTACAGGTATACCCTAGGGGCTGGAGGCAGGGGAGTCTCAGAAAAGAGCCCACTTACATTTCAAACAAGGGGAAAGACAACTTTGTCCAAGCAAAAAGCGCTATTTTTGTGGGTGTGCGTTTTCTTTTGGTGACACTGAGGAGAGACAACCCAGAAAACCTTTTTATACAGTTGTAAATTAATGGCCCTGTTTTGATTGCCTAATTGCCTGGGGACAGCAAGTTCACAGTCTAGTGTGAAAAGATAACAGGAAGAGACATTTTATGAAGAAGTCCTCATTTTTTTTTTCTTTAAACAACAGAAAGCAAATACTATAATTAACGACTGTCACCTGGGGGTTTAACTGGGAGCTTGGGGGCAAGGCTGAGGTGACAGGCAGAAGAGCCAAGACAAGGTCTCAGAGGACACAAATATGGACTTGGATGGGACCAAAAGCAAATTGGTCCTAAAGGGAGAGAAGCCAGGGCCTCTGCTTCCCCACAGCCCAGTGGGGATTGGGTGGATGTACTTCCCCCAGCCCTACTTACTGGTTCAGGGAAGAAGACCTGGACCGCCCACCGAACTCTAAGTCAACTGTGATGTCCATCGCCCGGCAAATTTCCTAGGGCTCAGGATCAAAGAATTGCCAGCTGATGTCAGTTTGGCAATTTTCGTTTCCTCTTGATTTAGCTTACCAGTCAAATATTTTAGAACCTGCGTAAGTTCAGCTCTACATCCCTGAGTTCAAAATTTAGCTCAATAGAAAATTTATTATCTGACTGGGTTTCATTAAGAGTCCCACTTACTTGCCGCATTTTCTTCAGTTTTTGTTTCTCAGACAAGTTCACTTTAGGTCATTCATTTATTCATTTGACATTCAAGGGAAATTTCCTGAGTTGTGGGTGATGTGTTAGGTGCTCATAATACAAAGCTGATTTGCACACAGCACAGCAGAGGGAAAAAGAAAAAAATGATTTTAATTATGACTGTCACTTACTAGCTGAGTGGCCTTGGGCAAGACATTTATCCTAAGTCTCAGTTTGCTTATCTGTGAAATGGGAATAATAATACCTTAAAGGTATTCAAAGCAGCTGGTACACAATAGGTGCTCCAGAAATAGTGGACATGTTTTTACCTCAAGCCATAACAGGCTGGACAAAGATAAGTGCTTTGGACATTCCAGGTGATCAAGACAGTTCTAGATTTTAATATGAGGCCCCGAAGAAACAGGCAAGGGTTACCAGGAGGAGTCCCAGTCTGCAGAGGTGGTCCTCTGTCTAGACACAGCCCAGCATTGATTCACAACAGGGATGGGTTCTGAGAAATATGTTCTTAGACGATTTCATTGTTGGATGAACATCATAGACTGCATTACACAAACCTAGGGGTACAGCCTACTGCACACCTAGGCTGTAGGCTATGCCTATTGCTCTCAGCCTACAAACCTGTACAGTATGTGTCTGTCCTGATACTGTGGGCAATCGTAACACAGCGGGAAGTACTTGTGTATCTAAACATACCTAAACATAAAAAAGGTACAGTAAAAAAATGCAGTAATATTTTTTCTCTTTCTTTCTCTTCTTTCCTTCTTTCCTTCTTTCTTTTTTTTTTCTTTTTTTTTTTTTTTTTTTTTTTGACAGGATCTTGCTCTGTCGCCTAGGTTGGAGTGCAGAGGTGTGATCATGACTCACTGCAGTCTTGACCTCCAGTGCTCAGGCGATCCTCCCACTTCAGCCTTCCGAGCAGCTGGGACTACAGGTGCATGCCACCACATCTGGCTAATTTTGTTTTATTTTTTTATAGAGACAAAGTCTCACTATGTTGCCCAAAATGGTCTCAAACTCCTGGGCTCAAGCAATCCGCTTGCATCAGCCTCCCAAAGCACTGGGATTACAGGTGTGAGTCACTGCACCTGGCCAGTATTATGATCTTATGGGACCACCATCATATATGTAGTCTGTCATTGACTGGAATGTCATCACGCAGCGCTTGCTGTATTTGGGGAGGTATTGGTAACCTTTGTGCATGTTCACACCTCCAGTTTAGTTTACAGGAGAGCATCCACAGTGCACCCTACAGAGCAAATTGCAAATCTTCAGAGCAATTTGCAGGGAATGCAGACCCAACTGACATCCTGATGGTACAGAGGTGGGGAATCTCAAGTCTGAGTGGAAATATCTTCTGGACTTTCCTGGAGGGAGTGTAGTTTAGTGGTTAAGCATAAAAGCTTTGCCTTGAGAAGCCTGGATTCAATTTTGAGCCATTCAATTCACAGGTGTGGCTGATCTTGGATAAGTTGTTTAACCTCCTCTTGCTTCCATTCCCATATCATCGAATGAGGACAATAATAACATATTGGAAGTAACTCCTGTAAACACTTATCATAGTTCCCTGGTTCGTTAAACATCAGCTGCTGCCGTTATTATTGTTATTAGCTACTAAAATAGGGCTCCACTCTTGACCCTGGCCAGACGTGTCCCTGTTTCAACAAGAGCAGGAATGACTGAGAACAAACTCTCCATCTCACCTTTGCTGGAAAAACAGTGGTTTCCACATTGGCAGAGCAACCTTTGAATATGAAGAACAGCTCTCTATGTACACAGAGAGCAAGGCTGTATTGATTCAGACCACAGAGCAAGCCAGTCTAAATTACAGTCAGTTCAGAAAAAAGGCAATTTTATTCTTTTCAGCAGCTGACGTGACTTATCAAAGTGCTTCCTTGTGCACACATTCTATGGGGCTGACTTAATGAATGTGCAATTAGCAACACCCATTTGTGTACTAACAACTCACATGCAAAAGTCAACATTCAATGAGGACAGCATTTAATTTACAGAGCAAATTGTCCTTAAAAACAATTTATGTGGCAAGCAGCTCCTGCAGGCTGCCTCTTAGGTGAAGAGCAGATTTGTTTAGCAAATCCTTTCTTCGAAGAGAGCGCCAGAATGACGCAGGGCCCCAGTCCAGGTGCTGGAGGCTGGGGGAGGACTTTGAGACATCCCAGGACAAAGCTTTGAGACCTTAGGGACAGTGTGTGTGGGCCACATGGTGTGAGGGCCTCTTCTGGGGTTGTGCCACAAAGCTATGTCCCAACTCAGTAGCCAGATCCTACATTTCTAGGGTCATGAGCATGTTCTGGAAAACATTGAAGTCCCATATGTGTGGCAGTTCTTCTTACAGCAATGTCTCTCCAAGAGTGCTGCTTGGACCTTCTGCTTCTGAATGCCCCGAGTACGTATTAAAATGCAGATATTTCCTTACCCCATTCCACTTGTCACAGACATCTCAAAATAGCATTCACACATATTACACCCAAATCATGGGGTCATCTGACCTGCTGCTAGATCTTGTTGTATCATGTGCTAATTAAAAAAGAAAAAAAACCTGGAGAACTACTATGCCACAATTGAGATTAAAATATTATGATAATTGAATTTTAATGTAATCAGTTTCCTTTGTAATCATCTACACATTATGCATTTAAAAATATTATTCTGAGTCAGGGTCCACAGGTTTCACCAGATTGCCAAAGGTGTTGTAGCTCCCAAAAGTTTCAGAAGAATCCCAGGACTGACCAGTATCTAGGAGGCCCTGGGACAGGAGGCATTTTGTGACTTCAGAGGTTTGAAGGGAACGGAAGCGCAACTTCCAAATTCAGATGCCAGGAAAGTAGCTCTCTAGTGGCCATAAGCGCCCCCTATGGCTTGGATCAGCTACTGACTCCCTTTCCAGAGGTGTAGGCCGTAAGCTTAATGGAGGGTGCCTATATGGGTGTACAGGGAATTCCTCTGGGAAGAAGTGGAAGTTGCATTTTGGGTCTTAAATTCTTTCATAGTTCAGGATTTGCTGGAATTTCAATACCAACTCCCACTTTAACACAATCTAGCATTTCTGTGATCAATGCTTCAATTCCATCAGTAACTAATATTCAGCTAAATTGTTTGATAATCAATTGGATCATAAGTAAATATAGGATTACTTTCCTCTGGTTGGTCAGACTCACAGAGCACAGCCCTGAATTAGGGGGTATATAAGCATGGTAAATTATTGCTTAAACTTGGGACACCCCAACCTTGATTATCCCTTCCTTCTTTGCATCTTTCTGCCTCTTTTCCCTCCCTCCTTCCCTTCCCTTCCCTTCTCTTCCCTTCCCTTCCCCTCCCTCCCTTCCTTCTTTCCTTCCTTCCTTCCTTCCTTCCTTCCCTTCTTCCTTCCCTCCTTCCCTCCTTTTCCCATTTCCCAACCCCTCTGTCTTTCTCTTCCTTCCTTTATGTTTCCTGAGGGCCTACTACATGCCAAGCAGCATTCCTGGTGCTGGGGTTACATCAGTGAGCAAATAAAATGTTTCTACTATATTCTATATAGTAGGGAGAGAGAGAGAGAGAGAGAGAGAGAATTAAAAAAATAAAATATAGAGTGTGGGTGGGAGGGGAGGGGAGTAGTTTCTGATGGCTACTGGATTTCTTGTTGCCGTAATAAAAACGTTCTAAAATTGATTATGGTCATGGTTGCATACCCTGGTAAATATACTAAAAACTGCTGAATTGTATGCTCTACAAAGGTAAATTGTATATGAACCATATCTCAATAAACCTATTATTAAAAAACAAAAATATAGAGTATATCTTAGGATGATAACTTCTGGGGACAAAAGTAAAGCAATGAAGGGGAGAAAAGCTGCCATAGTCTGAATGTCTGTCATCCCAAATCCATAGGTTGAAGCCCTGCCCCCCCAATGTGATAGTATTTGGAGACAGAGCCTTTGGCAAATTATTAGGGTTAGATGAGTCCATGAGGGTGGATCGTCTTGATGGGGTTAGAGGACTTGTAAGAAGAGGAATACCTTCCCCCCCACCCACCACCCTGCGAGAACACAGGGAGAAGGTACCCATCTGCAAGCCAGGAAGAGAGACCTCACCAGGAACTAAATTATCTGCCACCTTGATCTTGGACTTCCCAGCCCCCAGAACCATGAGGAATAAATGTCTGTGTTTTAAGCCACGCTGTCTATGGTATTTCATTATAGTGGCCCAAGTTGACTAAGACAAGGGTCCTCAGAGTATTATGATTTTAAATACAATGGTCATGGAAAGCTTCATTGAGAAGGTAACATTTGGGTGAAATGGGAATGTAGTGAGGGAGTGAGCCATGGGGATACCTGGAGGAAGAACAGTTCAGGCAGAGGGAAGAGTAAGTGCAAAGGTCCTGTGGTAAGCCTCTTGTGCTCAAGGAACAAGCAGGGGATGGGGGGGGGTGGAGGAGGATGTCTGGGGAGGGTAGGGGGTGGGGGGACCTGGAAGTAATTCTGGGGCTTTGGCTTTTCCTGTGGGTCAGATGGGGAACCACTGAACCAGAGCCAGTGGAGGACTCTGAACAGAGGAGAGATGTGATCTGATATATGCTTTAAGTGGATCTCATTGTGGAAATCAACAGTGGCCAGCCATTTATAGAGTATTTACCATGTGCCAGGCACCTTGGCAAACCCTCTTGTGAAAGCTGTCAGAATTAAAATGGAATCATTTGTGTTAAAATCCCTGATGAAGAGAGTCAGGGAAGGCCATGAAGGGAAGATTTCCATGCACAAATGCCTGATAACAAGAACTATCACAGAAAACCTCTACAAAAATCACAGCCTTGCACGAAGGCCATGGTAACCTTATACACACACACACACACACACACACACACACAACTTATATGAAGACATGTGACCAGCAACTGCCAGTCCAACCTCGGACTGGTGCCACCGTTGTTATTTATTGATCCTTGTAGCCAACGATGATTATCACAAAAAAAATTTTGTAATCCTCCTCCTCACTTTTCCATTAAAGACCATTGTCCTCCTTTAGCCCCCTGAATACACACGTAATATTTCTCTGAGAATATACTCTGGCATGCACATTCTCATTGCAAAGCCTATTCCCAGATAAACATGATTTTGTTTTAGAGAATCTCCTTCTCTGTTTGTTATTTAGGCTGGCACCTTTATGGATGTGAGCTCATTGAATCACCACAACTACACTCTGGGTAGGCATTGGTATTTTCTCTAGTTTATAGAAAAGGAAACTGAGGTTCAGAAAAGCTTAGGAACCTGACCTGCATTTATGGTGGAACCAGGGAATGTACCAGCTTCAGAGCTCTTACCTTCCCCACGCCATTGGCATTGTTTAGTGTACACAGCAGGCACTCAATAAAAGGTGTCACCCCGTTGATTACAAAGTAGTGCCCTGAGGGGTTTGTCATGAGGACATTGTGTCACTTCGGGCACAGACAGGATATGTCTTGTGGCATGAGAGCTGGAGAATCAACATCTACTTACTCAATTCGGCGATGCTGCCTACGCGCGTGGCCAGCAAAGACTGCTCAATGGTCCTCAGCTCCGACTGGCTGAACATGGGCAGTTCTCCTGGCTTGTTTGACCGCTGTGGGTCTCTGTGAAGATTCAGGCTGTCTGGTAGGCACAGCACCCCTGCAGTTAGAAGAGAGAGAGAGAATGAAAGGAAACAGATTGTTATTTTTCAGTTAACTGAGGGAGGGGTGCAACATCTCGCACAACCTCAAACCACGCCAGAGCTGGTACTGCAAAGAAAGCCAATGTAGGAACCAATGCTCTGGACTCTTTTTAGAAATGGATGCCCAGCTATTTGCAAAGGTCTCTTCAAAGTCCTGACTCCTGATTTTAACAAGCATGCGGGCATTCGTCTGTACACACACATTTCCAAAGAACACAAAACAGAATCCTCTCCTCCGGCCTGGAAGGGTTGCTATCCACTCCTAGATGCGACTTCCTGTGACTCTGGTGGTCAGGTCACTCCCTTTATTCTCCCCACAAAGACAGCTGTGGTCCCTCAGTGCCCTGGGGGAATAGTCTCTGCTGAAAATTGCTTCTGAGGGCTCACTTTGTTTGCTCAACAGATCTAGCTCTGGATGGTTGGGCTGTTACCTGTTTGACAAGGCTTCTGGCTTTCTCTGTAGAGCTATATGTCAGGAGGTAGAAGAGTCCCCATGGGCTTTTGTAACTTGTATGGTGAACACCCACGGGAAATCCCTGGAATCCAATTATCCTCTTTCCTTCCTTTCCATTCCATAAACATTCAGTGAGGAGCTGGGAACTTACTTGGGTAGATGATTTGGAAATATTCACTCTTTCCTTTGCCACCCCAACCTCCCTAAGTCCAGTGCTTTTCCTTTTTTCTTGACTTTGGGCTTGACTACTTGATTTACTTTGGTCAAAGCTATGTTAACAAACATGATGGAGTCAAAAGCCTGAAGAATACTTGTAAAATTGAACTTGCTCTCTTGCGCCTCTGCCTTGGTCATAAGAAAAACATGCCCTAGGCCTGGCATGGTGGCTCACACCCATAATCCCAGCAATTTGGGAGGCCAAGGAAGGCAGATCACTGAGGTGAGGAGTTCGAGACCAGCCTGGCCAACATGGTGAAACCCTGTCTCTACTAAAAATATAAAAATTAGCTGGGTGTGGGTGGCATGCGCCTGTAGTCCCAGCTACTCGGGGGGCTGAGGCAGGAGAATCACTTGAACCTGAGAGGCACAGGCTGTGATGAGCCAAGATTGTGCCACCACACTCCAGCCTAGGCAACAGAGCAAGACTGTCAAAAATAAAATAAAATAAAATAAAAAAGAAAGAAAAGAAAAATGAAAAACATGCGTTGTCTGCAAAACTGGGGATCTGAAGTTGGGAAAAGAAAAGAAAAACATGCCCTGGCTAGCCTGGCATGAGAGACACACAGAGCAGATCCAGAACCAGCCTGCAGCTTAGAGCTGCCCCAGCTGCCCATAAAGACATATGCTTATTTGGTATGCCACTGAGATAGTGGGGATGTTAGTTACTCACCACTATTGTGGTGAAAACTAACAGATACACCTACCAAGTATCCTACTGAGGATACAAGGAACAAGGCAGACATTGTGCTGTGTCTGGGGTTGAGGATATAGCGATGGAGAGAACACACATAATCCCATGCTCAGTGAGCTCCCAGTGTAAGTGAAGGAGACACGTTGTTACAGACATGGCCGCAAAACCATTTGTTAAATGCTCTATGGTAGGAGAAGGTTAGGAATGAAGGGATGTCTTATCAGAGACCTAAAGAACAAGTATTTGTCAATACAGTGGAAACACTTATTGAACACCTGCTGTGTTTCCAACCCTGTTTGATATTTTTTTCTTTTTCTTTTTTTTTTATTATTATACTTTAAGTTCTAGGGTACATGTGCACAACCTGCAGGTTTGTTACATATGTATACATGTGCCATGTTGGTGTGCTGCACCCATTAACTCATCATTTACATTAGGTATATCTCCTAATGCTATCCCTCCCCCTCCCCCCACCCCACGACATGCCCCAGTGTGTGATGTTCCCCTTCCTGTGTCCAAGTGTTCTCATTGTTCAATTCCCACCTATGAGTGAGAACATGCGGTGTTTGGTTTTCTGTCCTTGCCATAGTTTGCTGAGAATGATGGTTTCCAGCTTCATCCGTGTCCCTAGAAAGGACATGAACTCATTCTTTTTTATGGCTGCATAGTATTCCATGGTGTATATGTGCCACATTGTCTTAATCCAGTCTATCATTGATGGACATTTGGGTTGGTTCCAAGTCTTTGCTATTGTGAATAGTGCCGCAATAAACACACATGTGCATGTGTCTTTATAGCAGCATGACTTATAATCCTTTGGGTATATACCCAGTAATGGGATGGCTGGGTCAAATGGTATTTCTAGTTCTAGATCCCTGAGGAATCACCACACTGTCTTCCACAATGGTTGAACTAGTTTACAGTCCCACCAACAGTGTAAAAGTGTTCCTATTTCTCCACATCCTCTCCAGCACCTGTTGTTTCCTGACTTTTTAATGATCGCCATTCTAACTGGTGTGAGATGGTATCTCATTGTGGTTTTGATTTGCATTTCTCTGATGGCCAGTGATGATGAGCATTTTTTCATGTGTCTGTTGGCTGCATAAATGTCTTCTTTTGAGAAATGTCTGTTCATATCCTTTGCCCACTTTTTGATGGGGTCGTTTATTTTTTTCTTGTAAATTTGTTTGAGTTCTTTGTAGATTCTGGATATTAGCCCTTTGTCAGATGAGTAAATTGCAAAAATTGTCTCCCATTCTGTAGGTTGCCTGTTCACTCTGATGGTAGTTTGTTTTGCTGTGCAGAAGCTCTTGAGTTTAATTAGATCCCATTTGTCAATTTTGGCTTTTGTTGCCATTGCTTTTGGTGTTTTAGACATGAAGTCCTTGCCCATGCCTATACACCAATAACACCAATAACAGACAAACAGAGAGTCAAATCATGAGTGAACTCCCATTCACAATTGCTTCAAAGAGAATAAAATACCTAGGAATCCAACTTACAAGGAATGTGAAGGACCTCTTCAAGAAGAACTACAAACCATTGCTCAACGAAACAAAAGAGGATACAAACAAATGGAAGAACATTCCATGCTCATGGATAAGAAGAATCAATATCGTGAAAATGGCCATACTGCCCAAGGTAATTTATAGATTCAATGCCATCCCCATCAAGCTACCAATGACTTTCTTCACAGAATTGGAAAAAACTACTCTGAAGTTCATATGGAAACAAAAAAGAGCCCGCATTGCCAAGTCAATCCTAAGCGAAAAGAACAAAGCTGGAGGCAACATGCTACTTGACTTCAAACTATACTACAAGCCTACAGTAACCAAAACAGCATGGTACTAGTACCAAAACAGAGATATAGACTAATGGAACAGAACAGAGCCCTCAGAAATAATACCACACATCTACAACCATCTGACCTTTGACAAACCTGACAAAAACAAGAAATGGGGAAAGGATTCCCTATTTAACAAACGATGCTGGGAAAACTGGCTAGCTATATGTAGAAAGTTGAAATTGGATCCCTTCTTTATACCTTATACAAAAATTAATTTAAGATGGATTAAAGACTTACATGTTAGACCTAAAACCATAAAAACCCTAGAAGAAAACCTAGGCAATACTTGCTCAGCATTTTGGAGATGCAAAAGAAGAGGACATATTCAAGTCATTTAAAACTGAAGAGATGACACTGGCATGGACAAAATAATCTGGAAATAAAATAGTGTCGATAGACAAGTGCTAAATAATTTAAACCAACCAGCAGGTGAGGGGAGACAGAATGCCAAGACCAGAAGTTAAAGTCCACTCCTCACCCTGCCTGAACCACACAGTCTCAGCAAAAACTCCTCCTTTGAAAATGGGCACCTTTGTAAGGTGGGCCTTTCACACTTCTGCTCTCGTCCCCACTGCCTGATTGGTGGCTCCAGACACACTGAGCTACTCACTTTCTCCTAAATGTTTTACCTTCACATCTAACAGACGGTGAGACAAAGGGGTAGGGAACTCTAGTAGATGACTTTTTGGATAAATAAATAATGAATAATGGGGCCGGGTGTGGTGTCTCACACCTGTAATCCCAGCACTTTGGGAGGCCGAGGTGGGTGGATCACCTGAGGTCAGGAGTTCAAGACCAGCCTGGTTAACACGGTGAAACCCCATCTCTACTAAAAATACAAAAAATTATCTGGCTGTGGTGGTGGATGCCTGTAATCCCAGCTACTCAGGAGGCTGCGGCAGGAGAATCACTTGAACTCGGGAGGCGGAGGTTGCAGTGAGCTGAGATCATGCCACTGCACTCCAGCCTGGGTGACAGAGTGAGACTCTGTCTCCAAAAAAAATTTTTTAAAAAAGGAATAATGGATGAATGATACAGATGACCATTAGATTTTAATGTTTCTATAATCAGGAAATTAGTCAAGGGATTTTTTTCTAAGACTCTAATCCAATCTTGTTTTTTTTCAAATATTTTTGACTGTGACTCAGAGTAAGAATATATTTTATATCACAGCCTGGCGTGTGCGCACACACACACACACATGCACACACACACTCTTCATAATTTCCATTAAAATATTAATGGAAAATAACAGTGACCCTTACTACATGTGAGGCACTCTCATTTGTTTTCCTTTTCACTTCTCTTCCATCTTAGTAATAAAAAATGCTTACTGCAGCAACAAAAGTGACATCATGATCCACTAATGGGTCGACATGGGCAGTCTGAAAACACTGTGGGCTGTGACACAGATTCACCATTTCCTGGGCACTACCTAGTGCTGTACTTCAGGAACCCTCAGCTTTCAGGGAAGACAAGACCTTCCCAGAAATGCTCACCATCCAAGCCCAGCCTCCTGCCTCTCCCTTGACAACCATGTCATTCTCCTGTTCAGCCCAGGCAGGAACACACTGAGTCATCCTTGCTTCCTCTGGTTTGCCCACCTGCCAAGACATTAAGTCAGAGGCTAAGTCAAGTAGCTATTGCCACGGCAATGAATCTTGGGCCAATTCCTCATCTGATGCTCCTGGTGTCTCTGACTAATTCAGGAACTTACTACTCCTTAAAGAGTTCACTGCAAAAAGTGCCAGATAATCATGACCCACTCCAACATGTGACCCAATTTTCAGGGTAATGAGACCCTCTAGTTAGGGAAAGGGGATGATGGTCAGAGGGGACTTCACAGCAAAGGAGACTTGAGACCTGGGCCCTGAATGTTGGGGAGAAGGTTGTCTAATTAATAGTACAGATGACTCACATGTTCTCAACGGGATTGCTTTCTTGGTATTTGCATTATTTGCAGCAAGTCAACAACCCAGATCTTTGTTTTAAAATGTTGCCTCACATATTGATCAATTGGGACTTGGAGGTCTGAGCAAATGGGACTTGGAGACTGGAACCCAGAGCTTCAGTCTTAGCTCTGCCACTTCTCGCTGTGTTTGACTTTCGGCAGGTCATAGAATCTCTCTGGACCTCAGTTTCCTCTTCTGTGAAATGGGGGTGATAGTAATGACCTTGTTTTCCTCATCGGATTTCTGGGGATGGGAGTGAGGTATGAGAGCGAAATGAGATCATGTGTATCAAAGTATTTTGCATGTGCTAAGCAAACAGTAGGTTCTCAACACATGTTAACTGAGAGGAAAGTCAGTTAATGTGCACTAACCCAGCTTTCGACTACTTTGTCTTTATCAAAAGAATCAACAATTTCCCTTGGAATTATTTCTCCTTCTTTTAGAGGATTATGAAATTTAAATATGGAAATATAATTATTCAAAGAAGCTTTGAGAGTTAGATTATAGAGATTAGGGAAATCTATAATTGATATATTACACGAAGATTATATACCAGAGTTTAATTTTCTTTTTCCTCATTGGAGACTCTATATGGGGTATACAGGTAAACCGAAGTTATTTATTTATTTTTCATGTAAAAATCTGCTTGGTCAGAGAGAAGGTCCTAGCATCATGTTTTAGTGTCAGATTCAGGCCTGAGTTTTGGACTACTTGTCAATTTCCACTGTTAGGGTCAAGGGCAGCCATGGCCTGGTGATGAAGACCCGAGTTTAGATACAGAGGGAACTGAGGTTCAAATATGAGTTTGAGTGGACCTAAAGGAAATAATTTCCCTGGAGAGCAAGTGAACATAAGCCAGGATACACAGTGGGCTGGAGGGGTCAAGGTCTCCCTGAAATTCTGTTACTTTGAGTGTGTTGTGCATTTGTCTAAGCGGGGAGTTCATTCAAATTCTCCAAAGAGTTTATGGGTCCTAAAAAAGGGCAGACTAATGCCTTTGATTGTCCACGTTCCCATTTAGTCAAGGTTTCTCTGCTCTGGGACTGGCCTGACGGCAAGGTGGGGTACAGCAAGGGGGACAAGATACCGGCACTGCCAGAGCTTGATACCATCCTGCAGCTGCCCTCTGTGCAAATGGGACAAAGAACTTCCTGCTCTCCAGCCAGCTTCTGCATCAGCGAAGAGGGGTTAAACTATCTACTTCATAGGTTTATTGCAGGGATTAAACAAGATAATATACTTAAAGCCTCTGGCCTATACAAAGTGCCTGATAAATACCCTGTTCCCACAGATGTGCAGTCCTGTTTATTTAATGTCTGGATTCAAATGACCTTGCAGATCATCTTCCCAAAATCTTGTGCAACTGGAGACAGAAAACCATTTGGTGAGGTCATTCTGAAAAAAAAATATGAGAGCTGCTGCTCTGGGCAGAACCCTGGGCCAACCATGTCTGGCACTGTGTCTCTGATAGAGGCCATCAGGGTGCATTCCTGCCTCCCAATGTGCCTACTTTTCTAGATGTATAGGATGGCCCATTGGCAAATATAACACCCTGACATCCTTTCACTCTCCTCTGGGCTTTTCTCTGTGTCTATGTTTTCTTACTGAACGCAGGGGACAGGGTTGCTATATTAGTCCATTCTCACACTGCTATGAAGAAATACCCGAAACTGGGTAATTTAGAAAGGAAAGAGGTTTAACTGTCTCACAGTTCCGCATTGCTGGGGAGGCCTCAGGAAACTTACAATCATGGCAGAAGGCAAAGGAGAAGCAGGCACCTTCTTCACAGGGTGGCAGGACGGAGTGAGTGCAAGCAGGGGAAATGCCAGGCATTTACAAAACCATCAGATCTCGTGAGGACTCACTCACTTTCAGGAGAACAGCATGGGGGAAACTGCCCCCATGATCCAATTACCTCCACCTGCTCCCACCCTTGACATATGAGGATTATGGGGATTACAATTCAAGGTGAGATTTGGGTGGGGACACAGAGCCAAACCATATCAGATGCTACTTATCTATGAGAGAAAACCAAGTAAGAGAACCACCAGCATTGATCCATCCAACCTTCAATGATAATAATGGTGGTGGTGATGAAGGAGGAGAAGGAGGAGAACAGCCAACTTTTATGGAGTACAAACTATGGGCCAGGCACTCTGCTTAGCATTTTACATGTTTAAATTCAGATTTATTTTAATCCTCTCAGCCACACTATATGGTAGGAAATCCAACATTTATTAGGAGACAGTATAAGGTAACTGTTAAGAGCAAAGGCTCTGGGTTGACATTGCCTGGGTTTGAACCCTGATTGCTTTACTTACTACTTGCGTAGCTTTAGGCAAGTAAATATAATCATTCTGTGCCTTGGTTTTCCTACCCGTAAAATGGTAATATTAATAGTGCCTACCTCACAGGGTTGGAGGAAGATTAAAAAAGTTAATATGTATAAAACATTTGGAAAATACCTGGCATAGAGGAAGTGTTATAAAATATTTGCCATTATTATCTCTACTTTATAGGGAATGCAATAAAACTTAGAGATGTTCAGTAATTTGCCTAAGGTCACGTAGATCCTAAAAATGGGACTAGGAATTGAATACCAAGTCTTCTGATTCCAGAGCTCAATCTCTTAGCCACTCAGCATACTGCTTCTTGGTTACTCAATCCTTACTCTCTGCCAGGCACAACTAGGGAACATGGTCGTACACAGACAGCTGGATCCCTGCCCTTCTGGAGCTCACAGTATAACCATTTGTGAGATGTTTTCCCTGGCATTATTACCCAGGATCTGATAGGCAAGTATACAAACTTCGTGGGTGCTGAAATACCATTAACCTCAAATGGAAAACCTTTACAATTTGCCCCCATGGGACAAAAGACAAAGTCTACAGATACATAAGCATAGATGTGTTTCCTACTTTCAGTTCCTACTAGGAAGCTCACAGCCAAATTTGCAGCCCATGTGTAAATAAAGAAATGCATTTTTAACATTTTTGTCTTTTGTTGTCTATGATACAATGTTGTACATATTTTTATAAGTTGCCTCAAAATCTGTTGGAAATAACAAATTAAGCACAAAGAGTGAAATAACTCATTAGCTCTGGTTCTTTTGCTTCCTGGGGTTTCCATATATTTTGCAGTCATTTTTGGGGGGATTTAGGGGATCATGGCTGGTGGGTGAACAGAACTATGTAGATTTATCAAGTATGGAGTTAGTTTTTCTTTACCAGTAGTTATTAAGTGAAAACCTCTGGGCTTGACCCAGGGTAATTACTGGTCTTCAGAGCCCTCAAAGTCCTCTTGAACTTAATGGACACTTAAAACCTCTAGGCTGACCAGAATTTAAAAAAGCTTTGTTGATGGGGCTTCCGTCAGAATAGGTAAAATATTCTAGACTCCCCACTAAAACCTGGGGGCCAGAAGTCATAGTTGCTTGCTCCAGAATTAAGCAGTGTTATGCTTTCCAGTCTCTGTTTCCTTATCTGTTTGGGTAGATGGACTGCAAAAATGGTCTCCATTTTTCACCCCTGTCTATATGCATGCAAGATGATTTTGAAGTTCCTTCCATCAAGAGTCTATTTGCCCATCTGTTAAGTCTTGGCCAGCCTGTGACTTGCTTTGGCCACCAGAATGTGATGGGAATGTTAGGGTGCCAGTTCCAAGTGTAGGCTTCAAAAGGTCTTGCTTGCTTCTTCTCTCTTAGAATCCTGCCACCACCAAGATAAGAAGCCTGGCTAGCATGCTGGAGGATAAGAAGGACACATGGAGAAGAGCCAAGGCTCTCCTAGACCAATGGACAGTCAGCCAACTCCTAAAAATGTAAGAGTCCGGCCAAGATTAGCAACTGACCACAGACTCATAAGTGAGCCTGGCCAAGATCAAAGAACCACCCAGCTGACCTACAGAGTACTGAGCAATAGAAAATGGTTGATGTTTTAAGCCACTGAATTTGGAGGTAGTTTGTTATGCTGCATATGCACAATATCTAACTGGTACTTATCAGTTATGAAACTGAGAGTTGGTTAACTTGTTGTCTTAAAATGCTTTTCACTTTTCCCCATGTTGCTGTGTAGAATTTAGTTGTTCCAGCAATTCCCGACTGCCAATTTCTTTTGGGCCTGGCCTAGGGAAGAATCTACCTAGTGTGTAGGAAGGCGGGGATGGCAAAGATGATAAAATGACTCTCCTGGGGGTTTCTTGGGCATAGCAAACACATTTTCATCTCAGGGCCCTTGCATTTGCTCTGCTCTCTTCCCGAACTCTCTTTTCTTGGGTAGATGCACAGCCTGCTCTCTTACTCAGTTAGGGCTCTTTGCTGAAATGTCACCTCCTCAGAGAGACTTTTCTTTTTCTTTTTTTTTTTGGAGACAGTATTTGGCTCTGTTGCCCAGGCTGGCGTGCAGTGGCCTGACGTCAGCTCACTGCAACCTCCACCTCCCAGGCTCAAGCCATCCTCCCACGTCAGCCTCTCAAGTAGCTGGGACTACAGGTGCACACCACCACATCCAGCTAATTTCTGTATTTTTTTGTAGAGAGGGGGTTTTGCCATGTTGGCCAGGCTGGCCTCAAACTCCTGAGCTCTAGTGATCTGCCCTCATCGGCTTCCCAAAGTGCTGGGATTCCTTTCACAGGTGTGAGCCACTGTGCCCAGCCGTCAGAGAAACCTTTCCGGCTACTTTACTAAAAAATAACACCCTGCATTGCTCTCCCATCCCCTCATTCTGTTTTATTTCTTCTTTATAGCACCTACCACTGTGTTATACTATATTATATATTATCCGTTAATGTGTTGTCTATCTCCAGCATTAGAGTGTGAGCAACCAAAAGTTTACTTCCCTGTGTGGGGGTGGTTATGGTGTAGCATTGGGGAAGGAGCTACAAGCAGGAGATGATTGTATAAGGCTGTGCTGGGGAGGAGCTGACCGTGTAAGCCTTGGTACTCTGGACACAGGCTTGGGCACTGCCTTGTTTGTCTCTGGCTGCAGGGGGACAGCTGACTCTGCTAAGTCCTGCCTGACAAGCTAGACTTGGTCTTCTGTTAAGTGACCCCAGAATGTAAAGGGGAGGGCCTGGCGCCATGTCTCAGCTTTAACAAAGGGGAAGGAAGCAGCTGGGGTGCAGCAGCGCACCAGCCCTTGAACAGGCATCGGACGGACCTGGCCAGGTTCAGATTCCCACCTTACCGGCTTCCAGCTGTGTGGCTAGGGCTCTTGACTTGGCTTCTCTGAGTGTATTTCTCCCTCTGTAAAGTGTTTGATACTATCTACCCCCTAGCATCGCTGGGAGGCTATAACGGGATAATAGATAGAGACAACCTGGCACAGAGAAGGGGGTCGATAAATGTTTGCTAATAATCTAAGTGAAGGTCTCTGAAACTAAAGATTTAGGAATCCAATAACACAGACAATGCCAGAAGGCTTTCTTTTACTGTTAAATTTATTAGGAAACAAGACAGGAAATTATCAGATTAAAAAATGTTTGTACACTAGCCTGGAAACCCCTTTTAAGAGACTTGGCAGTGGGAAACAGATTCAGGCTTGGTTTGTTGAAACAATTCCTCTGCAAGAGGCATGCCCTACTCCAATTCAGAAAAGCATCTGCATCTGCAGGTCCTGGCCCCAGTGATGAGCTCCTTTGGGAAGTGTCCCCGAATCTCCCAGGCTGACTTGGGGTCACCCTGCTGTGCTGCACAGTGGGACCCCATTCCTGCTATGAGCTGCTGTTTCTCTTATAGTAAACTAGTGGGTAGGGGGTCTGTTTCCCCAGCCGGCCTGAAGCCTGTGAGGGCAGGAACACATCCTGTTGTCTTTGTGGTACTCAGTGTTCATGGTTGAATTAATAAATGATCCACAAATATCTTCATGCTCTTTTCAGAAAGTCACCACCTTAATCTCCACATGTACTTCAAGCTTCGTTCTTGAACTCAATTCTGAAAATTCTCCATCTTTGTTTTCTACATCTTATTATTTTGGTGGTTTGGCTTCAGACTGCCTAAGAACCTTCCCTTTCCATGTAATCCAAACAAGATTTTTGTTACCTACTTTGCCATCCCTCCTTCTCTCCCGGGGTCAGCCTTTCTTGCATTATCATTGCAACTTTTCCACAGAGTCCTGGGTGACATCCGCCTCATAGGGGCTTAAGAGGAAAGAGACTCATTCTCCCTGTTTCCTCATCTCTGTATCAAGGAGCTCCTGGGGCCTGGCAGGACTTGTGAACACCTGCTTCAGTCACCAACTCCTCCTAAAAGATCTAGGGCTCCATTTCAGAACTTCCAGGCATGGAATGGTATTTTAGACTTCCAGCTGAGTCTTGGGTAGCTGTGGAAATGTCACAGGTTAGTCAGATTTTGGAGATCAAATGGCCCCCAGGAGCATGGACTGTGGCCTTTGAAAGTTTTCTGAAAAGCCTTTCCCTTGTCCCCTACACAGTAGTGACACTCATGGGCATAACGTCATGTGGTGTGATAAAACTCAGCCCTGGAATGTAACTGTCAGGGAAATTGTGTGCTGGAGTTGTTTGAGTAAAGAAATGATCTTGGCTGGGCACGGTGGCTCACGCCTGTAATCCCAGCACTTTGGGAAGCCTAGTCAGGCAGATCACAAGGTCAGGAGATCAAGACCATCCTGGCTACTAAACTCTGTCTCTACTAAAAATACAAAAAATTAGCCGGGCATGGTGGCACATGCCTGTAGTCCCAGCTACTCAGGAGGCTGAGGCAGGAGAATTGCTTGAACCCCGGAGGTGGGGGTTGCAATGAGCTGAGATCGTGCCACTGCACCACTCCAGCCTGGGTGACAGAGTGAGACTCTGTCTCCAAAAGAAAAAAAAAAAAGAAAGAAAAGAAATGATCTTTGAGATTTTAATTAACATCATGGCAATGGACCAGGGTAAAATAATGAGGAGGCAGCTTTTTGGACAATGTCTACCTTGCTCTATATCAAGGTGACCATGCATACTTGCAATCAAAATCCATCCATCCATCCATCTGTCCATCCAAACTTCCATCCATATGTCTGATCATCCTTCAATTAACTAAACAATTTTTTTTAGCATCTCCTATGTGCTATGCATTGTGCTAAGCAATGGGAGATACAGGAGAAACAAAGGAGCTTCCTTCTTGGAGCTTAACTTCCATTCGTCTATCTATTCATCTATACATCTACTCTTCCATCCATCCATCCATCCATCCATCCACCCACCCACCCACCCATCCATCCATCTGCCCATCCATCCATCCATCCATCTGCCCAACCATCCATCCATCCATCTGCCCATCCATCCATCCATCTATCCATCCATCCATCCATCCACCCATCCATCCATCCACCCATCCATCCATCCATCTATCCATCCATCCATCCATCCACCCATCCATCCATCCACCCATCCATCCATCCATCCATCTGCCTATCCATCCATCCATACATCCATACATCCATACATCCATACATCTTTCTACCCTTCCGTCAATCTACTCAATATAATATGCCAGCTTAGGACTGCAATGAAAATTAAGACATAGATCTTTCCCTTGAGAAACTCTCAATATAGTGGAATAGGTACAATGTTCATGAGTGTTACAGGTACTCTAAGAGAAGTCCATCCATGCTACACTGATGGCACAAACAGAAATTGGATATTCCACCTGGGTGGCATGTCAGGAAAGCCTTCATTGTTGAGCTAACCTAGGATGATTGAAAGACGAGCTGATGGTCATTAGGTGACCTGGCTAGGGGGTGGGGAAGAGGAGGGCATAGGGAAGTCCAAACTGGAGGGAGCAGAAAAAGCCAAGTCACAGAGGCAAGAAAACTCATGGTGCATTGTGGGGATTGTAAGAAGTTGGCCGTGGCTGGCACACTGAGTTGAAGGGAATTCCCATGAGGTGGGCAGGGACCAGATCATGGAGGGGAGCATCGAGGGGCTCAGGTGCTTTGCTGAGGGGCTCGTATATCATTGGGAGGAGGCGGCTGAATCCCTTGGGAACCAATTCTGGTGCCTCCATGAGGTCAGGATTCATTGCTGGTGTTCTGACCAGAATAACCATCAGAGGGAGGGAGTCAATGGGAGGGATGACAGAGGCAGAGAATGGCACTTTCTGCTCAGGTTGCCAGCAGACCCAGACCGCGCATCGCCGCATATCATTCCTGGCCTCTCAGATCTCCTGGACTCAGAATGCTGCCTGTGGATCTTTTCTGGCTTGGCAGACATCTCAAACTTGACTTCTCCTACTTCCCTGGACTCTCAACATCCACTTGTTTCTTCCTTATCTCTGCCTGTGCCTCTAGAGCTCAACCAGCCCCTTAGGGGTGGCTGAGCAGGACACTTGGTTGTATCCTCCTTGCCCCTCAGCACTCTCCTGAGGGCTTCCATCCCAGACTGACCCTCTGCTTCCCCATCAACATGTTGAGATAATGTGGTGCATCAGAAGTTGGCCTCTTTACACCCTCTCTTCACTGCCATCTTGAACATTCATTTTAAAAATGTAAGCTATTTTCAAAATATGGATCACAAAATTATCCATGCTATTTTGAAAACTTCAATAATAAGAAAGGGATAAAACAATAAACTGAAAGCAACCTCTTTTCCTCTCCTTGGACCTAATCCCACTCTCCAGAGGTAACCCCTATTATTAGTTTCTTGTGTAAGATTCCAGAACATTCTATGTATTCTCATGCATCAGTTCATTCACTCACTCAACAAATATTTATTAAGTCCAAACAATGTGCAGGTTCTACAGGGAATAAAGGTATGAGAAAAACACCATACAAGCCCTAAACTCATAGAGCTGAAAGTCTAGCTGGGAGGACAAACACACTTCAAATAATCCCACAAAGAAATGTACAAACACAACTGTGTAAACTGCCTTGAGAAAAGTACCTGTACATACACCATTCCCTAACCAATGTCAAAGCTGGAAAATGGTATCTAATTTAATTTGATTTCATGTAACTGTAAGAAAGACCATTTTTTTCATGGTTATTAACATCTGTTTTCCTTTGTGAGTGGCTTTGTATATCATTTGCCTAGTTTTCTATAGAAATAGCAAATTCTTCTTATTGGTTTGTGAAAGTTCTTTCTATATTAAGGAAATAATCCCTTTGCCTGACATGTGTCATGCACACATATTTTCCCAGTTTTCAACTGCTTTTTGAGTGTGCTTACAGTATTTTTCTAAGTAGAAGTATTTTCACCCAATGCAGGCAAAGTTATTGGTCTTTCTCTTTATGGGTTCTGAGTTTGGGTTTACATTCAGAAAGCCCTCCACCTATTCAAGATTATTAAAAACTTAACCATGTTTTCTTCTGGTAATTTTAGTTACATTTTTACTATTAAAACTTTGGGTTGCAGAATGCATATACACTATTGGTGGGAATGTAAATTAGTTCAATCATTGTGGAAGACAGTGTGGCGATTTCTCAAAGACCTAAAAACAGAAATACCATTCAACTCAGCAATCCCATTACTGGGTATACCCAAAGGAATAGAAATCATTCTATTATAAAGACACATGCATGCATATGTCCACTGCAGCACTATTCACAATAGCAAAGACATGGAATCAACCTAAATGCCCATCAGTGGTAGACTGGATAAAGAAAATGTAGTACATATATGCACCATGGAATACTATGCAGCCATAAAAAAGAATGAGATGTCCTTTGCAGGAACATGGATGGCACTGGAGGCCATTATCCTTAACTAACGCAGAAACAGAAAATTAAATGCTGCATTTTCTCACTTTATAAGTGGGAGCTAAGTGATGAGAACACATGGACACATAGAGGGGAACAAAACACATTGGGGCCTATTGGAGAGTGGACGGTGGGAGGAAGGAGAGGCTCAGGAAAAAGAACTAATGAATACTAGGCTTAATATCTGGATGATGAAATAATCTGTACTACAAACCCCCACTTAAAAAAAAAAAAACCTTTGATCTCTCTAGCATGAGGTAGGGATCCAGTTTTTGTTTTTGTTTTCCCCAAGTAACTAACCAATTGAGCCAATATTTGCTAAATAATCCACCTTTTCCTCACTGATTTAAAATAATTCCACTTCATCATGTGCTTTATCTCCAGATGTCATTGAGAACACAGGAATATTTCCTATTTTATCCCACTGATCTAGTTTTTCTCAGTGTCAGAATCACACTGCTTAATTATTGTAGTTTCATAAATGCTTTAAAATTAGGTAGGGCTGGTCTGGATTCATTACGTCTTCTTTCTGAAAGATATTTTGAGGCTATTTTTTAGCTATTTATTTCCCAGATTAATTTTAATTCTGATTCATTAAGTATCTGACTGTGCTTCAAATGGTGAAGGTAGTCACATTAGAAAGGGAAGAGGAAGGTGATGGGCAGTTAGGGGTGAATGGAGGTATACATCCGTTTAAGAAAACTTTTGGATTCACTATTTGAGTATGCATTATGTTCCCTGAAATAAATTTAGCTGTACCTCTTCCTGTTACCAACTGTCCACTTCTGTGTCTCACTGACACTTGTTTAATAAACACAAGTTGAGTTAATGAATGAGTCCTGGGTAGAGTTCATGGTAAAAAATAAAGATTACTAAGTGTTAAAGAAAGGTGTTAATAGCAAGTGAGCACCCCACTGAGGATTTCTCCCTGTTATAGAAATCAAAGGGGGCTGGAAGAAATGGAGAGACTTCACACCAGCTGTCAGAAGCATTTTATGCCAAGGACAAACATTCACATTCATCTTGTCCCAGGGATGTCTCAAAACCATTTCCAGGTAATAGCAAGGATACCCCCTATAGTGGAGACTGGTGTATCTGGCACGCTTCCAACTGAAAATCCCTTTCCAATGGAACTTCTGCAGAGTACCAGGATCATTTATATTCATAATGAAAGTCCCTAGGGCCTGGAAGATCCTGAGTCACCCAAGAAAGGAAAGATTAAATCATGTTCAACCAAGCCTTCGTGTTAAGTATATTTAATTGTATTCTAAGTCTTCAAAGACTGATTATCTTTAATTAAACAGCCTGGTGACTATAGACTTATTATTTATTTGATATGATATAGTGAGGAACTATTCACTACAATGTTTAATAAGTTGAAATATCCTGTGGCTGACCACACGCAATGACAGAGGGTGTGTGTGTGTGTGTGTGTGTGTGTGTGTGTGTGTTTACGGTCATAGAGGAGATTAGGCCAAGTTTCTTAGAGCTGACTAAATGCTGCTGTTAATGTAGTGTAGATGTTAATGGCACATAAAAGCATAAATCTGCCATTTGCAGCCATGCATGTGCACGCTGATATAAAGAACTAATAGGCCTTTCACAATCCATCAAAAATACAAAGATTACTAAATTGGCTTTTAAAAACATTAGAATCCCATTAGGCCAAATTCAGGAGCTGATTTCAGAGTAAAATAAACCACAGGAGGACTCTAAATTCTCGTTTGTCATTGCTGTTAAAAAGTACTGCCCTTTAGTGATATTGTTCTTAGCTTTGTGCTCACCTAGAGTGCTGAAACTTATTAACTGGATTCTGGAATTCTCATAAAGGTATTTTATCCCTATATTGTTTTTAAATCAGAGTAACTGTGGGGAAACAAGTTTTATTATGTTTTATTATGCCATTTTGCTGACTTCACTCCTGTGCTTTTTTTTAAGTAGGGTTCTTTTATTGTAATTATTTTAAAATAAATTGTCTATTCTATAACTATCAAAAAATAAAATTAAATTAAATAAAATTAAAAAAAAAAAAAAAAAGTACTGCCCTTTCCCAAGGCCAGGAGCCCTTGGGGAAGGGAGCATGCAGCCCTTGCTAGGGAAGTGTGGCCCTATCCAGCCAAGAAGAAAGATAAGGATGCTTCTGGGGAGAGGCTTTCTCGTAGCACCTGTTCTGGGAGTTGCATCAAAAACTACATGAAAGTAGCCCAGATATAACTCAATGTTTCTCAACTTTTTATTATCACCCCTTCCACCCCAAGAAGCCTTTTTGGACATTTTCTTCCCTACCTCTCCACCACCACCCCGCTGTATTAACCAGGTCACTTTTTCTCTTTCTTCTTCTTCTTCTTTTTTTTTTTTTTTTTTTTGAGATAGGGTCTTGCTCTGTCACCCAGGCTGGAGTGCAGTGGCGCAATCACAGCTCACTGCAGCCTCGACCTCCTGGGCTCAAGTGAGCCTCCCACCTCAGCCTCTTGAGTAGCTGGGACTGCAGGCGTGAACCACCATACCTGGCTAATGTTTGATTTTTTGTATAGACTGGGTCTCATCATGTTGTCCAGGCTGTTTTCAAACTCCTGAATTCTCCCACCTCGGCCTCCCAAAATGCTGGGATTACAGGTGTGAGCCACCTCGCCTGGCCTTATCCATGCCTTTCATTGTCTGTATTCTGATGCTTTGACACCTGGGGCCTTGCTGACCCTGGAGGGCAGTCCCCAGGGTTGGCCCCACTCAAGGTTAGCCAATCCCTAGGGACAGTAAACAACCTGCTAGCAAGCACACTTTTCAAATGCAAACCAACCCATCCAAAGCCCACACCCCAGCCACCACATCTATGGGGCTGTCATACTCTGGGCCACTATCCAACTGCTCTAATCTCTCCAGGGCCAGGCACCAGGCAACTAGGGGCAGTCCCTATGCCTCAGAGCCTGCTGAAATTATTCTAATTAGCTAATCCTAAACCTGGATTCTCTGCCTCACCCGTTCCTTCCCTCGAAAATGATAATAAAGGCTCTTGCCCACGGTTTCCTTCTGCCCCCTGACCAACCCTGGTGCTTCCCCATGTGACCCTATAAGGCCTGGCATGTCCCCTCCTCTTGGGAACTGTAAGTAACAAACTCTCTTTTCAATGGTAATTGTCTCCTGATCCATTGGCCTTACTGCACTTCAAATTTTCTGTCAAGACACTATAATTTAAAACAGCGGTCCCCAACCTTTTTAGCACCAGGGACCGGTTTTGTGGAAGACAGTTTTTCTACTGACTGGTGGGTTGTGGGGCCAGGGATGGTTTGGGGATGAAACTGCTCCACTCAAATCATCAGGCATTAGATTCTCATAAGGATCATACAAGCTAGATCCCTCGCGTGCACACTTCCTAGTAGTGTTTGTACCCCTATGAGAATCTAATGCTGCCACTGATCGGACAGGAGGTGGAGCTCAGGTGGTAATGCTCGCTTGTTCGCTGCTCACCTTCTCCTGTGTGGCTCAGTTCCTAACAGGCCACAGACCTGTACCAGTCTGTGGGCTGGGGTTTGGGGACCCCTGATTTAAAACATTCCATTTCATGACATTTTAATGTTATAAATACACTGTATATGTGTTTATGTACTGTGGCCCTTTTGAGGGTCACAAATCATTTTAATACCCACATTTTGTGGGGGTCTTAAGAACCAGCTTTCACACTGGTGTTGCTATATTGCCTCACATCCCATTAAGGATGCATGAGAATAACGTGGGGAGTTTTAAAAAGTACCAATGCTGGCTGGGCATGGTGGCTCACACCTTTAATCTTAGCACATTGGGAGGCCGAGGTAGGCAGATCACTTTAGGTCAGGAGTTTGAGACCAGCCTGGCCAACATGATGAAACCCCATCTCTACTAAAAAATATACAAAAATTAGCCAGGTGTAGCGGCATGTGCCTGTAATCCCAGCTGCTCTGGAGTCTGAGGCACAAGAATCGCTTGAACCCAGGAGGCAGAGGTTGCAGTGAGCTGAGATTGTGCCACTGCACTCCAGCCTGGGTGACACAGCAAGACTCCATCTCAAAAAAAAAAAAAAAAGTACCAATGCCCAGTCCAACCCCAGACCAATTAAACGAGAATCTCTGGGGACATCACCCAGGCAGTGGTATTTTTTCAATGATCTCGATGGTAATTCCAATGTACATCCAGGTTGAGAATCTCTGAGTTGACTCAAATCACAGTTTCTGCCCCATCGCTGCCCCTCACCAAGCCTGACCCCAACACATCACATTCTCATTACAGACCAGAAAAACCACAAGATAAAACCAAATGATTCAGGGCTCCATGGTGTTTCCCCACCTATGGACGCTGTATCTCATTTGATCCCAGACATGTGCCTGGACATTTTTTTTTCCAGAACAGGCAAACTCACACTTGAACAGGTTGTCTTTCTTTTTTTTTGTTTTTGAGATGGAGTCTTGCTCTGTCACCCACGCTGGAGTGCAGTGATGTGACCTCAGCTCACTACAATCTCTGCCTCCCGGGTTCAAGTGGTTCTCCCACTTCAGCCTCCCAAGTAGCTGGGACTACAGGCGCATGTCACCACACTGCGCTAATTTTTCTATTTCTTTATAGAGATGGAGTTTCACTATGCTGGCCAGGCAGGTCTCGAACTCCTGCCTCAAGCAATCCACTCACCTTGGCCTCCCAAAGTGCTGGGATTACAAACGTGAGCCACCATGCCCAGCCATCGTCCCTTGTTTTTTTTTTTTCCACTGGGAGCATCTCTACCTGAATGCCACTTCCTCCAACAAGCTGCCCCACATGGTTGGGATCCCTACCTCTTCTCCCACAGCAGGTTGTCTTATGGAATGTCCACATCCATCCAGGGTTGCAGCAAGATAATAATAATACTGATGAAAAACCAGAGTTAAGACTTTATATGGCATTTACTACAAGCCAAGCACCATTAACTATTCTAATCCTTACAACATCCCTCTGCAGTTGCTGTTATTATTATTATTGTTGCTGTTATTTATCATTTTACAGATGATGAAACTGAGGCACAGAGAGGTTAGGTTACTTTCCCAAGGTCACACAGCTGGCAACAGGTAGAGCTGGAATTAGAACCTAGTCTGTTTGGCTTCAGAATTTGTGCTGCAGAGAAAGGAGGGGGGGGCAAGTCAGGAAAGGGCTCATAAGGCATGTTAAAAAGTCTAGATTTTATTCTAAGATTAATGAAGAGCCACTTAAGGGCTCTAACAGAGGCAAGAGAAATAATCTGGGCACAGAGTGAACAAGGCTGGGCTGCAGTCTTCCAGGTGGCAAAAGACTGTAGCCGGGCCAGGTGGGAGCACAGCTTCTCGGAGTGGGGTCTGCTTGTTGCCTGCAGTAGAATCATTCTTGGGTGCTTGTTTTTAAAAAAAAGGTGGATTCTCATGTGCAGCCATGAGATGGAAGACCCCTGGTTTACACAGTCGTGGCCTGAGCAGGGCAGGGAGGAAACTCTGGTAGAAGGCAGGGGTGGAGAGTGGGGGGTAACCGACTCAGAGCCTTTAGTGACTTGTCCAAGGTCACACTGCTGATACACGTGTCAGCTAGGGCTTGAACAGACTTTGTAACCCAAGTGAGGCAGTGCCCTAATAATGACTAGCAGTCAAGCTAATGGAGAGACTGCTCAGGAGAGAATCAAAGGGCAGCAGCCTACCTTGGTTGCCTGGAAGCACCCTTGAGACTAGATGGTCGAAAGCAGATGAGGGCAACCTGGGGGTGCACATGGGGAAGCACAATCCAGACAACAAAGAGGTCATGGGGGGCCAGGGAGAGGGCAGCAGGGTGCTTGCCACCCCAGTCCTGGGGAGTGGGCGCAGGCTCTTCCCTCACCAGTGGTCACTCTTAGCAGAGGAGCCAGGCCTCAGCACAGCAGGATCCAAAACAAATAAATAGTGCTTGTCCTACCAGGGTGATATGGTTTTGCTCTGTGTCCCCAACAAATCTCATCTCAAATTGTAATTGCCACATGTCAGGGGAGGGACCTGGTGGGAGGTGATTTCCCCTATGGCTGTTTCCCCCATGCTGTTCTCATGATGATGGGTTAGCTCTCATGACATCTGATGGTTTAAAAGTGTTTGGCAGCCAGGCACAGTGGCTCATGTCTGTAATCCCAGCACTTTGAGAGGACAAGGCAGGTAGATCACTTGAGGACAGGAGTTCAAGACCAGCCTGGCCAACATAGCGAAACCCTGTCTCTACTAAAAATATAAAAATTAGCTGGGCATGGTGGTGTGTGCCTGTAGTCCCAGCTACTTGGGTGGCTGAAGCAGGAGAATCGCTTGAACCTGGGAGGTAGAGGTTGTAGTAAGCCAAGATCATGCCACTGCACTCCAGCCTGGGCGACAGAGTGAGATTCTATCTTAAAAAAAAAAAAGAAAAGAAAAAGTGTTTGGCAGTCCCCCTGCCCCCTCTTGCCACCATATGAAGAAGGCCTTCACCTTCCAGCGTGACTGTAAATTTCCTGAGGCCTCCCCAGTCATGCAGAACTGTGAGTCAATTAAACAATTTTCTTCATAAATTACTCAGTCTTAGGTAGTTCTTTATAGCAGTGTGAAAACAGACGAATACACAGGGCAAATTCATGAGTTAATTTATTAGAGAGCCTTTGTTCAGGGAGCTCCAGTTGCTGGTTAGGTGAGAATTTTTACAACCTGAAGTTTGCACACAGGCACACACCACACACACACACACACACACACACACAGCTTCCCTCTTTGTGTGTCTCTCTGTGTGTGTAATCAAATGCCTTCTAGTACACAGCACTGTGCTACCAAGAAAAATGACACACTTTTTGCCCAGGGTCATTTCTTCACAGATGTAATTACTCATTTTGAAAGTTTGTACTGTGTTATTTAGAACCAGTAAATCATGAAATCACAGGCCTTGAATGCTGGGAAGCCTTGGACAATGCTAAATCCAGCTCCCCCGAGTCAGCCACTAACGTTTCCTGAGTGCCTACTATGTGCCAAGACCTGGGCATGAGAGGGCAATGGTTCCTCCTTCCAAGAGTTTACAGCTAAACTTTTATCATAGAGTTGAGAAAAAGACCCAGAAAGGCTAAGTAACTCTCCTAAGGTCACACTGACTTGGTTTAACTCAATTTCTGGATAATGGCTACTTCCAGCCACTTTCAGAAATGATTTACCAATTTTGAAAGGATCAGAATTTAGCACTATGTTCCTACCATGGCATGGTCAGCATTATAATGGTCCCCAAAGATGTCCATGTCCTAGTCCCCAGAACCTGTGAATATGCTATGTTACATGGCAAGAGGGAGTCAAGGTATTGGGTGGAATTAAGACTGCTAATCATCTGACATTGGGATACAGAGAGTATCCTGGGTTTTCTAGGTGGGCCCAATGTTATCACAAGGGTCCTTTAAGGCAGGGAAGAGTTATGTGACCTGGCCAAAGCTGCACTGAGACCCAGGGCCTGGGTGCTTATGTTAGGCACAATGAGAAGCTGCCAGGAACGAGGTGGACCTCACCATACCCCAAGAGGCAATAGCAGTTGTAGATACAGAAGGGCCTCCCTGAAGTTCAGGGGGTATTCATGGAGGGCAGCACCTGAGAGGTGTTTATGGGGTTTGGCTGTGACTTGGAGGTGGGCATGGAGGGAGGCAGCCAGTCCTAGCCTCTCCGATGCCCCTCTGGCCCCTGTCAGGGATGGAGTCCCAGGATGGCTATACTGGTTCTAATCATACCCAATCCAGAGATTATGAACAGCACACAGTGGCAGCTAGGAGCCCCCTCTGCAGGCCTCCCTCCAGCTGGGACTGGCCTGCCGGGCCATCCCCCCTGGGGAAGGTGGGACAATCTGGCCGGAGTCCCACTGCTGCCTGCCTCAAGTCTGTTCTGCCTGCAGAGCACACAAACGCGGGAACACCAGAGCGTGGCTGAGCCTGTGCAGGTAGGCCTGGCTTCCCCCAACAGGCTGGACACTGGCTAAGTGGCCTGGCAGGAGGCAATGCTAAGGCCAAATGTAACCACTTCAACTGCATGTCATGTCTTTTTTCCACTCCCCGTTCCCCACTACCAAGGGAGAGGGCATGGCGTTCCTGAGGATACTGTGGGGGCGGATGAGCCTCATTCTGTAAGCACCGGAGAGGACTCCTTGGGCACTGGGCGTCCTGGCCACCCCCTACCTTCCCCTGGTTGCTGAGAAGCAACAGCCACTTCTCCCTATCCCTGCATTTCCCTGGCTCTGTTAGTGACAGCTCACGTGCATCCCCCACAGTCCCGTGGTAGGAGACAGAGTTTAAAAGGCCTGTTTTGTAGGCTCCAGGGGGAATGCGATGCCATCTTGCCATGAAGAATTATCCTCAGGGCCCTGCGGTAAGAGGATGAGCTCCCCTAACAGTGTGGAAACAGGGGAGGGAGAACAGGCAGCTGCAGGGCAGAGCCCTCAGTAGGAAGGGGAGGAGCCGCCTGGGGAAGCTACTGAAGCCCAAGGGAGGTGGCGAGGGCTATAGAAGGCCTGTTGGGAATAATCTGGTATTCCAGAGCAGTGGAGGAGATGCCCAGGCTCCGAAAGCTCCTTGAAGAAGAACATTAAAGAGAGCCAGAGGCAGGGTTGCTTAGGCTCTTACAGAAACTCCAGTGACCTTTTGGCTCCTGGCACCTGTGAGGCTGAGCCTTATCGCTGGGCCGTTTGGCTCACTGGCCATACCCGGTCCAGGCTGGGAGAGGCCTTCTACCCTGGGCCATATGCAAAACAGCCCTGGCCTTTGGTCAGCTCATGAAGGGAGTCCCTTTGATTCCTGACCAGCTCCTACCTCCTCATTCCTGCCTTCCCAGATCCCTGACCAGTGGACTCAGCCCAGGATCATCTGGGAAGTTCCCGGCTCTTCTGTCAGAGCCCCTTTCACCATGGGTGGGGTGAGGGACTTGGCAGGCTCATTTCATAGGCCCAGATCCTAGCTTGCCAACTGCTGACCTGGGAGCCCCACAGTGCTTCTCAGACCTCCTTGACTTCCAACCAAGACTCAGGATCCAATGCTCATATGAATTCTTCACTCTCCACAAGCCTGGAGAGCTGAACAAAGCTGGGCTCTTACCCACGTTCTTTTCTCACTTGCCATCTCTGAGCTCAATTCCTATTTTTGTAAAGTGAGTATCCTAATACCTCCCTGTGTAGTGCTGTTAGGTCTAAGAAGGTAATACACTGCATTAGCTTCCAAGCACTGTCATAACAAAGTTCCACACTTACTGGCTTAAACAACAGACATTTCTTGTCTCCTAGTTCTGGAAGCTAGACACCACACTCAAGGTGTTGCAGAGTTGGCTCCTCCTAGGGACTGTGAGAAGGAATCTGCTCCAGGCTTCTCTGACAGCTCCTAGGGTTTTGCTGGCAAGGCTTGGCATTTCCTGGTTGTATTGTAGAAGCATCCTCCCCATCTCCACCTTCATCTTCATGGTGTTCTTGAGTGTGTGTCAGTGTCCAAATTTCACCTTTTTCATGAGGACATCAGTCCTGTTGGATTAGGAGCCCACACTATCCAGGATGACCTCATCTTCACTAGTTCCATCCACTATGAACCTAGCTCCAAACAAGGTCACTTTCTCAGGTACTGGGGGTTAGGACCTCACCATATGAATTTTGGCGGGTACACAATTCAAACAATAGCACCTACATAAAGATACCAAGCACAAAATGGGTCCTCAAGAAATGCCAGGCCGTCTTCTTTCCCATGAAAGAGGGGCTGGCCTCAGAGGCTGAGAGAAGTTTCTAGCACATGGGGCTGCTTTGTGGATGGATGCAAGCTCTGCTTGCTGGGAAAATGTTGCCTGCAAGTGCTGTCAGAGGATCTGTCTTCATGCTTGGGCCTGATTTGCGCAGAAGGGATGCCCTGCCCCAGAGAGCACCTCCACATTGCACATCAAGGCTGTCCTCTGCTCTCCTCTGGCCTATGACAGTGAAGGGACAGGGACAGAGCTTGCTTGGCAGAAAGAGGCTTACCTACTCTTGGCTTTTCTTGCCTGTGCTTCCCTGCAAGGACCCTGAGTGGGGAGGCCCCCAGTGCCCCCTCGGTCCCTAGGTGATGCCTTTGGGCTTTCACTTGCTCTTCTCCCGTCTATTTTCTTTTCTTTTTTTCTTTTTTAAATCTTGCGCCCCACCCACAACACCACACGCACACCAAAAACCAATTTTATTTCCTTTGGAAGCAATATTGCCCCTGTTGATTGAAAATGCATGGCTTAAGACAGTAACAAATATTTTATATTCTGTGTCCATTTCTTCAGGCCTTTTGGATTCCTTCAATTCCTCGTAAAGAGACCTAAAACTCATGACCCAGGAAGAAACTAAAAAGTGTTTTAATAAAATGACCAGGTATTTTTAAAACATTTCGCTGCTTGAATTAACATTTTAGCAGCCGGGTATGGTTTTATGTCTCATAATAGCCCATTCACACACCCTGCCCTAGCAACCAATACTTCTTCATATTATCACCATACAAAGCTACACAGTCCATCAGTCAATCAGGCAAGCAGTCTAGCTATTTTCTATCAAGGAAGAGACTTATCTTTTTTTTTTTTTCTCTGTGGCTTGGCCCTGGGGAAGCTTTGCTCTGCTCTTTTGCCCTGGAGGTTAATGCGCTTCCTGTTTTCCTAGTGTCATTCTGGTCCTAACAGCAGCACAAATACCTACTAAACACTGAGGCTGGTGGCACTGCTAGTACAAAGTTCTTCCCTGCCCTCAGCTCACCCGGCACCAGCAGCTGCAGGGCAAGGCAGTTTATCTCTGGGAAGGCGAGTGGCTGCTTAAGGGCACAAAGCTCATAAACAGGCAGACAAGTCAGCACTAGGTTTTTCCCTGTGGCTGTCCCCTAAACATGCTGGCTTTCACTGAGACTGTTTTTTTTTTTTGGTTGGGTTAAATGTGGTTGATTTGGCCTCCTCTGGAAGGACAGGGCAGACCTCCCACAGCGGCCGTTAACTCATTCTGCAGGGGAGACAGAAGTGTCTATGAAGGAGGCTACAGAGATGACAAGGGGGTGAAGGGGACACAGAAGCAGAAGTGGGAGGGACTGGGGGCGTGGCCAAAGTGACTTTAGGATTGTGGGAAAAGTGCCCTTGCCACTGGCGTTAAGAGAAGCCCATGAGTATGGCAGGAAAGGTGCTAGCTTTGGAGCCCAGAAACGCCAAGTGCACATCCTGCCATCTTCTCTGCCTTCCCGAGGGGCCTTGGGCAAGAACGCAGGTCTCTCTGATCCATCTGCGAGATGGAGAGAGGAACAGTGCCTAGCACAGAGGAGTGTGGCAAGCGCCTGGTGAGCAGCATCACCCCCAATTTTTCAGATGTGAAAATGGTCAAGACATTACCATTTTAGGGGGTTCCAGTTAGTGGAGGTGAACACGAAGCCTGACAGGCCCGGGGCCGGGTGGGCGGGGATTCCTTCCACTCTCATCTAAGTTCTCATCCAAGGTCACTGGGCTTCAGAAACATCATTCTATAAAGTCTCCTCAGAGGAAGCAAATCAGCGTGAGGATGCAGTTTCTCCATCTCCCTCTCCCACGACTTCACCCTGCATTCTTCAGCCAATCAACATGATCTCCACACTTCAGCCCACTCCAAAACCCTTAAAAGCCCTAGCCATCTCCTGGGTGAGATGGACTAGAGGTTTCCTCTCCTCGCTCAGCAGCCCGATGACTAAACCTCTTTCTCTACAGAAAAAATGTCCCAGACAATCACTCCCTTTTATAATCTTCTCCTCAAAGTTCCTGGATCCCAACAGGCTGACATCTGGGTTCAACCGGGTTTTTTTTTTTTTTTTTTTTTTGAGACAGAGTCTCACTCTGTTGCCCAGGCTGGAGTGCAGTGGCATGATCTCGGCTCACTGCAACCTCTGCCTACCAAGTTCAATCAAATTTTGTGCCTCAACCTCCTGAGTAGCTGGGACTACAGGCGCACGCCACCACGTCTAGTTAATTTTTGTATTTTTAGTAGAGACAGGGTTTCACCATGTTGGCCAGGCTGGTCTCAAACTCCTGGCCTCCAGTGATCTGCCTGTCTCGGACCCCCAAAGTGCTGGGATTACAGGCATGAGCCATCCAGTTCTTGAATGAAAATGGCTCATGGTTGTTCACCCCTCCTTCCTTCACACTGGACTGCTTTCTGCCAGGGCTAGCACTGCATTTCCTTCCCTTGCAGCCCCACTTTTTAGCACAAGGCCTGGTATGAAGGGAAGGGCTGGCTGTGTCTGTTGAATAAATAAATGAATGACTTCCCAGTGAAAGAATGAATGCATTTAAAAGGAAATGACACACTTCTGGTACCATGTTCCCTCTTATCTACTGATGGTGTGAGCAGGCCTAGGGAACAGGGTGTGAAGGCTGGGCGTGTGGGGGCTGCCATCACATCAACAGGACAACTGAAGTGCCAAGGCTCAGGGCGAAGGAGCCATTCACTTGGCTGATGGAAGAACAAATGAACAGATGAATGAATGGATCTTAGAGAGCTGGTCTCTTTGTCCTTGGTCTTGGAGACAGGCTGATTCCTCAGCCGCAGAGGCCCACCTGCTCAGATGTATGGTCATTATTATGCACGCCATGTCTCCCGGGAAGATGTAGCCCCCGTATGGCTTTGGAGTCTGGCAGATCTGAGTGCTAATCCCAGCTCTGCCCCTCATAAGCTCTGTGGTCCGGGCTAACAATTCAACCTCTCTGAGCCTCTTTTCTCATCTGCAGAAGGGGCTCTCAATGGCTCAGGATGGTTGTGAAGACTGAGTTAAGTGAGGCAATCATTTAAAAGCTCTGAGCTAGGCCTGGAAGCACTGTATGTGGCTAACACATCCAGCGCCCTTTCTCCTCTGATCCTCTGTTATAGATGGAGAAGCAAAGTGCTCTGCCCTACTGTGACTTGGTTTCTCCTTCTGTGAAGCAAGACCAACACTACTTGCCTGGCCTCTGTCACAAGATTGCGGTAATGAGATGAAGAAAATAAAAATGCTTTATACATTTAAATGCACCAGGAGACAGGGTTGTTTTTATTTTGCAGTTGACTCCTGTGAACATTTGTTCCAATCAGATTCCTAGGGGCATTAGAGAGAGCTTCCTGGGTTGGCTCTCACCTGGTAAATATCCACATCCCTCTCTCCCCGCCACTATCATTTCTGATCCTACAGCCTAAGAAGTCCAGAGGCAGTACTATGCCACCATCTGTTTCAACTCCCCCAGTCCAGGTAGAATAATATTCTTATTAAAGTGCATAGAAGATGCCCTCTCCAATCCATTGCAGGGGCTATTTCCAGTCACAATGATGGCAGTCGAGCTGTTGACCAGGACCAGATTGTCACCATCCACTCCTTGCCCATGATATGTGCCCTGCTGACCGTAGGGACCAGGACTATGTGCAAGTGCAAACCCATGGTCTCCTCAAGCAGCCCCCGCCTTCAGGAACCTGGGCAGTGGAGCGGAACTAAAGAACAGCCAGCACACATTCATTTGAATTGGGGGTTGCTCTCTCAGTCATGTCAAGGCACCTGGAGAAAGATATAATTAGTCTGTGGACAGAGATCCACCTATGAGTGGAGCTCACTTTTGTAATGGGCCTATTATTCCCTAATTGTTGCATAAAAATATATATTTTTTTCTAACTATATTTTAAATCCCTCAGGGCACCTCCCTATGTAAAGGAGTCTTGTAACACATCTTTACATTTTTGTTTGTTTGTTTGTTTGTTTGGCCATGCATGGTGGCTCATGCCTGTAATCCCAACCACTTTGGGAGGCTGAGGATTGCCTGAGCCCAGGAGTTCGAGGCTGCAGTGAGCCATAATGGTAACACTGCACTTCAGCCTGGGTGACAGAGCAAGACCCTGTCTCTAAAAAAACAAAAAAAGACAACGTTTAAAGGTTCATTTAGTAGAAATGTCACATTTTATCAAACTATTCCATTCGTTGGGGACATTTAGGTTGCTTCCACTTTGAGGCTATCATAAAAACACCTGAAGTCCATGGATATCAATACACACATGGCTTCTGTGAATTCTGTATTATTCTGATAGCTAGATCCCTGAAAATTGAAGCATGGGATCAGAGTAAGAATCGTTTTGTTTGTTTGTTTGTTTGTTTTTGTGAGATGGAGTTTTGCTCTTGTCACCCAGGCTGGAGTGCAATGGTGCGATCTTGGCTCACTGCAACCTCTGCCTCCCAGGTTCGAGTGATTCTCCTGCCTCAGCCTCCCAAGTATCTGGGATTACAGGCATGGACCACCACACCCAGCTGGTTTTGTATTTTTAGTAGAGACGGGGTTTCACCATGTTGGTGAGGCTGGTTTCAAACTCCTGACCTCAAGTGATCCACCTGCCTTGGCCTCCCAAAGTTCTGGGATTACAGGTGTGAGCCACCGTGCCCAGCCAAGATTTGTTTTTTAAATGGCCTTTGAATATATTGCTATATTAGTTTTCTAAAGGTTGTGTCCACAATAACATACATAAGTGCCAATCTCACCACACCTTCATCAGCACGATTATCAGTACGAATGCTTTTATTTTACAGGACTGCCAGAATCTTAAGCCAAATAACATGTGAAGAAAAGTATTAATATTAAAAAGAGAGCTTGAGATGACTTTGTACTTCTTTTTGGTCATCTTCGTGACTTCTTCCTTTCTTTCCCATAATTAAATTTCAATCAATTGCCAATGCTGATGGTTGCTTCTTTCCTAAGTTCTCTTATATATTTCCTAAATTCCTGTAAATTCATCCTGACTCAGGCCTTCAACATCTGCACACACTGTTCTAAATAGCATTTCAATGGTCTTTTTGAGCTTTTCTTTCCTCTTGGTTATCCTGCCCAATTCCTCTCTTAAGAACAAAGTTTTAGATGGTGGTGATGGTTGCACAATGATATGAATGTACCAAATGCCACTAAACTGTACTTAAAAATTGTTAAAATGGTAAATTTTATAATATATAATATTATATATCTATATCTAGATATAGATATATAATTGCAATTTAAAAAAAGTTTTGATTGCTTCCTTGCTCAGAAATCTTCAGTGGCTCCCTGTGCCTATCAGACAAAAGTTCAAAGTGTTTAGTGATGGCTTATGAGGTTCTACGCAACGTAACACAACGATAGTAATCATAGTTTATAATGAGCCAAGTATTGGGTTAAACACTTTACAAGCATTTCTTGGTCACTCCTCACACCTTTCCAATGAGGTAGATATTATTATTCTGCCATTCAGATAAAGAAATCTGGGCACACTTTTTTTTCTTTTGAAAGCAACTTTACTGAGATATAATTCACATAAAATAAACATCCATTTAAAGTATACTGCTTGAGGAGTTTTGACAAATTAACAACCTTTGTAACTATGACCCCAACTGAGTCACAGAACATTTCCACCACCCACCAGGCACGAAGAGATTTAGGTTGCCAGCTAATGGTATACAGCTAGCAAAGTGGATGGTTGAAAACTGAGCCCAGGTCTGACTATGGGACCCAGACTCTTGGCTGCTAGGTACCCACTGAATCTCCTACCCACTTTCTAGCTGTACCATCTCAGCCATCCCTCCTTGAAGGTACGCTTGTACCTGAACCACAACTTCCACCCTCCCACCTGTGCACCTTTGTAAACACTGTTTCCCACACTGAGAGCCCCACCCCTCTCCCATAGCTTTCATCTTATTTCCCCCAAAAGTCTTTCTGCCCCAACCCAGCCAACCTGAAAGAGGGCCCCCTTTCCTCTGAACACTGTCATGTCACCCTTGTTGCCAATGTCACCCCTTGGATGCTGCTCAAATACCCAGCTGATGATAATCAAATGTCATTTGTATTTTGCTAACTTTTTTTCCAACGTCCTTTCTTTCTAATGGACCAGTTGACTCCCAACGGTCTTTCTGGAAATGACTCTTTATGGTCCTGGTTCGTGTCTGCAAAAATATAGTTGGGGTCTTTGTCGATAAATAGGTTTCCTTGAAGATCAACCCCACTGGAGTAGAAGGAGGTAAAATTCCATTTGCTGAAATATTTCCTGGTGCTGGCAGAATTTGTGCTGATTTACTCCTTAAGTGGAATCATGGAAGCTTTTGAAAAGGCAGCCAAGTCACATTAAACACCAGTGAGTGTAGCAGGTAATGTCCTTTCCTTCCCCAAGGAACACCTCCTAGCCAAGGTAAATAGACTCTGGCACTGAGGTTTGGCTGACCTTTTCCTAATGAGAGCCCAGCAGACAGAGACCTTGTGTCTCAGCAGCCAATACAGTGTAGAAAGGAACTAGAGCTCCAACCCTGTAAGCTTAGAAAGAAGGAAGGGCACAGGGGAGCCAAAAATGGAGGACTTCCTATTTTCAGAAAACTTCCTCCCTTCTTGACCCACTTGCTGAGCCCAACTTCTTTGAGGCGGGAACAGGGCTAGGCACTGAGGACCCAATGATGAACAGATGACCTCTCTGGTCTCTAAAAGCTCATGGTCAAGGAGGTGACCCCTTCTCTGTGTGCCTGAGCATCTCTATGCATTGGGCACTAGGGTGTGGGGAGAGGAAGGGTACCTCTGTTCTCGAGGAAAAACTGGGGACAGACATGGATTCTCTTAGAACACAATAGAATACATGCTGTGTAGTCTGTTTCCCATCTGTATAATGGGGATAATGACAGCGCCTATGGCAGCCAAATGGTGAATGGACTGCCAGACTACCTGGGTTCGAATCCCACCTCACTTATTTACCAGCTGTGTGACTGTAAGAAAGTTATGTAATCTCTCTGTCTTGATCTCCTCATTTGTAAAATGGTAATGATAAAAATACCTACCACTTAGGGTTGCTATGATGGTTAAATTATTAATCTCTGTGACATGCTTAAAACAGTATCTAGAATACGGTACTCTGTGAACATCGGTGATTTTTTTTTTTTTTCTATTAAAAGCCCCTTGGAGGTCCAGAGGAGGATGTGGTTAGCTTTGCCTTGGGCTTGGGTAGCTACTAGAAGGTCTCTCAGGAGAAAGAATACTCTAGTGTACAGCCATACCGCCCTGAACATGCCCGATATTGTCTGATTTTGGAAGCTAAGCAGGGTCGGGCCTGATTAATACTTGGGAGGGAGAAAGAATACTCTAGTTAGGCCTTGTAGCTGCCTAGGAGTTTGCTAGATAGAATCTGTGTGTCTGTGGTATGTGTGAAAAACAGCCAACTTTTTCTATAAAGGGCCAGATAATAAATATTTTCAGTTGTGTGGGCCATATACTCTTTGTAGCAACTACTCAATTCTGCTGGTGAAAAGGTGTGGCTGTGTTCCAATAAAACTTTATTTACAAAAAAGGCACTCAGGCTAATTCCCTTAACCTGTGAGTTAGAAGGTTAAGGGAACACAAATATAGGTTTATCACAGAACTAGGTCTGAACATATCCCTCAAGATTAATGGGGCTTCTTGCAGAACTGATCCTCAGTCATGGCTCTTTTCTATAGCAGAGTTGTAAACATCAACTAGAGGGGAAATTAGTGTCCAGTGAGAAAGAGAGAGAGAGAGAGAGACAGAGAACATAACATCCCAATGTCTTCCCTTCCTGTCAGCCCTGAGAGCTGTGGAGTTTTAAAAAGTAATGGCTTTGGATGGCATAAAGGCCATGTCTGCCAGCATCATGGCCACTCACTGTCCCCTGCCCCCACAACTTGATAGAATTTTCAAGTGTCGGCCGGGTACGGTGGCTCACACCTGCAATCCCAGCACTTTGGGAGGCCGAGGCAGGCAGATCACAAAGTCAGGAGTTTGAGACCAGACTGGCTAACACAGTGAAACCCTGTCTCTACTAAAAATACAAAAAATTAGCCAGGTGTGGTGGCGTGTGCCTGTAATCCTAGCTACTCGGGAGGCTGAGGCAGGAGAATTGTGTGGACCTGGGAGGCAGAGGTTGCAGTGAGCCAAGATTACGCCATTGCACTCCAGCCTGGGTGACAGTGTGAGACTCGGTCTCAAAAAAAAAAAAAAAAAAGAATTTTCAAATGTCATCCACAGAGCCTGGATGGGATTTCTAAACACGTGTAGTGGGGAAAACATGTGCTTTGGAGCCAGCTCTTGCCATTTACTAAATGAGTTATCTGGAGCTACTCTCTCTGCCTTAGTTCCTTACCTGTAAAATGGACTGTTATGAGAATTTAGTGAGGTAATAGATACTAAATGTCTTAATCCATTTTGTGTTGCTATGACAGAATACCTGAGGCTAGGTAGTTTATAAAGAAAAGAGGTTTATTTGGCTTATGATTCTGGTGGCTGGAAAGTTCAAGATTGGGCAGCTGCTTCTGGTGAGGGACTCGAGCTCCTTCAACTCATGGTGGAAAGTGGAAGGGGAGCAGAGATATGCAAAGAGATCACACAGCTAGAGAGGAAGCAAGAGAAAGAAACTAAGGGAGCCAGATTCTTTTTAACGACCCACTCTTGAAGAAACTAATCTAGTCCCAAGACAGTAAGAACTCCCTTGCTCCTGCAGAAGGGCATTAGTTTATTCATGAGGGATCTGCCCTCACGACCCAAACACCTCCCACTAGTCCTCAGCTCCCAACACTGACACACTGGGGATCAAATTTCACCATGAGTTTTTGCCATCCAAACCACAGCACCAAATAATAAGGTCAAGCACATTATTGGGAATCCAAGAATCTTGTTTATCTTTATCTGTACAGCTCTCCTAACCAGTTTGTTTTGGCTGCACTAGACTCAGATATCTCTGCTCTCTACAGTTAATGTATTTTGTTAGCAGGAACGTGGAATCAGAAAAATCTTTGTCACTTCAGCATGACTTGGAGAAACATTTAAGAGAGTAAAATAGATACATGAAGTCATTTCTTTAGATGACCCTAAGACGTTATTTTCTTTCACTAAAATAATTTCATCTACAGTTTGTTGCAATCTTAGAACATTGCTTTCAAAAGAGAAAGTTATGTTGTGTGTCAAGAGAATATAAAAAAGAAAAAATCCAAAAACAATGATCCCATTTATTGCCCTACAGGTATTATCCTTTTTGGTCTGGTAGAGTGGTTGATTTATTTACAAGGTTGGGGTTATTCATTTCAGAAGGTCAAGCCTTCTGCTATTTTCATTGCTTGAGCCTTCACTGTGTAAACACATACAGACCCAGAGTCACAAAAAAAGCTTCCATCTCAACAAGCAAAGGGCCAAGAGCCAGAAGAAGGAGGAATTAAAGTAAGAACATCTGCACAAGGTAGTACACATGTGATTGTCACTTACAACCCAAAATGCCTAGGACACAGCAGGAACAAGGGAAGGATAGGGGTCCTGAGATGCAGGCAGGGGTTCTCTTTTCTTAGCTCAGGAGGACAATGACAACATTCACTGGTTAACAATTTTTCCACTTGTTTTTTTAATCTCCTGAAGAACAGAGGAATCAGCAAGATGGAGAGGAAAGAAGCAATGAATTTGGAATCATAGGGGTTGAGGTTTGAATTCTGTTTTGCCACATATGCATCCTGTGAGCTTTGGCCCATTATTTACTACTAAAATGCTCAGTTTCCTCATCTCTAAAATGGGTAGATAATGTAATCTATCAGCTTACGGTTCTTATACACATGGAAGGATAGAACATATGTGAAGGCCTCTTTCCTTCCATAGTCTCTCCATCTCAGTGGACATCTACTGGACATCATCACTTACTGTCCAATGGGCATTGCAGACATAGCACATCCCACACTGACCTGCTGATCTCTGCCCTGTCCCCAAACCTGTTCCTTTAACACCTTCTTCCTTCCAGGGCTCAGGCCAAAAACCCTGAAGTCAGCCTTTACATCCCACATCTAATCTGTCAGCAAATCCTGTTGCCTCTTTCTCCAGAATAAGCGCAGAGCCCAACTGCTTCTCAATACCCACAGAAGTAGCACCTGGTCCTGACAACTTCATCTGCTACCTTCATTGCTGACTGAGATTATTGACACAGTCTTGAGTGGTTTCCCTGCTCTGGTCCTTGCCCCACCCTCACCAGGGTCTATTCTCAATGCAACAACCAGAGTTATTCTATTAAAAAAAAAAAAAAAAAAAGTCAGATCAAGTCCCTCCTCTGCTCAAAACCCTCCAATGCCCCATCCCACTAGGAATAAAGTACAAAGTCCTTACAATGCCTGCAAGGGACCCATTCACCCCTGGGACTCACTTTCTCTTTTCCTCCTGGCTTACTCTGCCTGAGGCATCCTAGTCAGTTTATTATTCTTTGAACTTGTTCTTTGAACTCCTACTTTAACTTGCTCTGGGGCAGTTACACGTACTCATCCCTCTGCCTGGAGCCATCTCTCCAGACACCACAAGCTCATTCACTCACCTCCTTCAGTGTGTGCAAATGCCACCTTTTCAGAGGCTTTGGGACACCCTGTTTGAAGCTGCAGCTTTGGCCCCTGGTTCTCCTAATACCCAGACTTGCTTTGCTTTTCTCCACCTAGCTTTCCCCAGCTGGTAGACTATCTATTTGACTTAATATATGTACATGGTCAGCTCTACAAAGACAGGGATGTTTGTCGCTGTGTTTCCTTCTCCATCCCTAGCACCTAGGATGGCACTCAATGGACAGCCACCCAAGGACTTACAGACGCTTCTTTATGAGGCACAGGCACATCTGATTCGTTGTTTGGAATGGATTAAAAATAAACAGCCTGGCTGGGCATGATGGCTCCTGCCTGTAATCTCAGCACTTTGTGAGGCCAAGGTGGGAGGATTGCTTGAAGCCAGGAGTTCACGACCAGTGTGGGCAACATAGTGAGACCCCACCTCTACAAATTTTTTTTTTTTTTTAAATTAGCCAAGCATACTGGCACATGCTTGTAGTCCCAGCTACATGGGAGGCTAAGGCAGAAGGACTTCTTGAGCCCAGGAGTTTGAGGCTGCAGTGAGCTATGATTGTGCCACTGGGCTCCAGCCTGGGTGACAGAGTGAGAACTGTCTCTAAAAAAATAAATAAATAAACAGCATGGACCGCCTAGCTAATGCCATCTCCTCTACATCTGGAAAGTGCTTCAGGCAAGCATTTGGGAATCACATCAACCAAGTTAATTCTGCCTCTAGCTGATGCCACTCAGGGAGCTGCACATGACCTAGTGGGGAAGGGGAGGGGACTGAAGGGAGAAAGCCTGGAAGACTGGCATCTGGCAGGTGCTTTGCCACAGGCAGGGAGTGTCTGCAATGTCAGAGGGTCTATGTACCCATCAGTCCCCAGGGAAGAGCAGGGGCCAAGGAAATCATGCTGGTGGGACCCACTCCCCCAATATTCCCTACAGGAAAACTAAGGATAAAAATAAGCATCAAGGGGCTGGGCATGGTGGCTCATGCCTGGCAATCCCAGCACTTTGGGAGGCTGAGACAGGCAGATCGCTTGAGTCCAAGAGTTTGAGGCCAGCCTGGGCAACATGGCGAAACCCCATCTCTCCAAAACCTCCTCCCAGCATCCCCTTCAAAATTAGTCAGGCGTGATTGTGCATGCCTATAGTCCCAGCTGCTCCAGAGGCTGAGATGGGAGGATCACTCAAGCCCAGGAGGTTAAGGCTGCAGTGAGCAGGGCCGTGATCACATCACTGCACTCCAGCCTGGTGACAGAGTGAGATCCTGTCTTTGGAAAAAAGAAAGAAAGAAGGAAAGAAGGAAAGAAGGAAAGAAGGAAAGAAAGAAAGAAAGAAAGAAAGAAAGAAAGAAAGAAAGAGAAAAAGAAAGAAGAAAGAAAGAAAGAAAGAAAAAGAAAGAAGGAAAGAAAGAAAAGAAAGAAAGAAAGGAAGGAAGGAAGGAAGAGAGAGAGAGAAAGAAAGAAAGAAAAGAAAAAGAAAGAAAGAAAAGAAAAGAGAGAGAAGGAAGGGAAGGAAGGAAGGAAGGAAGGCAGGGAGGGAGGAAGGGAGGAAGGCAAGCAAGCATCAAAGCAAGCTCTGAATGGTGCCAGGAAGAGAAGAGATCCTACACCTGCTCCTTGGCTTGGAGTGGACAGTGAGGAGGCGGCATGTCAGGAGAGGCCGCCAGTGCTGCAGGAAGGGGATCATGGGCAGATTAGAGTGGGCACCCCAAGCATATTTACTAGAAGGAAGGCAAAAAGGCAGAAGGGTGGGAAGAGGGCAATAAATGGCTTTTAAGTCATTTCCCAGCTCCTAGATCAGGGCTCTTCTTGTCCTCTTTCCCCTGAGTCACTGTCCAAATCCAAGTCTCCTGCTCCTATTCCCTTCCCACACTCCAAGATAGTGCCCCAAATCCCAGCCATGAAGAGGGCAAAGTGAGATTTTGAACTCTACTGGGGTGGCTGGCTCCCAGGTCTCGGGTCTTAGCCCTGGACTATCCTCTCCCTATCTCCTTCACCTCTTGTTCTCCAGGCCAAGAGTCAAAACCATGGGTAGGTCCTTTGGAGGTAGCTGTTCCACCTTAGGGGGACTGTGTCAGAGCTGGAGGAACAGGCTAGATAGCAGGATACCTATTCTGAGCCCAGCCACTCATCGGCTGGATGGGGTGACATGTGTTATTTTGGCCCATCCAGTGTCTACTCCCCCTTCTTCTGGTAATAGCATCCCCAATTTTCTCTGGAGGACCACCCCTCTCCACTCCCTGCACAGGCATTGTGGACCCTCCTTTCTGCTTTGGGCTGGTCATTCAGGGCATCACTTCCTCAAAACAACAGGGGCTGGATCAGGGATGGACATATTCCCTAACTCAGAGCCCACAGGTGCATTCACAGGGACTACTGAGAGAGAGAAAGAGAAAAAGAGAGAGAGAAAGAGAGAGAGAGAAAGAGAGACTCTTGATTTCTCCCTTGATTAAAGCGTGAAGTTGAAACCTGAAAGTCCAACCATCATCTTGCTTCCAAGACAGCTCAGAATGTCCCAGGGAGAGAACAGAGTGAAGAAGTGGCCAGAGACAAGACCCAGTGACATCAACTGAGTCCCTGGATCCAGCTGTGTCAAAGATGGAACCTGGATGTTTTGGTTAGTGAATGAAAACGGTTGGCTTAATCTAGTTGGAGTAGGATTTTCTTCCACTTGCTGTAAGAGTCCTCATGGATACACAACCACAGCCATGGGCAAGTCATTTCACCTCCCTGGGCTTCCATGCCTTCTTCTCTAAATATGGGGGTGAAATATAAGTAGGGAGGGGACAAGAGGGCCTCTCAGGTCCCTCCAGCTCTGTGCCATTGGTTTGTACAGAGGACCACAACCAGTGACCCAAGTCCTAAATTCCAGATAAGCAGGGGGAGATGCAACCTGGTGCTCAGAGGGAACCAGGCCAAATGAACCCCTGGACAGGGCCTCCGGGGTCAGGCCTATATCCATTCCTGAGGGTTAATGGAAATCATAAAGACTGCCAGGTTCTGATCACCACACATAGGCCTGTTACTCCACAGGAGGCTCATTAGCCCTCAGCCTCTTCTGGAAGCTGAGCACTGAAGATACAAGGCCAGTGGTTCTGCTCAGCTCTGTGCTAGAAGTCAAGACTTCTTTTTCCTCCAAAGCTGGGTTTCTCCACCTTGGTACTATTGATACCATAAGCCCGATAATTATTTGTTGTCAATAGCACCATTCCTGTCCCCAGTTGTGACAACCAGAGTTGTCTCTAGACATTGCCACTTGTCCCCTGGGGAGCAAAATCACCATCATCAAGAACCACTGCTCTAAAGAAGGCTGACTGCCCAGAGGACACTTGGTTCTTAAGCCTCAAGTGTTCCTTTAACTTCTACCCTTCCCTCTTCCCACTGAAATCAATCAATCAGTTTGTCTCTTTTCTTCTCTTTACTGTTGGTTTTGTAATGCAGGCAGTGTTCCTGCAGAACTCTGGGCTTCACCTTTGGGTGTGATGCCTGAGGTTTAACAGTGGTTTGTCACTGTGTTTGTGGACACTAAAAAGTGGATGCAGTGGGCCATCTCCCATGACCAATCCCATTTGTGCACATGCTCACAGGACACACACACACACACAGACACACACACACACACACACACACACACACACCGTTCTGCATACAATGTCGAGGAGTCCTCAGACCCCTTGTAACCAGAGCCATGACCCTTCGGAGTTCATGAGGCTTAATTCTTTCACATCTTATAATGGGATCAGCTATATCTTTCCTTGGTACAGCAGAATGAATACAGAATTTAGAGTCGGAAGATCTGACTAGAGTTTGGGCTCTAATTTTCACTAGCTGTGTGACTTTGGACACATCGTCTCCCTCACCAAGTCTTGCTTCTGGAACACTGGGAATATCTCATGAGGTTAGGCATCATCAAATCCAATGACCTCCCAGTGTCCCATCTCTCCACCTGATATTCCTCTGCCAGGCTAATCTTTCTAGATCACAGCTGTGGGCATGCTCTTCCCTGCTCAAAAGCATTCCACAGCTCCGTTTCCTATAGGATAACTTTTTTTTTTTTTTTTTTTGGTCATGCAATGCCCTCCACAATCAGGTGCTATTTTAGCCTTCCACATACCTACCTATACTTTAGCTAATGCTAACTACTTCTGTGCTTAAACATTCTCTGGGTTTTTAGCCTCTATGTCTTTGTTCATGCCATTCCTTCTACCTGGAATGCCTTTCCCTATCCTACTGTCCATCCTTTTTAAGGCCTGGCTCAAAGTCCACATCCTTCAGTAGTCTGTAACCCAAACCCTATAGCATGTGCCACTATATGTTCTGTCTGTATGCCATGCCAGGAGTTTTTTGTTTAGTTGTGTTATTTCTTAATCTCTGAGTAGTGGTTGAGAACATGGGATCTGAGGCTGGCTATCCTGGATCAAGTCCTGGATATGATTTGCTTTCTCAGTTCCTCCCTAAGCCTTCTTTTCCTTAGCTGAAAGTGGGGCTAATCATAGTGCCTACATCAAAGAATCATTGTATGCACTAAACTCTGTGTCAGAAATTGAGCCAAGCTATAGACTCTCCTATAGGCTATAATGTCAAGTGCTTTTCACAGTGTCTGGCACAGAGAAGGGGCTCAATACATTTCAGCACGATCATCACCATCATTATTAGGCTCTGGGGAGACATCAGGATAAAAATGGTCTCATAGGGCTAAGGTGAAATGATAATAACCAATTAAGGGACAGGGACCAACTTCTAATTCCATAGTGATCTCCAGAGAAGAAGGAAACTAGGAATAATAACGGCAAACACCTACTTAGTGCTTAGTATCTGCCAGGCACTGTCCTAAGCATTTTACAAGCATTAGCTCTGTAACCCTCACAACAGCCCTATAAAGTGGAGACCATTCGCTTTCTTTTGTAGATGTGGACACTGAGATGCAGAGAGGGCAGATAATTTACCTGAGATCACAGAGCTGAGCTGGGATTCAATCCCTGGGCACCTCTTCACTGTACCAAAGACCCTCGTGCCCTAACAGGGGGTGCGTTAGTGATGTCCCTTAGAAGAGAGACACCAAGTAGCTCAAGGGGCATCCCAGATGGAGAAAAAAACAGTGGCAAAAGCCACAGAGGAATCTCAAATGTGCCTTTATGCATGGCTGTCTGCACCCTTGTGTTTAGTCTGAGCTCTGCCTACAACCACCTGAAATTGGCTACCACTCTGCAGGACTGAAAAACATCTGGAGCCCAGATGTGTCATTCCCTGGGCAAAGTAAATGTATGCAGCACAATTTTCAAAACCTGTTCATTCTCAAAGCATTGTGAAATACCGTAAGGGAAGGAGGGAAAAGGAGGTGGGATGGCAAGGTTAGGACATCTCTGGGAAGAACCTCAAGCAAGTCCTATTTCACCCATTAGTTCCACAGTTCTGAAGGTTCAGGCAGATCAAAGGTTGCTCCTGATTCAGTGTGTGTTGGGACAAACCCAGAAGCTAATTGGGCCTGAGGGCCATTTTGAGGGGTCAGTGGCTGAGATGGTGGGAATCCTTCTCAGTCAGGGCAAGGAAGCAACTCTTGGATTCTAGATAATAATGAGACCAGAGTCCTCTCTCCAAGGGGTGAGATGAGAGGGGTTTCAAGCTCCCCGCATGCGAAATATACTAGTAGTATATTAAAATGAGGGTGGCGGAGGATAGGCTGGACTATTACCTAAGATCCAGTCCTTTCTGAATGCAAGACATTGCCTCATCATTTAAACTCTTCACATGATGGAAAAGGTTCAGCAGGTGTCCACTATGACTATCTTAATGCACCTGGATTAATTAATTATTTTCTTTAATTAGTTGTTAATTTGTTTATCAAACTACTATTCAATCCATATCCCTAGCCCTTCATTCAACAAACAAGTACCATGAGCACCTACTGTGTGCCAGATGCAAGACTAGGCGTGGTAGGCATTGCAGTACACTAGACCCATGTGGCTCTTCACTTTATGGGCCTGACCATCTCGCCTAGTTTGAGCCCTTTCCAATCCCTCTCTGTCCAACAGTCAGAGCTTTCAAAACTCAAACAAGACCATTTCTCCTTAAAAATTTAAAGTGTAAGATGTGTATGGCATAATTGAACACCAGCTTTAAAATAACCGCATATAGTTTCAGCCCTGACACAAGAATCTCTGTGCTAAACGGACTGACACTATTGTAGGAGTGGCAGATCTGGGCATCTGAGCCATAACATGTCTCTCTGAATTGTGTGTTGAGGAAGGCCTATGCTGAATATTCACTCAGTGGACAGAACCATTTAATGCAATGTTGTACTTTCTGTAAGGATTTTTCTAGGGAGGTTGTTCTTTACCACACCGGGTCTTCTTCCCAAAGGGCTTAGAGGAAATTCCCCTTAGGTCTCAGTATCAGACATAGTTTGCTTGTTCTGATCAATAGGTTTGTTTGATGATAACTGGGACAGTATAACTGCCTAGGTTTTCCTTATCCTAATGCATTCCTGGAAGCTCAGAGCCCTGTTTATAGTCCACCAGAGTAAGCATCTATATAGAATGGTATATCATTTATTTAAAGATGCATCTTGTTTCTGGCTTATTTTTGTGTCTTCACTCTCATTTTTCTTTTATCTCTGTCATTGAGTTCACATTTAGTTCATCTTGCCATAGCAAACTTTAATCCTTTCTAGAACTGTTTTATGCGTGTTGGTGCATAAAATAGAATAGAATCAAATCAATACAATAGAATAAACTAGCATAAAATAAAACAATAGTTTTGAGCTTAAATTTTTGAAAACTTCCAGGTCCACCTATATAGCGGGATGACATACCCACAGCATTCACTCTAAAGCACACAAAAGGATGAACTTTATAGCAACACTCTAGCACCTTCTTTCCAAAGGCCCATCAATACTGATAGATTAAAATTCTCATCTCAAAAGATGCATCTGGCAGGGGCAAGTCTTAGCGCCAGTGCCTGAGAACACACGTGGCCTCCCACCCTGAGAAATACAGCTTTCTTTGTCATTTTCACACTAACAAGGAGGTAGTCCACCTTTTGTTTGCTTGTTTTTCACAGTGATGTCTCTTGACCTGCCCATTGATCTCTGTGTCATGGACACATGCTACAGGAAACAGCAGGAGGAAGGCCACAGACCCCCTTGACCTTACTTCAGTCACAGGGTTAGAGGTGAGAGGTGGAAGTGGCCTTCTGTAATCCTCTAATGCATGTGCACCAATGCCTTGATTTTAAGTGCAGAGGCCCAGTACTTTCAGACACAGGGCACAGACCTATTTTAATGTCCCTGAGGAGCCAGCACAGAGCACCAGTAGTCCTGTGGTGGTGCTCATGTGGATTTCTTCCAAAAGCTGGACTCCCTTCCACCAGCTAGAAAACATGGCTGCTTTTCTTCAGTACAATTCAACAAATATTTATTGAGCACCTACTATATGAATATCCTATTGGCTACATGCATATAGATATGAAATGAATAAGGAGCATATATGTGTGTTTATGCACACACAAGTCGGCATACAAGTAAATCCACACACACACACACACACACACTTCATGCATTGCCTCACACATACACATTCCCTGCCTTCAAGGAGCTCATGGTCTGCTTGGGGGTGGGGGGTGAGAACAGACACTTGCCTTTAATCCTGGCTCTCTGTGGTCCACTAATTTCCATGGAGACTCTGGAATGTAGCTCCAGCATTGCCTCTCTTGAAAGCTTATCTTGATCATCTTCATTTCCTGACCCCCCCCCTTCCCTGCAGGGTCAGGTGTCCCATAGGTCTAGTGACAGAAATGATATTATGGATATACCTGACACTCAAGTTGTACTTACTACATTTCTGCTTTATTATCTCTATTTTGGAGACGGCAAAACTGAGACCCTTGGAGACTGTCTGACACATTCAGGTTTCACCTCCAGGCAAACAAGGAGCTGGAACTAAATCCAGGTCTCCTAATACCGCAAGGTGAAGGTGAGGATTAGATGATTAAATGACTCTGAGATGCTCACCTTCAGCTTTGGCAACTTTAAGTTCTGTGATTTTTCAGGAAACCAAAATCTCCAGATCACAATTTAGAAGGAGGGGCTGTGGTGGTAGAGACCCAGCTTGGTAGCTCCCAGCTCATCTGACATTTCACTGTGCCCCAGGAAGCCTCATCAGGAGGGGCAGACAAGGGGCTGAACAGCCTAGGCAGCTGGGGGCCAAGCTAGCCAGCCCCACACTACTATCCCTCAAACCTCTCCCCAGCCTACCAAAGGAAGTGGTGTTTTCAAGCTGCAAAATAAGCAAATCAGGGCCCCGGCTTCTAGGGGGCTGATGTTTGCATCTTGCTGCATTCTATGGAAGTGTGATCCAGGGCTTTATTCCCAGTCACCAACAACCAGTATCTCAGATGCAACACATGGGCTCCAGAAGCCTCAGGAGATGTGAAAATGTTCTCTGGCCAGGCCAGGAGGGTCCCATCCTGAAGCACTGTTCAACCTTCAGCTGGCGGGACGCTCCGTTGTCAAAAACTCATCCACAGTGGCCAGGGGCACACAGGAGAGGGCCAAAGAACAGATAAGGGCTTTCATGACAGCCTTGGGCAAAAGGTCCAGCTTTATTCTTGACCTCTTAGTGCCTCAGTTTCCACATTAAAAAAAAAAAAAGAAAATAACAATACCATCTGCATAGGTTTGTTGTAACCAGGAAACAAAATAACCCATGTAAAGTCCTGACCTTTCGGCTGAGCCCAGAGAAGCTGTGGATTCACACCTAGTTCCTGTGCTCCTGGGGTTGCAGTGCACAAAGGATCTGGGTCAGATCTGAGTTCTACAAGGACCCCTCTGTGAGCTGTGTGGAAAAGGACTTGAGGGGACAAGACTGGAGACAGGGCCACCAGGCAGGAGGCTGCTGTGACATGCCCCGGGTGATGGAAATGGTTTACACTCCCCCTTGGATACTGTTTCTGGCTACTCTGGGTAGCTGACTGGTCAGCTGAGCTGTGTGCAACATCTCATGCCTGTTACCTCTTTGGTAATCCTGAGAACTTGATGACCTAGGTGTCATTATTCCCACTCCACAGGTGCAGCACCTAAGGCTGAGAAAGGTCAAAGTCAAGTCAGATGTCCGCCACGAACCCATAAGCATGCAAAGACTGCTTCCTTACCTCGAGTCTGAGGAGATATTGTCCCTTAAAACATACCAGAGGGAGGTCAAAGTGAAATGGGGTTATTTAAAAGCAGCCAGAGGCAGCCAGGCCAGGATGGAGGTTCACTGCTGAGTTGAGTTAATGCTGCAGCCAGACAGGATGCATGGTTAAAAAATCACCCTGAGAGTGAAGGGCAGACTCAGTACTGGGAGAGCCAAAGAAACCAGGAGGAGAGTCAGGGGCCTGGGAGTCAGGAGAGCTCAGCCCCTTTTTGATGGGACCTAGGGTGGGCTTATGGGACTGGTCCCTTAAAACAGTTGTTTTCTAGACCTGGCTAGAAATCAGAATCACTGCTGGGGCTTGCACTGTCTGCTCCTCAAGCCCCAACCTGGAGAATATGACTCAGTGGGAGTGGGCAGACCAGTTGTCTGTGTTAAACTCGCTCTGCAGGGCATCTGCTGCCTTAAGAACCAAGCACTGTGCTAAAGGTTGGTAAAATGTAATAACAAGTGAAGCCTTTTCCTATTGTTCTCTTTCATTCCATGTATGTTTGGCCATTTTCTCCCTACCTGTCTTTCCAGGGGCATTCTAATCTCCAGTCTTTCTGGATTTCCCTCCAATGCCTCCCCTTCCCTTTGTGACCAAGCACTCCCCTTCCCAGCATCCATGGTCCAGCCCCAGGTACAGCCCGCTCTCCCCAGAGCTGAGCCCACTTGGAAGAGCACAGGTTTTGATTTCTTAATCTTTGCTCAAGCATCCCTGCTTCCCGTGGCTTTTAATCATTCGGAAAGAGCCTGCTGTTTGGAGCAGTATTCCCTTAAATGTGTCGATATTGTGTTGTAAATCATGCTGCTCCGTACCAGGGGCCTGACTCAGGGTCACACCCTCATTAGAGAAACAGTGAGCCAAGGTGGCTCTCAGCAGTGGCAGACAGCTGGGAGCCCTCCGCAGGGTTTGGCTGGGAATCCATGCTCAATAAACATGGGCCAGTGGCTCCTCTCCAGCCCCATGCTGGATGTTAAGTACAGAGGACTCAGCCATTCCACTCCCAGATATACAGACCCCAGGACTGGGCGCAGTCACCAAAAACATGCCCTAGGATGTCCACAGCAGCACAATACATGGCAGCCCCAAATGAGAAATGGCCTCGGCTGGGCGTGGTGGCTCACACCTGTAATCCCAGCACTTTGGGAGGCTGAGGCGGGTGGATCACCTGAGGTCAGGAGTTTGAGACCAGCCTGGCCAACATGGTGAAACCCTGTCTCTACTAAAAATACAAAAAATTAGCCAAGTGTGGTGGTGCACACCTGTAGTGAGGCAAGAGAATCACTTGAATCTGGGAGACGGAGGTTGCAGTGAGCTGAGATCACGCCACTGCACTCCAGCCTGAGCAACAGAGCAAGACTCTGTCTCAAAAAAAAAAAAGAAAAAGAAAAGAAATGGCCTCATGCCCAGCCACTTGTAGAATATATGGTTTCTTCACCAAGTGCAATAAAATACAGCCACACACAACATGGATGAATCAAACAAATATGTCGAGCAAAAGAAGCCAGACACAGAAGACTGCATACTGCATCAGTCCATTTAGGGGAAGTTCAAAAGCAGGTGAAACTATTTGGGAGGCCAAGGTGGGCAGATCACTTGAGGTCAGGAGTTCGAGACCAGCCTGGCCCACATGGTGAAACCCCGTCTCTGTTAAAAATACAAAAATTAGCCGGGCAAGGTGGCAGGTGCCTGTAGTCACAGCTACTCAGGAGGCTGAGGCATGAGAATCATTTGAATCCAGGAGGCAGAGGTTGCAGTGAGACAACATCATGCCACTGCACTCCAGCCTGAGCAACAGAGCAAGACTCGTCTCAAAAAAAAAAAAAAAAAAAAAAAAAAAAAGTAGGTGAAATGAATCCATGCTGTGGGAGTCAGGACAGCATTACACATGGGAAATGGTAGTGACTAGAGGGAGGATGGGGGGTTGGCCATGCTCGAATTCTTAATCCGAGGCCTGGTTCACAGGTGTGTGTGTTCAGGTGGTAAAAAGGCACTGAGCTGTACACATTTGATGTGTGCACTTTCTGTATGTATATTACACTCAATTAAAAAATAATCTTGCCCCAGAGAAGTTCACGAATGAAAAGAGAAAAAGGTACAAAGGATCCACAAAGCTACCACACAGGACCTCTCTGTCCTCACTCGGCCCCTTGCTTACTGTGGCCTCGCCTGTTCCCTGGGCCACCTGGGGCCTTCATGTTGTCCTTCCTCTACAAAGCAAGGACACTGGAATGGTACAGCTTCTGTCGCCTGGTGGGACTGTCTCTGATGATGGTGCTGAGGGAGGTCAAAAGGCCAAGGTCACACTCTAGATATCTCTGACTTCCTCTAATGATCCCACTGAACATCCCTGGAGTTGGCTAAACCTTATGGGACCCTCAATGCTTAAATCTGTCATTAGTCTTGTCCCCACTAGCCTGTGAGCTCCTCTAGGGACCATTCATCTTTCCACCATGAGGGCTCCATCAGATAAACATCTGGGGAACCGAACGGCGGGTGTTCCCACTTGGCGCGGTACTGATAACAGTAGCAGCCAATGCTCGTACATCACTCACTATGTTTGTACAAGGCACTCTTCTAAGCCTTTCTCAGGTAGTATTTCATTTACTCATCAGAGCATCCCTGTGAGAGTTCTGTTTCCTGGCTCCATTTTACGGATGTAAACTGAAGAATAGAGAGGCCAATCAAATTGCCTAAGGTCACACAGCTAATAAATGGCACAGCAGTGCTTCAAACCAAGAGAGTCTGGCCCCAGAGTCCATGTTTTTGACCCTCTCCCTATAGCTTGTTGAGCTTTGTCTTGTCCTGGCTCCTGGAGAGGCCAGGGTGCCTTGGTCCTGTGTTTGCTCTATCCCTTCCCTGGTTCCGTTTGTCACTTTATAAGCTCCCATCATAGCTCCCTTTGGCCCTTATCTTCCTAGATCCAAGAGGCCTTTAAGGTTCATGTGTACACATACATGCCACCTGCTCCAAGCTCTTCATCACTGTGACTGCCTTGCTCTGAAACTTCCCCAGCCTGAACCTGCCTCTGCTGCAGAAATAATGGGGATGGGTGGAGAGGTTCTGTTCTGGGCTCTGTCACCCCAGACATGTGCAAGAACCCCTCAGTGTTTTCTCTTTGGTCCCCAGTATCCTCCCTGATGGTAGCCAGCTCTTTCCTTCTTTAGGTTCAAGAGGTATCAGGAGCCCTAGAGACTGCATCGGGCTGAGGCCCTAGGTTCCAGTTACCCCTTCCTTGGGTTTCATTTTCTGCATCTGAAAAGTAAGGAGATTATGCCTCTTGATGGGGGTTCTAACCAGATCTAAGGGGACAGAGGGGAGCCTCACAGTCTGGGGTCAATTTGCAGTCATGTAGAAAGCTTCAGAGCAAGGGAGCCCACAGTCTGAACTCTAGGCACGGGGGCAGAGTTAATGCCTACTCAGCCCCTGAGCCTCACCACGGCTCTGTGAGGGGTGTTCTTCCTCCTGTTTCATAGAGAGGATACTGCCTGACCTGGGGGGTCGTGGAGGGGAAGCTGCTTCTGTGTCTCTTGCCAGGGACGCCAGGGTCATTTTGCAATGTGCCTCATTTTAAAAGTTACAGATTGCAGGCAAAGCTCACACCAACCTCAAAGTACTGCTACTCTAAGGATTAAATAGAATGAAACAGAGAAAGGGCTGGGTACAGAACCCGGCACACAGTAAGGGCTCAATACCTATAAGCTGTTATTTTTACTACAACTACCTCCTCTCTTCTCCTCTCCCTTTTTCTCCTCTTGACCTGCAATGGGAGCCTCTACTTCTGTACCCAATCCTAAAATTCCAGGAAGATGAAAAGCCAACTTCTGTTCTGGAAGATTAGGTTCACCCAGATAATCCCTTATGTTCCCAAATCTTGTGACCTCTCTTATCTCCAGCACTTGCTGGTTGTGTGGCGTTGTGATGGTTACTTCACTTCTTTGTGCCTTGGCCTCCTCATCTGTAAAATGGGGAAATAACATCTTTTATAGAGTCCTGGTGAAGACCATTGAATGAATATATTTAAATGCTAAGAATAACACCCGACTCAAGGCACCATAGAGGGGTTTGTTATTCTGAAAATATATGTGGAAAATGCTGAGCACTGACTATGCACTTGCAGCCCCACCCATCAAGCCACGCAGCAATTTATTATTTATCAAATGCCCCCTTTGTGTCCGGCATGCTCAGTACATCACATCTGTTCTCTCTGACAACAACAACTGCCCTAAGGGGCTAGGGATACAGTTGGGAATAAGATGTCCACATCTCACCCTCCCTTTCCTGTCACCCCCAGATTGGCCCAAGATCTCATTTCTCCCAGCTGGCCAGTGAGGTGTCGGGCTGGCCCCAGCTTTCCAGATGGCTTGGCACCTTCTCCTTTCTGGGTGGGATTCCACCCCCCTCGCTCTGGCCACCATCCCAAGTATCAGGGGCAGCCCTTCCCCACTGAGGCCCAGCCAGCCAGAGCCAGGCATTGGGAGAGGTGCCACCAGGCCAGGGTCGGTTAATTTTGTCTTTAATTAGCAATCATGATAAGTGACGAGGCCCAGCGGTGACCCTGCAGATGGCAGTGTGCTCTGCTCCAAGTGACAAGTTGGGAGCATCCAGGTCTATGAAGGGTCCATGCTGGTTCCTGTGGCTGCACTGCCCACACCGCAGCCCTGGGGGTGGGGGTGGCTTGGCCAGCCAGGCCCTCCTCGGGGCAAAGGACACTAGGCCCGAGTGAAAGTGGGGAGGGTAGGCTCTCAATGTTCCCTGGGACCCCAGACTGGCTCATCCCAACCAGATTATTTGAGAGAAAGGAACTAAATATTTTTGAGCCCCTACCATAAGTACCTTGCTAAGAAATAACAAGGATCCTCCAGGCACGGTGGCTTACGCTATAATCCCAGTACTTTGAGAGGGTAAGGCAGGTGGATCACCTGAGGTCAGGAGTTTGAGACCAGCCTGGCCAATGTGCTAAAACTCCATCTCTACTAAAAACACAAAAATTAGCCAAGTATGGCCATGCATGCCTGTAATCCCAGCTATTCGGGAGGCTGAGGCATGAGAATCGCTTGAGCCCGAGAGGTGGAGGTTGCAGTGAGCCGAGATTAAGCCACTGTACTCCAGCCTGGGTTACAGAGCAAGACTCTGCCTTAAGAAAGAGAGAAAGAAAGAAAGAGAGAGAGAGAAAGAAAGGAAAGAAAGAAAGAAAGAAAGAAAGAAAGAAGGAAAGAGAAAGAGAGAAAGGAAGGGAGAGAAAGAAAGGGAGAGGAAGGACAGATGAACAAGGATCATAACTGCCATTTGAAGTTGCTATTTTTGTAGATAAAGAAGAATTGAATATTGACACTTCTTCAAATGATTCAAGCTATTATTACCTAATAAGTGCTCATGTGTGCCAGGCACTGTCCTTATGTTAACCAGTAGAATCTTCACAACCACCCTATGAGGTGGGCACTGCCTGCTGCTGGGGGAACCTCAACTCTGTGGCTTTGTGCTTTAGAGTTGAGGGCTTCTTTGAGAACAGGCCAGTCTGATGCCTCACCCTCTCCACCCCCGTACATGCCGGGCACTGTCCTAAGTAACCAACAGGCATCACCTAACTTACTCTTTATGGGAACCCCATCAGATGGGTGCCAGTGCTGTTCCCATTTTAGGGATGAGAAAATCAACCCTCAGAAAGGCTGGACAGCTTGTTCAAGGTCCTGCACCTAGCAGAGGGCAGAGCCAGACCAGGATTTGAACCCTGGGCTGCCTGGTGCTACGTTCACGCCTCTATTGGTGAGTCGGCAGATGTGAGGGTGAGAGGAAGCTCAATTCCACCCCTTCCTCCCACCTCTGTTTTCTGGTTTTGGGAGCCAACCACCCACAGGAAACACACGTTCTGCTTCTGGGGTCCTATCAGAAGCAGATGTCTGCACGGGAGGCCTGTGGCCGTCCAGAGCTGCCGGTGGCCAGAGTGGGGTGAGTCACAGTGTCTCATGCCGGGGTCTGTGTTTGGAAACCACTTCAGGCCCCACAGGTAGCCACATCCCTCAACCCAGCCCTCACCCATCAACAAGGGGATGTTGTTATCCTTGTCTGCCTGCCTGCTTTTGCGGGTGTGGGAGGACAGGTGTTATTTATCGAACCTCTGAAATCCCTACAGTGATCAGCCCCCTTTCACAGATGAGAAAGCTGAGGCACGGAATGGTTGTGTGACCCGGATGCGAGCCTTCAAGGCCACACCGCCCTGCTCGTGTCTGCTGTACCACATCATGGGTTAAGATGCCTAGAAAATGGGCTGCATTTCTGCTCCTATATCCTGCTCCATTTTTTTTCATAGCACTCGACATCATCAGAAGTTATAGTATTTATGTCTTTATTTACTTATTTTTTCCATCTTGTTCATCTTTATATCTCCTTTGCCTAAAACACTGCCTAACACACAGTAGGTGCTCAATAAATACTTGTGGACTATTAAGAAATGGGCGCTCCCTTCCACTGAGTATGGAATGCCCCTCAGCTCACAATCCGCAGCCCATCTTTATAGGTGGTTCTCTCTCACCCAGCCTCATCCACAGTGGATCTCCGAAGCAGCATTGTTTGTTTTCAAGGTCACCCTCAAAGTCTCCCGTGCCCAGCTGGCAGCTCCCAGCAGCAAGCTACTCACACGCAGGTCCCTGGCTATCTGCAACTTCCTGTGGCCCTGGTGGTCCCCTGCTAGAAGCTGGAGCCCCTATAAACTCCTTATACTCACAAGGCCACTGACTGGCCAGCTTCCCTCTCTCCCAGCATAAGAGGGAAAAGAGTGCCTACCTCCTGCCAGGCCCACAGAAGTGAAAAATAAACACCCCAGCTGGCTGGCTCCAGCTCACCTGCACTCTTGCCAGGGAGTGCTTGGTCTTCAGATTTTCCCCTTTTTTGCTTGATTAATACAACGCCAGTTCCCTGCTGCCCAGCCTTCTGGGAGGCACGTTTTGCTCTTAATTCAGCTGACCTCAGCTCGTGAGCTAAAATCAGGGAGCAGAGGATGACTGGCATTTCTCGGTTGTGAAAACCATGGATGCGTTTCAGCAAAGTCTAAGAATCTTTCAAGCCAAGGCAATGACGAGGGGTCTCTGCAGGTGCCTCCTTTTCTTCTTCCTGCACATGGGGAGAGGGGGGCCTCTTCTGGTCTCTAAGTGGAGGTGGATCACATCTGGAGGGATCAGTTGGTGGCCATATCTTGAGCCCTCTGAAGCCAGGCAAGCCTCTGTTGTTTGTTTAATAGCGGTCAGGGAAAACGTGTGGGAAACAGTTCTTAGTAAACAAAAGGAGGGACCTTTGATGTAAACAGAAGCATTTTCTCCTGGTCTTTTCCCTAAAGTCCCTGTCTCTGACAGAGAAAGGCAGGAAAAAATGAACTTTGCTTCAAGAAGCTGGTTTTTCTGGATCCCTGAGTGGATCATGATATAGCTGGGCTTGATGTGTGTTGGCATGTGTGTGTGAATGTGTGTTTGTGTGTGTGTGTATGAGTGCATGCACATACATGTGTCAGTGGCTGGGGAGTAACGCAGAATCCGGGTGTTTCCTAAGCGGGTCTCGAAGTGGCTTCTGCCTAGAGTCAATAGGTGAGATTCAATTCGTGAACAATTATCAAGTGCTCTGCTTGTTGCTGACGACAAAAAGGTGCCAAGGCTGTCAGGAGTTTACAGGCTATCTATACCACGCCAGGCCACACCAGGCTTGTGGGGGACAAGGGATGCCTGCTGGGAGCACTGGCCAGAGGTAGGCACGGCTGCTGCTTGTTGGAACGGCACACTCTACAATAACAAAATACAAAGGCCCATTTTCTTGTGGGCCCCAGCTAAGTCGAAAACAGACGGCTGTGCGGATGACTTGCCCACCTCAGCTAGGTGGTCAGGGCACCTCAACTCTTCAGACAGCAAACTTGAGCCCACGCTCTCACACCAAGGGGTTTCAGAGTTTGAGAGCTTATTATACCAACAACATGGACAGGTCCCATTTATTGAGGTTTCACCACATGTTGGCTGGACAGTTCTAAGCCCTTCACTTGAACACCCTGATTTTATCCTCCTCAACGACACTATGAGTTAGACACTGCAATAGACAATCACATTTCCAATGCCCTTGGGGCCAGAGGTGTTTCAGATTCAAAATTCTTTGACTTTCAGAAAGATGACATGGTGAACGTGCTGTGCCTTGAATGCCTCCAACTTCTCACTGTCCAGCCAACTCCTATCCATCCTTCAAAGGCCACTCAAATGCTTCTTCCTTGGTGAGGCATTTGCTGATCCTCATCAGCCCATAATGAATGATTGTGTCCTCCTTGGCCCTGCTCAAAGCAGCACAGTTCCTAATTAAACTCTCCAGAAACACCTTCAGCTAAGCTTTAACCAGATGCCAGAAGCCCTGCATGCTCTTTGGGATCTGAACTAGCCTGGCATCAACCCCATGCAGAAGTCCAAATTCCCCACCCTGCTGAAGTCTGCAGACCTCCAGGGCAGGTCTCATTTGAAGTCCCTGTGCCCTGCAGGCTCCTCTTTCTCCAAGCTGTTTCTTTCGTATGATAACCAGGCCCCTTTTGACACCCACCAAGAAGCCACTTGACAAAGCACATGTAAGAACACCTGCCTCTACTGGACATTTGTGGTTGGGGAGGCTGGCACAGCGGCGATATTGTTTCTGGAGTTACATAACCCAGCTCACAGTGAAGGTGGTTCTGTTCTTAAACATCCCCTTCTGGACAGCCTGGTCCCCTACCCCATGGTGTCCCAAGCGCCCCACCTTCTCACTGGCCCTTGCTCTTCCCCTCACTTCCCTCTGTGCTCTTCTAGCCTCTGCTCCATCCTCTTAGGTAAACCCAACTGCTGTTTCCTCCTTGCAGAGGAAACTGACCCTTTCTTTCCCTTGCTTGGGCCCCTCCTGACACCTTCTCACCCAAGCCCTAAGCCTAAGGCTTCCAAATACCACCACAAGCAGCTCACTAAGACTTTCCCCCAAAGCAAGCAGCATCCACCCCCGAGGATACTGAAGGCAGCAGCTAAAATGATAAAAACAGTTTGGCTTATGACTGTTGTTTACCTGCCTGTCTTGCTCGCGCTGTTTGTCTCTTTTGCTCTCTCACTGTCCTCAGCCTCTAGCACAATGCTGGATGCATAGTAGGGCTATGGTAAGTGATTACAAAATGAATGCATGCATGATAAATGAAGACTACTCCCGAGAGGCAGTACGAACGCAGAGATTTATTTTCTGCAAGAGCATGAAAGACGTAACAGGAGAGAGAGCGCACGACTGTGTGTGTGGATGTGTGTTTTCTGGTAGGGAAGTCAGGGATGTTAGGTCTGGTAATGTGTAAAGGGAGAAAGAGACAAGATGAGCCAGGCCCCTGAGGTAAGGTGGGCAAGGCTGGAGGCCTGAGGCTTGAGACAACCCACCAGCCTAGTGATGAAGGGCAGCCGCGGTGAACTTGACCTTCCTGGTATGTAAATGAGGACAGATCATCACAGGGGAGGTCTGCCCCCAGCACCCCCTGCCCCTGAGCAGGATGCCCACACTGTTGAGAATGATGGGACTGCATCTGCTGTTACATTGAAGATGCCCACTTGCATCCAATAAACCATCATTGAGCCCCTACTGTGTGCCAAGCCCTATGTTAGGTGCTGGGGATATAAAGGTAGGAAGGGGTTCACAGTGTAGGGGAGGAACACAGTTGTAAGCAGATGATCCTAATATAGAGAGCAGAGCTAGGGGCCCTGAGCTTGCACCCTGGAGCTGGTCTGCCTAGGAAGGCACTGGGCAACACTACCTTAACGTGTGACCTGAGGAAAGTTGTTTGACCGCAGTACCTTCCTTGCTGTGTTGTTGTGGGCTGTAAACAGGTTAATATGCATCAAGTCCTCGGGGCACTGGAGGGCAGACGGCATGCTCTGCCTGAGTTTGATATACTACTCCTACTAATGATAATGGTAATTATTATTACGCTGTGACAAATGCTATGGCAGTCCCTGCCATGGCACCCAAGACACTCCATGGTCTAGCCCTTCCCTGACCTCAATTCTTAACACTCTCCCCTCCTACTCTAGACCAGGGTTTTTCAACCTAAGCATGGTTGGTGTGTGGGATCCAAGAGAATTCTTTGGTGTGTGGGTGTGTGTGTGTGTGTGTGTGTGTGTGTGTAAGGTAGGGAGGCTCTCCTCTGGGCTGTAGGATGTTTAGCAGCACCCTTGGCCTCTACTCACTAGATGCTGGTAACATCACCTCTCTCCCCAGTTATGCCATCCAGAAATGTTTGCAGACATTGCCCAACATCCCCTGGGTGCAAGGGAGAGGGAGTAAAACTGCCTCTGATAGCGAACCACTGCTCCAAACACACCCATCTCCTTGCTCAAATACATAAGCTTACTTAGACCTCAGGGTCTTAGCACCTGCTGCTCCCTCTACATGAGTACTCTTTCCCTGGATAACCAGATGGCTCAGTCCCTCACTGTTTTCAGGCCTCTGGTCAAATGTCATCATTGGCCAGGCCCAGTGGCTCACACCTGTAATCGAAACACTTTGGGAGGCCAAGGCAGAAGAATTGCTTGAGGTCAGGAGTTTGAGACCAGCCTGGGCAACATAGTGAGACTCTAGCTTTACAAAACTTTAAAACACTAGCTAGGCATGGTGGCATGTGCTTGTAGCCCTAGCTAGTTGGGAGGTTGAGGCAGGAGGATCACTTGAGCCCAGGAGTTTGCAGCTGCAGTGAGCTATGATTGTACCACTATACTCCAGCCCGGGTGACAGAGTGAAACCCTGTCTCAAAACAAAAATCAAAACAAAAACAGTCACCACCTCCTCCTAGAGGCCTTCTCTGGCCACTGCATAAATACACACACACACACACTCTTCACATGTTTCATGTCTCATAAACTCCCTTTCTCAACCCACCCTGTAGCCAACCCACATCTAACTGGAGTCAAAAGTGGCCTGATTTAGAAGGCAGCCAGCCCAATCAAGGCAAGAAAAGTGCCAGGTTGCATCTGCCCCTAAACCTGGCTCATCTGGACTATGCCTCCTGCTCCTCCCTGGGCTGACAAGGCTGAGCCTTGGAGAGCATCTATATCTCCCTGTTGGTTTTGGATGAAATGACAGAGGCCCAGAGAGATGAGGGCAGATTCCCCCACAGTCCCACAGAGAGTTGGTGGCAGTGTAGGAACCATCTTTTCTGATCCCAGGCAGGAATGGTGTTCTCTAAAAGCAAAGATTGGAAGGGAGGCTGGTTGAGGCTTCCTAACACAGCATTAGGCAAAGTTGTTTATCTGCAGAATGAGGGTAGAAGTCCCTTGTGAGAGTGCTGAGGAGATTAAATGAGAATGTTTATGAAGCACCCAGCACATGCCTGGTGCGAAGGAGATGCACAGTGTTTGCTATTGCTGATGTTATCATTATTGCAAGTACTTGTCTTATACTGAGTTTATGTGGCTTAAGGACAAACTTTGGAGTCTGACTATCTTAGTTCAAAGCCCAGCTCTGTTGCTTACTGGCTGTGGGACTCTGGTCAAGTTGCTTAACCCTGCTGTGCCTTGGTTATCTTATGTGTAAAATGGGAGTAATCACAGAACCTACCCCATCGGGAGTTTGTAAGGGTGAAATGAGATAATGTGTATAAAGTGCTAATCAAGGTGGCTAGGTACATTGTCAGTGTTCATCAGGTCACTACTGTCATCATCATCAATACCATCATCATTTTCATCATCACCACCAACATCATCATCAACCACCATCACTCTCACTACCACCATCATCACTACCACCACCACCATCATCACTGTCACTATATCATCATCAGCACTACCATCATCACCATCACTACCACCATCATCACTACCACCACCACCATCATCACTGTCACTATATCATCATCAGCACTACCATCATCACCATCACTACCACCATCATCACTACCACCACCACCATCATCACTGTCACTATATCATCATCACCATCATCACCATCACTACCACCATCATCACTACCACCACCACCATCATCACTGTCACTATATCATCAGCATCACCATCATTACCACCATCATCACTACCACCACCACCATCATCACTGTCACTATATCATCATCACCATCATCACCATCATTACCACCATCATCACTACCACCACCATCATCACTGTCACTATATCATCAGCATCACCATCATCACCATCATTACCACCATCATCACTACCACCACCACCATCATCACTGTCACTATATCATCATCACCACTACCATCATCACTACCACCACCATCATCACTGTCACTATATCATCAGCATCACCATCATCACCATCACTACCACCATCATCACTACCACCACCACCATATCACTGTCACTATATCATCATCACCGTCATCACCATCACCACCATCATCACTACCACCACCATCATCACTGTCACTATATCATCAGCATCACCATCATCACCATCACTACCACCATCATCACTACCACCACCATCATCACTGTCACTACATCATCACCATCACCATCATCACCATCACTTCCACCATCATCACTATCACCATCGTCATCACTGTCACTACCATTATCATTACCACCATCATCATCACCATCATCACCATCACTACCACCATCATCACTATTACTACCATTATCACTATCACTATATCATCATTATCACCATCATCACTATCACCACTATTATCATCATTGTCACTACAGAGTCATCACCACAATCATCATCACCATCACTACCACCATTGTTACCATCACCACCATCATCATCACTGTCACTACTATTATCATCATCACCACCACCATCATCACCATCACTACATTATCACCACCATCATCATCACTGTGACTACATCATCATCACCATCACTACCACCATTGTTACTATCACCATCATCATCACTGTCACTACCATCACCACCATCATCACTTCACTACCATATCATTACCACCATCATCATCACCATCATCATAACTGTCACTACCACCATAATCACTATCGCCACCATTATCATCACTATCACTACATCATCATCATCACCACCACCATCATCACCATCACTACCACCATCATTGCTATCACCACCATCATCATCAGTGTCATTTCCATTATCATAACCACCATCATAACCATCACCATTCCCATTGCAAACTTACTGTGAAGTCTAGCAGAACGTGGCCCACAGAAGGGTTCCACAAATCTACTTACTGACTTTCAAATCCCCAGTCCTTTGTTTCCAGGGAAGCTTTTACTTCTCCCCAGACACTGGTTTAGAGGACTTCTCTGCTCTCAGAAACTGTTCTGGATATAAGAGAAATTACAGGAAAGCCAAAAACTACACTCAAGATAGTTTCATTCATTGAATATTAAACTAATATTAAAATCCCATCCATTTTTAAAGGCATTAATGAAAGAAAACTTTAAATTTTTTGCAAATAAAACAGTACAAAAATGAGGAAGATTTTCAGGATGTGCAAAACCCCACTTCCTTTTCTACTAAGAAATTTCTAAACTGAGGCTGATTGAAGTCTCAAAATTCTCCCCAGGGACCCCAAAGGAAAACAACCCATCAAGAAGGGCTCAGACGCTTCTCCCAATGCAGACCACCTCCTCCTGGGCCACCCTCTTCTTTGTCCCAACCCACAATGCAAAATCAGATGGAAATCTCCAGAGAAACCCTGGCTCCCTCCTTATTTATTCATCAGCATATTTGAATTCCAGCTGTCTCTGGAACCATGCCAGCAGGGGAGCATTTGATTATGCCGAGTGCCAGGCTCAAGATCCCCAGCCCCAGGCCTGGCTTATTTTCTTTCTCTGGAGGCTTTGGGACTGACGTGAATCTCTGAGGTTTGGCTTCCTGACTCTAGGCTTATTCATATCCTCTACCTCCCCAACTTCCCCATCCTCAAAACTTTCTTTTTCAAGGCAAATCTGCAATACAAGTCTTAAGCAGAAAGTTGTTTATTCAGAAACCACAAGAGCCAAGGATTTATAAAACAAGGGGTTGCGAGTGGATTCGTTTCCTGGGGCTGCCGTAACAAATTCCCACAAACAGAGTGGCTTAAAACAGTGCAAATGTAGTTTGGAGGCCAGAAGTCCAAAATCAAGGTGCCAGCAAGGCCAGTTCCTTCCGGAGGCTCTGAGGGACAACTTGTGCCCCTCTCCTGGCTTCTGGAGGCTCCCAGAAACCTTGGCATTCCTTGGCTTCTAGCTGTCTCCCTCTAATCTCTGCCTCTGTCATCACGTGGCCGTCTTCCATCTGTGTCTGTGTCTCTGTGTGTCCTCTCTTCTCTTAAGGATGCCAGTCGTACTGGATTTAGGGTCCACCCTAATCCAGCATGTATGGTTTGGCTCTGTGTCCCCACCCAAATCTCACCTTGAATTGTAATAATCCCCATGTGTCAAGGGTGGGGCCAGGTGGAGATAATTGTATCATGGGGGCAGGTTCGCCCATACTGTTCTTGTGGTAGTGAACAAGTCTCACAAGATCTGATGGTTACCTAAATGGGAGTTCCCTGCATAAGCTCTCTTGCCTGCCGCCATGTAGGACGTGTCTTTGCGTCTCCTTTGCCTTCTGCCATGATTGTGAGGCCACCCCAGCCCTGAGGAACTGTGAGCCCATTACATCTCTTTCCTTTATAAATTACCCAGTCTTGGGTATGTCTCTATTAGCAGCGTGAGAACAGACTAAAACAACCTTATTTTAACTAATTACATCTGCACAGCCCCTATTTCCAAATAAAATCATATTCTGAGGTTCCAGGGGGATGTACTATTCTACCCAGTACAGGGGCAGGAATTTTAAAAAATTATCTAATATGTTTCCCCACTGGGACCTTCTCTGAGTGCCTTACATCACACAACCCCCCAGCCCCCTGACGTGGGATGGAAAAGAGAGATGTTGAGTCAGCAAGAGAAGCAAGACCGTGCCCCCTCTGAGGGAGAGCTAGAGTTTTCTTTTTTCTCTTTTTTTTTCTTCAGAGAGTCTTACTCTGTAGCCCAACCTGGAGTGCAGTGGTGGGATCTCGGCTCACTGCTACTTCTGCCTCCGGGGCTCAAGCGATTCTTGTGCCTCATCCTCCCAAGGAGCTGGGACTACAGGGGCGTGCCATCACACTCAGCTATTTTTATTTTTGTATTTTAGTAGAGGCGTGGTTTCATCATGTTGCCCAGGGTGGTCTTGAACTCCTGCGCTCAGGTGATCCACCTGCCTTGGCCTCCCAAAGTGCTGGGATTACAGGCATGAGCCACCACGCCCAGCCAAAACTAGAGTTTTCAAACTATTTTCCCAGCCAGGATCTCAGTATAATCTCACAATGGCCACAGAGGGAGAGTGAGCTTTCCCATCTTCCAGTGAGTAAACAGCTCAGAGAGGTTAGGCCACTTGCCTAAAGCCACACAGCTGCTGAATGCAGAGCTGGGCTAGAACCCAGGCCTTTTTCCCCAAGACCAAGGCTGTTTCTCTTTCTGTCTTTTCTTTCCAGGAAAAGAACACTGGTGAGTTTGTAACAGAAAACAGGTGGCTTGGTACTGTGTTAAGGGTTTGGGGAGAAGTTGCCCCTTGAGAAAATAGCCATTCCCAGAACACTGATGTAGCAGGGCACCAGGAGGGTACAGGGAGCCAGCCTGTTTTCCCAGGTTACTGCTTCAGGCTCCTTTTCTTACAGCCCCCCAACCCCACCCCAGCCCCCCTGGCTGCTTTAGAGTCACGGAGAGATGAATGCCAGGGGTTCTGTCTGCAGGGCGGGAGGGCCATGCTCAGTCAGGCTGTAGGGGGCACTCTGGAGGGCCAGGCCATGGCCCCTGCAACCCATAGCACACAGGGTTGCCCCACAGAGGGCCTGTGCATGGCTGTGTGTGCCACCCAGCAAGCCCTGGCTTCACTCAGAAGAAACGCAGCCACAATGCAGGTCACTTAATAAATGGCTGAGGAGCTAGGGTCTGATAACTGGCCTCTTTGCCTGCACCCCTGCTGGGTTGTTGCATCTGCTGCTCCCTCTGCCAGGAATATTCTTCCCTCAGAAGGGCACTAGGCACTTCCTCACTTGCATCAGGGCTGTCCTCAAAATCACATCCTCTTCGAGGCCGTCTCTGATCAGCCTTCTTAAAACTGTGTCTGCAGCACTCCCTGCTTCATTTTTTTGCATCTAACCTCCTATAGGTTTGAATTTTGTTTATGGCCTGTCTCTGTAGATGGTAAGGTCCACAAGAGCAGGGAGTTTTGTCCGTTTTGTTCACTGTTGGATCCCTAGTGTCTACCATAGTAGCTGGCACTCAGTAAATATTTGTTGAATCAATCAATCAATCACAAATGAACGAATTTACCATGGGGTTCAGTGCGGCAATGTGAGAAGGCTCTGAATTCAGATTTCCTGGGATGGATTCTAACCCCTCATTGCCTAGCATGTGGCTTTGAGCAAATTATGTAATGTCTCTGGGCCTCAGTTTCCTCATCTGTAAAATGGGCATAATAACAGTGCCTACTCCATAGGGTTGTGGGGGGCAGGGATCAACTGAGATGAGTCTGAGGTGCCGGATACACTGCTAACCCTACATGTCTATGTCAGCTATTATTATTGGATTGTTTTTTATTATTTGCAGCTTGAGAATAGACTAATACAGAACACTGCAAAGTTCTACAGGGGTGTAGGTGAAGGAGGCAGGCCCCCTGTTCTCAAAGGCCTTAGAGTTTCAAGGCATCCGCCAAGCTCCCAACACCTATTCCCATGCCTGGCATAGAGGGGGCCTACAGGGGGTGGCAGATGAATAAAGAAGGGCCTCATTCCCCGGAGTCCCTGACACAGGAAGGTTCAGTGTTTCATGGCCTCATCTGTGGGAAGCAGCAGGTAAGTTGGTGGTAAGGAGAGCTGGGGACAGGGTATCTAGAGGAGCTCAGCCTGTTGGATTTCCCTCGCCCTGTGAGGCCTTCCTGCCCACAGGTGCTCCCCAGGCTTCTAGGGTTCAAGTCCTGGCTCTCCCCTACCTGGATGTGTATCTCCCAGCAAGACACTTGGCCATTCTGGATCTCATTTTCCCATCAGTAATGTGAGGGGTGGATCCCCCTTCCAGGTGTAATACTCTAGGGTCCTTGGTGGTCCCCATTGGTCCCACCATGCCAAGTCTCCACCTTGAAGACTTTCAAAAGGAGGCCTATCCCCCTAGATTCTGTCTTGTCCCATGTAACAAGGATCGATGGGGCTGCTGTTCTGGCTCCAGTCCTCTTGGCAACTACCCAGAGGCGTGGACCTTGGCATTGGTCCTGACTGGGCTCCAATCCCAGGTCTGCCTTTGCTTACTGAGTGACCTTATGCAAGTCACTTAACTTCTCTGACCCCATTCTGTTCACCTGTTAAATCACAATAAAACTGCTTTATTCCCCTGGGAGTGGGGACAATGAAAGAACAAAGCCCATTTAAGATACCTAGCACACAGTAGGCACTCAGTACACACTATTTCCCTTTGCATTGGGCTGGGAAAAAGGGGGACATTAGTCAGGGCTTGACATAGTCTCAGCAATGATGATGAGGATGAGGAGAAAGAACAAAGATAGCAGAGGTAAACATTTACTGGGTACTCACACCCAACTTTGTGCAAAGTTAAATGAATCACCCATTTAAGATTTAATTTAAATCTTCACAATGTTACTATTCCTATTTTACAGAGGAAGAAACTGAGGCTCAGCAAGGTCAAAGGTCAAGCAAGCTACCCGAGGTCACACGGCTAGTAAGGGACAGAGCAGGGACTTGAACCCATTTCTTTCTGTTGCCAAAGTCTCCATTCTTACTGTAATGTCCTGATTGCCTCCTGCAGCGTGAACATTTGCGCCACTGGCTCTCTTTGCCCATTCTGCCAAGTGGGAAGGTACAGATGGAAGAACAGGACATAAGCCTTGGCATGCAACAGGCAGCTAAGGCCATGCCTCCAGGGCCCTGGGTGACAGTGCTGCTTTTTATCGAGCTGAGGAGAGCCATGTTGTTGCTGTCTGCCCAGAAGGACTCTGTCCCTGTGTTGGGAATTGGGACAGCTCTGAGCTCGCAGCATTTTTTTCTGCTCTAACAAGATTGAACGCTGCGAATCTGTACCCAGAGACCCCATCCATTAGTTGATTAAAAGCCATAGATCAGCCTGCCTGGGACCCGCCAGCACCATTATGAATAAGAAGTGTCAGGAAATCTTTCGGCATAACCAATGTCTTCGAAATTGCTATGGTGACAGTTAATAAAACTCGGAGTCTATCTTTCGGCAAGCCAGCTCTGCTGCCAGGCAATAAAATTTGGGATAGCCTTTGAAGCAGTTTGTATTTAAATGAGCCATGGGTGCCATATCTCAAAGTTCCACACCCTTGGATTAAAAACAACCATTACCATCAAAGACGAGCTTGTCAGACCATTATTCCAGGCTAACACAGGCAGCTGTGAACAATGTTCAGGTTTGCCCAGGATTATCAAGGGAAAGAAAGACTACTGTAGGGCCGAGCGCAGTGGCTTATGCCTGTAATCCCAGCACTTTAGGCCAAGGCGGGTGGATCACCTGAGGTCAGGAGTTCGAGACCAGCCTGACCAACGTGGTGAAACCCTGTCTCTACTAAAAAAATACAAAAATTAGCTGGGCGTGGTGGCGGGTGCCTGCAGTCCCAACTACTTGGGAGGCTGAGGCAGGAGAATCACTTGAACCCAGGAGGTGGAGGCTGCAGTGAGCTAAGATCACACCACTGCACTCCAGCCTGGGCAACGAGTGAAACTCCATCTCAAAAAGAAAAAAAAATAGCAAAGACAGACTACTGTAGTGGCCATATGCAGCATTACTAGAGCCAAACTGTTCAAGTTCAAATCCAGGTTCTATCACCTCCTAGCTGTGTGACCTTGAGCAAGTTACATTAGCGGTCCCTGATCTTTTTGGTATCAGACACTGGTTTCATGAAAGATAACTCTTCCATGGATCTGGGGGTAGGGGTATGGTTTTGGGATAATTCAAGTGCATTACATTTATTGCATATTTTATTTCTATTATTATTACATTATAATATATAATGAAATAATTATACAACTCATCATCATGTAGAATCTGTGGAAGCCCAGAGTTTGTTTTCCTGCAACTTAATGGTCCCATCTGGGGGTGATGGGAGACAGTGACAGATCATCAGGCATTAGATTCTCATAAGGAGCACACGACCTAGATCCGTCACACGCACAGTTCACAACAGGGTTCGTGCCACTATGAGAATCTAATGCTGCCGCTTAGGCAGAGCTTAGGCGGTAATGCGAGCAACGCGAAACGACTATAAATACAGATGAAGCTTTGCTTGCTTGCCTGCCACTCACTTCCTGCTATGCGGCCCAGTTCCTAACAGGCCATGGACCAGTACAAGTCCATGGCCCAAGGGTTGGGGACCCCTGAGTTACATAACCTTTCTGTGTTTCTGTTTCCTTATCTGTGAAATGGGGATAAAACAGTAACTCCTTCAGCGGGTAGCTGTCAGGATTAAACGTGTTAATATGGAAAAAGCTTACGGTAGTTATTGGCACATGTTAAATGTACATTTATTTAGTTAATAAACATTTATGATACATTTGTATTCCATTTCTCATGCCTCTGTTGTCCACATTCTTTGCAAGCGCCCTTGCACCTTGACTCTGAGCTGGACTTTGTGGCTTCATTTGGCCAAGACAGTGCAGTGGATGTGATGGTGCTATAACAGGATTGAATGCTATGCCCAGACCTAAAGAAAACTTGTTCAATTCTGCTCCTTCTCTGGGTGCCCTAGCATGGCCATGCGAATAGGCCTGGGTTAGCCTCCTATAGGATTAGAGACAGTGGAGGAAAGCCCAGCTGTACCATCAGAGGCCATCCTAGACCAGCCTGCAGCCAGCTGACCCTAACCTGTGAGACAGCCCAGTCCAGAAAGCAGAGCTGACTCCCCGTCCTACAGCTGACCTAGGAGATACAAGCAAAAGCCCAGCTGAGAACAGAAGAACCATAGAGCTATCCCCTGGACTTGTGAATACTGCTAATAAATGCTTATTGTTTAAGTCATTTTGAGTTTTGGGGTAGTTTGTTATGCAGCAACAGCTAATTGACACAGGATCTACTCTCTACTGAGAACTGGAATAGGCATGGAGGAAGCAGTGGTGAGTGAGACACTGCTCACAACCTTCAGGAGCTCACTATCTGTAGGGGAAACAACACCAAAAAAAAAAAAAAAAAAAAAATCCCATCACAACCAGATCTTGTAAGATCCCCCACTGAGAGACAGAAAGAGCACACCAGGCAGAAAGACCAGCATGGGCGACAGCACAGAGATATGAAAGAACCATGGACCTGAACCCTCTTTGGGCTTGGAGACAAATGCAGATGTTAAAGTATTTCTTTAGAAAACTTGCCTAAGATCATACAGTTAAGTGGTGCAGAATTATTCCCCCCAATGTGGCACCATGCCACAGCTTTAGAATCAGAGAGACAGGGATTCAAATCCCCTGCCTCTCTCTAGCTGTGTGACCTCAGGCCACATGCTTGGGCTCTCTGATCCCCCGTCCTCTTCCATAAACTGAAAGTACTAGGCTAGAATTTGAGATAATGTGTAGCAGGTGCTAACTCCATAATAGCAATGTCTCTTCTCTTTGGACAAGTGACTTGATTGATCTTGCTAAGCCTCAGTTTCCTTCTCTCTTAAATGGGAATGGAGAATACTGCTTAACTTCAAGGGTTGTTGTGAAGGTTAAATATGACTGTGACAATAAGGTGTTCAGCACAGTCCTTGACACATACCAAAGCCTGAGTAATTAGCACCATTTGTTATTATTATTTTCTATAATATAAAGTCACCTGATTTGACAGAGGTACAAATATGAGAGGAAAAGGGTGAGTAAAAGAGAGGAGTGAAATGTACCATGCAGCTCCCCCAGCATGCAGCCCTGGGGTCTGCAGTTTAGAGCAGAGACCTCCTGCTGCTGCCCAGGAAGGACCCCACCCACTCGAGGGCCTGCCTTCCCACCTCCAATCTGGCCAATGCCCACTGCACCTGGGCCTGCCTGAAAAGGTGGCAAGGACGCATCATCAAGGAGAGATGCACAGCTGAATTGCTCCCCAAGACACACAAGCTGCGGGCAGCCTGTCCCTGCTGGCTCCTGGAACATCTGGGCCCCTTCTGCTATTCTATGGAAAGTTCTGCATCAGCTTTTATCTCAGAAACCCTGGATGAACCCCCGCTAACCCTTAATAGGTCAGCTTCCTACTTAGAAGCAAAACCAGCTTCATGGCCATGCAAGCTGTGCAGTGCAGAGCACCCGTGGTTGGTTTAATGATTTGCTGTCACCACCTTACATTTCTTAATGATTTTTAACAAGGGGCCTCACCTTCTCATTTCGCACTGGGCCCTGTGAATAACAGACACCACCCTGCTTGGGGCCTATTCACGTGTGGATCTTCTGGGCATCCCCAGATAAGATCTGCATTAGCAGGGACTAATGCTGCATCCCCATTGATCAGGTAGATGTGGGTATGTACTCATTCAACAAGCACTTATTGAGCACCTACTGTGTGCCAGGCATAGGGTAAGTGCTGGGAGTATATGTAATGAATAAGACAAGGTCTCCACCTTCAAGACGTTTGCAGACCCCAGCTGCATTCTTGATTTCCCCTTAAACCAGTTCTCTCCTTCTCACTCCTGGATTTCTACCCCTCAGTAAACAGTGCCCCCATCCTCCCAATCTCTCTAGCAGGAAACCCAAGAGTCATCCAATTCCTCCCCCTCCTCACCCCTACTTGCAGAATAGTACCAAATTCCCAGGGTTTTACTTTCAAAATTTTGCTCCAACCTGTACATTTTTCTCATCTCCTCATTGGTACCCTTGCCCTTCCAGGCCACCATCCCTTCTTGTCTGGAGGCTCCAATAGCCCCTTCACTGTTCTTTCCACATCCATTCTTGCCCTATCCCATTTTCTGGTTTACCAGAGGAATTAAAAGGTAAATGTGATCACATTACTCCCTTGTTTAAAGCCCTCTTAGTCCATTCAGGCTGATATAACAAAATACTATAGACTGGGTGGCTTATAAACAGCAGACATTTATTTCTCACAGTTCTGGAGGCTGGGAAGTCCAAAACCAAGGCACCAGCAGATTTGGTGTCTGGCGAGGGCCCGTTTCCTGGCCCATAGATGGCCCTTTCTTTCTGTGTTCTCACATGGCGGAAGGGGCTAGCTAGGTCTCTGGGGTCTCTTTTACAGGGGAACGAATCCCAATCATGAGGTCTCCACCCTCATGACCTCATCACCCCCCAAAGTCGCCAACTTTTAATACCATCACCTTGGGGGTTAGAATTTCAACATTCGAATTTAGGGGTTGGGGAAGACAAACATTCAATCTATAGCACCCTCCTATCATCTCCTATTGCTCTTAAGATAAAACCCCAGCTCCCCACCTTGGCCTCCAACCTCAGGACTGGTCCCTGGCCTCACCTTATGCTGCTCTCCCCCAACTCCTGATTATCCAGCCAGCCTGGCCTCCCCTCGGTTCCTTAAGTACCGTAAGCTCGTTCCTGCCTGAGAGTCCTTACACATGCGATTCCCTAGACCTTTCCCTCTGCTGTTCCATAGCTGACCCTTTCTCTACCTTTTGTCCTCACCAGAAATGTCACAACTTCAGGGAGGCCTTCCCTGACCACCCTGTCAAAAGGCGTCTCAGCCCCATCCCATTATTCTGTATCACATCTTGTTTTGATTTTGCCCATCACTTGTTACAACTTGTAATTGTTTTAGTGATGTGGTTTTCTAAATTTTTGTTGTTGTTCTTTATTTGTTTTTGTTTTTGAGATGGAGTTTCACTCTTGTTGCCCAGGCTGGAGTGCAGTGGCATGATCTTGGCTCACTGCAACCTCCACCTCCAGGGTTCGAACGATTCTCCTGCCTCAGCCTCCCGAGTAGCTGGGATTACAAGTGCCCGCCACCACGCTGACTAATTTTTTTGTATTTTTACTAGAGACAGGGTTTCATCATGTTGGCCAAGCTGATCACGAACTCCTAACCTCAGGTGATCTACCGCCCTTGGCCCGGGATTACAGGTGTGAGCCACTGCGCCCAGCCTGGTTTTCTAAATTTTTAAGACTCTCCCCTCCGTGGCTTACCCCTAGACACTGTAAATTTCATGGCTGGGCGCGGTGGCTCAAGCCTGTAATCCCAGCACTTTGGGAGGCCGAGGCAGGTGGATCACGAGGTCAGGAGATCAAGACCATCCTGGCTAACACAGTGAAACCCCGTCTCTACTAAAAATACAAAAATTAGCTGGGCGTGGTGGTGGGCGCCTGTGGTCCCAGCTACTCAGGAGGCTGAGGCAGGAGAATGGCATGAACCCAGGAGGCGGAGCTTGCAGTGAGCCGAGACCGCACCACTGCACTCCAGCCTGGGTGACAGAGTGAGACTCCATCTCAAAAAAAAAAAAAAAGTTTCATATGGGCAGAGATCTTTTCATCTGTCTGGGTCACTCTTATCCCTATCTTATCCCCAGCATTGAACATAGTGTCTGGCACATAGTCAGTGCTCAATAATTGCTGATCAAATGAATGAATGAACGAGCTCACAGTTTAGTGCAAGAGGCAGAGAAGTAAATCAACAATTATGGTCCAGTCTATACATGCTCCAGAAGCTCAAAAGAGGCACATCTTTAGCAAAATGGGGGATGAAGGATGGGATTAATAATAACAGTGCTTCCCTCTCAGCTTGGCTGTGACTATTGCACAGGTGTGAGTGTACATAATGGGCTTAACTCACTGGTTGGTATGCAGTAAACAACACTCAACACCTGTTAGCTACTGTTATAGTATTATTATTGTTATATTCTCCAATGTGTCTAGAAGGGCAAAGGGGAGTTAAACAGAAAGGGGAGAAGCATCCTAGCAGAGAGACTATGTAAAACAGGGAGGTAGGGAAGAGCCTGTGTGTTCAGCTGCCTGTTCAGGAGAACTGGGGGAAAGGAAAGGTGGGGGTGGAGAAAGCAGTGAGGGACACAGGTGGGGAACCAGGCAGGGGTGAGATTCCAATGGCCTTGCCTGCCATGCTAAGGAGCTCAGACTTTACCGCGAGGTCAGTGGGAAACCTCTAGAGAATTTTAAGTGAGACATGGTCTGTTTTTGATGGCATGTTCTGGCGCTTGTGCACAGGATGAATTAGAGGGGACCAGGCGAAGATACTTATTTATTAACTCCAGGGAGCACATCCATTCGTTACACGCAGCTCTCTGGAGGGCTCAGTACTGTGTAATGCAGCAGAGGGTGGCAGGGTGTCTCAGACAAACCTGCCTTCAACATTCTCCATACAGATTCACCTTTGGAGTTGCAGCATCTAGCCAAGAGAGAAATGAGGTTTCCACCTCGCCTTTTGCAAAGAAGAGGTTGAAAAGAGCTATCAAAGTGAACCACTCTCATCTCAGATTAAGTCATGAGCGAGAGAGAGTAAGAAAATCCATCCTCTATGGTGCCATATTCTTCTCTCTTTAATGTCACTTCTTTCAAACCTATCAAAGCAAAACGTGCTGTACATGGCAGTTGCATAATATCACAGGGGCCGCCGTACGGAATCCGTATGTGCTGCAAGAGGGCACCGTTTCTAATGCTGAATTCCTTGACTTGAGAATCTTTAGAAATACTTCACATGCATTAAAAAAAAAAAAAACATATTGAAGGAGCACAGAGAACTTCATCCCAAAATATGGCTTCCTGCTATAATGAGTATGTTGAATTAAAGGCTCTTAGAGATCAACACATGCCAGAAGAGACTTTCCCCCATCTACATAAAGACCCAGAGAGACCCGCAAAGGAGAACAAGTGTTTTTCCTCCCCTCCCCCTCCTGCCTCTCAGTCCTCCACCTCTCCCAAAGCAGGGGCTGAAGTTGCCTTATTTGCCTAAAGCCCAGACTAACCAGAGAAACCAATGACCTCTAGTTCCCTCCCTGGGCTTTCATGAACTGAACACATATCACAGGAAGGAGGACTAGAGTTTGTCGACAAACCTGGACAGACTTTTGTCACAAACCACTGTCCACTTTATGGGCAACAGACAGACCTTGTCCTAGACCACTGAATGCCCCTCAAGCCCACTGAATCCTCCCTAATAATCATGTATTGCCTTCAATCGAATTTCTCTTCTCCCTCCTCCCATTAACCTGTGTTGCCAGGACCCAAGCCCCCATTCTTTCTGCAACCCCAAGATGGTATGGAAGCTTGAGGGTTTGAGTCTTCATTCCGAAAGCTCCTGTGTCATCTAAAACTATGATCAAATATATTTGTACTTCTCTTCTCCTTTTAGTTTGCCTTTTTGAGCTGATGTTTAGCAGACCTTCCAAGGTTGAAGGGGAAGCTTTCCCTTGCCCCTACAATATCAACCCAGAGGCATAGTTAGAACTTCCCTCCATCCTGTTAAGGGAAGAGAAGAAAATGATTTTTTTAAAAAAGGGAGAAAAAAGTCATAAGAAAGAGCAAGACAAGTAACCACCAAGAAATGCCTCAAATCATTTCCTACCAGTCTCTGTGAGCTGTTCATGACTCAGAGTTCCAGCTACCACACATTAATCATTGGGACAGAAAAGATTTATTAAAAGAAGAGCACTGGCATTCCTTGAGCACCTACTGCATACCAGTCACTGTGCTAAACTCATTATCTCAGTTAAGCGTCATGTCTTTCCATCAGAAGTGGGTACATCAGCCAGGCACAATGGCTCATGCCTGTAATTCCAGCACTTTGGGAGGCAGGGGCAGGAGGATTGCTTGAAGCCAGGAGTTCAAGATGAGTGATGAAACAAAGTGAGACTCTGTCTCTATGAAAAAAAAAAAAATTAGCCAGTGTGGTGGTGTACGCCTGTGGTCCAAGCTACTTGGGAGGCTGAGGTGGGAGATTTGATCCCAGGAATTCAAGGTTACAGAAAGCTATGATCACACCACTGCACTTCAGCCTGAACCAAACAGTGAGACCCCATCTCTTAAAAAAAAATGGGTACTTCATTACCCACTTCTAAATGCAAGAACAGAGGTCTGAAAAATTAATATGGCTAAGGGTACTCAGACAGTCTGTAACTGTTGATGCTATTTTGCTTGGTGGCCAACACAGTATGATTCTTGGAGGGATTCCAAAATAGCTGAAGATGGGGGCAGGGGAACCTTCCTCCTGAAGCTCAGAGCCTCCTAAGCCAGGAAGAAAAATTTAGGCAGTGAAAGGAGAAGCAAGAGCTTAGAGTTCTAAATTTTGGGACATCCATTGGTTACTTTTCCCATGTGCTATCTGAGTGTATGAAGTTGACACAGCCAGTTTAGATGCTGGGAGGTCTGCTTCATCTGAGCATGACCAGCCTGTTCACGAACATATGAAATAGACCAGCATGAAGAAGAGCCATCCCATCTGCAGAGAAGAGAAGTCCCAATAGCACCTTCTGATGCTACCTGGGCTTCCTGGAGCCCAGCTGGCTCTAGGTTCTGTAGTGTACCCTGCCCCAGTGCTGCAATTTTACAAGTGGGAAACCCAAGGGCCCAGGCACATGGCTGTCTCACCTAAGGCCACACGATTAACAAGTGGCCACATAAGAGTGGCCCCAGGCACCTGGCTCCAGCCAAGCCTCTCTTTTATGCTTCCTCCTGCCCCTTACTTATCAGTACTGCACCTGCATTCATGATGGACTCCCTCATGATTTTCCAGATGCTGCTTGGGTTCATTCATTCATTCAAGAACTCATCACCAAGCACTACTCTATACAGTCCTGAGCCCCACAATGAATAGAGGCTCTGGGGCCAGGTGTGGTGGCTCACGCCTATAATCCCAGCACTTTGGGAGGCCGAGACGGGTGGACCACCTGAGGCCAGGTTTGGTGGGTGCCTGTAGTCCCAGCTACTCGGGAGGCTGAGGCAGAAGAATTGCTTAAACCTGGGAGGTGGAGTTTGCAGTGAGCCGAGATTGTGCCACTGCACTCCAGCCTGGGTGACAGAGCTGAGACTCCACCTCAAAAAAAAAAAAAGAAAGAAAGAAAGAAAGAAAGAAAATGCAGGTTCTGTCCTGGCTTAGATGCTTTTCCTGGATGTAGCTGATGCTGGGTGCTTTGCGCACCATGCCTTAGGCTTGGTTTAGAGTTTTACTTTAAGTTTAAATTATTTTTATTCTTGTCTCTTCTCATTTATTTGGGAACTGCCTTCCATTCTTTCTGGGCATCATTTTCAGTGGCTGGGGTCAGTGTTAGAGCTCAGGCTCTGAATGGGGCCCCCTGTGGGCAGAGCATGGAATTAGTGGTCAAAGACAAAGGCTTCCAACCCTGGATGTGAGACTCAGGCAACTCAATCAACACAGCTCAACACAGCTGCCGCTCTGGGAGTACCCACCATAATTACACACCTTAACTTACTCCTCCCAGCATCCTTTAAAGTCCTTGAAAGATCCTCATTTTTTCAGGTGAATAAACCAAAGCAATCCTATCTTAAATGATGGAGCCTGGTTTGGGAGATGATCAACTTATCATCTGATCAACTCAGATCAGTCTAATGCCCGCTTCCATCTGGGCCTCATTCTTCTAATCTCTAAAATGGGGATTACAGAACTTACTTTCACAAGGTTGCTCTGACATTCACTTAAGACAATTATGGAAAAGTCTTTAGCCCATGCTTGGCCCAGCTTAGCATCTCAGCCCATGCAACTCCTTTGTAAACATTTGGAAGGAGAGTAAAACACCCTGAGCCGCAAGGGCTCCTGGGACCCCTCGGGCCCAATACTGCAGGGCTGACCCGGAGGGGGCTCAGAGGTTGAAGCTCAACTTCTAAGCAATTTCAAAATTATGTATTTAGCTTGCAGGAGGTCTTCATGAAGAGGCCTGGCACCTCTGATTTCTCAGGGAAAGGTGGGCTCCATAATTCACATGGAGAAAACCATTACATGGGTTGACCTGTGAGTTCTCTCATGGGTTTTTCTACCTGGTAATTGCAAAAACTAATACAGTGCTGGGAAGCACTGCAGCTATTTGAATTTCAAATTTGGCAAAGCTGCTTGAAATATCCCAGTTGCAGGCAAGAACACGTTTCACTTTCTCACTGCCTGCATCTCCCAACCACCAGCTTGGGGTGCAGGTTTGGCGGATCTGGATTCTCAGGTAACCATCAACATGAAAAACCAGGCGGGGCTGGAAGGGGGACAGGAGGTTTAAAAAGTCAATTAGCCGGGCGAGGTAGCTCAAGCCTGTAATCCTAGCATTTTGGGAGGCCTAGGTGGGTGGATCACCTGAGGTCAGGAGTTTGAGACTAGCCTGACCAACATGTTGAAACCCCGTCTCTACTAAATATAAAAAATTAGCCTGGCTTGGTGGCACATGCCTGTAATCCCAGCTACTTGGGAGGCTGAGGCAGGAAAATCGCTTGAACCCGGGAGGTGGAGGTTGCATTGAGCCAAGATTGCTCCATTGCACTCCAGCCTGGGCAATAAGAGCGAAAACTCCATCTCAAAAAAAAGAAAAAAAAAGTCAACCTCATGGCCTCCGCCCGTTCTATTTCGTCAGTGAGCAGATGCCTGGAACTGCACTCTCTGGTCCTCCACAGTGTTCTGGAACTGACTGCTCTGGAAAAGTGTCCTGGTTAACTGAGAGGAGCAATGAGATCCTGAGTGGGTGATAACCTTTCAAAGAACGAGAATATCCTTTTTAAAATCCCACCCTTTTAAAATTATAACATTCTTATCTGGAAAGCATCATTCAATCTTTCCACTAGCCCCCTAGAGTAGAAATTATTATCCACACTTTCCAGATGAGAAAACTGAAGCTCAGAGAGGTTAAGTGACTTGCCCAGAGCCACACAGCATGCCAGCAAGACAGCTGGGATCTGGGTACAGTCTTCAGAATTTGAGTCCCGCCTCTTTGTGTCAACCTGTGTCTACCAGATAATCCACTGTAATGATTCTTTTCTCCGGGATTAAGGACTTTGCTGGCATTAGTCACTCTGGGGATGGATGCAGATGCAGCTAGACCCTGGGCTGAAGCTCCGCTGACCCCAGGACATATCCAAGAGCTGCTCCGAGCTCCTTTCGGTCACCTAGGGCTTGCTTCCTTGCTCCACGTGAGGGACACAGGGGAGAAAGTGACCCTGGTCCTTAAGTGTGTTGCTGTTTCACTTCCCAACACTGCAGGGCACACTGAATTTTCAATCTCTGCAATTTACAAAACCTGACCAAAAATGTGCCTGGTCCCCCTCCCCACCAGCATGGAGTTAGGCCCTCCCAGTCTCTAAACCATCATCCCCTTCAACAAGCCACCACAAATAAACATGCCATTCGAGTAAAGACAGCATGACTGTTACCTGACATGGTAGCTTTGGAACAAGCCGCTGGCCTTGCTCTACCCAGACTAACTCCCAGCCACTCCTCTCTAGAAGCCCACATCATCTAGGAGATCTGGAAGGCTCCTGCTCTTTCCCGTGCACTCAGCGCCGTGTTTACTATGCCTTCACTGAAGCAGTTTCCCCTGCCTGAGTGCCTTCCCACTGTGGTAGACAGAATAAGAGCCCCCTAAAGATGCTACACTGGAATTCCCAGAACCTGTGAATGTGTGACCTTACAGGGCAAAAGGGGGTTGCAGATGTGATTAGGTTGAGAACCTTGAGATGGGGAGATTATTCTGGATTATCTAGATGGGCCAATGTAATTACAAGGGTCCCTATAAAACGGAGACAAGAGGGTCAGAGACAGAGATGGGAAGACAGGGAGAGGGGATAGGAGAGAGGCAGAGGGAGATTTGGAGATGTTTGCTACTGGCCTTAAAGATGGAGGAAGAGGCCACAAGCCAAGGAATCTAAGCGGCCTTTATACGCTCAAAAAGACAAGGAAGTGGATTCTCCTCTAAGCCTCCAGAAGAAGTGCAGCTGACTTTCTACTGACACCTTGATTTTAGGGCTTCTGACCTCCAGAACTGTAAAATAATAAACTTGGGATCATTTGTTACAGCAGCAACAAAAAGCCTATAAACCACCCATCTCTCTTTGCTGAAACTTTCAGTGTTCTCTTCTCTGAGATGCCCTGAGCTCTCCTTCTTCTGTCAGTGCTGTTTGTATTAATACATTAGAGGTGTCTCTGGGCACCCACTCCCTGGGCATCACTCCTCGGCATGGCTCACAGGAGGTGCTCAATAGCTGTTTAAAAAGTGAATAAACCAGTGAATAAATGCTAATTTATGAGTTTCTTGTGGGCGCTATTTCTGCATTACTCATTTTCATATCTTCAATGGCTCATGTGGTGTGCCTGGCATATGGTAGGTGGGCAATAAATGTCTATTAAGTGAATGAATTTAGACTGTAAACTGCTTGAGGCCAAGGAACTGTCTTATTTATATCCTTGAATTCTCAGGGCCTAGCTCAGTGCCTTGGGATGGAGGTTTTGCTAAGTGCTTGTGGGTTGATGGCCAGAGCTAGTAGGATTAGACTTAACACATGATGACAATCAATGACTGTCCACTGAAAGAACTGCGTAGAGACCTGAGCTTCAGCTGTGCAATTATCAGCAGCAGCAGAGCTAATTTAAGGAAGATGGGGCTCCAAGCTCGGGGGAGAGCCACGATCAGAGGCAAAGCGGTCAGCGATGCTGATTTCTAGGTCTGCAGCCCTGCCTCAGCCAGCTCCACGTGGAGCTCTCCTGACTGGCCCCGCGCATATCACAGGCCTGTCCGTCTTCCTTCTCTCTGGAACACTCTGTGGTCCCCCTACCCTCCCAGCCTCTGAGGGGGCTTTGCTCCCTCTATTCACACTTCAGCACCTCCCTAGGCCTCACGGGGGGCCTGACCTTAACTGCCCTGTTAGAAACAAATCCCATTTCCACACTGCTGATAAAATCTCCCTTTTCTCCAAAAGGTTGAGTGCATATTTTTGAAGTTTGTTCATTTGCCAAACATCTTGGGGTACATCAATAAGTATGGATTTTGAAGACATGGTTAATTTCATTTCAAGCAGACCTGGGTTTGGGACTCCACTTCCCTTATGACTGCTCATGTGTGGTTTCTACAGCAAGTTACCAGCTTACCTTGATCTCAGTTTTCTCATACATAAAACAGGACTAATAACAGATCTACCTTGGAGAGCATTCTGTTCATTTGTTTATTTATTTATTCATAAATTCAACAATCTTTTTTCAGCATCTAGTCTATGCTAATAGCCACTGGGCTGGCCACTGAGCACAGTTAGATGCTGGTCATAGGGTTAAAACAGGTCAGGGTCCCTAACAGACCTAGCCAGGCCTGCCATACAGTGGGTGGTCAATGGACTGTGACTTGTTTCATTGCCCCTTCTCTGTGTAGCCTGGGTTCTAACTTATATCCCAATGTACAGTTTAGAAAGCTAAGCCCCTTGGCTATGCTGTAGAAAGTGAGGAGAAACCCTGGGTAGGGGACTGGCAGCACACCTCATCGCCATGCTCTGCTGTCCTAGCTTCTCTCTACAGGAACTTGACCTTCCACCAGCTTTCTTATCTCAACTTCCAGGGTTCCTGAGCCAATCAGGCTGTGGCTGGCCATTCTGCCCACTCTCTAGTGGCCAGAACTGCAGGGTGGGGGAGGTTCCATTCCTTTCCAGGTCTGGAGACTCGAAGCTGAGGCTCTGTGTTCATCTCTGGGTTTCTACCTGCTCCCCATCCCCATCTAGGTGACCCTGTCTGTGGGGCAAGGGTTCACAGGGCCTTTGGTCTTCAGTCTGTCTCAGCACCTGGTGGAGCACCCGCATTTCACAGTGACATGAAGAAGCAGTCCTTTCTGAGGGCAGGAGACTGGATCCAGCCATCCAGGGTTCCCACCAGGCTCCCCACCCTGTGCTCTCTGCCCTGTTGGGGTCTCTACCACCTCCTCTCAGACCTATTGGCACAGACTATAGCTTGGATTATGAACGTGGGCCTTACATGCTGAGCATCTATTCCTAACATGACGCTTAGAGAGAAAAGCCAAAGTTCTTTCCAAGGCACTACAGACTCTTTGCAATCCAGACTTTACTACTTCTCTGACTGCATCTCCTACTTCCCTCCCCACATTTACTCTGCTCTACTGCTGTCCCTGCTGTTCTTTAAACTCCTGCCACATGCCTACCTCAGGGCCTTTGCACTTGCTGTTCTCTCAGATTGGAACACTCTTCCTTCACAAGTCCACGTGGCTTGCTCTCCTCCCCTCTCTCAAGTCTGGTGGACAAAGTCATGTGCTACCAAGGTTGCCTTCAAAACAAAGGAGGTACCTATCCAGCAGCAGGCTGTACTGCCTCAGCTGTCAGCTTCCCTCAGGGACCACCCCAAAGTGCTGGGATTACAGGCGTGAGCCACCGTTCCTGGCCCCTTTGCTTTTAAAAAAGCTAAAAAAACAGGTCGTGCCATTTCATTCTCTGCAATTCCCTCTGAGCAAACGCATCCCACTCCTTTATAGATTTTTAATAGAACGTGGCTGCTGCTATGCTATAAATGTCATGTCCTCCCCAAATTCCTATGTTGAAATCCTAACCCCAAGATGATGGTGTTAGGAGATGGGGCCCTTTGGGAGGTGATTAGGTCATGAGGATGGAGCCCTCATGACTGGGATTAGTGCTGTTATAAAATAGGACTGAAAGAGACCCCTTGCCCCTTGCACCATAGGGGGCACAGCAAGAAGGTGCCCTCTATGGACCAGGAAGCCGGACCTCACCAGACGCTGAATCTGCTGGTGCCTTGATCCTGGACTTCAGAATTGTGAAAAATAAACATTGTTTCTAAGCCACCCAGTTTATGCTATTTTGTTGCAGCAGTCTGAGTGGACTAAGACAGCTGCCCTGGGAATGGAGCACACCAAGTCTAGGAAAGAAGATTCCAGGAGGGCAAGCAGGCCAAGTCTCCCCACAACCCCCTTTCCTCCTCGAAGCTCCTTACTTAAGAGTCCCCCTGGGCCTCCAGGAAGCACAATTATCTAACAGGATTTTCATGCTTTAAGCTTTTCAGGAGTCCCTTACCACTAATCCTGGAACCATTACTAACTGGAAGGGAAAGAAAGAAAGGAAAAATGGAGGAAAGAAAAGAGCCCCACAAGCCTCTTTATTTACGTCTCTGTTTCCTAACATTTTGGAGCCTGGTGAGGAAAAGCCATCCGATGTCAAGATATTCAGCCAAATAAATGTTATCCAGAGACATCAATCTTCCACATCTTGCGGTACACAATTAAACAAACAAAAAAATGTTCGGCTTCCAACAGGCAAAAAAAGGAAACGAAATCTACAATCTTCTCTACTTTTCAGACACAAATTAGGTTACATCCTTGAAAGGAGGAAAGTTATTTGAGCCTATACTCTTAAAATTCTAACAGGACCCGAATTACTCTGAAAACTTCTTGCTTAATTGAAAAAAAGATCCAAAGTAAAAATATTCATCCACTCACTCACTCATTTAGCTAATGTTTACTGAGTACCAGCTATGCACCCTGTGCTAGGCCCCGGAAATGCAGAGACTCATCACTGCCCTCAAGAATAAGAAAATGAAAGTGTTTCTCACAGTGTAGACCTAGAGTGTTTAAAAAACATTGATTCCAGGGCTTGCATGCCAGACTTACTAAAATCACATCTCTGGGGATGAAATCAGAATTCTGCATTCTAAGCACATACCCCAGATACCAGATGACACTCTTTTTTTTTTCCTTTTTCCTTTTTCTTTCTTTTTTTTTTTCTCTGAGACAGGGTCTAACTCTGTCACCTAGGCTGAAGTATAGTGGTGTGATCATGGCTCACTGCAGCCTCAACCTCCAGGGCTCAAGCAATCCTCCCGCTTCAGCCTCCCAAGTAGCTGAGACTAGAGATGCGCACCACCACACCCTGCTATTTTTTTTTTTTTTTTTTGTAGAGACAAGTTCTCACTATATTGCCCAGGCTGGTATTGAACTGCTGGGCTCAAGTGATCCTCCTACCTTGGTCTCCCAAAGTGCTAGGATTTTAGGTGTGAGCCACTGTGTCTGGACCCCCCAGGTAACTCTTTCTTTTTTTTTAGGTTTTAATTTTTAAGTTCTGGGGTACATATGCAGGATGTGCAGGTTTGTTCCATAGGTAAACGTGTGGCATGGTGGTTTGCTACACCTATCAACCCATCAGCTAGGTATTAAGCCCAGCATGCATTAGCTATTTCTCCTGATGCTCTCCTCTCCACACCACATCTCCCAATAGACCCTCCTTGTGTCGATGTGTTCTCATTCTTCAGCTCCCACTTATAAGTGAGGACATGCAGTGTTTGGTTTTCTGTTCCTGTGTTAGTTTGCTAAGGATAATGGCTTCTAGCTCCTTCTATGTCCCTGCAAAGGACATGATCTCATTCCTTTTTGTGGCTGCATAGTATACCATGGTGTATATGTACCTCATTTTCTTTATCCAATCTATCATCGATGGGCATTTGGGTTGATTCCATGTCTTTGCTATTGTGAATAGTGCTGCAATGAATATATGCATGCGTGTGGCCATGTGACCCCCAGGTAATTCTTAGGCACTCTAAGATTTCGAGAATCACTGGCCTACCAACCCCACTGAAGCTGAGGCTGGGTCTGCCTCCTCCAGCACCAGGCTCAGGCATTTCAACTAGTCGGCTGACATTGAGGACTGAACCCTAACCTCAACTCTGACTACCTGTGTGATCTGAGCAAGTCATTTTCAACTGGAGCCTCATATTCCTCATCTGTAAAATGGGAGAAATGCTACAGACTTGCTAAGATTATTGTGAGAATGTAAAGATTATATATTTCATGCCCTTGGCCCAGGCAGTCATTCATGCAGCTGTTATCTTTATTGTCACATGGGTGGGCCTCACCCCTTCCACTCACTTTCACTTTTTCTTCTTCTCTTTCATTTCCCTGCCTCCCTTCTTTCCTTCTTCCATCCCAGAATAGTTACCATGTGACACGTAGGTTCCTGGTGTTGTATTAGGCAGCTGGGGAGTTGAAATGGGACCATCACAGGCTTGGTTCCAGGTCTGGGGAAGCACGCATTCTCAGGGGGAACAGTACATCAAAACGTGTGAACAAACAAACAACTAATCAAGGCTAGGCTCACTACTATGAATGAAATAAAGAGCCGAGAGAGAGAATAAGGGAGGGGCCCTAGCGAAGAGGCAGGGTGAGAAAGGCTTCTCTGAGGAGGTAGGTGCCCCTCTGAAGCGGGAAGGACGAGAAGGGTCAGCCTGAGAAGGGCTTGGAGGTTAGAACCTTCCAGGCAGAAGCAGCAGCACAGGCAGATGCCCTGAGAAGTCGACGTGAGCTTGGGGTGTCTGGGGAACTGAAAGAAGGTCCCTGCGGCTGTGTGGAGGACACCAAGGTGTGAACCTGGAGAGGGAAGCAGATGACACAGAACCCACGGAACCTTGTAAGCCTTACAAGCCAGGCAGTCTATGTCACGGACCCACACAGGCTCAGGGTGGATGCTGACCGCAGTGATGAAGTGGGTTTCAGGCCCACGTGTGTCAGGGGTGAACCCTTCCCTGCTGGATTGTAAGGAGCGGCGGGGGGAGGTGTTCCCAGGTAATGAACCAGACAAGACTTCTAATAACCAGTATAGCCTTGCTAATGAATACCAGCTAAATATCAGGCCATCAAACAAGTCACATGAAGACATTTATATTTTATTCTAGGCACAACGGGAAGCCACTGATGAGTAAAGCAGCAGGGAATTGATACCAGCAGGTTGACATTTAAAAAGCTCACTCTGTTAGCAAATTTTAAGTATGCAACAAAACGAAACAAAACCCAATAGAAATAATAATAAAGGAAGTGGGAGGAAACTTTGAGAGGGGATGGGTGTGTTTGTGGCCTTGATGGTGGTAATGATTTCACAGGTACATCCTTATCCCCAAACTCATTGAGGTGTATATGTTACATACATGCAGCTTTTCATATGTCAATCACTAAAAGAAAAAGCCCATTCTGGTTACTGTGTGCAGATGAACCATAGAGGTCAAAGTGAAAGGAGAGACAGGGAGGAGGTCTCTGTGCTGGGCCGGGAGAAAAAAGGGAAGCTGGGAATGGCAGGGGGAAGGAGAGGTGGGGTCATTAGGTGGAGCCTCAGCCCTACCTGTGTGGTTCCCAAGATACACTGGAGCGCCACCCCCCAGATGGGCTCGGTATCCACACAGGCTCACCATAAGGGAATGGGTGGCCTGCGAATTCCAGGCAGCAACCAAGCCAGGTAGAGGTGAGATTTCTGAACTGTAGATGCCTGCCCTGGAGCAAGAGGCCTGAGTCAAGAAGTGAGGGGCTGATTGGTCTGAATGCTTCCTTCCTATTCCAAACACTCCCACAGCTAAAGTTCAGACCCAGCTCCCGTCAAACCGAACGGCCAACCTTATCGTTAAGCCAGGCATGTCTGGCTAAGGTTAAATTCTAGAAGAAGAAAAAAAAAAACAGACAACTGAAGTGCTGTTATCTACAAATTACAGCACCATTAAAGACGCGTGATTATTAGCACTTCATGTGTGTGGGTGACTGTCTTTAGGTTCAAGCAACAGACAAACTGTTCTTCAAGAGACAAATGGTAGCCACACTTCCATGGCTGTTAACAACCAGAATAATAAAATAAAAGGGGTGAAGCCTTATGTTTGCAGAACACATTACCATTTGCTAATTGCCTAATATTGGCACAAGCAGGAGTGTTTTCTTCAGCTAAAGAGATATTAAATAATAATTTTTTGAATGGTCGTGTAATTGCTTGGCATTAAAATTTATTGCACCTGGAGCAACTGCCCCCCAAGAGACAAGCAGCTGTAGCCTTCTGAAACTAGAATTTTTTTTTCCATCAGCATAATTGCTAAGAAGGATCTGGTGCCAATGCGTCCTTGCAGCGCATCTTCAGCGCAAACTTTGGGGACATTAAATTGAATGGCTCCAAGAACCTGAGAGGGGAAGTGAGGGCAACAACAGCAATTTATTGGTTAAGAAGAGAAAGGGAGAAGTTTTCAGATGGCTGATGCCTTTTATCTGCCGGAAGATGTGTTTCCAGAAAGCACAGATATTTGCATTTCCTGAGGATAAGGTATGGAACATGTAAAGAATATTCTAATGCCTCTCGAGGCTGCAGCACACAGGTTTCTGGTAGGCTCAGAGAGCAGCAAAGCAGGCAACGGGCTGTATTCACACACAGCTCCACCAGAGTTAAACACCACATGCCACCTAAAAGAATCCATCCAGCAAGCTTCGGCAAGTGGATGGAAGACCATTTTTGAAAGGCAAACTTGTTTCTGTGGCCTGAAAACGCATGACTTGCAAACTATCCATTCTCAGCAGAATGGCTTATAGGTGATCTCTCCCACTATCTGTCAATGCATGAAAAAAGGGTGCAGTGTGAAACCCCTCCCCACTCCGTCCTTCTCGTTTCCAGAAAAGAACATCACATAGAGTGTTCACAGTGACTGTAACCCAGGGCAGGATCAGAGACATAGGGGTGACTGGATGCCTCGGGGCCTGGTTGTATCATCTTAGAGCTGATCTGGGCCAAGCTCAGGTCTCTGGATCACCTTCAAATGGTCTCCCCATTAGAGAATATCCTCAGGAGAGACCGACTGAGGCCAGAGAAAAACAGGCAAAATGCAAATCAGTCTCTCTTGTCGAGACTTAGCAGCTCTGAACAAGAGCTGTTTGAAGGTGAGTCAAGGTCTAGAAAAGGCAGACCACCCCCACCCCCCAATACCCACTATAATAGGTTGAAGGGTGGCCTCGCAAAAAAATATGTCCACATCCTAATCCCCAGAATGTGTAATGTGACCTTATTCTGGGAGAGGGTCTTTGTGGATATAATTAATTAAATTAAAGATTTTGAGATTACCCAGGTGGGGCCCAAATCCAATGGCAAGTATCTTTGTAAAAGAAAAGCAGGCTGGGCATGATGGCTCCGGCCGGGTGTGGTGGCTCACACCTGTGATTCCAGCACTTTGGGAAGCTGAGGCAGGTGGAGCACCTGAGGTCAAGAGTTCGAGACCAGCCTGGCCAACATGGTGAAATCCCATCTTTACTAAAAAACAAATACAAAAATTAGCTAGGTGTGGTGGCACACACCTGTAATCCCAGCTACTAGGGAGGCTGAAGTAGGAGAATCTCTTGAACCCAGGAGGCGGAGGTTGCAGTGAGCCAAGATCACACCACTGTACTCCAGCCTGGGTGACAGAGTGAGACTCCATCTCAAAAAAAAAAAAAAAAGAAAAAAGAAAAAGAAAAGCAGAGGGAGATTTGAGAGACAAGAGAGGAGGCAGTGTGACCATGGAGGCAGAAACTGGAGCAATGCCAGTGGCCCCAGAAGCTGAAAGAGGCAAAGAACTGGATGTTCTCCTGGAACCTCTGGAATGGGTGCTGCCCTGCTGACACCTTGACTTTGAGCTTCTGACCTCTGGAACTGTGTATGTTGGAATACATTTCTGTTGTTTTAAGCCACTGAGTTGGTGGTCATGTGTTACAACAGCCACGGGAAATGGACCCACATCATCAGAAGACATTAAGCTATGGAACACGCCCATCCACAGCCCAGGCTTTCTCAAGAAGAACCCATGGGCCCCTAGGAGTTCAAGGATGACTCTTCTACTCCTGAAATCAGAGATTAAATTCTGCATGACTGGGCACTCAAGCATTTTGGGGTGGGTGGGAGGGGTGCAGAAGCGGGGAGAAAGTGTCCATAGCTTTCATCAGGCTCTCAAATGAGACCAGGACCCCCACAAAATATCAAACACCATAGACCTTCTCCACATTTTTTTTTCTTACTGATCTATAATAGTTGCACATACTTTGGGAGTATGTGTTCCACAAAGAATTACAAAGCACCTATGATGTGCTAGGTGCTCGGCTGTGTGCTAATAAGCAGAGCTGGCAGAAGTCTCACTATGCACTGGGAAAATATACACAGAGAAACTCGCTTACCCTCTGGATACTGTGCCCATGAGGGGCACATTCCTTTAAGTCCTGAATGTGTTGGATCTGGCAGGGTATAGCAAGCAGGATAACCATTCCGGATGCTGAGTCACTCACAGGCTTGCATATGTTGCCATGTGAAATCCTCACATCCTTAGAACATTCCAGAAATTCCAAAATGGCAGCCATACCCCTGACTGCCTGCCTCCCACAGAAGTGGCTCCAGATCCTCCTTTGACCACATGACTACATTAGTGGTATAGAAAACACAGCCCCAGATTTCACTGCGCTCACACACAGATCCCCAAGCCTAGCTTGTCACTCCCAGCATGGGTTGATTAGGCCTCTTAGGCATCTGTCACCTGATTCCCAGAAGGAACACAGAGACCGGTCAATAAGCTGCATGCGACCGGGATGGAGGGTCATTCCTGAATTCTCCCTCCCAGCACATCTGACCCCTTGGAGAGTCTTCAGTAGGTGTCTCCAGAATGCAGGAATGTGACAATGTCCCCATCCCTTCTGCCATGGCTTAGGAAGAATCATAAAAACTCCTTGTTGGCAGATGTAGGGAACTGGGTACACGTGGGCTGTGCTGGTGGCGCCGCTAGTGGGTTCTATTTTTGAGGAGGGTGCCCTGAAAATGCAGAGCAAGGGTTTAAAATGCTGTATAGCTGCAGTGTGCAATATGGTGCCCACTAGCCAGGCATGGCTACTTAAATTATTCAAAATTAAAAAAAAATAAAAATTCAATTTCTCAGGCACACTTGCCCCATTTCAAGTACTTAATAGCCACATGTGGCTAATAGCTGCTGTGTTGGACAGTACAGATACAGAACATTACCATCAGTGCAGAAAGTTCTACTGGATAAAATAGGGATAGGCCCTCTGGTCCTGTAATTCCACTTCAGGAATTACATCCCAAGGAAGTAATAAGGAAGAACAAAATATCCTGTATAGAGAGCACCATTTAAGGCAAGGGAAAGTTGGAAACATGCCAAATGCTTCTGCATAGGAGACTAGCTAAGCAGGGGGTATCAGCTCAGGGAAAAAATAACGACCCTCTTACATCTGATATGTGTACTCATTCATTCATTCAACAAATAGTTACCTAGCACCTACTTTGTGCCAGGCCCTGTACCAACTGCATGAGACAGATGCCAAACAAGGCAGAGAAGTCCTCTGTTCTTACAGTACCTTCATTCCAGGGCAGAGAAGCAAGATTATCAACAAGTAGGTGAATGAATAAAGATCATTTCAAAATATGTTAAGTATGGTCAAAGCAACAAAAACCTTGAAGCCACAGAGAGTGACAGGCGGGGAGAGAGTGCTGTGTACAAGGTGTTCTCAGTGCACTGCTTCTCTAACCCTCTGAATGCCTCTGAAGAGTTCCTCCTACAGTGTGTGGATTAAAGTCAGGGCTGGGAATGTGCGTACTCAGTGTCAGCGTAAGCTGCAAGAGAAATGGTGGGTGCGCACTGATTCTATTTCCATAAACACATGTGCCCACGGAGCAGCAACAATTGGAGGAGAACTCAGAGGCATGTATGTTTAATTAATGTTCTGCAAGGCTGGTTTTGGTTTGTTTTTGTGGCACTGATGCAGTTCAGTTTCAAAAAAGAAACCTCAGCTAAGCCTAAACTGCTCCAAAATTAAAGCCAGGACAATGAATGCATGAGGGACAAGGTGACTGCCTAGGGATGGTGCTGTTCACACCCAAGAGGCACCTGGCCACCTCCTACGCTACCCTCCCTTGGAAGAATTAATTATTGTCTCCTCCATGTGCCTATCGGCCTTTAATCTAGTTTTTTTTTTTTTTCGAGATGACAGGATCTTGCTCTGTCACCCAGGCTGGAGTACAGTGGTGAGATCTCGGCTCACTGCAACCTCCACTTCCTGAGCTCAAGCGATCCTCCCACCTCAGCCTCTCAAGTAGCTGGGACCACCGGTGAACACCACCATGACCTGCTAATTTTTTAAATTTTTTTGTAGAGATGGGGTCTCACTTCCTTGCCCAGGCTGGTCTCAAAGTCTTGGACTCAAGCAATCCTCCTGCCTCAGCCTCCCAAAGTGCTGGGATTACAGGCTGTGAGACAATGCACCCAGCCAAGCCTTTATTCTTAATGCAGATATAGTTCTTGGACATTGAATTATAGTTAGCCTCTAACTCCTAGGTTTGCTTTCACTATTTCGATGGAGCATCTGAGTATGTGATGAGTGCTATGAATGTAAAGAACAAGACAAAAGTCCTCCCTCAAGGGCTCACAGAGAAAGGCTGTAGCAGATGCTGTGGGTGTCTCGCCCACGTGCCCTTGACTTACCCCTTCAGTGCATGCCAGCTGACCTCCCACTGCCAGCACCTGCATTTCTTTACCTACCAGCCTTCTTGTGCCACCAGAGCCCACTTTGTGTGGCAGGCTGGAAGTGCCTGCTAGGGGCAGCTCCCGACCACAGACTGATGGAAGCTGGTGTATACCTATCCCAGCTGTCTTGACCTACAGGTGGGATAACTCTGAGACACGTGCTCTACACTGGCTACAAGTTTCCCTCATGAGAATAAGCTTCAGTCACCCATGGTGATCAGTGATGTTAAGGACCGAATGCCTGTGTCCTGCAAATTCCACATGTTGAAATTCTAACCCCCAATGTGATGGTGTAAGGAGATGGAGCCTTTGGCAGGTGATTAGGTCATGAGGATGGAGCCCTCATGAATGAGATGAGTGTCCTCATAAAAGGGACCCCAGAGAGCTCTTTAGCTCTTCCACCATGTGAGGACGGGACAAGAAGTTGGCAGGCTGAAACCTAGAAGAGGGCCCTGGCTAGAACCTGATTGATCCCTGATCTTGGACTTCCAGCCTCCATTACTGTGTAACACAGGTTTCTGTTGTTTATAAACCATCTAGTCTATGGTACTTTGTTATAGTGGCCAGAACAGAGTAAGACAGCTGGCTTGCTAGCACCCTTTTATTGGCTTAGTTTTCTTGACTCACTTCCCCATTCCTCTACCATCACCTCCCACATAATTCTAGAGCTTACATCTTTGCTTAGAGTCTGCTTCTGGGGCAAAACCAACCTAAGACAATGGCCTACCCTGCTGAAGGCTGTTGTGAGGATGCAGAGAGGAGAACGTACATGACACACGCAGAGTGGCACTCAGCAAATCCACTTCGCTTCCCATGGGGGCTGCTCCTTCCTCAGTGGTTCTTCTGTTCCCAGGGCCATCTTGCTTGTCAAGCTCTGCAAGCTCTGGAACGCCCATGTCATTCTCTACTCTTTTCCCAATAGCTGCTTGGGTAATTACAATTCCAAATTATAACTCATCTTTATGGTTTGAATAAATCCGACAGACCCCCTTGCCTCCTCCCTCTGCTCTTCTTGTCTTGAATGTGTTAACCCTGCCCTGCCGTGAAGAAGAAGCAGGCAAATAGGTGTGTGCTTGTTAATGAGTGGGCTGTGGAGAAGGAAGCTTTTCACACACAATCTCATTAAGAATGATCACCCAGAACATAGGTCTCAAATTGAAACGTGCCTTCGAACCTCGTGGGGAGCTTGTTATAAAATGCCCATAAACGGAGCCTCTCCTATAGAGATTCTGACACTGGAAGTCTGTACAGAGCCCAGGAATTTGCATTTTTAGCAACTTCCCCATAATACACACTTAGAGAAACACATTCTTCTTGTTCTTCCTGACCTGCACTGTTGTTCACTGACCCACTGCCTGAATCAGAGTAAACTCCCATCCATTCATCCTTTCAACATCTCTTATTAGAGACCTCCTCTGTCCCAAACCATGAAGCCAGGCACTGGCACCACCATAAATATTTGTCAAATGAAAAAATGGTCCATATCTGCCCATATCTGCTACTTTCAGTGCACTGGGAACCAGCTCTAAACACTTAGTAGGTCCTCAAAGAAGACTTCAGGAAAGCCAGGGCATCCCTAAGGTAAAGAAGGGAGGTTGGTTTCTTCCAAGGAGCTGACAGGCCTGTCTCACTGAGGACTCAATAACTTTATGGTGACCTGGAGAGGTAAAAATGTACCACAGTGTCTTTACACAAAATCAGCTCATAACTCATTTCCCTCTTTCCTTCTCTCTCAATTCTATCAGTGTCCTCAGGCCTCAGAGTAACCTTTGACCTTTAGGGCTTTCCACCGTCAGTATCACCTGGCTACACCAGGAAGGACGAAGTGGGTGCAGGGAGGTCATACACGCTCTGTGTTGTGCCAAACCCATATTAACCTCAATAGGGTTAGACAGGAAAACCTCCTTATACACAGAAATGGCCCTGTGGCTGTGGGCTGGACAACATAACCACATAGCCAAGCAGCAGTCTGCTGGGCAGGAAAACTGCAACCTCTTGCAAACAGCATGCAGTAAATAAAGCATTTCACTTAACACCCTCCCCTTAATGACCTCCACCTGCAAACTTCATTTAACCGCCCCCCACCCAAACTCAGGGCCTCTATTCCCTGGACGGCCCATGTTCCATGGGCCAGGCCAGGGCCTCAGATGTTCCTTATAGACAAGGAAGAAATCTCCGAGTTGGCCACTCCCGGATTCCCTAGCTGGGAACACACATTCAGGTGCGTCTGCCATACAGGGTCATCCTCAGGGTATGCTAAAGTTACTGCTATCAGGTACATTTACCCTGTGCTAGGGATGTGTTTGGCCACATGGACCTGATTAACATACATGCTGTCCCTACCCCACAAAAGTCACAGTTTGTGGTTCTTTGGATTAACTTTTTTTGGGGGGCAGGGGGGCGGGTAGTGGGGACAGAGTCTTGCTCTTGTTGGCCAGGCTGGAGTGCAATGGTGCAATCTCGGCTCACTGCAACCTCCGCCTCCCAGGTTTAAGCAATTCTCCTGCCTCAGCCTCCTGAGTAGCTGGGATTACAGACACGCGCCACCACGCCCGGCTAATTTTTGTATTGTTGGTAGAGACAGGGTTTCACCATGTTGGCCAGGCTGGTCTCGAACTCCTGACATCATGATCTGCCTGCCTCGGCCTCCCAAAGTGCTGGGATTACAGGTGTGAGGCACCATGCCTGGCCTGGATTGACTTTTTAAAGTACCTACTATGTATCAGACCTCCTGGGAGTGCAGAGGTGGCTAAGCCAAGCCTGCTCATGGAATGGAATTAGTGTTTTCATTTGTATTTTGCCACTGACTAGTAAGCATTTAACAAGAACAGAAATCAAATTGAATGAGACCTTTTCTCAGCACGGAATCACAACCCCCACCTGGGTCTAACAGGCTTCACCTTCGATTCATCCAGGTCACATAAGACTCTGATGCATTTACTAGAAATACTTGGAAAAAGCACAAACATGTGCCTGTTCACGTTTCTGATGAGTATTTCTGTGAATAGAGAACCAGGAAGATTTCCATTTATTTTATAAAGTAAACATAATCTTTAAATCATATGCAGTGGTGTGTTTTAAAAATTGAAAGTGTTGACTAAGAAGAGTTTGTTCTAATAATACAAAGTGGTTAATATTAGGAAATTAATACTATAGTTCAATCATACTGATTAAAGGAGATGAGCAATTATCTTTGAATATGACAGAAGGTATTTCATAATCTGCTTTAATATTTGAAAAATGAAGAGCACAACACATTAATATTATGGGAACATCTCTCTAATAATCAACATCATACTTAATGGTGAAACACTAGAGATATTTCCACTAAAGTCAGGCACAAGAAATAGTGACGTATCGCCATTATTTTTTAACACTATTCTGGAAGGTACAGCCAATACATCGAGAAAGGGATGGACGGACGGATGGATAGACAGACAGATAAATGAAAGACAACTATTAGAAAGAAGGGGCCCAAATCATGATTATATGTAGGTGCGTTGATAGTCAACCTTGAAAGCCAAGAGTGTGGGAAAATGAGTATTCTTAAACACTGATTATTAGAGTATAAATTGTACAGAATTTTCAAGAGTAAGACTGAAACAACAAACATCAAAAGCAAAAGTGTTTTTCACACATTTTAATCCAGTAGTTGCACACCTACAAATGTCTTCAGAAAATAATCTGAGATGCCTGGGCAAATGTCATGTTCAAAAATATTCAACATTATGCTATTTATAAAAGCACAAAAGCAGTAACAATCTAAATGTCCAACAAAAGGGGACTGGGTAAATACATTATGATTTCTCTAGGAGAGACATGGAATATAAGACAGTATTTTAAAATCATATTTTAGGTGAACAATACTTATTGCAAGAAAGAGGTCATGATATACTACCAACTGAAAAGGGAACAATACAAACAGTATGCATAGCATAATATGAATTTGTAAATTATAGCTTTAAGCATAGAAAACAGACCAGAAAGGTTCACACACAAATACCAAAGGTGATTATCTTGGTGTTTGTGGTATCTGTTCTTCATGCTTATTAGTAAATAATTAGAACATAAAACATGCTATTTAAAAATAAGTTGATGCAATGTTTACAAGAGGTAAGGCTGCAAAGTCTGTCTCGAGTGCTGCCTGCTATGCTTGTTACAGCCACTCTTGTATCTCAAAAGGTCACATCTGCAACGGATACCAATGTCAGACATTGCAAAGCCTATCCACAGAACACTGACAGATTAACATTGTTTTTTCTGTATTATGGCTGATTTGGACCATGCATACCTGTGAATTAAAACCAGAGCTACGCATTCATAAAGCAGACTATCTTGTGTGCAGAGCCCTGGAGAAAACGAATCCATTGAGTCAAACCTCTCAGAACCCACCATTCACCCACTGGCAGCTAGTAGACTTTCAAGAAATCAGCAGCTTCTGTGCAGCTGACCTGGCAATTCGAACCTGGCAGGTGAGGACAAATGCTCAAGAGCCCAGCCCATAGTGGGAAGAACAATTTGGCTCAGGTGAGCAAATGTGACAGCTGTGACCCACTGCACACTCGATTTCCCTACATCCCAGTGAAGAGAGCTGAGCAGGAAAGAAAATGAAAATTTTCAATTGACATGAGTGGAGAAGTGTGGTCGACCAGTTGTCCAGGCTGATGGCAGTGTGGCTTTTCATCTCAAGCTCAGAGGCAAAAGATATAGTGGGCTACCCATATGCAAGCCCTGCAACAGCTATAGCCAAGGGTCAGCTTGGCAGTGGGTCCTACCCATTTCGCGGGCTCTGCCCAAGCTGGAACAGAACTGACTCAACTCAGAAGCAGAGCAGACAAGGAGAGAATGGATGCCTGCCAGCTGCTGCTAACAGAAGCCCAGCACTTTCTGTGCGTTAAGCCAGAGAAACAAGCCCCAACCTTCACACTCACCTCACAGAACAAGTGCTCCTAATTTAAGGATGCTTCCTTTCCTCTCTTCCTCTCTTTCCCCTGGACCTTCCTCCCCTACCTGCCCTAGATGCTTAGACTGGCAGCTTGGTGAAGCAATATGGCAGCTACGTGCCTTTGAACAAACCTCATCGCCTCTCTCAGCCTCCATTTTTTCATCTGTAGAAGAGGAATGGTAACAGCGCCCACCTCACTGGGATGCTGTGAGGATTAAGTGATATGATGAGTGCTGCTGGCCTATCACGGTGCCTGGCACCGAGCAGGCGCTCAATAAATGTTAGGCTTTACTATTTTAATTGGATTTTGCCTCTTCACAGTTTGTGGTATTTTAGTTTGGACTTTCCCCAAAAGCAAACCCTGGGGCAGGGATTTGGGTGTAAGTTGTTGATCTGGAAGGCACAGCAAAGGAGTGGGGAGTGAAAGAGAAAGAGCAGAGAGCTAATCAAGGATGCTTTAATGGGAAGGTCACCACTCTCAGTATTGGGGCTCAGTCTTGCTGGGACCCTCTGAGAGGCTGTGGAGCACCCCTCAGAACTGTCCCGCCAAGGAGGTGAGGGTGCGGATGCTGGGATGTTTATTCCTTAACTCGCATCCTTCATTGGTGGAGGGGTGCTCCTGGGGTGTTAACTTCCCAATACTTCAAGCCTGCCCAGGTGAGGCTGAACATGCTCCAGGGGCCCGAGGACACCCAGGGCAGGACATCCAAGGCAGAAAGATACAGGGGATGGCCAAGGACATGCTGGGGAACTGGCATCATATGTTATGGTGCATGAGATGGTGTCAGACAATGTGATCCTGGATGCTGACCATGTACAAATCTAGGAGCTCTTTCAGGGCTTAGCCAGGTAAGCTGGTCCTCCTTACTCCTTTTATTCATTTGTCCACTTCTTCCATCTTTCAACTAGCCATTCAACAAGCATCTATTGAGCACCTACTGACTGCTGTGTGCCAGACACTGCGGGAGATGCTGCAAGAGACAAAGAGCAAGGATCTGGGTTTTGGGAGGCGGCAAGTGGCTTGGCAGGGCTGGACGTGGGATGCATGAAGAGATGAGGTGGAAACAAGGAGGGCAAGGGGTTTAAGGCTGTTCTGGGGGATTCTGACTTGTGTGCAAAGGTGCTAACATGCTGGGAATACGCCAGGCTAAGCCCTGAAATGGCTCCCAGATTTTGACGTGGTCAGCATCCAGGGAACACATGAGCTCATACCACCTCACCCACTGTCACAGATGCACGTGGCGAACACTCAATCCATTTTGACTGTCAGCATTAAACTTTGATCATAAGCCACTGAGAACCATCATAGATTTCTAATGAGAGAAGTAGCGAGCATTTTGGAAAATGGCTGTGACAGGCTGAGTAATGGCACCCCAATGATGAACTAATCTCCGGAACTCGTGTCACCTTACATGGCAGAAGAGACTCTGCAGATGTGATCAATTCAGGATCTTGAGATGGGGAGATTATCCTGTATTATCTGAGTAGGCCCAAGGTAATCACAAGCGTGCTTATAAGAGGGACACGGGGGCAGGCACTGTGGCTCACACTTATGATCTCAGTACTTTGGGAGGTGGGAGAATCGCTTCAGAATAGCAAGACCCCATGTCTACAAAAAATAAAAAATTAGCCAGGCATGTTGCACACATCTGTTGTCCCAACTATTCGGGAGTTTGAGGCGGGAGGGTGGTTTGTGCCCAGGAATTCAGGACAGCAGTGAGCCATGATTGTGCCACTACACTCCAGCCCGGGCAACAGAGCAAGATCCTGTTTCTTTAAAACAAAAATAGGGACACAGGAGGATCAGAAGTCAGAGAGAAGACAACGTGATGATGGAAGAAGAGAATGGAGTGGTGCACCCACAAGCCAAGGAACGCCAGCAGCCTCTGGAAGCTGGAAGAGGCAAGGAAAGGTTTCCCCTGGAGCCTCCAAAAGGAGCCAGCTCTGCTGCCACTTTGACTTTAGCCCCAGAAGCCTCATTTTGGGCTTCTGACCTCCATGACCATAGGAGAAGACATCTGTGTTGCCTTGAGCCACAAAGTTTGTGGTAATTTGCTATAGCAGCAACAGGACAACTAATACAATGGCTCTTGGGGCAGTGGGGGGTGAAAATGGATGAAATTGAAAAAAGCAGGAGAATAAGGGGGCTACTGCCAGGTCACAGGTGATGGTGACTCAAGGGAAGGCAGTAGCAGTGGGCGTGGGGAAGGTGGATGTAATAGAGAGGACTTAAGAGGACAGAATCCCCAGGACTTGGCAGAGGTGGGAGAGGAGGGGAGGGGAGAGGCAGAGATATGGCTTGGGTGGCTGGGCAGATGGCAGCAGAGGGGAGGCCAGGCTGAGGTGCAGGACATTTGCTGGCTGGTGTCAAGGCAGTGCCGACCTTCACCCTCCATAAAGTCTGCCTTTCTTCACAGCCTGACTCTCAGCAAGGCCAGTGCATGCCAATGAGCTAATCAGTCAACCCAAACATGGTCAAGATGTGCAAGAGACCCAAGTGGGGCGCTGCAGAGGACAACATCTGGATGTTGCTGGGGTGACTCCAGAAAGGAAGGAGAGAGGAGTCAGGTTGAGTAGGCAGGAAGAGAGGCCAGCAGCACCCTCGATCGTGACCCTGCCACAGCAGGCGGGGAGCCCACTCCAGGCCCCGGGCTAGAACCATCCACGCACAGATTCCTGGGCTGTGTCCCATCGGGGATGCAGACGGCAGCCCAATGGACTGGGCTCTGCACTGACTTACAGCAGGCTCACAGCCACTGTTGTAGGCTTGCGGTCCACCCCTCCCCTCCTTGTCCCCATCGATCTACCTTGGGCCTGCCTAGACACAATGGGGCCAACGGGCCACTGCTTGTCCTTAATCATTCTAAACTGCTCCAAAAAGAGGGACACGACACCGCTATAAAGTGCTGATGGCACAAAATTGGAGAGAATAGTAAATAAAAAGGAAACACCCAGGAGAGGAGTTGAAAAGGAGATGCCAGCATTTATGCAACTAGGCCAGAGCTCTGTGAGTCCCCCTTGCTGGGGGTGGGAGGGAGGCCAGGAAGCCCGTGCTAGAAATGCAAATGCCTTCTGCAGCCGCAGAACAGATCCAGATCTGCAGAAAGCTGAACTCCAAATGACTCAGAAGGCTGTGATGGATGGTCGAACCCAACTGGGCGGAGGCTTTCTCCCTTCTCCAGAATGTGAGGACTTGAAAGGTTACAACCTCCCAGAAAGACAAGGGTAGGGGAGGATTGGCACCAACTGAGCATCACCACGTGCCTGGCCGTGTGCTAGCTGTACAAGATGGAGCTTAAGGAGCTCATAGGCCGCTGGGGTCACCGGCATGGAAATAAATGAGTGTAGTGAAGTTCTGGGAGTGATCTGATAAGATCTGAATGAAATATGGTAGGCATGGGGCCACCATTAAAAAAGCAGTCTGGTTTTCACCCAGGAGGTCCATGAAAGTCTTTACAAAAGGAGCAATTCTTTGAGTTTGTTTAGTCGAGGCAAAATTCATATGATACCAAATTAACCCTTTTAAGGTGCAATTCTTTGAGTTTGTTTAATCGAGGCAAAATTCATATAATACAAAAATTAACCCTTTTAAGGTGAACAGTCCAGTGGCATTTAGTACATTCACAGTTTTGTGCAATCATCACCCTATCTAATTCCAAAACATTTTCCTCACCCCACAAGGAAATCTGTTCCAATTAAGTCATTGCTTAATTCAGCCATATGGTAGGTATCAGGACTTCATTCCTTTTAATGTTTAGGTAATAGAGAAGGTGATTCTTGAGCTAATTTTGAAAAATAAGGAAGTATTACATGTGCAATCCAGGAGACAAAGGGAAAATGGCACTCCGGTGGAGGGGGTGGCATTGGCAAAGGCATGGAAGCATGAACCATGAGGTCAGCATGGCAGGGCTGTGGACTGTCGAGAGATAAAGCCGGGAAGGCAGACAGGGCCTGGCCTGCTAAGGAGTTTGGGGCGCTATGCTTAGGTAATGGGAACCATGGCAGGCAATCAAGGGTGTGAGATGACTGGGTCTGGATTTTAGAAAAGATGTTGTGTCCGCAGCATGGACCACTGGAGTGGGGAGACCAGTTAGACAGCTACTAGGAGGGACAGGGCCAAGGCAGGAGCAGAGGAACACAGAGGGAGGACTGGCCATAAATACATTAATCAGGCAAACCTAACAGGCGTGGCCCATTCACCCTGCATGTGAAAGTGGCAGATATGCAGGAGTTCAGGTGAGGAGCTGGGAGGAGCTGGCTTGGTGTGTGGCAATGTGGGGAGATGAGTGCTAGGTTTTAGGGTTCTGAGGGTCATCTAGGTGGACCCTTCCAGCAACAGCTGGGTGGTATACAGGTCTGGGTCAGGAGAGGAGTCTGGGCTGAAAAGAGTTTTGAATTTTGCTTCCTTTTTTCCTTACAGCACCTCATAAAGTGCATGTCATTCCCATTCTACAGCTGGGAAAATGGAAACTCAGAGAGATGCAGCCACACATTCAAAGCCACACCTCTAATAGGTAGCAGAGCTGGGGCTCAAACCCATCCTTGGCTGATTCCAAAGCCTCAGGGCTTTTCATTAAACCAAGCAGCCTTTTAAATTCTTTCACTGCATCTTCCTCTCTACTCTCGATCCTGAATCCACTCAGCATCTCCAAGGGAGAAGGAATACGGGCCTGAATGGACCACAGAGCAGCAATTCTGCCATCTTGATGTTTACCTGCAGTGGATGAGGGGTAGAGAAAGGAGAAAAAGGCAGGGGACACTGTTTTTCCTAGTAAACACTTCGAATTTCCAAGGATGCACTAGAGAAGCGCTGAACCTGAATTAGACCCCAGGGTCTCCAGGATGAAGCTGCCACTGATGATGAAGCTGCCATTCTCCCAGGGTGGAGAATCTGAACTGTTTTTTGTTTGTTTGTTTGTTTTGTTTTGTTTTGTTTTTCCACACCACTTAAGTGCCCGCTCTGGCTTCTCAAGGTAATGGCATTAGCTGAGTCCTCCCACGTCATGTGGCACAGCTTATGGTGCCATGGTGGGTAGGAAGATGCAAGTTAACAATTTCATGGGCAAATTTGGGGCTTTTGGAATCTTCTTAACTGGCAAGAATAAATCAGCCCCAGAGGCAAACAAAACTCAGGCGAGTACAAAACTATCCAAAGAAAACAACTCAGGGAAGTGAGCAGATGTCATTGAAAGCAAGAGAGGCAATGGAGGAACTGTTATTTTAATGAAGCAAAACCAGCGTCTTCTCAGTGTTTCTTTAAATGAGTCTGGCTTGCATTCTCAAGGCCAAACAGCCCACACTGCTGAGGGACAGGCCTGGAGTGGTATCAGGTTGTCACCGAACTTTTGTCTGAATAATTCAGTGTGACTCAGCTATCCTTTTTTAGCAGAAAGCCTGATGTCCGGGGTCATTTGGCATCACGGGCTCCAAATCGGGACCTCTGTGCAATGTCCCCTGCTTTTTCTCATCACCAACCTCTCTCCTCCCGGCCCCACACACCACACCACCCCGCACCATCAATGTCCCACTTCTCCATCCTCCTTACACAATAGCTGGTTACAGTGTGCTCTCCTATCTGAATGGGAGAAATATTGTACGACTTTCTGCTCTCTTGGTGCTCTTCAAGTGGTTAGAGAACATGTGACTGTCAGCTTTTCAGGTTCACCTTCCTTTTCTTGGCATGGAGATATTGTGTTCTGCAGCTGGATAATGTATGGCGAAGCACTCTGAAAATGGGTATCAAGCACATTGTAGTTCTCTTTGCTACAATTACATTTTATGTCTCCATGAAAGCATACTTTGTGACAAGAAAAATGAGAAGGCAGAATTCTCACTTATTGAAAAAATTCTTATTATCCTCAGGTAATATAAATCGATTATTTTTGCCTACATAGTACTCGTTTTTCTCCCTCCTAGTAATGCACAACTTTAGGGGGGAAGGGACACTTCTCTGCCACCACTCCCGATTCCAGATTGAGCACACAACAAGGCTTGGTCAAGCTGTGTATTCTATTTTCTTGGACAGAGTGATTGTGTCAGAAAAGGGCAGGTGACATAAGGTAGATGAACCATCAATTCTGTTGAAACTATAGAGGAAGAAATATTCTTTCCCCATGGCAATTGATATCCATAAGCTTTGTGTCAGCTTAGAGCTGCTGGGGGCTACATGTGAGAAATGGAACCAACATAAGAGAGAAGGCTAAATTCTGAAGATATAATTTGCAATCCTGGAACCAACTATGCCTGAAACCCATCTATGGCTTGACTGTTCAGTTACAGGAGCCAGTGTGAGCTGGGTTTCTGCTCTTATAAGCAAGAGTCCTAATTAATACAACCTAGTACAGTGCTTTGCACAAAAGAGGCATAAGAAGTTATCTCCTCATTCAATCTGTTGGCAAATCTTGGTGGATCTGCCTGCAAAACAGATCCCAAATCTTGCCAACTTCTCATCACCTCCACTGCTGCCATCAAGGTCCAAGCCATCAGGATCTCTCACCTAAACAACTGTGAAAGTCTCCTCTTGGTCTCACTGTTTCCCTTTTATCTTTCTACAGCCTATTCTCCACTTAGCAGACCAGCAGAATTATTCCTTTAAAGCCTAATGCAGAGCATGTCACTCGTCTGCTTGGAACCATTCAATCAAAGTGGGCTCCCATTCCACTTTGGATAAAATCCAAAGACTTTCTGCAACCTGAAGGGCCTCATTATGGCCTGTGAGGCCTTGCAGATCTGGCCCATCTCCCTCTCTGACCCATCTTCCATCACTCTTGTCCTTGCTCACTCAGCCCTGGCCATGCTGGCCTTGCATATATCATGTCCATTCTCACGTTAGGAACTTCACGCTTGTTCCTTCCTCCATCTAGATTCCTCTTCCCCCAGTATCTTCCTGGATCCCTCTCTTTGCTCAAATTTTACCACCTTGAGACCCCTCCTTGACTATCCCATTGAAAGGAGCTCCCCAAACCTATCTAACTCCCAGCCTTACTTTTCTCTATAGCATTCTCTATTACCTGACATTACATTATATATTTTTTTCTTTGTACTTTGTCTTCCCCACTAGAGTATAAGTTCCATAAGGCCAAGGACTCTGTCTCTCGTTCACTGCTGTAGCTCAGTGTCCAGAAGAGTGCCTGGCACATCATAGGTGCTCAGTAAGTATTTGTCGAGAGCCTGAGTAAATGCTAAATATGTAATTACTGGCCTTGGGCAAATGGAGGCCTTTCTGGTCCATCAGTTTCTCCATCTGCACAATGAAGAGACTGGATGAGATCCATGGTCTTCAAAGATCAGCTCACCTCTAGGCTGAAGTGGAAGGTGCAGAGGGTACTTTGAGCCTACTTCCCTGCTTTGACTGAGCAGCCCAACTTTTACTTCTGTATAGAGAAGAAATAAAGTGGATCCCTGTCAAAGGTGGCTTATATCGTTTACCGAACAATTCAGTGCTAGGCCTAGAAATGCATGATTTCCTTTTCTCTGAAGCATTTCAGCACTTTTTATATTTTCTCTTAGCAGAAGAGCTTTGTGGGCTTTTTCTCTTTGCCTTAAATTCTAAGAAAGTCTAAGCAGATTCTCTTTCTCATTAAAGAGGCACAGAGCGGGTGCTCCCTTCTGGCACCAATATATTATCTGGTCAGTACTTGCCATCCCTCTCAGCTGTGGAAGGTCCCAGCAGAGAAGTCCACATGCTGTGGGTATTTAAAGGAAATCCCTTCTGTCTACTTCACTTAGTAAAAGATCTCTCCTTTTTCTTTACCTCATGCAATTTGGAGAAAGTGGCAACTCGCTCTAAAACTACAGAGATGTTAAGTTTAAACAGGAAGAGAAAAATCAATCCGTGTATGAGGCTAATTAAAAAGCCTCTCAGTAGGACTGTGTTTCTTGCCTATTCTTGCACCTTCTCTTGGAGACAAAATTTTTCTCGATAGACTCAGCACATTGAGAAATGTACGTGGAAAAAGAAAAGCCTTAAACAATAATCCTTCAGTAGACTTCCTCTCTACTGAAACCTCTCTACTCTTTTATAACAGCTTAGAAATTTGGTAGAAGAGATACGAAAATTTGGAACCAAGGCTTGTGTCAGCTGAATAGTAATGATTCAGGCAGCTCCCTTGGAAAATACCTACATTTAGGGGCAGGAAGAAAAATAGAAAGCAGGAGACAGAAGGAAGCAGTGGGATGGGGTAGTGTCCTCTACATACTTAAAGTCAATACTCAGCTGGGTCTTTTAATCCGCAGGGTGCAGAAAATCTTCTGAAGATGAGAGTCAAGTAACCTGCCTGAGTCCCACAACTAAGGCAGTGATGAGCTGTGATTCTAATCCAGGCCTAAAGTCAGGGTTCTTTCCAGCACAATGTGCTGCCTCTCAGAAGATCTAGTAACATATCAAAGAAGCCAAATGATATGGTTTGGCTGTGTTCCCACCCAAATCTCATCTTGAATTGTGGCTCCCATAATCCCTACATGTCACGGGAGGGACCTGGTGGGAGGTAATTGAATCATGGGGGTGGGTTTTACCTGTGCTGTTCCCATGATAGTGAATAAGTCTGATGTGATTAATGGCTTTATAAATGGCAGTTCTCCTGCACATGCTCTCTTGCCTGCTGCCATGTAAGACATGCCTTTGCTCTTCCTTTGCCTTATGCCATGATTGTGAGGCCTCCCCAGCCATGTGAAACCATTAGTCCATTAAACCTCTATTTCTTTATAAATTACCCAGTCTCAGGTATTTCTTCATAGCAGTATGAAAATGGACTAATACACCAAGAATTCAGAAGGGTTTAGGAGAGATGGTGTGGTCAACTCTCAAGTGGATCAGAAAGATCAAGAAGGACATCATCGGAAATCCCCTCACTGGATGTATAAACTGAGATCCCTGAGAGAGCAGTTTCAGTGGAGTAACGAGGACCCTTGCTTTGGGTTTGACTCTCATGTGGGGGAAAAAGGTGCAGGGCCATCTTTCCACTCGCACATCTGCTGAAAACCCTTCACTGGTTCCCCACTGCCAACCTCTCAACTTGGCCTACAAGGTCTTCTAGTGACTCCTCCACCACCATTTCCTTTTTCATTCCTCAAACATCACACTTGATCCATACCACTCCGCCTGGGCTTTCCCAGGTCACAGTGCTGTGTCTGGCATTGGTTCATGCTGCTCCCTCTGCTAGGCATGCTCTTCACCTAACTCTGGTTCCTGTGGCATGTGTGTAAGAAAGCTGTCTGAAGCTTCGAATCAAGGTTAGCAAGTCTGGGCTGAAATTAACGATGAGGGCGATCATGTAAATAACTAACATTCATTGAGTACTTCCTATGCGCTAGAGCCAGGTCTAAGTATTCTTCCTGTATTAACTCATTCCATCCTAATAACTATCCTATGTGGTACAGTGCCATTATTTTATAGGTGAGAAGCCAAGGCACAGAGGGGTTAAGCAGCTGGGGGTAACAGGAGACAGAGAGCGGCTGTAGATAAAGTGCTCCAAACAGTTGTCTCAGAGGAGGTAGCATTTACCCTGAAGACCTGAATGAGGAAAGTGAAGTGGTCATGGGACTATTAGGGGTTGGAGAGAATGATCCAAGCAGATCAAAAAGCAACTGCAAATATCCAGAGGCAGGAATCAATTGACTGGTCCTGGGAGGGTCTGGAGAGGCAGGCAGGCAGAGGCCAGATCATGGAAGGCTTCTCAGGACATGAAAAGGAGTCTGGGCTTATTCTAAGTGTCTCCACTTGCATAGACCAAGCAGATCAGTGCCTGGAGGGATAGAATGCAAGAGAAGAAGGTCACAGAACAAACATGTCTCCCTCATAGGCCACAAGCCACTGCACACAGCCATGTGGGCCTCATTCCACCCAGCTGGTTCCCCTGGTCTCTGCTGTGAATGGGCCCCCTGGCCCATCGTGTGATCGTGTGAGTTGATATACTTAATAAACTCCCCTGGGGGTATGCAACCTCATGACCCTGATCACCAGCCCTCAAGTCTGTCTCTGAGAGCAAGCATTCTCAAAGTGTTTGTTTCTTAATTAAATTCCAGCAACCTGCTCCTTTGAACTGCATTAAATTATCAGGCCATCTGCTACCTGGGCAAGCAGGGATACTTGAAAAAAATCCTAGGGAAGGCACTGGACTTTCATAGGGGTAGGACTGAGGACAGGGAGCCCTCAGCAGATATTTGAGTTACATAAAATGGGATTTGGGGAAAGATTTTAAAGCAAGTCTTACTGTTTTGTTTTTTAAGTTGTAAAACTGCTCTAAATCAATCCCATCAAACTCTAACTGAATATCTGAGTCTTAGAGAAGCGTAGGGTCTTGCTCAAGGTCACCCAAGAGAACTGCAAAGAAGGGACAAGCACTCCTGCCAGCTCTCTATCAGACCAACTCCCTTCTCGGATGCCCAGTTTCCGGGCTGCAACATGCTGCTGTTCTCACGATGCTCACAGCCCTGTCCTCTGTGGAACACCTACTGTGTGGTGGATAAGAAGTGTCCTTGTCAATTCCAAATACTGAGAAAAGACCACGGTGGCTAGGCCGGGTGGGCTGGGGCTGGGGTGAGGACAGGATGCAGGTCTAGCTTGACTTCAGCTTGTATTAGTCAAGGTTCTCTAGAGGGACAGAACTAATAGGATAGATGTATATATAAAGGGGAGTTTATTAAGTAGTATCAACTCACACGATCACAAGGTCCCATAATAAGCCATCTGCAAGCTGTGGAGCAAGGAAGCCAGTCCAAGTCCCAAAGCTGAAGAACTTGGAGTCTGATATTCAAGGGCAGGAAGCATGCAGCACGGGAGGAAGATATAGGCTGGGAGGCTAAGCCAGTCTAGCCTTTTCAAGGTTTTTCTGCCTGCTTTATATTCTGGCCACAATGGCAGCTGGTTCGATGGTGCTCACCCAGATTAAGAGTGGGTCTGCCTTTCCCAGCCCATTGACTCAAATGTTAATCTTTGGCAACACCCTAACAGACACACCCAGGATCATTACTTTGCATCCTTCAATCCAATCAAGTTGACACTCAGTATTAACCATCACACAGCTGCTAGTTTCCTCTGTCCCAAAAATTGCCAGAAAGATATCTTGGAATAAGCTGATAAACTTTCTAGAATTGCCTCCAAACTTCTCCCTACTGGTGGGGCCATGGGTCATTCTCCATCTGTAGGAAAACTGGGCTTTGCAGAGTTGCTGGGCACTCCCATCACTGGGTAGACCTCAGATGCACACAGGTTCTGCAGACTATATCAGAGGAGGCATGGGACTCAGCTCATCAGGGGATGCAGTGTGAGCCGAGCACAATGTCTGAGCACAGGGCGGATACTCAGTAAACGAGAGTATCTGCTGTTTATGGTACACACGCTATGCACAGACACTGAAAGAGCCTTCTACTTATTCTCCCTACGGGATACATAGTACAGGCATCTCCATTTTACAGCTAAAACCACCAAAGCACAGAGAGGTTGAATATCTTGCCTGGGGTTGTTTAGTGGGCTAAATGGTGGTCAAAGTCCCATTTAAGGGACTTGGGAGATGTAGTCAAGGATCTTGAGATGAGATCACCCTTGATTACTCAGGGAAATTATAAGGATACTGTCCAATGACAAGTGTCCTTCTAAGAGACAGAAGAGGAGAAGGCAGATGAGAAACAGAGACAGAGACTGGGGTGATGAGGCCATAAGTCAAGCTGGAAGAGGTGAGGAAGGATCCACAGCCTTCAGAGAAGTTTCTGCTATGCTGAGCCACCCACTTTGTGGTATCTTGTTATGGCAGCTCTAGGATACTAACATAGGTCCCAAGGCCAGCCAGTGGCAGACGTGGTTCTGTTTGACTCCAAAGGTTGTGTTTTTAACCAATGAATGAGTGGACCTATGCTTGGATGAATGAATGAGGAAACCTCCTTTCAACACAACACCATCAATATTGTTTTGATAACAGGATATGAAACAGGAAGATCCAGGCCGGGAAAACTCAATTGCTAATTTCCTTGCCTTCAGTTGTCAAATTTGATCCTCTTTATTCTGCCTGTTTATTCATCACTAGGGATCCTGTGCTCAACAGAAAGGGAAGAAGGGAGTAACCCACCTTGCATTAAGAGGACATGGAGTGGCTAGGCACGGTGGCTCAGGCCTATAATCCTATTGCTTTGGGAGGCCGAAGTAGGCGGATTACTTGAGGCCAGGAGTTTGAGACCAGCCTGGACAACATAGTGAGACCCCCATGTCTACAAAACATTTTTTACAAATTAGGCAGGCAGGGTGGCACTCGTCTGTAGTCACAGCTATTTGGGAGGCTGAGTCAGTAGGACCACTTGATTGTGCCACTGCACTCTAGCCTGGGTGACAGAGTGAGAGCCTGTCTCTTAAAAACAAAACAAAACAAAACACAGAGGACATGGTGTGAAAATAGGATGGAAACACTGCCAGGGCCAGGCAATCAACTGCTTTCTAGTTCAACTGTAAGTGGGTTACTCCTGGAAAGAGAAGAAGTAAGACAGGGAGGTGATGGGGGTTCTTAACAAACATACCTAACTAAGCATCCAAACAGTTGAACCATTTATTCTTCAAAGGTCACAGGGCCTCAGGGGTTCATCCTCCTTTCTCCTTTCCCCCCACCCCCTCAGCATAAATGAGTGGGTACAGGACCTTCTGGGCAGAAAAAGGACCAGCTAGCTGGATTTCCAGAAAGTGCTAACAGAAATAATTCGAGTTCAGTTCCTGGCAGGTGCTCAATAAAAGGAAGGAAGAGCGTACGTGTTCAATACCTCTCTATCTAGGTACCAGGTCTTGATGCTTCAAAATTGCACAAGGAATGGAAGGAAATATGGAAGAGCCTCCTTTCTCCTTCAACAAACACATCTGGCACCTTTCCTTGGATTCTGGGCTCTGTCATGACATGTGGGCAAGCATTTCTCCAGGCTGTGTTCACCTTCTGCGGTTCCTGACCACAGACTTTTCTCATTTGAAGCTGCTCCTGCCCGAATTATTTCAGACTCCAGAAATTTTCCAACCTCCCATTACTGGCTGGCTGTGAAACAGAGCGTAAAATGCCAGTCACTTTTTCTTTCAAATTCCATAGTCATCTGACATCATAACAGATTTCAGACTCAAACTGTCAGAGTGTGGGCTCAAACCACTCTCACCAACCCCTGAAGAATGAGGCAGCATGGCGTGATGCAAAGAACCTTGAACTCAGGGTCATATAGGTTGGGGGTTCAAATTCTAGCTCTACCATTAACTGACAGCCAGGCCTAGACAAGTGTTCTAATCCCTCTGAGTCTCAGTATGTGTTTTTGTTTTTTTGGTTGAGACAGAGTCTCGCTCTGTCACCCAGGCTGGAGTGCAGTGGCGTGATCTCGGATCACTGCAAACTCTGCCTCCTGAGTTCACGCCATTCTCCTGCCTCAGCCTCCCGAGTAGCTGGGACCACAGGTGCCTGCCACCACGCCCGGCTAATTTTTTGGTTTTTTAGTAGAGACGGGGTTTCGCCATGTTAGCCAGGATGGTCTTGATCTCCTGACCTCGTGATCTGCCTGCCTTGGCCTCCCAAAGTGTTGGGATTACAGGTGTGAGCCACTGCACCCAGCCCAGTTTGTGTTTTTATCCAAAAAAATAGTTAACACAGCTCTTCCTCTGTAGTGGGCACTGTTCTTCTCTGCTGGAGGAGGCAGACCACGAACAAACCAACAAGAAAAACATCAGGCAGCGGTAAGCGCTACTCAGATAATTAAAATGGGTGATGTCTGACTCAGAGGGTCTGAGTCAATGGTGATGTCTGATCTCAGTTTTATGTGGAGTGGCCATGGAAGGTCCTTCTGAAGAGGCAACAGTGGAAATAAGACCAGCGTGACCAGGAGAAGCCAGCAATGCAAAAACAGGAGGATGAGCGTTTTAAGAGGAGGAAACGGATCATGCGTGTCCCAAAGTCTGGGCTGCACTTGGAAGTTCAAATGGAAGCTGTGAGGTGGGAGTGTAGTCTATGTGGGATAAGATGGTGATCAGGCCGGGCACACTGGCTTCATGCCTATAATCCTAGCACTTTGGGAAGCCAAGGCAGGTGGATCACTTGAGGTCAGGAGTTTGAGATCAGCCTGGCCAACATGGTGAAACCCTGTGTCTACTAAAAATACAAAAATTAGGCATGGTGGTGTGCACCTGTAATCCCAGCTAATCGGGAGGCTGAGGCACGAGAACCGCTTGAACCTGGGAGCTGAAGGTTGCAGTGAGCTGAGATTGCGCCACTGCACTCCAGACTGGGTGATAAAGTGAGACTCTGTCTCAAAAAAAAAAAAAGAAAAGAAAAAAGAAAAGAAAAAAAAGGGGGGGACGGTGAAAAAAAGATGATGCTGGAGAAAGGCAGAGACCAGACGAGGTGTGGCCTCAAACTGGGGCGCAAATGATGATCGATTGTGCAGGAAAAGAATATCTGAATGTCTCTCCACCTTTATTTCTGACTCTAAACGTTTAAGAAGGAAATTAAAGTCAATTAATGTTACTGTATTATTGCCAATAATATGTCTTTAATTTCCAAATGATTATGCTTATCATGAGGGTGCAGGCTCGGGTTTTTTGGGTGGGGGTAAAAGTTTAGACGTCAGTAATGCAGGGCTTTGTAAGAAAGTGAGGAATGGGAGGGAAGCCTTCAGACAGTTTTAAGTAGGGGAATGACAGGAGCTGATTGATATTTTTAAAGCATCACTTTCTGTAGAATGGCACTAACATCCCCAGTCCATATGATCCACACAGTGTATTCGGAGCCCCCACTAGGATAATACAATTGATGTTGTTTTTATTGCATACAGAAATGCTGTGTGGCTGAAAAAGTATTGGAACCATTACGAATTAGCAAATTATCCTGAGATTCTAATCAGTCTAAAAATAAATTCATGTTCATTTGCATTAAAAAATTAGACGAGTCTCTAAATTTCACATTGCCTGTCCTCACCGCCTCTTACTAATACATACTCTTTCCATACTTCGTATGACCTTCCTTTCCTAGCTATGCCTTCTTTTCTCTTGTGTGCCCCAGATGCCCAGGCTGAGAAAATAAACTATCTATTTCTCCTTTTAGGGATCCACAATGTACATTTCATTGTGTATTGAAAGCCCTGAGAAGTTCTGCAACTTAAAAAGCCAATTTAGCTTTGTCTAACCTAGTGCCTTTCAACCTGGCCACACAGTAGAATTACCTGGGTAGTTTTAGAAATGACTTATTCCTGAGTTCTGACCCTAAGAGGGACTCAGCATTGCCTGGGCAGGAGTTGTCAAAGTTTCCCAGGTGATGCTAATGTGAAGCCACCATGGGAATCACTCCTTTAACTCAACAGTTCCCAAACTTATAAAATAATCTTCAACAATCGCTGTTAAAAATCTTCCAGACAATTTTTTTTTCTTTTTTTTTTTTTTTTTTACATAACACCTCCTCACGCCCCCATGGAACTGAGCTGGTGTTCTACGGAACAACGTTCATCACTTTTTTCATAAACAGCATTGCCATTTGGTGGACATTACACACAAATGCTCCCCTTCGCTGCCTCTTTCAATCTTTCAGGCCTAGAGTGTCCTGCTTGGATGAATAATATCCAACAGTAAGCGTGAAGGTGCAGGCGTCTGAACTTAGCTCAGGCTGTGAGCTGTGTGGCCTTGGGCAAGCTACTTGAACTTGCCAAACTTCAGCTTCCTCATGTGCATCTTAGTCCTCATGGACTAAGGTGGCAGTTCCCAAATTTCAATGCTTTTTTTTTTTTTTGAGACGGAGTCTCGCTCTGTCGCCCAGGCTGGAGTGCAGTGGCGCGATCTTGGCTCACTGCAAGCTCCACCTCCCGGGTTCACGCCATTCTCCTGCCTCAGCCTCCCGAGTAGCTGGGACTACAGGCGCCCGCCACCACGCCCGGCTAATGTTTTGTATTTTCAGTAGAGACGGGGTTTCACAGTGTTAGCCAGGATGGTCTCAATCTCCTGACCTCGTGATCCGCCCACCTCGGCCTCCCAACGTGCTGGGATTACAGGCGTGAGCCACCGCACCCGGCCTTAATGCATATTAAAATCAGTTGGGGATTTTAAGGAAATGCCATTTCCTAGTTGCAACCCCGGACATGCTGCATCTGGAGCTCCAGGGTTGTGGCCTGGGAAATCTGAAGTTTTAGCAGGTCCTTCACATGATCCTGATGATCCTATGAGTTTGGAGGCTATCAAATGAGGTAATCCAGACACTAGATGGGTAGGGTGGAGGGGGAGGGGCAACAAATTGGAAGTGAGATCCTTCAATTCAGAGTTCCTTTAATTCAGTGGTTTCTTACCTTCCTCCCACCTCACCCCACTGCCCACAGCAAGAGCACCCTAATTAGGCAGGGTACACTAGGAAGGCACTAGGCTTCGAGTTGACTGGGTGGGCAGGGAAGGGCATGTCTTCATTGATCTGTGTGTCACCTGGTACAGCCCTTATCTCTTGGGGCCCCAGTTTTCTGATCTGTGAAATAATAAAATGATCCCTAAGGCCCACGCTCCAACCTCCTACGTTTCTGTGTTCCTCCGTTAGTGCAATTTCATGAACAGCATTGCCATTTAGTGGACGTTATGCACAAATGGCTCCCCTTCGCTGTCTCTTTCAATCTTGCAGGACTAACGTGTCCTGCTTGGATGAATAATATCCAACAGTCAGCGTGAAGGCACAGGCGTCTGAGCTTGGCTCAGGCTGTGAGCTGTGGGGCCTTGGGCAAGCTACTCGAACTTGCCAAACTTCAGAATCCTCATCTGCAAGATGGGAAGAATTGTATTATGTTTGCCATATGGGCTGTTGCAGGAATAAAATGAAGGGCTGTATAGACAGTATTAGCACAGTCTCTGGTACTCATTAAGAGCTCAATAAATGTCTGTTGTTGATAGCAGCATTAAAGCAGAGTAATAGAGGGCCACCCTATAAACACTGTCAATTGCTGTAATAAGATCCACAGTTCCTAAACAGCACTGCGTTTGCTCATCCTTCAGGGTGAGTCAGAGTTTGCTGGGGGCCCTGGCATCCTTGAAGCAGGAATAAACACTCTTGGCTCAAAATAAGTCACTGTTCTATGGCTCTGGTGCCACAGGCCATAAAAGGACTTGCTCTCAGTCCCCAGAACCACTGGTCTGAGTACGGCTAGATGTGGCTCAGCAGATCATAAACCATGACATCCACTAATCAGAGACATAGATCAAGCTACAGCTGGAATTTGGAGAGCTCTCAGGGTATAGACGGAGAGCTCAAGGTAAAACTTACCCCACTGGCCACAGCTAGTCAGTCCTGCAAGGCGAGGGAAGCGGTGAGGAGAAGACACTTGGCATAACTCTGTATAGCTCATGAGGCCCTTGGGCTCACAGGGCACAGAATCAGACATGGCAGCACAGAGGGCTCATAGTCCTCCTGCTGTGAGGCCACGGAGAGCCAGAGAAATAGTGAGGGACCTCACCAAGTTGCCACACCCTGCCAGAAAAAAGAGGGGGACAGTAATATTTATTAAGAACTATAGAATATCCCACATTCATTCTGGCAATGTTTAAGAATGCCAGACACCACACTTAATAGGTACCTTACATAAATTTCAGCATTTGATTCACATAATACCCCGACAAGGTAAGTATGAATGTCTACACATAGGAGACAATCAAGTCTCGAGTAGGCAGCCAAGTAATTGAATTTTAAATTGTATTTCAATTAATTAATTAATTTTTTTTTTGGAGGGGGAAGACAGAGTCTCGCTCTGTTGCCAGGCTGGAGTGCAATGGCACAATTTCAGCTCACTGCAACCTCTGCCTCCTGGGTTCAAGTGATTCTCGTGCCTCAGCCTCTCAAGTAGCTGGGATTACAGGTACATGCCACCACACCCAGATTTTTTTTGTATTTTTAGTAGAGATGGGGTTTTGCCATGTTGGCCAGGGTGGTCTCAAACTCCTGACCTCAAGTGATCCGCCCACCTTAGGCTCCCAAAGTGTTGGGATTACGGGCATGAGCCACCAAGCCTGACCTCAATTAATGTAAACATTAGTAACTGCATGTGGCTAGTGGCTGTTATACTGGATAGCACAGCTCTAGATGTTGTCTGCAGGTAATTTCATCCATGCTCAGGGCTTCATTCTCCGTCTATACCCTGAAAGCTCCCCAAATTGCACCTGCAGCTTGATGTATCCAACTATTTGATTAGCATCTCTTTTAGCAAAAGCACCTTCAATTCAGCTAGCCTAGGATGAAACCCATGACAAGCTTGCTTAAACCCCATTCTCCTCCACTCTCTCCCTTTCCTAGCAAGGGCACTTCCATTCACCCAGGGGCTCAGTAACCCTTGTCCCTTCTCTTTCTCCTTCCAGTCCTTCACTACATCTTATTGAATTCCATCTTCAAAATCTGTCCAAGTCCTCCCCATCTCCACTGCTACTGCCTTGGTCCAGTCCACGGCTATTCCCTCCCCTTGCACAGCCTCTTAACTGGGCCTACCCATTTCACTGCAGGAACTCTATTCCCTTCACCAAGTCAGAATCCCGCAGCCTAAGGAGGTCTTTACAAATGCAAACCATGGTAGGTCCTTCCCTTCCTGTATCCCCCAGCATCTTCTGCTCTCAGGACAAGACTGGAATTTTTGGATTCTTCTCTCCCTCTCTACCCACTCTCCCTTCAACTCTGCTCCCTCCTACCACAACCCACTTCAGCTCCTAAACACACCACACAGCCATCTGACCCAGCACCTTGTACTTTTTCCTCTGCCTAGAACCCACTCTGCCCACCTTCCTTAGCGTAGCTGATTTTTTTTTTTTTTTGTAACAATTCTGATCATTTATTTACTTGCTTACAAAGTTTGCGTGCTGGGAGTATCTGGAGGTGCCCTGAGTGGCTCTCATTCAGGATCTCTTAAACAGTTGCAACCACACAGTGGCTGGGCCGATGTGCTCTGGAAGGCTTCCTCACTCTTACTGCTGGCAGGTGATGCTGGAACCTCAGCTGGGCCAGGGCTTCATGGGTATGCAACGTGTTCAGTTGCTCAAGGCACTACATTTAGAAGGGCTCTATGGTTGATTTAATGCTCTATTGTCACCATTTTGGGAATCTTAATAATTATTTTTAAACAAGAAGCGCATATTTTCTTTTCTTTTTTTGATATAGTGTGCTTCCTGTCTTTTTAAAATATTTTATTTTATTTTAAGTTCTGGGATACATGTACAGAACGTGCAGGTTTGTTACATAGGTAAACATGTGCCATGGTGCTTTGCTGCACCCATCAACCCATCACCTAGGTATTAAGTCCTGAATGCATCAGCTATTTATCCTGATACTCTCACTGCCCGCAAACCCCTGACAAGCCCCAGTGTGGGTTGTTCCTCTCCCTGTGTCCATGTGTTCTCATTGTTCAGCTCCCACTTATAAGTGAGAACATACGGTGTTTGGTTTTCTGTTCCTGTGTTAGTTTGCTGAGGATAATGGCTTCCAGCTCCATCCATGTCCCTGCAAAAGATATGATCTCATTCCTTTTTATGGTTGCATAGTATTCCATGGTGTATATATTCACTATTCACTAGTGTGAACAGTGCTGCAATGCACATACATGTGCATGTATCTTTATATTCCTTTGGGTATATACCCAGTAATGGGGCTGCTGAGTCAAATGGTACTTCTCATTCTAGATCTTTGAGAAATAGCCACATTGTCTTCCACAATGGTTGAACTAATTTACATTCCCGCCAACAGTGTAAAAGCGTTCCTATTTCTCCACAGGAGAGGCCCTATATTTTCATTGTGCACTGGAGCCTGCAAACTACATAGCTGGTTCTGACTGGAGCTGTTGGCCACAACATGTTCACATGGCCCTTCCATGGGGCCTGGACTCTTTCACAGCATGACAGCTGAGTCCAGGTGTAAGAGTTTCCAGAAAGAGAGAGGGAGAGAAACAGAGACACAGAGAGACAGAAGAGAGGGAAGGAGAGGGGGAGGGAGAGGGAGAAATATAGCTTAGCTGACTCTTCCTTTAAAGATCCACTCAGAAGTCCCTTTCTGGGGGAAGCCTTCCCAAGACCCACAGTTTCCCTAGTCATATGCCCTTAGGGCATTATGTTCCTTTCTGGCAGCTCTGTACTTTTTGGAGGGGTGGGCTACAAAGCCCATGAGAACAGGATCCTGGGTCTTGCTCATCACTGTGCCCCTGGCACCCAGCACAGCATCTGGTGCAAGGTTCAATCTCAGTTAACACTTGCTGAACAGATGAATGAATAAAAAGTCACCGAGTCCAGAGTAACTGACAGAGCTAGGATTTGAACCCCAGACCGCGTGACTCTGAGCCTCACACTCTTTCCCCGAGGCAGGGAAGCCAGGGGTGGTCTCAAGATACCAAAGTCCAGTGCCGGGTTCCAAGGCTAGCTTTGCTGCTTAGGAGCTTCCAGACCCTCATTACACTCAGCTGTACATGGAAATCATAGATTTATGTAAGACAAAATAAAATATATGTGTAAAACACTTAGAAGAGTATCTGATACTAAGTGCTTAGTAAATGTTAGCTATTCCTAACTCTCCCTAAATCTAGCCCAGCTCTCTTCCCCTGTCCCTACTGTCTTCCCAGAGGTGAGCCCACTCTTGTCACCCACAGTCAAAAAGCTCCCCAATCATACTGAGTGTTTAAACCATTTCCTGACAATCTTTAAATTTGCAAATTAGAAATGTCAATGCTGGTCTTGAATGAGCCTGATAAGGATGGGACGGCAGCCCACAGGGCTGTGGATTTTAATAAAAGAAAAATAACCAACAATATCAACTTTTTAAAAAGCACCTGATGTACCCTTTCCAAATTACTTCTCTTTGCCTTTCTCTCCTTTATGTGCATTGCAGTTAAATTACCTTTCTCAGAAAATCTCGGCCACACAGAGCACGCCTGTCTCCTCACAAAGCCGCACACATTTTTAGCATCCGCTTGGGGTTTTATTGTAGAGAATACAATACACGGCAAGAGACCGTTTATCATATTTGGTCGGCTTGCCCCTCATTTTTCCAGCTGTCAGTTTTATTTATTTTGTTGCAACGACAGGTTTGACGTAGAGGTTGGGGGTTGGGGGGAAGCATTCCAGGACTTTGCAGTCCAGCCTTCCTGCACCCATCCTCCATCACTGTACAACATTCCTGGGAGGAAAATCCCATACGATATCCCCAGGCATAGAAGGGAGAAATCTGGAACAGCAATCCTAGGAGAGCTGGTAGAGCTGAAAATACGCAGGACCTCCCTGAGTCGCCGCCATCACCAGCTGCTTACAATGATCTTCTGGGGGTTCTCAGGAGGCCCAGTAGATCCTATTAATGTTCCCAACTCTTCAGCCCTGACTTCACTCATGCCTCTTGCCATGTGACTTTGCAGTTCTTTCCACTAAAGGGGAACTATTTCTCTATCCTTTGACTTGGAGTTTGACCATGCGATTGCTTTTCTGATTACCAACAGAATGAGGCAGAAATGAAGGCACCTGCCCCAGCTCAAGCCTGACGAGGCCTTGCATGTTCACCGTCTTGCACTTCTGCAGCGCCATGAGAAGCGTGTCCCCTGGTAGCTGCTGGACACATGTGGAGCAGATCTGAGCCCAAACCTCAGCAAGGGGCCAAGCCTTGTTGGATCTGTAGCTTGAAATACAGTGGCCCAGCTGAGCCTAGAATATTTCAGCTGCCTCACCTGACCCACAGATATGTAAGCAATTATAAATAGTTGTTGCTTTTAGTCACTGAGTTTCAGAGTGATTTGTCATGCAGCAAGAACACAGGAGAGGAGAAACAGCATCCACTGTGTGCTAAGCACTGTGCCAGGTATTTTACATGCATTATCACATTGAAGCCTGCAAAACCCTGGTGAGCTGGGGACTATTTTATGCCCATTTTACAGATAAGCAAACTGAGGCTCAGAGTGACTTGCCCGAGGTCATACAGGGGCAAGCACTGTTATAAGTGCTTTATGTGTATAAACTCACTGAATCCTCATGACAGCCCTGGGATGGGGGCAATGGTATTTTAAAGATGAGGAAATAGGAAGGGAAAGATTAAGTGGCTTCCCCAAGGTCAAAAGCAGCCAAGTTGCAGGGGTAGAGTCAGGACTCAAAGCCCAGGCTTCTCTGGCTCCAGAGTCCAAGCTCAGGGGACACCTAGAGAAACACAGTATGAGCTGAGGTTGGGGGAGTTTAGACTTTATACACCAGTGAGTCACAACCAGGGATAAGGATGGTAAGAATCAGAAAATCTCCCTTGTTTTTTTTCAAAGCAACATCTGGAGATCCATGTTTATATTTTGCGTTTTATTTATTTAATGTCTGCCTTCTCCCTGCTAGATTGTAAGCTCCATAAAGACAAGGATTTTGGTCTGTTTTGGTCACTGCCTTATCCCCAGAGCCTACAACAGTACCTGAGCAGGTGCTCTTTAAATAGACTGAAAGAGTGAATGAAGAAATGCTCCGTGAATATTGGCTATGGGTTAGTTGAGACCATCTCATGCTCTGAGCTCACTTGAGGAGCGTGCGTGGTGAGGTTCCTGGGCTCAACAGCAACCAGACTCCAAGTCCTGGGACGGTGGGACTAACTCTTTAAGCAGAAAAAGTAGAGCATCATTGGTTTTTCTTTGCTTTGTTGTTTATTTGTTTTAAGAGAGACAGGGTTTCACTCTGTGGCTCAGGCTGGAATACAGTGGTGTGATCATAGCTCACTACAGTCTCAAACTCCTAGGCTCAAGCGATCCTCCCATCTCAGTCTCCCAAGTAGCTGGGACTACAGGCTCATGCTTTCATACCTGGCTGACTGGGACATCTTTAAGGAGCAGGCTAGTAAGTAGCCAGCTCCATTGATGGGGTGCTTCTGGTGCCAGGCACTGTTCTAAGCACTTCGTATATGAAGCCATAATCTTTGCAACAACCCCATGGGACAGGTACTATCACAACCATGTGCCCAACCTGTTTTACAGATGAGGAAAGTGATACCCAGGCAGGTTAAGTGACTTATGCCCCAGCTAAGAGAAGTGGCAAAGCCAGAACTAGAACCCAGGATTACGACTCAGCTCCCACGTAACCACGACCCTAAGCTGCCCCTCAAACAAACTAGAGGGGGGAAAGTACAGACTTTCCAAGGTAATCTGGTCCAATGCCTTCATTTACAGATGGGAAAACTGAGGACACAGAGTAGAAGCATGATACCCAAGATGGAGCTGGTGAGGAGCAGAGTGGGGACCTCCACTCAGTTCTCCAATCGCCTGTCTCAATCCTTCTTTCATGTAGACGATGGGCCCTAGGAGGACAGGAAAGAGAAGAGGCCAATTGCACCAATCTTGGGCAGGAAGGCGTCCTTGGCTGGTGGCCATGCCAGGCCATGTGTCTGTTTTCAGCACAGCCCCCCCAGGGACTGACTTCTCTTCCCAGCGTAAGCTGGCGGATCAGATGCCTGCTGCCAGGGCTCCAGCCCAGACTTGAGGATTTCCAAGTGTCTGCCACTCGCAGCTCTCCTGCCATTGCTTGGCAGACAGGACAACCCCGGACAGCCGTGCCAGCTCTGATCCCTTGCCTGCCCCACTGCTCGGAGAGTGGTGCCTTCAGTAAGGATGAAGCTACAGAAAGGAGATGTGGGTATTGATCTAAAGTAAAATATAAGTCAATAAAAACAGTGATGATTTGACCATTTAATGACGGACTCTTGGATCCTTACCATGACCCTGATAGGTTGCTATTTAATGGATATGGGAACTCAATTGAAGAGCCAACGTAACACTGCTCTAAGTGATAATCATAACCATTAACAGCACTCACAGTGGCCCAGCCACCATTTTGGTTGTGTAGTTTATGCACTGCTTAATTCTAGAGGGCGCCATTCACATAGACTTCACAGTGACTAGTGCCCTCTAGAGTTGAGCAGTGTACAACCTGGCCTACTGTATGCCATGGTCCAGACGGGGTGCCTCCCAAGGCTGGTGAATCAAACCAGTGCCTTGTCTACTTCACCCTAAGATCTGCTCACCAAAGCAGAATGTTGCAGAAAAACAGCAGGGCCTTGGATCTGCACCAGTCTGGGTTTGTATCCTGGATCTGCCACCTCATACCAATGTGAGGCCTCTGGGGAGTCCTTAAACCATGTCTCACTATGTTCATCTGTAAAATGGACAATATTAATAGTGCCTTCCCTGTAGGTGGCTATGAGGTTTCCAGAAGCCAAGACATATGAACAGTGTCTCAACACAGCTGGCATTTGGGACACAGTAGCTAGTATGATGAGTAAGGCCTGGAGTGAGAAGAGAGAGCCCTGATTGGGGCCGCCTCCGCCAGAGAAGAGGCTGTGCCATCCATCAGGGCAGGTTGTGGCAGTGAAAAAGCACCTGCCTCGAACAAGCAGCAGAGCACTATTAATCAGTGCTCCCCAAACCGGTAGAAAACCTGGGTATGCATCACTCCTGGAAGCCAGAGGAAGTCCCGGGAGAGCCAAATCCAGCAAGTCATTCACAGATACTCCATCTTTTGGGGTGCTACATTTTTCAGAGTTGCTTTCAAAGGCAGTCTTGGGCACACCCGTCTCTAGTATGCATTTTAGAGACAGGCTGCAGTGCCAAGGAGGGGCTCCCAAGAGATAATGCAGAGATGGCCCAGCCACCACACTCTCTTGAGCAGAGATTGAGTCTTTGTGGGGCCAGTTCCCCAAACTACAAGTTTTTCTGGCCTCTCTCCCCTTGCTCAAGAGAATATGCAGAGATTTTGCTATGGAAGCAAGTTCTTTCCAGCAGATGGGACATGGATCATTAGAATAAAATTTGGTTGCTATCGACCCTGTTTTCTTCATAAGTTCTAAAGATTTCCAGGCATTTCACGGGGGTCTCCTTTGTTTGTGTCATTTACTTCTTCTTCTTCTTTTCCTTCTTTTTTTTTTTTTTTTTTTGAGTTGGAGTCTCTTTCTGTTATCCAGGCTAGCATGCAGTGGCGTGATCTCAGCTCACTACAACCTCTGCCTCCCGGGTTCAAGCAATTCTCCTGCCTCAGCCTCCCAAGTAGCTGGGGTTACAGGTGCCTACCACCATGTCCAGCTAATTTTTGTATTTTTAGTAGAGATGGGGTTTCACCATATTGACCAGGCTGGTCTCGAACTCCTGACCACAGGTGATCCACCTGCCTCAGCCTCCCAAAGTGCTGGGATTACAGGCGTGAGCCACTGCACCCGGCCATGTGCCATTTACTTCTGATTTGGGTAGGGGGCCAGGAAAGGAGGGTCTCTCCCTGGCGTTTTTAGAGTTCCCTAGGAAATATGTGGCCCTTTGGAGAGGTGGACCCTCCAAACTTCATTGCCTGAAGTTTTCCTCTGCCCTCTGGGATCTGTGACTTTCAGCTAAGCCTGACTGCAGAGTGCTCCCTGACCATTTGGTCTGTGCTCCCAGACAGCTGTAAGTTTTTAAAAGCAAGAATAGTGTATCAGTGGAAGCTTTTGTCAAGGATAAGGTGAATAACATTTATGAAGTATACTATTGACGCACAGTTTACAGACATGATCTCATTTTATTCTCCCTATAGCCCTAGGAAGTATCACTAGGTATCTGTAGGCCCATTGTGAGAAGAGTAAACTGAGGCTCACAGGAGTGGTGAAGGCACTCCCTGGGCTGAGGTAGCTGATAGGGAGATGTAGTAGCTGGTAGGAAGCTGTAGCACCCATCTGCCAAGCTTCCTATGGATTCTGGAAATAGAGCCCGGTGAAACAACCCATTACATTTTCGGTCTGTGTCATTCCAGGCACAGGGATATTAGAATGAAGAAGGCCTTATGCAAGTTCAGGTCTGTCACTAATGGGCCATGGGTGATATGCACATTTCTCTGCCCTTACCAGGCCTTGGTTTGCTCATCTGTCAAACGGAAGTAAATGGGGCCCACTTCACAGGGAGCCAGGAGGATTCACTGATATACGTGATCTCTAGACCATGCCTGGGATATTACAGGTCCCTCGTTAAAGGGTATTCACACAATTGGAATGCATGACTTGGGTCCGAGGCCTGTGGGAGCCCTCTCCACAACCTGGAGCAGATGGAGGAGAAGAAGGAGCAGGATCCATGTCTAAGACATGTTGTGGCTGGTGACTACTCTGCTCCTGTCCCACCTCCCAATAGCACAGCCTGGGGGTGGGTGGGGGGACAAGCCAGCAGCAGGACAGACTCAAAAGCCACTGTCACTATCCTGGAAATCGTTGGTCCACAGGTATCCAATTGACTTGGCCAGCCATAGAGATGCAAATCTAGAAAGAGGAGGAATTTAGGAGATAGTAGAAGGGGCAAGGATGTCATTAGTTAGAAATTCTGTCTGCAAGGCCTGGTGTGGTGTGAGGAGAGCTGGCAGGCCCACTACCTCCCACCAGTCAGAATCCTGGGGGCGGAGGCAGTGGCTTGAGAGAGGTAATAAAGCAATGTTTAGGGAGCAAGGGGAGCTGCAGCTTGGTTTTGGCACTAGGGGGAGCAAGGTGCAAGACCGAATGACAGCAAAAAGCCCCAGGAAGCTATTTGCAGGCCAGTAGCCGTGGCTGGAACATGGCTTTCCATCCAGGTGAGGAAGGAGATGGGGTACCATATCCCAAGGGCCCTCCATTACTTCACTTTATCCTCAAAACAACCCTAGGAGGCAGCTGTCAGGAGGACCACTTTACAGATGAAACAGCAGAGGCTCAGAGAGGTTAAGACTCAGCCTCTTAGGCAGTCAAGCCAGATTTGGAATCTGGGCCTGCCTTTCTCCTGGGCCATTCTTTGCCCACATGAGAGGCAGTGTCGTTAAGCACATAAGCTGCAGGGTCAGGCTGCCTGGATTCACATTCCAGGTCTGCCACTCAAAATTGTGTGGCTTTGTGTAAGTGATTTAACCTCTCTGAGCCTCAGTTTTCCCATCTGTAAAATAGGGTTGGTACAACTACTAATAGAGTCCACTTTCCATTGTTGCTGCACTTTATTCACTTTATTGAATAAAGTAACTAGCACATAGCAAAGATGAAGCAAAGCAGCAAATGGTGGCTGTTATCATAATTACTTTTTTACTCCGATCTCCATCAAGACCAGCTTAGGAGTCGAGATAGAACTGTGCTAACAGGCAGGGAGGCTTCTGAGGAGGGCAGAGGGTAGGGAAGCAAGGCAGGAGAAGGCAGCAAAAAAAAAAAAAAAAAAAAAAAAACCTAAGCGGCTGTTACCCACTATATAAAGAGAAGAAGCTGAGGGTAAAAAATGCTACGCACATAGGATTTTAAAATATAAAAGATTCGTTTTATTTCTTATTATTTTGCTTATTATGTTATTTTCTTATGTATAAAGCAGTGATGCACAGACTCTAGAATTTCACTGATCAGGAGTTTCTCCCCCACATGGAGATTAACATTAGGGGCCAAATTTGTGCTATGTCAAAATGACAGAGGCAACCACTGATAATCATCTTCATCATTTTGGATTTTTTAAAGGACATTTTAACCCCAGGGCATCCACTCAAGATCAAGCACTAGCCTTTAAATTTAATACATTTTGCATCATGGGAGCACTCACTACTGTGCCATTATTTCTGTCTCTTTTTGCCAGACTACTGAAACCTTGGGCAGTGACTGACCACCTGTGATGGGGCGTTCCTGGTATTGAATATCCCCCATCCCGCCACTTGAGAATGCTGGTGACTGGAGAGGTGTCCATTTCCTATAATTACTGAGTGTTAATATAATCACCAAAGTGGAGAGCCAGCTGGAAAGGATGGAGTCTGACATCCGAAAAGACAGACAGCTAAATAAGTCATATGGCTTGCAGACAGCCTGGCTGCTGGGGTTACGTAATCACCTCCCCTTGGCTCCCTTTGGTTGGTCTAGTTCTTGGTTTGGCCTTTTTGTGCTTCTGCTTTCTGAGGCTGAGCCTCTACAATAGGCAGAGAAAATGTTGCACATGAAAAGGAACCCATTGGGAAACATGGTACAGACAGCCACCTCATTTGTCTCCAGGCTCAGAACCAAACCCCAGGTTTCCATGAGAGCTGGGATGCGGCCAGGAGACAAGTCTTGGTGCTACGTGGTCCTGCATGTGAATGTGGACATGGTCATCAGCCTGGCACATGTGGGTAGGAGGCAGGGACCGGCCCTTCTCAGATGGCTGGTCGCTCCTCGACAAACTCAGTTAATGCATTTTAATTTGACCAGGGCCTTTTGAAACCAGGCTGCTTAGGGAGGCAGGAAGTAATAAATTCACTGCCAGTCCATTTTCCTCTGGGCACCGGATCTGCTTGTACAAACCAGTGAAGAGAGATTAGCTTGAGCATAGCTCAGCAGTGAACTGGGTAAAGGTCACTTCACTCAGGTAGCACTCTTGCAGGGGGGTGTAAGTCTCTCTTTGTATGCTTTGCATGTCCCTAAATAACAGCCATAACCAATAACAATGGTAACACTGACCACCTACCACATCCCAGACACCACGCTCTGAGTACTTCATCTCACTGAATGTTCACACATGGCAGGAAGTAGATCCTGTTACAATTCCCATTTTACAGGTAAGGAGACTTGGGCTAGAAAAGGCGAAATTCAAGCGAATGGCCACATACATGCAAACAGACACAAATGTCACTGTAACAACTTAGCAAACATAAACAAGAACAGAGAAATCATGACTCAGTGTTTCTCAAACCCACCTGTATATAAGAGTTACCTGAGTACTTGTGAAAAACACAGATTCCTGGGTCCCCACCTAGAGCTACTCAATCAGAAATCCCAGTGGAGAGGCCTGGCAACCTGAGTTGGTCATGAATGCCCCCCAAGCATCTCATCATGGGCCCATTTGAGTGTTGATCATACACATATCATTGAGTAAGTTAAAATATGTAAAGCAGAAATACCATTTGACCCAGCATTCCCATTACTTGGTATATACCCAAAGGATTATAAAGCATTCTACTATAAAGACACATGCATACATATGTTTATTGCAGCACTATTCACAATAGCAAAGACTTGGAACCAACCCAAATGCCCATCAATGATAGATTGGATAAAGCAAATCTGGCACATATATACCATAGAATACTATGCAGCCATAAAAAAGAATGAGTTTGTATCCTTTGCAGGGACATGGATGAAGCTGGAAACCATCATCATCAGCATACTAACACAGGAACAGAAAACCAAACACCACATGTTCTTACTCATAAGTGGGAGTCGAACAATGAGAACACATGGACACAGGGAGGGGAACATCAGACACCGGGGCCTGTCGGGGTGTCAAGGGCAAGGGGAGGGAGAGCATTAGGACAAACACCTAATGCATGTGGGGCTTAAAACCTAGATGACAGGTTGATGGGTGCAGCAAACCACCATGGCACATGTATACCTGTGTAACAAACCTGCACATTCTGCACATGTAGCCAGAACTTAAAGTAAAATAAAATAAAATTTAAAAAAATATGTAAATCATGTGGGCCAGTGCTGGACACAGAATTGTAGCTGCTATCATAGTAGTAGTAATTGTTATCATCATTTTTTGTCAGGTGATTCCACTCATTCCTTCAGTCAATGAGCTCATACCCAAAATGAGGGGGAGATGGGTGCCTGGACTCTTCTGCATCCTTGGGTCCCCCTGTTACCAAGTGTTCTCCACTCCCAGCCCTGAGTATGAGTCTGGTGTTCAAAGACAGAGGCAGAGCCAGGTTCGAACAATGGAGGGAATGGGTTTGGGGGGTGGGGTGCTGTGCCCCTGCTTGGGGAGCTTCTCAAGATCCTGTTTCCACAGTGTTCCCTGACATCCTTTGTTCATGATCCTAGCAACCATTGTGGCACTGTGTTACTTAAATATCTTCAAAAAAGATTCACTCTTGGAGAATGTGCTCAGTGGGTACCGCTGCATTCCTCTTCTCCAGCCAGCTGGGCTTCTGTTTAAAGAAAACCAGTTTTCAAATGCATCCCTTAAACACACAAGCCACCTACTTCCTCTGGTGTTCAAAGACACGGTGGTCCACTCCAGCGATGGAGGAAAAAAATAGCTGTGGTGGACCTGCTTTTGAGAATGTATGTCTGTACATTATACTTCATAGGCAATGTGAGGGATTTTTCTAGGGTAATTTTCACTCTCAGTGCATTGGTGTGAGACTCAACTCCCCCTATCCCGACCCCATGCAAGATAGGATGCCATTATAGCTTGTCTAGGATCATACAGAACTCAACCCTGGGTCTGTGGTCTCCAGAGTCCAGCACTCTTACTGGTTTACTGATTGTACTGATTCTTAGAAGATATTGCTAAGCCAAACCGTGTTTTGTAAATGGCACACAGCAATTTACTCCATAAACTTCCTGTTAAATAAGCCTTGTGTAGTGTGAGTTTGGACTCCTGTATAAGATGTAACAGTCATCCACCCCCCTACCTGTCCCCCAACCCCAGTTTAGCAGGCTCCTAAATTGCTGCTTCATGTGCTGGATTTTAAAGTGAGGTTGAACAGCCTGAGAGCCAAGTGCCCATGCAGTGCCCTGGAATTCAAGAGCCACAATGGGAAATAAAGAGACATTTCTGAATGCCCTAGAGCACACACAAATGCTGCTCAAGGGATGTAGCAATATGAAAATGCTGCTTCTCAAAGTGGCCCCAGCAACCGGCAAGCCTGCTACTTCTAGCTTCCTCCTTCCGCTGGAAGACACCCGCCCTGCCAATGAGCTTGGAGACTTTAAATGTTTCCCTAAAACTTGCACTGTTGTGTGTCTGTGTTATCTAATCTCTGTGGGGACAGGCCTATGGCCATGGTTAAATTGCTCTGAAAAATGACTCTATCGCAGTGAGGATAGGCATGCATAAACACCAGGCTTCAGGAAACAAACATGGGCCTCACGTGCATGCTGCCTCCCAGGGTGGTGTGGCGTCTGCCCCTGCTCGATGCATCAGGCTTTCTTTTCCCAGTGGGAGCCCACCCCACCCCCAACCCAATGCCAGAGCTGTGCAAGGTGGCCAGGTTGTGTAATGGAAAGGTCTGTAATTCACACAAAAGCTAAGAAAGCAACAAAACAGAGCAGAGGAATGAAGGGCCTTCTAAATCCCCCTGCTGTGTGTTCTCATAGCAGCCTGGGCTTTCTTTTATAGCATTTCCCACAATTATGATTAAGGAATTATTCCTATCCAGGTGAAGAGAAGAAAACAGCTTGGAAAAGACCCACATAAATACCATATGTCAATGCAGCACAGAACGGAGGTGCCGTTACAAGACACTGTGGAAATGATGGGCTATTCAAACCAAGGTGTTGGGACCAATGACTTTCCTTAGAGAAGAAAAAAATTAGATTAGACCCCCATCTCACACTACACACAAAAAGAAGTTCCAAATGGATGAATGACCTAAACGTGAAACTGAAACACAAACCTCAACATTATTAGAAGAAAAGAGAGGGGAGTATCTTTACATTGTCAGGTCTTAAGGCAAGAAAATCGTAATCATAAAAGAAAAGATCAATTTGACCATAACAAAATTTTAAACTGTACAACAAAAAGCCCAAGAAACATACCCCATGATAAGCAATACACCCAGAAAAGGCATTTGCAACTTATATAACAGATAAAGAATCAGTCCAAAAATGTATCAGGAACACACACAGACACACAGACACACACACACACAGAGACAAACAATCCAATAGAAAAAAATAACGGGTAAAGAATTTGAACAGGTCTTTTACCCAAATATTCAGAAAACATGGTGTAATGTTCAATGCCCTCATGATCAGAGATATTCAGACAAAGACAGGTCTGAGCTCCATTCCACACCCAATCTGTTTGGCAAAAACTAAAAAGTCTAATAATACCAAGCACCGGTGGGAATGTGGAGAAACAAGAACTCTCAGATGTTGCTAATATAAATCAGTGCAAACGGCCTGTTTGGAAAACAGGCCAACACTAGCCAGTCAAGCTGCAAACGTTCACGCCCTGTGATTCAGCAATTCTACTTCTAGGAATACCTCCCACTAGGGCTCCAAGGGGAAGCACAGAAGACAATCCCCACACCTTGCCTGTGAGAGCAAAGGTTGGGGGTTGATACAAGCGCATGTAGTGATCAAAATGAATGAGCCAACTCAATGCTTTCACATGGATGGATTTGAAAAACAATATTGGGTGAAAAAATTGAGTTGCAGAATATCACCCATAGTTTGCTCTTTTATAGGTAAATGAAACACACAAAAAATCATCTATGATTTATGAACACACAGAGACAGCACAACGTAAAGACAGACTGGAAGACTATGACCCAAATTCAAGATCAAGGACTGCCTGGAGGGAAGGAGGAAGGTCCACAGTGAGTGGCTACCAAGAGGGATTTTGGCTGCAGCTAAAATGTTTTACTTCTTTTATGTGAGAGAATCATGCAAATATGAGAAATTATCAACCTCTGTTAATTCTGGTGGATGGTTTTATATTCTCTGCATTTTTAATTATTGAAAAGGGCATGAGTCCCAAAGCAAATACAATTAAAATTCACCATGCAAAAAAAAAAAAAAATCATCTTTGTCACTATTTATTTCAGACCCACCTTCCCTGAGGGCAGGGATTGGGTTTACCTTGTCTTTTGCTACAAATCCAGAGATCAGCACAGGCTGCTGAATGAATGGATCTTTTTAAGGCATTGCCTCATTCAGTCTTCACAACTCCAAGAAGTGTCTGCATTGTACAGATGAGAAAACTGGCTGGGCAAGATTAAACCACTTGCCAGAGCTTTCAAGGCTAGCAGATCTTGAACTTGGGCCTAACTCTACAGACACGGGTAGGTAAAGTTCAGCGCAGGCAGGGAAGAAGGTGGGGGCAGAAGACGTGAGTGGCAGGCATTGTTCTCAAGGCTTTGTATGCATTCACTTACAGTACAACCACCACGTGAGGGAAGTATTATTAACATGCAGAGGATAGTATGGAGAGGGAGAGGAAGGCTGGGCTGGGTTCTAAAGGGTTTGAAATACAAGGGCTGGGCAAGGCACATTCTCTATTTCCTGTGGGTCCTGCACTTGGCCAAAGGACTTCCCAGGCTTAGGCCAGGAGGGGGCCAGGAGCTAGTCCTGCTGGAGTCAAGACTAACAGGAAATGTGTACTTGGCTCAGCCAGGTCTGTACCTTCAGCGCTCCCTCCCTGCTGTGGACAAGGCCACACAGAGTTCCCATCCAGCCTCCTGTGCTCACCACACTATACTGTGAGTATCTCTGGTCACCACCTCTTTGCCCCGTACAGGGTTGCTGTGTTGCCTTCTGACAATTATTCATTTTCTCTGTGCCTTGGCTCCCTCCTGTGCAAAAATGGGAACTTTAGGGACAGTGTGGGAGAAGGGAGGCAGCTGAGAATGGACAAGACTAGATGGAGGGAAGTGACCAGAGCTGGCCCCGACTGGGGGTGGATGGCACTCTTACAGCACCTGGGGAGCATGGCCAACTTGGGAGTCCATGGACACCACAGAAAGACCCTCTCACTGGGTGGGTGGGAGCACTCACCTGAGCGGGGGGTGCATGTGATTGGGAAAATGCTTGGACACGGTTGGAACAGATGGCGTACCTCAAACCCTGCATAGAGTAGATGTTCAAGCATGTTTAACAAAACTAGTGTGAAGCTACTGGCTGGGGGTGCACACAGCACAGGGGAGTGCCCGGGGGGACTCATGGGGGAAATAAGTTGTGTGTCAGGGCCGTAGGCAATTCATCTGCATTTATTTCCTCATCTGAGCCTTAGGTGGTCTTAAAGCAGTGAGGCTGCACCCACTGTTACCAGGGAGGCCAAGATCAGCATGGACAGAGATTTTGGTGCCAGGAGGAAGTACTAATGAAAGTGCCTAGCCTAGACCCTTTGACAATGTTAGCAGAGGACCTAAATACCAAACCAGGAAACCGGGGCAGAAACACCAGTGTAAGAAACAGGTCAACTCAATGGCAGTGGGGCAGAGAATAAAGCTTAGTATACACACAGGTTGGTGTTTGGAGCTTCAATCAGGTGAGGACAAAAGGAGCACGTCCTGATGCCACTTGCTGATGAGGGTGAGCAGCTGACCAGCTGCCTTGGTCAGAGACAGGACTAGGCCAGGTATGCAGGTGGGCCATGCTCAGGGCTCCATGGAGAGACCAGAAGAGAGGGAGAAAAACACAAATGAGAACAAGGACCCTGGGGAAATCCAAGATGTCTGTACAGTGCAGCCACTGCAGGGCTGCCGCTGGCTCTGCTGGGAGTCACAGGCCACCCTGAGGGAATCCCCTGGCCTGCTTCTATTTGCAGAGAGAATAATGTTTTTTGGTGATGATGATCATAATGATGATGAGGAGGAGGAAAACAGCTATCATTTACTGAGAGCTTGCTCTGTGTCAGGCATTGTTCTAAATGCTTTATGGTATCGACTTATTTAAATAGCACAACAACCCTATGAGGAAAATATTATCTTGCCGAGGAAGAAACTGAGGCACAAAGAGGTTAAGTAACACAGGTAGTAACTGTTAGAGCTGGGATATGAACTCTGTCATTTGGCTCTAAAGCCCATACTCTTAAGAGTCAGGCTGTAAAAACAGCTCACATTGGAACAGCACTTTAATGTTTACAAAAGCCCATCTGCATTCATTTCCCATTTGAGCCTCAAGTGGTCTTAAAGCAGGGATGCCATACCCACTGTTACCAGAGAGGCCAAGATCAGAATGGACAGAGATTTTAGTCAGGAGGAAGTACTAATGACAGTACCTTTCACTAGGAAGGTTTGCTAAAGGGAATCAAACCTTCCTAATGAAAAAGCCATGTCTTTATAGTTCTTAGTTTGACTCAGGAACTCTCTCCTCTATTACACTGTGACTCTGGATAAGCTGATCATCTTCTTGAAGCTTTTTTCCCCTCTGTCAAATGGGTCAACAAGGGCAATCTCGAAGAACAACTGGAAGAATCATGCAAGACGATGTGTGCATGTTACCTGGGGAAACCTGTTTGGGCGATGATTGATGGGGCTTCAGGAAGCATCCATGTGGAAACTCTTTGCAGGAGGGTTTGATGGAGCAGTCGGTTAAGGACCTTGGCTTTGGAGTTAGTGGTCATGGGTGGGAATCCAGGCACTGCTGGCTGTGCCATCTTAAGGAAGTTAACTCACCTCTCTGCACCCTGTTTTTATCATTCATTCTTTTTTTTTTTTTTTTTTTTTTTTTTTGAGACAGAGTCTCACTCTGTTGCCCAGGCTGGAGTGCAGTGGCGCGATCTCGGCTCACTGCAAGCTCCACCTCCCAGGTTCACACCATTCTCCTGCCTCAGCCTCCTGAGTATCTGGGACTACAGGCGCCCGCCACCATGCCCGGCTAATTTTTTGTAGAGTTGGGGTTTCACCGTGTTAGCCAGGATGGTCTCGATCTCCTGACCTCGTGATCCGCCCGTCTCGGCCTCCCAAAGTGCTGGGATTACAGGCATGACTCACTGCACCCAGCCTTATCATTCATTCTACAAACGTTTACTGAGAGCCTACTATGACATAGGCACCATGGCAGGTGTGCTTCTGTAAAGTGGGGTGGACTGTGGTGAGGATTGAGTGACATCACCCCCACGGAGGCCATCACACAATGCCTGACTGTGGTCAGTGCCACTGGGCAGCTGGCGTAAGTTCTAGAGCTCAGTGCCCATCAGTTACCGGGAACTCTTTGTCTCCTGGTTGCTGTGCAGTGCAGTAGTTGAAGGGAGGCTTTGGATTCCCGTGGATTTTCATTTCCCTGGCTCTCCCTAGCACACCCCCACCCCCACCCCAAAGTGCCTCTGCCTGATACAGGAAACCAGACCCAGAGATCACCTTCCTGCCCAGCTCAGCCTTCCTACTAGAAAGCACAGAGTGATTCTTCCCATGACCTCATTAGAAAACTACAAAAGATTTATTTTTAAGACAGGAGGTGATGATTGCAGTTTGCAGAGCAGAGTTCTCGTCCCTGACTGATCACCCCCAAGGCCCCTCAAGGAAGCGTTTCCTGAGTCACCTACGTATAAATCACTGGCTTCTTCAGCGGCGGCTGCAGAAGCACCAACAGAGGCTCTGCACCAGGTGTGGCCTGCACACCTGCCTCCTCCCTTCACCTCACCGGTGATGGTTCTGCTCCAAGACTCACCCTGAAGGAGCAAGCCTGCATCCTTCCCATACTTCACCTTCCGCAGCCTTCAGCGTGTGTCCACTGTGAGTTTGCAAGGGGAGCTTCCACAGGGCAGGAAGTTCCCCAGCTCAGAGAAACTCTTTACAAAATCCTCAGAAAAGATTAATACAGCCTACTGTTTTACTTCATTTTAGTAAACATGTATTAAGTGCCAACTGTGTACACAACACCAGGCTTAGTTCAGCAATGGATGTGATTTCCCACCTCACAGAGCCCACAGTTGTGTAGAGGAGATGGGCTTTCATTGCAAATTAACTGATTGCTATGGAAACATGGAGTCCTATAGAAGGGGAGAACAGAGATGGAATTTGGTCAAAGGTAGCCCTTCTGAGGGAGTGAGGCTGACATTGAGAGATTAGTCAAGGCTAGGCTGGCAAAGAGAGTGTCCCACTCTGAAAGACGAGAATGAACAAAGGCTCAGGAATGAGAACGATCTGGGCCCAGACACAGAACAGAACGACCTATGTGGCTGGAGAAGGTAAATGAGAAGCAGAGGCAGGGAGGGAGAGGCAGAGCTGGATCACATAGTGTCTAGTGGGCCATGGTAAGGAGTCTAGGTTCTAGCTACCTCCCTCTAAGGGGCCTGGGTCAGATCCCCAGGAATAGTTAAGAGAGGGTCCCTGTAAAGGAAGGAGACAAAAACACAAAAGCACTGGGCTCTACTTCCAGGAAAACAGCTTGACAGGCTGGGAGAGCAGGGAAGCCCAAAGAAGCTAGCTCACGGGAGGGACCCCGGCCTGCCACGACACCCAGGAAGGCAGGGATGCCCAGAGAAAGGGGTCCTCTCCTTGTCATGGTGGGCATTTGTTAAGCACTTACTGTGTGCTCTGCACAGGGCTGGACAGCATCCATTCACTCACAAACAGCCCACAGGGTTGGTATTGCCAGTCTGGTTATAGGTGAGAAAACTGGTGCTAAGAGACAGTAAGTAATTTGCCTTCGACTGCACAGCTAACAAGTAGCAGACCCAGATCTGAAGTTAGAAGATCCAGTTCCAGAAACTGAGCACCCTTTGTTGGTCCCAAGTGTTCCTGAGAAACTATTGAATGCTATGCACGTTCTCCCTAGAAAATGCACACACCCCATCACACACACACACATATGCACACATACACATGTACCATCACACACAGGTGCAGGAGCCTCAGAGGCCTCTATGAAGCAGAGCCCTGAACCTTGGGCTAAGAATGCCTGACTAAGGAGCCACTACCAACATGCACACTGGGATTCACAAGATTGACACTCAGGACCTCTGCAGTTGAAACAGTCAAACTAGGTTATTTTCTCATTATATGAAAGGAAGACAGTGGCTTAAATAGAGAAGACCTAGGTTAAAGTCTGGGGTCCACATGTATGCTCTTAGGGAATTCATTTTGCCTCTCTAAGTCTTGAGGTCTCTACTGTAGAATTCAGATGATCATTCCCTTATAGTAGGTGGGGAGGTGGAAGGATCAAATGTGTTTAAGTGTTAGTCACTGTTATGCTCATTCCCTCTACAAGTGCTCTGTGTTTTGGCCAAGCTGGTTTACCCACTCTCTTCCCAAAAAGACCCCCCTTCTAAATCAGCCTCCCTTACAAGAGGTGGTCTGGCCTGATGATTAGGATCCCGACTGTGGTGCCAGAATGCACATAATTGGAATTCAAATCCAGCTCCATCACTTTACACACTGTGTGAACTCAAACAACTTACCTAACCCCTCTGTGCCCCAGCTTCCCCATCTATAAAGCAGCAATATTGATGGCACCCAATTCACTGAATTGTCTGAGGGTTCAATAAAATATTTTATTTTATTTTTATTTTTGAGATGGAGTCTCGCTCTGTCACCCAGGCTAGAGTGCAGCAGTGCAATCTTGGCTCACTGCAACCTCCATCTCCCAGGTTCAAGCGATTCTCCTACCTCAGCCTCCCAAGTAGCTGGGATTACAGGCACATGCCACCACGCCCAGCTAATTTTTGCCTTTTTAATAGAGACGGGGTTTTGCCATGTTGGCCAGGCTGGTCTCAAACTCCTGACCTCAGGTGATCCACCCACTTTGGCCTCCCAAAGTGCTGAGATTACAGGCGTGAGCCACTGCACCTGGCTGAGTTCAATAAATTAATTCATGGAAACTGCTTATAGCCCTGTGAAGCCCATGGTATGTGTTACGTAAGTTAAACTATCACCACTCCTCAGACCTTTTTCCAAATTCCAATCTCTTTTTTTCCAATCATTTTTTAAAATCCCACTTTCTCTGAGGAACAGCCTCCAAGGTAGTCAGTTTGCGTCCTCTCCCTCCACCCTCAGTAGTACCATGTCAGCACTAACCAGTATTGTTGGTTTTACCTTTTCCTGTTTACCTGTCTCATCCCTGCAATCAAGTTCTCAGAGGGCAGAAACCAGTACTGACACTGCCTCCTACCTCTTCCTAGAACCTGGTACATGCTAATAATTCAGTGAGTATTTGCTGGCTTGTTTAATAAGAGTTGATTGAAAGTGGCAAGCAGACACAAACGTGTACCACCTTCCCCGAAGAGAGGATGTCATAGAGGAAACAGCATAGGCTTTGGAATCAGGCTAACCTGTCAGAATCCAGGCTCCCTCACTCACAGGCTAGGTGGCCTTGGGCAAGTTATTAAGCATCTAAGGCTATTCTCTCATCCATAAAAGGAAGATAATAATATCTACCTCCTAGGATTGGTGGGAGCATTAAATACAATAAGATACACTATAGGCAAACTGCACAGTAGGTACTTTTTTAAAAAGTCACATAGGTTCATTGCCTATGAGCTGTGTGGAAGGAGAAGTCTCACTGTGGTAGCTGATCTCCAAAGAGAGTCCCAAATGGACCACCCGTCTCAGTGCCATGCCCTTGTTTATTCTCCTCCCACACTGAAATCTAGACAGAACTTTGGCCAGAGAATCAGATGTGGCAGCTTCTGCTTTTGAGCTTTTGGAAGCCCTGAATACCATTTAATAAGTCCAATTTTTGTGCTGAAAGACCATGCAGAGAGAACACATGGAAAGACATCATGGAAAGGCTTTGGGAAGAGGAAGTGGTTCTCTATCAGGGAAGGAGAATGGACAGACAGATACATACACACACACACACACACACACACACACACACACATGCCCCAGCATCCCACCTGACCTCACACTTGCAACTGTCTTCCACCAAGGCACCAGACATGTCAGGGAGTCATCCTAGATGTCCCAGTCCAGTAGAGCTCCCCAGCTACCTGTAGCCCCAGCTGACACTGTTGGAGCAGAAGAACCACCCAGCTGAGCTCAGTCAACACTCGCAATTTGTGGGATAAGATGGTTGTTGTTTTTTTAAGTTACTATGTTTGGGTTGGTTTGTTTCACAGAAATTAATAACCACAATAGTCACTCTGGACAGGAGTGTTGGAGGAGGCCAAATCCAGAAATATGAGTTGCCCATGCCAGTTTCAGAACCTCTTGTTGGGGGGCAGAATGTCACTGTGGGGAAGTGTGTAGGCTCAGGTGTCAGACTGTCTGGCTCTATCATTTATAAGCTCTATCATTTATGATCCTTGGGGAGTATTCCTGCTTATACCTCAGTTTTCCTACCTGTAAACTAAGATGATAGTGAGCTTAAATGAGATAAAGCATGCAATATGCCTAGTACATAAGCATTAAAAATGTTTAGCTATTATGGGGGAGAGACTAGAGGAAGTAGGTGGTTACAGCTTGAGTCACATTGCTTCTTTAAAGAGTTTTTGTTTAATTTTCTAAAATTTCTCAAACATTGTTGCAAATTTGTTGAGGTGAATCTCATAGCCTCTGGCTCCATTTTCCAACCTCAAGTATTCAAAATAAGCTTGTGATCTTTGAAGTACAGAGGTGCAATCCCAATTACCACAGGTTAACCCCCACCTGCAGCTCATATCTGTTTCTTTGAAAAGGGAAATTAAAAAGTTGAACTCTGAGTTTTAATGTTGGTTCACTCCAAAAGGAAAAATGTAAACTTGATGCTTTTCCTCTGAGGAATAGAGAACACAAAATCTGAGCAAACTCATTTGATCTTTGTTAAATTAATGTATCCATGGAAGAGTTGAAGAGGAAACCCTGGCTCCTGATAACCATCACCATCATTACCAACTTGACCACGTTCATTATTCGTCTTTGAGCATTTCTTATGTATAAGACACTGTGCAAACCCTTTACATCTATTAGCAGAACCCTAGGTCAATTCAGAATACAAAGGGCAGGGAAGCAAGGAACACCCAACAGAGACCTGCTGGTGCCGTGCAGATGCCACTTGCCAGGCCCCTGCATGGGCCTTCAAGGGCTCCAGGATGGCTGGCCCAGGCCTCCAGCAGGAGGGGAAGAGGGGAGAAGGAGAGAGAGGAACAGGGAAGAAGAAAGGGTGGGAGTAGGAGGGGAATGAGGAGGAAGGAAAGAAGGAGGAGGAAGAGGGGAGAAGAAGATGAGGAGAAGGGGAAGAAAAGGAGGGGGAAGAGGAGGAGAAAATGGTAGAAAGAGAAAGAGAAGGAAGCAGGGAGAAAGAAAAGAGAGGAAAAGAAGGAGGAGGCAGATAATAAAGAGTAGAAGGAAGAATTAGGAAGAGGAGGAGGAAAAAGAAAAGGAGGAGAAGGAAGGAGGAGAAGGAGAAGGAAAGAGAAGACGGAGAAGGGAGAAAGAAAGAAGAAGGGCCGGGTGCGGTGACTCACACCTGTAATCCCAGCACTTTGGGAGTCTGAGGTGGGCAGATCACCTGAGATCAGGAGTTCGAGGGTAGCCTGGGCGACGTGGTGAAACCTCGTCTCTACTAAAAATACAAAAATTAGCAGGTGTGGTGGCGGGAGCCTACAATCCCAGCTACTAGGAAGGCTGAGGCAGGAGAATCACTTGAACCTGAGAGGCAGAGGTTGCAGTGAGCCAAGATCGTGCCACTGCACTCCAGCCTGGGCAACAGAGACAGACTCTGTCTCAAAAAACAAAAAACAAAAAAAAAACGAAGAAGAAGAAGAGGAGGAGAAAAGAGAAGGAGAGGAGTAGGAGGAGGGGAAGCAGGAAGATGACGGAGGAGGAGTCTTAACTATTTGGTGGAATAAGGACCAATCTCATGAAAAAGTCAACAAAGCTCCTGTATGAGATGTGCATTTATATTGGTGCTAAATTTGAATTAATTGCACAAGTCAAAAACTACCAAGTCCCAGATGGCAGGGGCAGGTGTCCTGGGCTGTTCTGAGGAAGGAGTCACTGCTATGGCCTGGTGGTCTAGGAAGATCCCAGGGACGAGACGTACTTAACCTAGCATGCTGCCTGGCACAGAGCAGTTGCTTTAAGATACTGTTCAACAAATGAATCAATAAACTCAAAAATGAGACACCTACTCTGCCCCTCTTTTTGCAGTACCTGGAACACTTGTTACCATATCAATATTACATCTGGTGATTTGTTTAACATCTGTCTTCCCCACTGAACAGTCATCTACAAGCTGGCAAAGACTTTGCCTGGATTGCCACTGCTGAGCCCTCAGCACCTAGCCCAGCACTTGACGCATAGTAGTCCCTCAACAAAAATTCACTGACTTAGTTTTAGGCTGATCAAGGACACCTACTGCCTACTACCAAGAGGGGCAAAAGAGACTTACCCGCAGGAGCAGGCTCAAGGGTGGGGGGAGAAGGTTTAAAGTGGATTTAGAATGCAGCTGACTTGGCCAGGCACAGTGGTTCACGCCTGTAATCCCAGCACTTTGGGAGGCTGAGGCGGGCGGATCACCTGAGGTCAGGAGTTCGAGACCAGCCTGGGCAACATGGTGAAACCCTGTCTCTACTAAAAATACAAAAATTAGCTGGGCGTGGTGGCAGACGCCTGTAATCCCAGCTACTCAGAAGGCCGAGGCAGGAGAATCACTTGAACCCAGAAGGTGGAGGTTGCAGTGAGCTGAGATCACGCCACTGCACTCCAGCTTGGGCAACAAGAGCGAAACTCTGTCTCAAAAAAGAAAAAAAAGAATGTAGCTGACTGATCCACACCATCTTCTTGCAAGCATGCACACACATACACACACACACACACACACACACACACACACACACACTTTCCATTTCCTTCGACTTCTCGGCCTCCCACCCAGGGAAGCCCAGGCCGCTGTGACCTATCAAGGACATCACCATGACATGACATAATTAGAAAGCTGTGTGTGGCAGCTGCGGGAAAAGGATGTAACACAGAAAGGCTGAACAAGACAAAGCAGCCAGCCGCTCAGGGACACCCACCCTGGTGTGCTCTATAACAAAGGCCAAGGGAATGATCAGTCAGGGCTGTGGGCTCACTAGGCACAGGCTGACTCAGGACAGAATGGGGGGCAGATACTCTTTTAACTCTAGAAAAGTCACCCAAAATCCCTGCAGATCCTGAGATACTTCCTCCAGGCCAATGTCATTATCCCACTGGTAATAAAACACCTCCCTTCTGTTGACTGCTTTACAGTTATAAAGGGCTTTTATCTATGTAATCTCATTTGAAGACTCATTCCGTAACAAAAATTTTTGAGCATATACTATACGCCAAGCTCTGTGCTATGCACTGGGGATACAGCTACAGACAAGGCAGCAAGATGCCTGCCCTCACTGGGGCATGTAAGGATGGTTATTTGTCAAGAATCCCACAAGCAAATATCAACTGACAACTGATTCATGACAAGGGAGAGGAATATAATCTTCTGTAGCCCTATCAGAGTGGAAACCGTGAACTAGCCTCATTAGGCAGGTAGAATGATTGATTGAGGCCTGAAGGAGGAATGGAGTCTACTAGGTAAAAGGTAGAGAGGTGAGGAAGAATATTCCAGCAGAGGTAAGTGCCAGTGCAAAGGTCCCGAGGCAGGAGAGAACAGCTGTGAAGGATGGAAATAAGGTAAGTCTAGTAAGGCCTCATTTTCACAGATGAGCAACTAAAACCCAGAGAACCGTGGGTCAAGGTCACACAACAGGAGCTGGAGCAGAACTCAGACTTCTCACTCAAACTCTGGTTTTGTGAAACTCCACAGAATCCTCAAAGTTCCAGGGTCCCCTTTCCCAGGCCTGCTGTGGTGCTGGCTCAGGCCAGGCTGGGCATGTCAGTGAGGATGGCAGGAGGGTAGGGGCACGGCTGTTCTCACAAGGTCATCCAGGCCAGCGAGGAGCAGGAAATGCCAGAGAACGCCCATTCTCATAAGATTGCCCAACTTGAGTCAGGGCTTGGGGGGGTGCACGTAGCTATTGGGCCCCATAAGCCATCATACTGGCAGAGCTGCTGTGATTGGCAGCTCCAGGGGGCCTGGACAAGGACCTAGGTGGGAGCTTTTCCAAGGAACATCTCAGCCCTGCCAGGCAGAGCACTGCTGAGTCAACAAGCACCACACCTTGGGAAGGCTTCTGGGAACCTCACCCCAGCCAGCAGGAAGGAAGGACAGGCCACCCCTAACCCTGACGATGCCAGTTAAGTCAGCCTGTCATCAATTACAATCAAATAACTAATATTTGTCATGTAATGGGAGACCACACCAGGCACTGCTCTCAGCAGGCAATGCAAAGGTGTGTAAGTCAGCAGTTTGTCACCCTTGGGTGTGTTGACTTACACACCTTTGCATTGCCTGCTTAGAGCAGATCCCAACACCTTGCTTTATTTTCATCACAGCACTCATCACTGCTGGAAAGTATTCCAAGTGTTGACTTGTCTATGTCCAGCCCACAAGAAGGCAAACTCCATGAGGACAGAGCCTGTTCGTGTCTGTCTTCTCACTGCTGCATCCCCAGCACCTGTCACTTACTCAATACCTAAATGTGGGATGAGGAGACAATAAAAAGAATGAATGAATGGCTGCCTTTGAGGAAAGAAAAAGCTAGACCGGGCTTATTTTCATTGCTCAGTGAGTGGGCATCAGAGTCTAAATCCAGTCCAGGGAGAAGTGCTGAACTAAGCCCTAGTATGAGGATGGGCAGAAGTGCAAGCAATCAACAGATATGCAGAAGAAAAAGCTGCATGACATGGTGTGGTAGGGCTGAGAATGCCAGAAAATCCAAGCTATCCCCTTGGTTTCTGGTTATAACCCCTGATTCCAGAGTGATCTTTATAAAATTGCTCAGTCAGCAATGCCTCCTGCAGTGGAGGCTGTAGGGCTTCCTTGCAAGCCTCGCTGGCAGGTTCAAGGGCCTCCTGCTGAGTCTCTTCCCAGGAACTGCTCAGCCTAAGGAAGGCCTCTCTCAAGGTCACACCCGCTCCTGGGGCAGCTGTATCCAATGACTAGTTGGTGTGGGGGTACAAAGACCTGACCCCCTTGTCTGGACTGGGGACAACTCTGGAGAGCTATTCCCGGGGGATGTACTGAGGCCTCTGTTGTGAGTATATCACAGCTCAACTTCTCTTTCTGTCCAGTTCTGCATCCCTGAGTTAACCCCAAGGACAATCCCCAATAAGTTTCCTTCGGGCACCTCTTAGAGTCTCTTTTCCATGAAACTCAACCTACGACACCTGCCAAGATGCGCTTAGGGAACAAAGAAACCCAACCAGGGTCTCCATTCTGGGCCAGTGCCACTGGTTCTCTCAGCTAACCTATTTTTCCTTCTGCTGATATTTGAGGAGGCTTCTTGCTCCTCATTAGAAATGGTCACATGCTGGTTAAGGACATTGTTGGCTGTGGAGCCAGGCTCCTTGAGTTGGAACCCCAGCCATACCCCTCCTAGCTACATGGCCCTAAGCAGGTCTTTTCTGCTTCCTTATTTGTAAAATTGGTTTCTACCTCCCTGGATGTTGAGAATCACACACATCAATACACAGGAAATCTTTGGAACATGACTTGGTGCTCAGCAGATGTCCCAGACATGTGAGTTCTCAGCTACTGCCAATTTTGCCAGGAGCACGCTTGTTTCCTCACTCCCATAGAGACTGCAGGTGTGTGGGTCTGGAGCCCAGCATGCTCAGCACACCTGGGCCTGATGCTCGTTACTGGGTAGATGGATAGGTGGATGCCTGCACACCTGGGCGCTTGGAGCCATGCTTGGATAGGTGCTCTCTTGCTGTTCTATCTTACACAGCCCCCTGGAAGCTTTCACAATGAAAGGCCCTGAGCAGATGGAAGACCCTGTGATTATCTGAACTGTCTGCAATTTGCTTATCACTAATTCAGTTCACCTGGGGACACACACCATTTCCATAAATCAGCCAACCACAATAGGCCCACCCAGGCAAAGCATAAAGATGACAATAATAATCATGTGTATTTACGCAGTGCCTTTGTTCTGCAAAGCTCCAAACAGTCGACAATCATTATCTCATTAATCCTGCAGCCACTTCTGAAAGGTAGGCAGAGAACAGGCGCCTGTCCCCTTGAATAGGCAGGAAAGCAACACTGATAATAACTGCGAACACTTATTGACCACTTACTATGTGCTGGACCCTATTTAAAGGCTTTATAAATGTTAACTCACTTAGAACTCTGTAAGGTAGTTGCTATGGTTATCCTCATTTTACAGAAGAGAAAGCCAGAATCTAGAGAGGTTAAGGAATCTACCCAGGGTCACCTGGCTGGCAAGGAGTGGAAGCAGGATTCCACTCCAGGCAGCCTGTCTCTGGGACCTTCTGGCTTCACCTCTACACCAGGCTGCCTCTCAAAATGCGGCACACAGACAGACAACAGAGGCAAATGCTAAACTCAGGGCTGTGGGTGGAAGGCACTGAGTGGTCTCTGGCCAGCCATACCTGCAGGGCAAATGGGTAAGCCCTATAGGCCTGGCTTCTGGAGTGGGTCTGCACCCTAAATTTGGTACTCACTGGCTGGCCAATCTTGCCCCAAAACGAAGAGCTGCAAAGTAAGCCGCTGCAGTCATTTGGCTCTTGGTTGGAATGATCCTCAGCGTGGACCTTGACATGGGGGCAGGGAGAATGTAAGGGAACTAGAAGCAATGAAGGGCGAAGGTGCCGTTGAGGAGGTGAGGGACACAGCAGGGGCACTGACAAGCCCATTTTCTTCTTCATGTCAAGGACCCTCCTACCCTGCAATGAGTCCAGGCAGCAGCTAGGAGGATTTTTTTTTTGTAATTATTATTATACTTTAAGTTCTGGGATACATGTGCAGAACATGCAGGTTTGTTACATAGGTATACACGTGCCATGGTGGTTTGCTACACCCATCAACCCATCATCTACATGAGGTATTTCTCCTAATGCTATCCCTCCCCTAGCCCTCCACCCAACAACAGGCCCCGGTGTGTGATGTTCCCCTCCCTGTGTCCATGTGTTCTCATTGTTCAACTCTCACTTATGAGTGAGGACATGCAGTGTTTGGTTTTCTGTTCTTTTGTTAGTTTGCTGAGAATGTTGGTTTCCAGCTTCATCCATGTCCCTGCAAAGGACATGAACTCATCCTTTTTTATGGCTGAACCCTATCGTCTCAGCCCAAAGTCTCCTTAAGCTGATAAGCAAGTTCAGCGAAGTCTCAGGATACAAAATCAATGTGCAAAAATCACAAGCATTCCTATACACCAATAGTAGACAAACAGAGAGCAAAATCAAGAGTAAACTCCCATTCGCAACTGCTACAAAGAGGATCTTTTAAAAAGAAGCCAAATCCCACCACACATAGAAACCTCTAGTGGCTTTGCACCCAAACCCCTTCCCTTGACAGACAAGCCCTGTGTGCTAGATCCTGGCCCATCTCTCCTAAAGCCTCCCTCCCCTGGGCCCACTATATGGCAAACACACTTATTCTTGCAGGCCTTCAAACACATCCAAACTCATTCCTAGTAAGTCACCTCCTCCAGGGGGCCCTTATGGAATGCCCAACCTGAGGGAGTCCCATCACCTTTATACATCCCCACTCTAATTCTCTTCTTGGTCTTATTGCTGGCCGATTTGTTCTTGTTAATTTATTTCTTCATTTATTGTTTTCTTCTGCCCTAATTAGAATGCAAGCTCCATGGTTTAGGTATGATTTGGTCACGACTGTATCTCCAGCCTGGAGACCATAGGGGGCTCAAAAAACATTTGTTGAATGAATTATAATAAATTGCACATATAGAGTAGTTATTACATGCCAAGGGCTATCTCTGCGATTTACATAAATTAGCTCATTTAATCCTCCCAGTGCCCTGCTGAGGTTGATCCTATTATCATCCCCATTTTACAGCTGAGGGAGCTGAGGCAGGAGAGGTTAAATAACTGCAAAGTCACAGAGTTGACAAATAACAGAGCCAGGATGCAAATCCAGAGGTCTGGCCTCTTAGTCCATGCTCCACACACCACACCACGCTGCAGTCGGAATGGTTCCCCCTGCCCTTAGGATACAGCCCCAACTCCTGAAGACAATGTGGAAGCGTTTGATGAAAAGATCTAATCTCCTTTCCAGCCTCATCTGTTGCCATTAATTCCCTCACACTGCCCAGCCCTGAGGAAGACGCTGCCCTCTCTAGTCTCTTGCCATCTGCCCTTGCTGTTCCTACGTGGAGCTCTCCTCTTTCTTGGCCAACTCCTTCCTCAGCCTTTTGGTGCCAGTGTAGGCAGCCCTTCATTAGGAAGCCCCTTTGCATACCTCAGGCTGGATCAGATGCCTGCTTGGCATCCCCAGACTACTCTGCACTTGCCCTAACCCGGTACACAGCCCACTCTTGTGGGGCATGTGTGTTCACCTGTCTGCAGAGGCTCCACACCCATTCATTTGTTTCAGCAAGTACTTAGCACATGCCCCTGAGTGCCCAGCCTGCACTTCTAGGTGCTGGGGAGACAGTAGTGGGCAAACCCAAGTCTCCACCTATGCAGAGCTACCTTTCTAGTAGAGGAAACAGACCATAAACAAAAATGCAATATAATATCAGGGAGAATGATGAAGACAAAGGCAGAATAGAGGAAAAGAGTAATGATGGGGGGTGGGTAGTGTAGACAGAATGGTCAGGAACAGCTATGCATTCATTAAACCAGTGGTCTCCAAACAGTTTTGATCACACATCCCTATCATTCTTATATATACCTCGCTGATATGTGACTCTATATTTAATTATAGATTATACCAAACCTATAACTGAATATGTAGTATAATATTAGAGACATATACATAGCATATATAACATTGTATATAATATACTGCTGTACTACTATATCATATAGCTCATTATAAAATATACGTAAAGTATATAAATACTAAAAGGATGAGAAAAAATGTTCTAGAACATTCTTCTTGCCCTTTCGTGCACATTCATGCATGTACCCTGTTTTGGAGACTATTGTGACAGAATGGCAGCTCAGCTCAGGGTTAAAAAGAAAAATGCAGACAAAGAAACAAAGCCACTCCCTGATCCTTGCTCAGCAGGCACCCCAAAATAATTTGCCAAATGACTCGGCATGGGGTTCAGTAGATGCTAGGTAAATCAGCCTTAGACAGGTCATTTCCTAATTCTTGGTGTCAGTTTCCCCATCTGTAAATACAGGGCGTGGTCCTCCTTGAGACCACACAGAAACAAAAACCTAGGCTCAGGTTCACTCAGCCTGTTCCCTGACCAAGAAGGGGCCAACTCAGTTATGTTGGGACACGCAGCCAAGTCCTGGTGTGGGCGGGGCTTTCATCTGCTGGCTTTTTATTGATTTTTACTGGTTTACATGGAAGGAAAAGAATGCAAACAAAGAAACAAAGGCACTCCATCCCTAATCCCAGCAAATTATACAGAGATTCAGGAGAGTAATGAAAACCATAAAGCATGCTCTGAAATAAGAGCTCCCAATCTTCCATAATCTTTGGTGATAAAATGCAAAGCAGCAGGCCAGTGACACCCATTCATAAATACTGGGTCTGTTTACCAGAGCTCAGTTTAGAACACATTTGCTGGTGCTGAGAACCTTTACTGCTGCACTGCGCCCCGGGAGTTAAGGGCAAGTCTTTTAAGGGTCACAGATGAATCACAGCATCGTGCAATGCCAGGGCTGCAAGGGGCCTGAGAATCTGTACTGCTGGAAGGTAGATAGATGGCTGCAGGTCTGCTTTCCTTCTGAACTGCAGCCAGACACAACACTGTGAGGTGTTAGGGTGAATATAAGCCCATTGTTCAGTTAAGGAACTTGAACCCAGATAAATCAACCTGTTCCAGAGACATGGAGCAAGGAGTGGAGTCGAGATTCAAAGCTAAGGCTTCCTGGCAGCTTGTCCAACTGACCCTTGTTCTTCTGGAGGGCTCTGTAAGCTCCTCAAGGCTGAGTCAGTCTTTGTCATCTCTCTGTTTCCAACTGTCCCAGCACTGGCTTTGCTGGTAGTGGGTAATGATTAATATTGAGGAAGGAAGAAAAGGAATGAGAGAGGATGGGATGTGGGGGATACTCAATTTGTGGCTGGTGCATTGGTCCATTTTCATACTGCTATGAAGAAATACCTGAGACTGGGTAATTTATAAAGAAAAGGAGGTTCAATGGATTCACAGTTCCACATGGCTAGGGAGGCCTCACAATCATGGCGGAAGGTGAAGGAGGAGCAAAGGCACGTCTTACATGGCGGCAGGCAAGAGGGTGTGTGCAGGGAAACTGCCCTTTCTTTATAAAACCATCAGATCTCATGAGACTTCTTCTCTATCACAAGAACAGCACAGGAAAAACCCACCCCCATGATTCAATTACCTCCCACCAGGTCCCTCCCATGACACGTGGGGATTATGGGAGCTACAATTCAAGATGAGATTTAGGTGGGGACACAGACAAACCCTATCAACTGGTCTACTAACACCAAGAGCAGTGCCAACAACCAGGACCATTTATGGAGCCCTTACTCTGCACCAGGTGGAGCAATGAGTGCTTTAAATGCAATGTCTCACCTACTTTTCCAGCAACCCTATGAGAGCTTACTATTATCCCAATTATATAGAAGGGCAAAGGGAGGCTCAGAGAGGTTCAGTAGATTGCCTAAGGTCATTCAGCAGGTACATGGTAAGTCCAGGATGTCAACTTTGATGGCTCTGGTGCTTAACCACTACCCCACACTTCCTGCTGCTGTGAGCAAATATCAGGTTTCTTAAATTCCTTTTGGCATCATCTGTTACTCTGTGCTACAAAAGCAGGAGTGGCTCTCACATCAGATGCAGGCAGAATCCCAGTGACTCCTATTTTACAGCCTCTTAGGGAACCCCAATGCTTGTCCACAGGGCATGGCATGCAGCCAAAGACCCATCAAGGGACGTTTTCACAAGTGACAGAAGATCCATTCTTAGTCCCAAAGACAGAGAGAGCCAGCACAGTTGTAGGTTTGGGCATGAACAGTCAGGACGCGTTGTGATAAGGGAAACAGGGAAGGCGAGCCAGTGTGTGGAGGCAGACCCAGACAGCTCAAGGGGAATGAAGGCCTGTAAGGGGACAAGGTGAGAGCCAAAAATATGAACAGGTGGGCTTCTCCAGGTGGAGGGGGACTAAGAGGATGGGGCGCATTGTTGGACAGCCCTAGCTCCCCTACTTACTTGCTATAAGACCTTGGACAAATTACCTATGCTCCCAGAGCCTCAGATCCTCATCTATAAAACAGGAGAGTATCTGCCTTACGAGTTAGTTGTTATAAGGATGAAATACCATAGTGTACATAAATTGCTTTAAGCGCAGGTCCTGGCATATGGTGAGTGCTCAATAATTAATAGCAATTTGTGGTGGCAGTGGTGCAGTCATTGCCAAATGATGTGCAAAGTAAGGGGATGAGCAGGGAAGATGCCAGGAGGAAGCAAACCCATCATCCCCCAATATTTAAGTGACTTGAGGTTAAGAGACCATGTCTGCCTATAGCCAAGCCAAAGAAAGTGGTTAAGGGACATGCCCAAGGTTGAGTCACAAGTATTTTCTGGACAGGGACCGCAGCTGAATCATCTAATATTCCAGCCCTTGGCATTGGCTTTGCACAAAGGGAGCACTCCACTGGTGTTTGTGAAATTTACACATGGCTTGGTCTCCCGAAGTCTATAATGAGATTATGTTCCCCACTTTTTCGCTTTGCTTGGTTCCCTTTTACCTCCCTACCAGATGATTCACTTATCTTCTTCCCACACTTCTTGAGCATTGATGCTCAATGTGTGTTGTGGTCCTTCTGGAAACTACGAGGGGATTAAAACAAGTCCAGAATGGGGCTGTCATTGAAGCAACCAGACTTAAACATTATTTGGCCACATCCTACTGCCTTTATTACATTTGGCCACATCCCACTGTCTTCCCAAAACAAGGTCTTCCTCTTGGTTGTGTGAGCTGTGTGCAATGGTAATCCCATTTCTGCCTTTCTAATTCCCAAACCATCCGTCTTCAACAGGCATTTGCCAGAAATGACCATGGTGTGTGTTTACAGTAGCTCAGCAAAGAGTTATTCATCTAACCAGAAAATATCACAACTCAGAACCACAATGAGGAGCTAGATTGACAGTCACCTCCAGCACATGGGGCCCTCTAAGACCCACAGGGATCCAGGGGAGATGTCCCTGAGGCAAGTTGGGGTCCCCAAGAAGCAAATAAAGAGATGGAAATAAGCATAAAAGGAGTATACATGGGACACACACACACACACACACACACACACACACACACTCTTGCTCTCTCTCTCTCTCGCTCTCTCTCTCAAGGAAGTGTTCTTGGGCTCAACCCCAGTGGCAGGGAAGGGTGAGAAGCAAAACTGGACAGAGGGAGAAGTTAGACTGTGATACAGTCTCAACAGAGGCCTCAGGCCATTCTAGTGGGTGTTAGCAAGCTAGGATGATGCTTCAGCGCTGCCCTAAATTGGAGCGTGGGGGCTGGGCTTTTATACCCCTACATCAATCAGTTCCTGGACATGGGCTGCCTAGGGAGAGGGGTGAGAATTTGGCCCAGAAGCTCTCTCAAACAAGGTCAACTTCCAAAGGGGACTGAAAGCTGAGAGCTGCGCCAGCAGCACTCCCCTCAGCTGTGGGGGAGGCCCTTCAGTCCTGAAGGGGTATCTGAGCAGTGCATCTCCATGTCCAAGACAGTCCATGTAGTAGCCACTGACTCTTTTTCTTCGTTGAAAAGCAGAAAAACACACAGCAGTGGTGAGATGTTGGGCTCTGGACTCAGACGGGCCTGGGCTCAAATGGAGAATCTGCCCCTTATATCTCTGGGCCCCTCAGCTGAACAACAGGGCTGCTGAGAGCACCTTGCACATTCAGCGCGAGGGTTGTAGGGTTGAATAAAACAGCATGCGTACCTGGCATATAGTAATCACTCAATAAAAGGCAGCTCTGATCACTATTACATAACTCAGAATGAAGGAGAAAACTGCTCTGGGCCACAGCAGTAGTATTTGTTTCTCTGTGCTGAGAACCTGTACTGCTGTATTGCACCCAGGGAGTTAAGGGCAGGTCTTTTAAGGGTCACAGATGAATCACAGCATCGTGCAATGTCAGGGCTGCAAGGGGCCTGAGAATCTGTTCTTCTGGAAGGTGGATAGATGGCTGCAGGTCTGCTTTCCTTCTGAACTGCAGCCAAACACAACACTGTGAGGTGTTAGGGTGAATATAAGCCGATTGTTCAGTTAAGGAACTTGAGCCCAGAGAAATCAACCTGTTCCAGAGACATGGAACAAGGAGTTTGCAGCATAAATGCAAATTCATTCATTCATCCATTCATCAAATATATACTCAAGGCTTACAATTATGTGCTGGGAACAGTTCTGGGGACCACAGAAGCAGTGGTGACAAAACAGAGAAAGCCTGGCCCTCCTGGAGTTGTGTGAAACTAAAGAACCAAATATGTTTGTAACACATACCCTGTGAAGGAAAATATGGCCAGAGGAGATGACAGAAGGGGATGGCTGGGGCGCAGGGTGGTGAGGGAGGGAGAAGAGGGCATCTTCAAGGAGGGGAGCAAATACCAGACAGAAGTGAGGACGGGGGCCATGGGGTTGTCTAGGGGACACCATCCTGGTAGAAGGAACCGCAAGGGCAAAAGCTGAAGCTGAGAGTTGCTGGTCTTATTCAAGGAACAGCAAAAAGGGCCCGGGGCCCGGAGAGTGACAAATAAGAGATGGCACACGGGGAAGTGGGCTGGAAAAGCAGCCCAGGCCAGGTAGGATGGTACACAGCCTCAGTTGAGGCAGGAACCCTGGATTCGACTCCCAAGGTGATGGGAGGGAAGCCTCTGCAGGTCTGAATAGGAGACACCACTGAAGGGTATAGGATTCCAAGGGCAGGAAGAGAAGCCCATAAAGAACAATTGTCCAGCTGGGAAGAGGGCAGTGGAGGTGGAAGGGAGGGGATCACAGAAATCAAGTGGTAAGGAACCTCAGAGACCATCTGGCCCAGGTCTGGCCTCCAGCAGCTAAGTAACGAACATCACTGTGCTACAGACCAGGAACCTGACCCCAGAGACTTTGAGCTACCTGCTAAGGACTCCGCAGCCAGTGAGAGGTAGAAGGGCACCGGGCCCCTGGTCTTCTCCCCTAGAGGTGCCCCACTGGCCCACAGGGAGGAGAGGGCTTTGGTTTTGTTGCTGTTGTTTCTGCTGTCATTTTATTTATTTTTATTTATCATGATGATGATGATTATTATGATTTCTGAGACCAGGTCTCACTCTGGTCCTTCAAGCTAGAGTGCAGTGGCACAATCTTGGCTCACTGCAGCCTTGATCTCCCGGGCTAAGGTGATCCTTCCACCTCAGCCTCCTGGGTAGCCAGGATCACAGGCACATGTCACCACACCCGGCTAATGTTTTGTATTTTTGTAGAGACAAGGTCTCACCATGTTGCCCAGACTGCTCTCAAATTTCTGGGCTCAAGTGATCATCCCACCTCAGCCTCCCAAAGTGCTGGGATTACAGACGTGAGCCACGGCACCCAGCCGCTACTGTTATTTTAAAGGGAACCCCTAACACTTAACACCTTAGTGTTTCCATTTCAGGGAGGTTCCTCAGTCCAGGAATCTGCTTGCTAACTGTTTTCTGTGTGTTGCATGACCAGAGGAGGCCACAAAGACTTAACCTTTCCCCAAAGCCAGCTATTTCCTCCATCCCAAAGCATTCATTCAGGGCCCAAGAGAGAAAACAGTCAAAGATCTCAGGTGAGTGTGGGTACCAGAGCATGAGGAAAGATGAAATTACTCATTGTAGAGGAACGCTACTCCTAAATGGTTTTTTGATTGGCTTATTTTTCCCATTAGAGCCGTTGGCATTCATCAACACTCTCAGATGTCCCTACAAACACAGGCTTCCTCAAAGGCTGTTCCTAAATGTTTCAGCTGGGTGGTGCCTGTAGGAAAAAATGTGAGAAGATTCAGGGCCCATAAACAGAGAAGCCACTAGCTTGAAGCTGTCTTTCTCTGCTCGGGCCCAGAAAGCAAATGCTCCCCTGGGGTTCACTTTATGTATAGAAAGCATCACCTTCAGCAGGACAGCCAAGAATCCTGGTCCCAGCTGGTTGGGTGGGGCCACGGAGCTCACTTTGAAAAGGCCAGGAAGGATGAAAGCACTCAGGAAAAGGGTCTCCCCTGGCCCCAAAGTGCAAAGATTTGAAAAACCAACTTTGAACTTGGTGTGGGAGGGTCCCAGCCTGGGAGGGGGACATGGGGAGAGAGGAGTGAGCCGGCCTCAAACCCAGCCTCGAAGGGCAGGTGAGAGATCCTGCCCAGCAGGAAATGGGAAATGTAGGTTAGACAACTAGGGCAGTTCTGAAGCCGGAACTGTGTCTGTTGCGAAGTCACGCAGGGGCTGTAAGATGTAGGAAGTAGAAAAAGGAAAGGACCCAGCAGACCTCAAAGCCTCCGATTTGGAAAACGGAGCAGAGGGGAGAACAAAGAAGTGCTCTGACCAGGCAGGAGGCAGGAGGGTACGGTGCACCGAGGCAGACGGAGGGGAGGCTGCGGCTGCCCCCAGCCCCCTTCCCTGCCCACTCCCTCTGCAGGTAACGGGGCTGATGATTCCAGAGCCCTCCCACCATGGAGACTCGGTGGGCTCACTCTGGGAGGGCTCACCCAGGCCTCTGCCCAGGACACACACTAACAATTCCACCAGAAAGTCCTCTTCGCCTCCCACGTGTCCCGAGTTGTCTGCGCGGACTCCACTCCAGCACTGATCCTGTCTGATTTTATTTGCTGGGTTGTGCATTCAGTTCCCCCAAAAGTATTTACTGAGCATGAATGGAAGGCACCAGGCTAGGGAAAGCGCAGGATGCTGAGTTACGGGGCCATCCCTCTCTCCAGGGAAGAGAAAGTGTCGGGTCCCACAGCCCAGACACCTGGGCTCCAGGGTCCGGCTCCATCACTTCCTGGCTGTGTGACATTGAGCACATTCCTCCAGCTGACTCAATTTTAGTTGCTTTATCTATAAGATAGAGGAGCTTGGAGATGGGGATGTGGGATGAATATGCTGGAAAGGCAAGCAGGGGTCAGGTTAAGGCCTCTGCATAATATCACAGCTGCCATTTATTAAGCATCTACTACTGTGTGTCTGGAACTGTTTTAGATGCTTTATGGATATTATCTCTAAACCTCACAATCACCCCCACTTCCTCAAAGGAAGGTGATGCTTTATATACACACAGTGAACCCCAGGGGAGTGTTTGCTTTCTGGGCCCAGGCAGAGGAAGGTGGGCTCAAGCTAATGGCTTCTCTGCTTATGGGCCCTGAATCTTCTCATATATTTTCCTACAGGCACGACCCAGCTGAAACATTTAGGAACAGCCTCTGAGGAAGTGTAGATGGGAATTGCTCCATCTACACACACAGATGCAACAGTAAATGGGAGAAAACCAGTGCTCAGCATACAGTAGGAGCACCGCCAACCAATGCGGAGTTCATTCATTCTTCCAACACATATTTGTGTTTGCTAGGTGCCAGTGTTGTTCTAGGACAGTGGTTCTCAACCAGAGGTGATTTTGCCTCTCCCCCAGGGGACATTTAGCAATGTCTGGAGGCATTCTTTTTGAGGAGAGGGGGTGTTACTGGCAACTACTGGGTAGAGGCCAGGGACGCTGCTTAACATCCTACCATGCACAGGACAGCCCCTCACAACAAAGAATTGTCTAGGCCAAAATGCCAATGGTGCTGAGGTTGATAAACCCTGCTCCTGGCACTGGGGAGACAGCAATGTGCCAAAGAGGCAATGTCCCTGCAGCTCACTTCCCAGGGCAGGAGACAAATGATGAACAAAGATAATAATAAGTCAATGTCTACAGGTCCACTGGTTAAAGTGCTACAAAAAATAAAGAAAAGGAGGAAAGAGAATGATGGGGTCATCAGGGACATAGGGGACATTTGAGAAAAGCCCGGAGGGAAGCAAAGGGGTGAAGCAGTGGCTTCCAGGTGTGATAGAGAGAGGCTCTGAGGTGGGTGTATCTTCAAGTGTGGCAGGAAGTCCACGCAGCTGAGCTCAGTGAGCACAGAGGCCAATGGTTGTAGACGAGGTCAGGGGGTTATCATGCTGATTTAGTCATGTGGACACCTTATGGCCCCCTTAGTAATACACTCCTTGAGGACGCAGGCTCTATCCAAACTCTCAGTGCCACACACTTGCTGGAACCAAGCTGAGAAAGACGCCAAGTTGAATTGAATTTTGGCTCAGGGGAGGCAGTTTCCTGTATTATGAAATTTACATGAGATGAACTATCCCTGCTTTGTTCTGGTTTGGGGCAGGAAATGGGCTTAAATGTACTCTCAGCTTGTATTCTGTAATTGTTGCTTGGCTTTCATTCATGTGTCACTGGGGAAGGAGTTGCAAGACCTAACGCTGGTCCTGAGTACAATTTCAACACTGTCCTCTTAGCTTTAATGAGAAGATATATTCATTCATTGATCCAACAAATAGGTATTAAAGATGACAACAGGGCAGAATTGGGATGATGCAAAAGTAAATCAAACACAGATTCTTCTCTCAAGCAACTTACAGAAAATATATCTTCACTTTTTCAGATATAGGTCTTCACTTTTTTATGAAGTGAAGATACTTTGTCATATAAGGTACAAAGTACCAAATAGAATGAATAAAAAACTATGAAGAAGGCCAGATGAGTACCTACAGGGCAGGAGAGCAAACAGTTTACATCTCACATGCCGATTCTCATCAGTAGCAGCTGCCTAGAACTGTGTTGAGAAGGATCCTGAAGTCCCATCTGAGCTCAGTGAGAAAAAGTGCTGTGCTTAATTACTTATGTCTGCCATGATCACAGAACCCAAGTGGCAGAAGTACCAAGTATCTTTGCCATCCAAGCTGAAATGGAGATCAAATAAGTGGAAATGGATCTTGAAGAGTGAATTATGGCCTTCCTCTTAACATTTAACATAAAAATGTAGCAAGTATACTGCACTATTAAGATGGAAATGGAGGAGGAGTAAAAAACTCAATTTCATAATCTATCTTGAGCGTACACTTATTTACCTCCTTAACTCCAGGAGTATTTAAGAAATGAGAGGGAAAAGCAACGACTCCTCTGCTAGTAAAGGAATAACTACAAAAGTCTAGGCCAGACTTTACTGCTTAAATCAGAGGGCAACTGGCTCTGAAACAAGGCCAGCTCTGGGCATCTGGACTGAGTGCCCCTCCCCAGCCCATCTCCATACTTCTCCCCTAAAGCTTTGTAGGAGCCTGGCAGGACAGCAGCTTAGTCTCATCCTAGAACGAGATTTGCCAGTCAAATCCTTCCTTCCCAGGGACTGGACAGAGAGTGTGAGGCTGTTTAGCAACAGGTTTGGGGCGGATTTCCTAAATCTCCTTTCTCTCCAATCCGTCAGCCTGGCAGAAGCAACCTAGAGATGGGATTTAGTCTCATTCTGACACAGCACAGTTCCAGAATGATCTCCCTGCTGGCTACTCAAGCTGGAAACAAGCCAGAGCCTACATACAGGTCCCAGGATCCAGAGAGGAATGAAATTGCTTTATTAGTATCATAAGGTTGGGGGGAAGGGAAGCGTGTTCTGATTGGCTATGCCAGCAGTAGTTCAAAACATAATCCAAAGGGAGGAGGAGAAGGGGGGTGGGTCAGGACAATGCCCGCTGAGATAAACGCCCTCTGAGGGCTGCCGTATAGGAGGAGGTGGTCACCCTTCTTGGAAGGTGATAGCCTTTCTTGGCCAGTGTGCTGGGTCGAAAAGAACTTTTGGATCCTCCTGCCTAGCCTGACAGCCCTTCAAGGCTCAGCAAAGGTATCAGCACAGAGCCACAACCAAGGGATCAAAAGCTTAAGTCACAAAACTGTAAAAAAAAAAAAAAAAATCCCTTTTTTGAAAGGCAGCCAAAGAAGCACCTTCACAGAGCTGGCTTTGCATGGCCTTTCAACCAAACTATTTCCAGCAGCACAGGCTCAGCAGCCCCACCAGGCCACCCAGTCCAGAGCACATCTGCAACACTTCCCATGCTTCCCTCAAGCCTGTGACCCAGAGACCATGCTTTGTCTTGATTTTTATCTATTTTTTCAGGGGAAAGGGCTGAGAGAGGAAGGAGAGCCAGGCAGAAATACTGTGTTCCTAAAGCCCATGTGAAGAAATGCCCAGGCAAGAACCACACTCTGAGGACTCGTCCAACAGTCCTAGCTAAGCATCTACATCTACCTTTGTCTCCAAGCCTGTGGGGCTGATTGGCTGACTTTGGAAGAGGAGAAAGTGTGTGTCCCTGGAAACCTCTGCAGTGCCAATGGAAGTGTGCCCATTGGTGGGAAGGTCAATGGGAAGCTTCCACGAACCCACATGGGCCACCATGGGGATACACAGAAAGAACTGAGGAGAAGTCATCCATTAGCAGGTGAGAACAAGAGGCAGTGACATTTGGGGGATCAGGAATAATGTGTTCCCAATTTATACCTACCTTGGTGAGGCCTGGGGAAAACCACTTACTGTTAGAGTTATTGTCTGGTGACAATGATCAAAGGGAAAATAACATTTACTGAAAGCTATGCTTTTACATATATTCTAGCATTTAACTCTTACAGAATTCCTAGGCGACACATATCATCATCGCTGTTTAATAGATGTAGAAATGGAGACTCAGAGAGGTTGAGGAAGTCGTTCAAGTTCACATGGCTGTAAGTGGTGGAGCCAGGAACAAGCTTGGGTTCCTCTGACCCCAAGTTTAGTGTTAGTTTCATTATGCCTCACCACCTCCCAGCATTACAGGAAATCATCAGGGCTCCCCTACTCAGAACACACCAGACAAATTCTGCCAAACAAAACTCATTCTGTTTTATTTCTTGAACAATAAGGTGCAGAGAGCTCAGAAGAGAACAAAAGCTCAGAAAAAAAAAAAAAAAAAACCCATGTTTGGGCTGGATATGGTGGCTCATGCCTGTAATCCCAGTACTTTGGGAGGCTAAGGCGGGTGGATCGCCTGAGGTCAGGAGTTCGAGACCAGCCTGACTAACATGGTGAAATCCTGTCTCTATTAAAAATACAAAAAATTACCTGGGCATGGTGGTGGGTGCCTGTAATCCCAGCTACCCAGGAGGCTGGGGCAGGAGAATTGCTTGAACCTGGGAGGCGGAGGTTGCAGTGAGCCAAGATCACACCATTCACTCCAGCCTAGGTGACAAGAGCGAGACTCCGTCTCAACAAGAAAAAAAAAAAACCCTTGTTTGAACCTGATTTATAACAAAGGTTGCATCTCATCTCGATGGGGAAAGGAATGGTTCTATAATGTCGAGAAAACTGGCTCACTAAATGAATTTGGATCCCTCTCAAACACAATATATGAAAGTAGACTCTAAGTGGACGAAAAACCTAAATGTGAAAGGAAACTTACAAAGCTAACAGAAGAAAGTGAAACAATACCTTTGTGAACTTAGGGCATGGAAGGTCCTCTTAAATAAAATCCCGAAGGCATGAACCAAAAAGCAAAAAGAAAAAAAAGTTGGTAGATTTGATTACATCAAAATTAGGGCTTCTGTTCAACAAAAGACACTGTGAACAAAGTTAACAGAGAGGTGGCAGAGTGGAAAGTGATATTTACAATGTCTAAACCCAACAAAGAATTAACATCTAACTACATATGTAACTCCTATAAATCAATGAGAAAAGAAAGGAAATGCAATAGAAAAATGGTCTGTAGATATGAATAGGCAGGTCACAGAAGTGGAAACCAGAATAGTCAACAGGCAGATGAAAAGATGCTCAAATTCGTTAGTAATAAGAAAAATGAAAATGAAAGTAACAATAGATTCCACATTATACTCAACAGATTTGCAAAATTACAATGTTGAGTAATATTGATTGTTAAACAGGATATGGGTAAATGGGAACCCCTCCACACCACTGGTGGGGGTCTAGACTGGCATAGCAGTTCCAGAGACTCACCTGGTACTGATTATCGAAACCAAGTTTGTACAAACCTTGTGACCTGACCAACCCAGTCCTGAGTATAGATACTTGCACGGGGTCCATATGGGAACAAGTGAAAGGAGATTGTTCCCATAATGACAACATTATTGTTCACGGTACTGGGGAATTGGATGCAACTAGTTGCCCATCATTAAAGAATTGATAGACACAAAATATGATGGGTGCCAACTATGTGATAGTCATTACACAGTTCACCAAATATTTCCAGTGTCTCCGTCTCTTAGATTCATAGTAGGCTTGCAGTTCCCACCGCTTTTAAAGTGGAGAATGGCCATGTGACTTGTTTTGGCCACTTCTGGGCAGGCTTTAAAAATCAGTGTGCTATTTGTCACCTTCTGGACAGAGCCTTTAAGAGCCAGTGTGTGATTTGCTACTTGCTCGTCTCTCTGCCATGTTGAATGGTGGAGGCTCCATCAGCCTACGTCTCCAAAGCAAAACTCTTATTAACGGGATGGATATGTAGTAGAGCTAAGCAGTAAACCTGCATAATTTTAAGCTGCTAAGATTTTTGTGCTATTACCGCTGCATAACTTAGCCTATCTTGATGGAGTTAACTGTGCAGCTGTTAGAAACAATAAGCTAGATGTACAACCAACATGGATAGATCTTGAGAACATAGGTGAAAATGGAAAGATCAGGACAAGCTCCTTCGTGCAATATCATTTCTATAAATCAATAACACACACACATACACAAAGCAATTTTACATGTTTTATAAAGACATGTACCTATTCAAGAGCATATATTAAACATCTTGGATGAGTACCTACAGGGGAGTGGAGATTATAGACAAAGAGAAAAAAGTGAAGAACTAAAATGAGAGAGAGAGGCCGGGAGCGGTGGCTCACCCCTGTAATCCCAGCACTTTGGAAGGCCAAGGCAGGCAGATTGCCTGAGCTCAGGAGTTCGAGAATGCCCTGGGCAACAGGGTAAAATCCCGTCTCTACTAAAATACAAAAAATTAGCCGGGCGTGGTGCCGTTCGCCTGTTGTCCCAGCTACTCAGAGGCTGAGGCACGAGAATCACTTGAGCTGGGAGGACGGAGGTTGCAGTGAGCCGAAATTGCGCCACTGCACTCCAGCTTGGGCTACAGAGCGAGACTCTGTCTAAAATAAATAAATAAATAAAAATAATAAAAATAAAATATTAATAAAATGAGAGAGACCCCTTGCATGATGATAAAATTTCTGTGAACTTCTGAGTATGAATAATTCAACCCTCTGTTATATCCAAGATCCAAAACAAAAAGGAAAGAGGAAAAGGTGTAAATCATTTTTCTTGGTTGACTTCAGTATGCATTTTAAACTCTTCATGCCAATCAGTCTTCTACAAGCACAGAGTTTCCTTTTCCTCACCAAATTTTAATCAACTTGGATGGGTTTTCGCTTCACAATCTCTATGGTTACCACCCCCTTGGTATGAAGGTATAGGTTCATACCCATTCACAGCAGCTACTGCCAATCTTCCACCTCACTGTGATCCGAGGGAAGGCACCTTCCAATAAAGGACAAAGCAGCAAGCAGTCTGATGAGACAAGAACCGGACTGTGCCAATTGTGGCAAAATCTAAGCAAATCACCTGTGTCCCAACTATTTGGGGAGTGGTTGGGGGCTGTGCTCCAGCTGACTGACAGGATCTCAGCAAAGGACAAATGGCCAACAGGCACAGCCAAGTGGGGAACCCTACAAGTTCTGCTCAGGCCTCACCTGTAGGAAGTGATGCAAGTCTCTCAGTGGAGTGCTTCTGGCAGCCTGAGTTTGCAATGTCCTTCCTCCCTATTCCCAGGATACCATGGGATCCCTTCCAGAAAGAATAATCAGTAATTCAGATGCAAGGAGTCACTTTCCTTCTCATGCATTAAAAAATATATATTTTCTGTTGATAGGGTACCAATATAGACTCAATGTGGATTATAAAATTGTCTATTTTCCACCCCATTTTCACTTTAATAGTAAACCATGTTTGCTAAATATCCCAATTAGAGGCTGAAGAAAAACCATGCTTCACTCTTAAAGCTGAATTTTCACTAATTTGGTCGCTAGTTAAGGGTTGAAGAGAGATGGCAGCTCCCAAGCCTACATGCTGCCCTCCTCCTAGCCCACTCCCCAGCAGGCATGACTAATCAATCTCCATATGCTTTTCTCCTAAGCCTGAACCTTTTCTGCAGCCTCAAATGGTATTCTCCAGAGTTGTTTCCTGTTGTTAGGTTTTTTTCCTTTTTTACTCTCTTCTTCCCTTTTTTTTCCTTGTAAAGGTTTTAGAAGAGGAGGAACATGTTCAGTCTTGTATTCTCAGGAGAATAATTATATCCAGAGACCTTATGTGTGATGCTTTCTCTGGAAAATAGTTGTTTTCAAGGTCCCTGGCTTCCTCTCTTAGTTACTCATTCAACAGTCATCTGTGAACTGCCTACTGTGTGCTGGTGCTTAGGGTGCCAAGCACTGAAAGACACTGATAAAAGGTTCAAAGGGGCACAAAGCAAAAAGGGGCCAACCAGCTGGGAAGGCAGGGTGTGGCAGGGTGGGGAAGGCTTCCAAGAGAAGGTGGCACATTCTCAGCAGCCTTCTAGAACAGTGACTATGGCCTGAAAGGTGCTCATGGCAGTGATGCTATCAGGGATGTGTGGTGTGTTCTCAGGATATGTTATCCCTTATCTGGGCTTCATCAGCTCCCAGGGGTGCCCCCCATCGAAGCCAACTGTTGATGGATCTCAGTGTGAGGTGGTTTTTGGTGACCAGCATTCCTTTAGAGGCTGTCAAATTCCATGAGTGCTACCCAGCTGTGAATAAAGTGTAACTTTTTACTTTCTGGCGGGTCAGTTGCCTCAGGTGGCATCACTCGCTGCAGCAGGTGGGGTCATTCACTGCAGTGCAGTTGTCTGTTAGGACCTGTGCAGTGCCAAGCTGGACCTACCCAATGTCACAGCACATCTCCTCCCTGGCCCCTAAAATTCCATCCCACCATGGCAATGGCACTTTAGGGAGGAAAGAACATGGTGGGACAGGTTGGGGGTCATAGCAAATGACATTTACTGCACAGCCCCTACATACCCACATTGGTAGGTGCTTGTATCAGCTCATTCAACCCTCTACAACTTGGGAGGCAGGGAAGAGTTGAAGAAGATACCCAAATAATCTAGTACAGCTGGATTGGGATTAAAATCTGACATCATTATGAAGTTGGTAGAGAAAAAAGGAAACACCTATTTTTTTGTGTGTCTACTCTGTGTATTGTGTCCATATATGTGATTTCCTTCATATCCCCCAAAACTCTGAACAGTAACTATTATTATTCCCATTTTACAAATGAGCAAGTTGAGGGTTCAGAAAAGTTTGCTCATCATCATCATCACAACACAAATAACTATTACTATCCATGAACACTCAACTTTTTATCAGGTTCTGCAAACACTTTATATCTATTATCTTATTTAATTATCACAGCAACCCTGTGATGTGGGCACTGCTACAACCACTTTAACTGTGAAGTCACCGAGTCTAAGAAAGGTTCAATAACCTGGTCAAAGCCATACATTCAGTAGGTGTTAGCTCTGGAATTCAAACTCAAGGCTGTCTGACTCTAAGTCCATATTCTCAAACACTGAGAATGCTACCTCCCAAATGTGTGCTATGTACTGTGTACAGAGTACTGGAGCAACCACTGTGACAGAGAGCAACACCTACTACCTCCCAGGGGACTCCTTTTGGACTCTTTGCTTGTGTGGAAGTTATTCCTTAGATCAAATCTTCAAAGGAAGAAAAACCAGCTTTAATAAAATTTAAAATAATATTTTGGCAGCGCCAGCCTGTGGCAACAATAGCTTACACTTATAAGTACTGCGTGCCATGCAGGCTTTCGAATAAGCACTAGACATATGGTAACAGACATACTGCTGCTCACCAATATTCCTGGTGTCCCTCTGCTTCTGGGCCCTTTCCATCAACACGAATTCATGCACTGCAACTTGCTTTGGCCAATGAAGTGCAAACAGTGATTTGTGGTTTGTGATTTGTGTCGCTGCCTTCAGAAGTCTTTGAAAGCCAAGGCCAGAAGTGGTGGTTCACGCCTGTAATCCCAGCAATTTGGGGGGCTGAAGCGGGTGGATCACCTGAGGTCAGGAGTTCAAGACCAGCCTGACCAGTATGGTGAAACCCCATGTCTACTAAAAACATAAAAATCAGCCGGCCATGGTGGTGTGTGCCCTGTAGTTCCAGCTACTCAGGAGGGCTGAGGCAAGAGAATCACTTGAACCCGGGAGGCAGAGGTTGCAATGAGCCAAGATCATGCTACTGCACTTTAGCCTGGGGGACAGAGCAAGACTCCATCTCATTAAAAAAAAAAAAAAAAAAAAAAAAGTATTTGAGAGCCAGTAAATAATTCTCCATAATCTATTTTCCTTTTGCAGCAAGAATGGAAGCACGCTGATATGAAGGGGCTGTAAAATTGATGCAGCAGGGAATATGTCAAGCCAATACATGGAGGGCGACTGCTCTGGGGTCACTGGCCCTTCAAAGGAATCTGCGTGAGTGACAAGTACACATTGGTTGCATTCAACCTCTGAGATTTGGGATTTGTCTGTTACTTCAGCATAACCCAGCTTATCCTGACAAAATCCTCACAATAACTCTATGATAGGGGTGCTGTTGTTATCCCCCCTTTGCAGAAAAGAAACTAAAACAAAGAAGAGTTGGGTAACTTGCCTAAGATCATATAGTTAGAGGGTACAGCCAACTGTAAGCCTCAAGAGTTAGGACTCCAGAATCCACTCTCTTAATCAGTATCCTGTATTTCCTCACCCACACTTTTACCAATCAGATATACTAATGCATAAATATGTAGGTCTTCCAATTTCTTAGTATATCTTAGCCAATCTTTAAAGAATAAGAAAATTATCACGACATGTAATTTTAAAAATGCCAAAATTTCTTGCTTTAAAAAATAGAAGAAAAAACAGCCTAGTTTCAGCTTATATGGCAATTAAAACTAAAAATGGGTTACAACAGAGGTGGTTGTTCTGTGGGGAATTGCCTAGAACAATGGAAAACTGCTTAAAGAAAAACTCCGTTTCTCTTGCTTTACTCAATTTCTTAGTTTACACCCTAAAGGGCAACAGACACAATTAAAAGTTTAATTAGTGTTCTCATCCTCCCCTCCCAAATTATATGTTTTCTTTCTAATCAAAAATTATTTCTTTAACAGATTCATTGTTTTCTCCCTAAATTAAAGCAGATCCTTAATGAGGCACTGCAATCCTTAAGTCAAAATGGAATCATCAGAAACCTCACTTTGTGAACTCAAGTGTGTCTCTCTTAGTTCTCTAAGAAGCAAGGACACTTGTCAAGTCCTCTCTGTTGTGTGCAGTCCGTCATAATTGCTGCTCATGGTAATTTAAAACACATGGTGAAGTGGTTCTTTCAAAAGCAATTAATGAATTTCATGGGAACAAGGCTGGGCAGAAGGCCTGCCCCAACGCGGTGAGGGGCATGCCATTTCAACCCGGGGACAATGACAAGCTGGAAGTCTGGCCTTTTAGCTGGATCTTCCTCTAAGTTTAAGGGTTATCACCCTTTCAAAAGTCTGGTGATGCTGATACGGGGAGGCAGCTTTATAATGGCTGAGTGATCTCTAGAGTCAGGCTGCCTGGATTCAAATCCCAGGTCCTCCACGTACCAGCTAGGTGAATTAGGACAGGATCCTTAATTCTCTAACCCTCAGTTTCCTCATCTACAAAATTGAAACGGACAGAATATCCAACTCATTGTTAGAAGAATCAAAAGAAAAGATGCATGAAAAATGTCTAGCGTAGTGCTCAGTACAAATTAGCTATCTTTTTTTTTTTTTTAGACAGGGTTTGTTCTGTCACCCAGGCTGGAGAGCAGTGGCATGATCATAGTTCACTGCAGCCTCAAGCTCCTGGGCTCAAGCAATCCTCCCACCTCAGACTCCCAAGTAGCTGTGACTACAGGCATGTGCCAACCTGCCAGACTAATTTTTAAATATTTTTTAAAGACTGGGTCTCACTATGTTGCCCAGGCTGGTCTCAAACTCCTGGCCTCAAGCAATCCCCCCACCTTGGCCTCCCAAAGTGCTGGGATTACAGGTGTGAGCCACTACACCTGGTCTACCATTTTTATTTTTATTATTAGAGAACAGTATTCCCCTCTCCTGATGTTTCCTGCCACGTGGAGGGACATCCATTTGTATGACATTCCTGGCATTACCCCCTTACGTCTTCCCTGGGGAGGTGGAAGGCCTCATCTGGTTAATGAGTTTGGGAAGAGAAGCTGGCAGGCATAGCTGAGCTCATCCACGCATCCTCCTTGGGAGCCAGCTACCAGCAGGAAGCAAGCATTCTGCTGATCTCCAGCATTACCATAGTTCCAGGTTGAGGTCTGCAGTTTCCTAGCACAGCTCATGAGTAGGTACTTACATCTGCTTCATTGCAGCGTTCAGTATCAGGAAGCCAACTGTGGCTACGCAACTAAGCCACTCTTAGTCTGTTTGGGTTGCTGTAGCAAAATATCATAGACTGAGTAGCTCAAATGACAAACATTTCTTTTTCACAGTTCTGGAGGCTGGGATAGTACAAGATCAAGGTGCCAGCAGATTCAATGTCTAATGAGGGCTTCTTTTCTGATTCATAGACGGTGGTATTCTCACTATATCCTAACATGTTGGAAGGGGCAAGTGAGCTTTCTGGGGTCTCTTTTTTATAAGGGCACTAATCCCATTCATGAGGATGCCACCCTCATGACCTAATTACCTCCCAAAGGCTGCACCTCCTAATACTCTCACATGGGGGAAAATTCAACATACAAGTTGAGGTGGCGGGGTGGGACACAAACCTTCAATCGATAGCAGCCATGTTCTACAAAGCAGCCTGTATTAGTAATACAAGCAACATTTCCATCTCTAACTCCCTGACCTGCCCCCTGTCTACATCAGCTATATCAGCACTAGCATAGAGAAAGGAGGTATTATTTATCAGATCCTCTCAAACCTCAATGGTTGTCACTGCAACCTTTCTGGGGGGCAATCAAAGCCTTTTATGAACTGGCTGGTCAAATCCAGCAATTCCACATTTAGGAATTTATCCTCAGGATATAATCAATCATATACAAAAAGTTACGTTGCAGAGTAATTTACTCCAGACTGTAATTTGAACTGAAAAATAAGAAACAACTAAATGTCCAGTATTACAGAGTGACCACAAAACATCATGCAACCATTTTAAATGATGCTGTCAAAGAGTGTGTCATGACATGTAAGGACACTCATAATCTGACAAATGAAAAAAGCAGGCACAGAACAGTATGTACAATATGATTCTATTTTGTAAGGAAAAAACGTAAATGCATAAAAACATTGGGAAATGCTATAATACATCAAGTTGTTAGCAGTGTTTAGCTCTAGATGGTGGGATGATGGGTCAGTTACATTTTTTCCTTTCATCGCTTATGTGAATGCTCTAATTTTCTCTGATGTACATGTAGTCAGAAACATGAAAAGAAGGTATTTTTTATTTTTCAAAAAGCCAGGTGAGGCCAGGTGCAGTGGCTCACACCTGTAATCCCAGGGGCTACTCCTAAAGTGCCGCTTTGGGAGGCCAAGGCAAGAGGATCTTTTGAGCCCAGGGGTTTGACACCAGCCTGAGCAACACAGTGAAATCCTGTTTCTACAAAAAAAAAAAAAAAATTAAATTAGCTGGGCATGGTGGCGCATGTCTATGCTCAGGAGGCTGAGGAAGGAGGATTGCTTGAACCTGGGAGGTGGAAGCTGTAGTAAGCCATGATCATGTCACTGCATTCCAGCCTGGGCAACAGAGCGAGACCTTGTTTCAGAGAAAATACAAAAAGCCATGTACCCAGTGACTAATGGAAAGAACTCCTTTGGTGCGCACAACCTCTGCTTCTTGCCTTCCAATAGGCCCGGCTCCCCTTTGGAAAAACAGCCATTAGGTAAATAGGACTGTGCATCTTCCCTGACTTTGCCAGTTAAGAGGCTGATTGCTCAGACTCTACTCTGAAACAAGTCAGGGCAGGGTTGTGTTGGAGCTTGGGGCACTTGTGGGACAGTCATTGCTGGCTGGGGAGGGGAGGTGGTGACCAAAGCAGGGAGTTTAGAATAGCCTAGAGAAAACATTCAGGAAATGGGATCCTGGGATTTTGGGGTCTTCGCTGCCTACAGGTGAAAGTCCCAACTGCTCAACATCTTACATCTTACCCCACTGGCTGGGCTCCAGTCCAGCAAAACTCTTGCTGTTCCCCAAATATTCCGTACCCTAATCCCTGAAAGCCCTGATGAGCTGTTTCTTCTCCTCACCCTTCTCCAGCCACTTCCCATCTCTTTCTGATGGACTCCTATTCATCCTGCAAAGCCCAGCTCAGCTATCACCTCCCCTGGAAAGCCTTTCATTACCTTCATTCCCATTGCATATTGTTCAGACATTGATTATATCAGTGACCATATAATGTGACAACTATTTAGTTATGTGACTTATTCTTACCAGCGTGGGGGTTCTCTGAGAGCAGGAACTATCTCTTATCACTGGATTTTATAACCCAGCATAAGTTGGGCACATGGTGGGCACCCAATAAAGTTTTGAGGTAGGAAGAAAAGAAAGGGATGATGACAGGAAGAGAGAGAAGAAGAGAGGAAGGGAAAATAGGAAAGTAACGGAAGAGATAAAATTGGCAATAACCCTGGTGCCAAACTGGTGCCCAAACCATAGGCTGGCAGCTGACGATGAAAGGAGTGGAGGCAAGTGGAAAGGTCCCCAGCTTTGGTTCAGACTGAGGGAGGATCAAACCCCAGTCTTGGGCAAGTTACTTAAAGTTTCTGAGGCTTGGCTTTTTTGTCTGTAAAATGGGAATTTTACAGACAAAGTTTAGAAATGAGGTCTGCACAACGCCCAGCACATGGGATGGGGTCAAAACCTGAGAGCTATCATTTGGTGACTCATGGCTGCACTGAGTGCAGTCCACCAAGACAAAAACAAAGTCCTAAATAACACTCGGGGCTGCCTGGTGACAGACTGCAGTGCTCATCTCCCTAAACCTTTCATTTTAATATGACATCATGTCAGAGGCAGCTGTAATCTCTGCTATCCGGTTTCTGCTCCCTTTGGAGCCAGCACACCACCAGCATCCCCTGAATTTACCCAGCAGCAGTGTTCTTGGAATACCCGGAGCCCTGAGCCTGGAGGCAAGACTGAAAAGGGAGCAGGTGCCTAGAAGCCCAGAGGATGCACGGCAATCTCATCTGTATCTAATTAGCAGTCATTTCTCCTTTCTAGGCCTCAGTCTTCTCATCTGTGAAATAAGAGGCCTGGACCAGATGTCCTAAGGGTCTCGCCACACTGACAGTCCATGATCCCATCTCTTGGGCATCAGCCCCACTTCTGTCCCTCCTACCTTTTGTCCTCACAGTTGCCCAGCCCTCAATTTGAGCACAGGCACCACGTCTGACTTTTTGTTATTAGTATGAATATCAACTTCCAGATGCTGAGATGACGGCATTTCTTAGGATCAGGAGGTCAGGTCAACTGTGACACCCCTTCTGTCCCATGCCACACCTGCTGCTGCCCGCAGCCTGCCAGGAACATAGGATGGGACAGCAGACTCTTCGGGGCGAGTCAGGCCTGGCCTGGATGCTGCAGAGAGATGGCTCCCACATTTTAGTGGGTTCAGAATCCTAGGAGGCCTCCTTAAAATAGATGGTGGAGGCCGAGCAGTGGTTCATGCCTGTAATCCCAACACATTGGGAAGGCAAGGAGGGTGAATCACCGGAGGGTGGATCAAGACCAGCCCGGTCAACATGGTGAAACTCCGTCTCTACTAAAAATACAAAACTTAGCCGTGTGTGGTGGTGTGCACCTGTAATCCCAGCTATTCCGGAGGCTGAGGCAGGAGAATCACTTCAACCTGGGAGGCGGAGGTTGTGGTGAGCCAAGATGGTGCCACTGCACTGCAGCCTGGGTGAGAGAGTGAAACTCTGTCTTGAAAAAAAACAAATAGATGGTGGACCCCACCCCCAGAGTTTCTGATTCACTGGGTTTGGGGTGGTTTAGGGACCACAGTTTGAGAATCATTATTTGAGACAGGATTTTAAACCCCATCCCATTACCTGCCTGAACTTATATCCTCCACTTTCCCCTCCGCAATGCACTCCAGCAGGCCTCCTCACTCTTCTCCAAACACACCAGACACATTCCTACTTCAGTGCTTTTGCACATACTATACCTGCTGCTTAGAAAGCCCTTCTCCAGGTATCTGTGGAGCTCATTCCCTGACTTCTTTGAAGGTCTACTAACATGCCACTTTCTCCTGCCACCCCAGCAAAAATCACAATCTCCCAATGCATATATCCTCATTCCCTGGTTTATTTTTCTCTGTAGCACTTATCCCCACCTAACAAGCTATATATTTTATATTACAGATTGCATTTATTTGTGTCTTTCCCCCTCCACCACTAGAATGTGGATTCCATTGAGGGCAGAAGACTCTGTCTGTGCTGTTTACTCCTGGACCCCAGAGTACTGTCTGGTTCATTGTAGGCAAATTAATATTTGCAGGAGAAAGAGAGAGAACAGAAGGAGAAAGGAAAGGGAAGGAGGGAAAGAAAGGCGGAGGAAGGAAGGAAAGAAGGAATTTTGCAGACATGTAATTTTTTTAATAGTTGTAAGGGATCGACAACATGGGTGCCAACTGTGTTATTTTGCCAAATAAGGGCTTTAAATTCCCAGAAATACCAACTACCATCTCTCATCCTATTAGGGCCTCACAGGGCAGACCAGAGGCTGCTGAGCACATGTAGTCTGAGTGAACAGTACCCCTGGAGTTGGGTGCTATGCAGCCCACGTGGTGCCACACATGCTCTGAGCACCATCATTTCATGAAAGAAAGGATATTTTAGCCCTAGTAAAATATAACAGAGTAACAGAGAAGGGTCAGTAAGCAGATATCACTTATTTTTATTTCTTAATTTTTTATTTTTTTAGAGATAGAATCTTACTCTGTGGCCCAGGCTAGAGTACAGTGGCATGATCATAGCTCACAGCAGCCTCAAACTCTGAAGCTCAAGCAATCCTCCCACCCCAGCCTCCTGAGTAGCTGAGACTACAGGTGCATGCTACCACAAGCAGCTAATTTTTTTTAATGTTTTCTAGAGATGGGGTCTCCCTATGTTGCTTAGGCTGGTCTCGAACTCCTGGCCTCAAGCCATCCTCCTGTCTTGGCTTCCTGAGTCTCTGAGATTACAGATTTCATTTTAAATACCAGCTCTGAAAGCCTGCGGCATTGGGTGGAGAAGGATGCTGAGGCCATCTCTGGGATGACCACAATGGAGCAGTTGGTGGAGGTGGGAGCACAGGTGTGCTATACACTTGCCATTCTTGCAAAATATGCCTCATAAATGCTGGGCAAACAGATAAGTGGCATTTGCCTGCTGAATGTGTCCATAATATGCTGGCTGTCTAAAAGAACAGTGACATTTTAAGACATGACCCAATGCACAAGCAACTTCCCAAAGCTGTAATTCACGAGATTCCTCAGGGTCCTCTAAGCTCCTTGAGGGCAGAAACTTATCTTTGTATTACAGCTAGCCTTCAATCAGTAGGTGTTGAGCTGATTTTCTTTTTCCTTTTTAAACTCAGAAGTTAAGTTCCAGCTTCAGTGGCTATGCCCAGATGGTCTGATTCTGAAGGACAAGAGAATTCAGTGGCATAAGCCCAGTGCTTGGTATGTAGTAGGTTCTTAGTAAACTTTAGCTGGTGGGATCACTGACAGATCTTCTGACTCATACAAATACTAACCACAGCTCTGTGGCCTTGACTGTTGCTCAGTCTTTGCTGCTGCATTTGTTTCTAAAGGAGATAGTGCAGAATTTGTCTGGAGTATTGCCAGGATTTACGAGAAAGCTGGAAAAGAAGGAAAACAGCAAGTGGCACGCAGGGTGGAACCCTTTTAGCTAAAGAACCAGCCTGATGAGAGCTAATTTTTCCATCAGGGATCAAAGTGATGGGAAGGGCTGTATTAAGATGACGGCGTTCACAGTCCTATAAACCAAGAGCTTGAAACACCTGGAAGGGCTTCACATGGAGAATGGCAGGCTCCCAACCTCTCCACTGTGGTCACAGCATCATAGCTCCTAAGTACTCTGCTCCTGTGGTGCTGGGCCCCATGTCCCAGCCAGCCTCCTCATCTTATTAAAGAGGATTCCTTCCGATCTTCTCCATAAGGAAGGGGAAGTGGCACTCATTCTTCATCTTTCCCTTGATAACTCCATTCATTCTGTCATCAATTCATTCATCATTTACCAAGTGCCCATAATGGATCTCTTATGGTACCTGGTGGTAAGGATACTAAGATGAATAAAACACGGACACAGCCTACCTATGACGAACCCATAAGCAAATCCCCATATATCACGCCATTTCCTACCCCCAAGTGTGGACCACCTATCGTTGTTGGGCAAAGCTGGTCTTAGGTGGTATATGGATGAATATTTTTATAGTGAGTTACGTGTTTATTCATTTGATGGTGTATTACGAAAAAATAAAACTAGCACATCAAACCCTTTGTGTTACAGGCTTTTAAAACGGGACATGTTTCTGCTGAACAAGAAATAGTTAAGATGATTTTAATAAAAAACATTAGCTAAATAATAGCACAAGAGGTAGAAGCGACTTATGAAGGTGTTACACCAATAACTGAGGTTTAGGACACACTGGTAGTAGATGAAAGCACAGACAGTGGGTTCAAAGTTACACTTGGTTAAATAATTTGTTTAAAGTTGCACTGCTGATAACAGCAATGTAGTTCAACAGGGCTGCTGCATACCAGCAGTATATCTAAACAAATGATTTAACCACCTGTGACCTTGATTTCTTCTTGCATAAAGTTATTATGTCTATTTCATGGGTTCTGATGTATATAATAAACCTGGTAGATGCAGTTTCATTATTATTCTATATCTTTACATCATATTCTCCCTGAGCCTGTAATAGAAAGTTGGAAAATTGGAGCATTCAAGGGTGGGAGGGTGGGGGATGAGGGTGGCAGTGCTCAAAGCCCCAAGCTGCGAGCCTGCCATGAAAAGATGAAAAGAGATAAGGGAACAAGAAAATGACTTTGTTTATCCATCCAAGGAGCTTCTGGGGCTCCCTGATGAGACAGGAGACAGCTGGACACTGAAGGCTCAGGGCTCCCAGGCACCAGCTGTTCCACGTGGTCCAGTCCCCACCTGCCTCACTGGGCTGGGGCCCACACAGGCTGCTTCCCAAGAATGGCATGTCAGAGCCACGACGCAGAGAAATTCTAATCCCAGGTGGGTCTCCACCCCAGGAAGGCTCCAGCTCATAGACGGTGAGCCCAGCTCTGCAGCTCAGAGGGACCTACAAGAGGAACAGGCGGAGTCTCCTGTGAGGCTGGCGGCCTGGGGAGACATGGGAAAGATTCTCAAACTATAAAAAGCCCCTGCTCAGGTGAGAGAACTTGGCCTCTGATACATTTGGGCGAGGGACCCCTCAAACTTTACTGGCAATAAAAGCAGGCACTCCTGGGGTAGCACATGCATGCAACAGAATGCTACTCAGCGACAAAAAAGAATGTAATCATATGGATGAATCTCAAGTGCACAATGCTATAGAGAGGAAAGCAGAGTCAAAAAGCTATATAATGTATGATTACAGCCATCATATTCATCACAAGCAAATCTACGGGGCCAGAGAATAAACCAGTGAATTGCCAGGGGTTAAGGGTATGTACAGGGAGACTCCACTGAGACACCACTTCACACCCACTAGGATGGCTATAATCAAAAATACAGATAATAACAAGTGCTTGGCAAGCATGTGGAGAAGTTGGAACTCTCATACGCTGCTCAGAGGACTGTAAAAGGTGCAACCACTTCATAATAGCCAAAAAGCAGAAACAACCCAAATGTCCAGCAATTGATGGATAGATAAACAAAATGTGGTACATCTGTGCAATTGAATATTATTTAGCAATAAAAAAGGAATAAGTTACTGATATCTGCTAGAAACGGATGAATCTTGAAAACATTATGATCAGTGAAAGAAGCCAGACACAAAAGACCAGCTACTATATGATTCCATTTCTGCGAAATGTCCATAATAGATAAATACATAGAGACAAAAAATAAATTTGTGGTTGCCAGGGGTAGGGCAGGGGAGAAGAAGATAGACAAAAGGAATTGGGGGAGTATGACTGCTAAAGATTATAGGGGTTTCTTTTGGGGGCAAAGTGTCCTAAGATGGAGTGTGGTGATGGTTGTACAACTCTCTGAATATACTGAAAACCATTGATTTGTACACCTTAAATAGGTGAATTGTATGGTATGTGAATTATATCTCAAGAAAGCTATTATAAAAACTAAGAGATAATAAATTATCACAAGGAGGAAAAGAATGTAAGAGGGTTTAGCTCTCAAAGAGGCAGGAGACAAGAGAATTGGGGGAAGGTTGTGGAACTATTCTGTATCGTATTTGTGGTGTTGGTTCCATGGCTCTATTACTTGTCAAAACTCAGAACTGTACGATAAAGACACAGAAAAAAACAAACCAAAAACTGGCCTATCCTAAACAATATTAAACATGGCTACCTTCTACTGGTCTACTAGAGCAGTGATCTCCAACCTTTTTGGCACCAGGGACCAGTTTTGTGGAAGACAATTTGCCATGGACCAGGGGAGGTGGGGGAGGGAATGGTTTCAGGATGAAACTGCTCCACCTCAGATCATCAGGCATTAGATTCTCATAGGGAATGCACAACCTAGATCCCTCACATGCACAGTTCACAATAGAGTTCACCCTTCTATGAGAATCCAATGCTGCCGCTGATCCAATATGAGGCAGAGCTCAGGTGGTAATGCTCGCTTGTACACTGCTCACCTCCTGCTGTGCCGCTCAGTTCTGACAGGCGGTGGACCCCTACTTGTCCACAGCCCAGGGGTTGGGGACCACTCTACTAGAGTAAACACCCTACTAAGCACTTTGTATGCCTCAAATTATGTAATCCTTTAAGCAAACCGTATTAGTATAATCACCCCCATCTAATAGGAGGGCAAACTGAGGTTCAGAGATGTTAAGTGATTTGCCTGGGCTCACAGCTAGGAAATGTTTTCAAAGCCAGAATTTGAACCCAGTTCTGTCTGATCCCAGATCCCATGTCAATATCCCACTGTGCTCTGTCTCCCTACACAGCTGATAATCTGGAACATTCCTTGAGCATCTCTCAGTCTTTGATTGTTAACCATCCACTTATTACCGCCCCACTAGTGAGTTCCTTGAGGGCTCACATGGTGTCATATGGTTCTATATCTCCCCCCTACCATGCTGGGCTCAGAGCCAGGCACTTAGTGGGTACTCCGTACATGTTTGAGCATCAGGGTGTCATGAAAGAGAGGCAGGGAGAATGCTGTTCAGAAACTCCAAAGAGCTGTCTACCATGACCTGAATGCCAGGGTCTCCTGACTCTTTGCCTTGAGTGTGGCCACTAAGCCACATGACCATCCCCTGATGGGTCTCCTACAGTTGGGTCAAGAGTCTGAGCCAGAGTTGGAGAGCTGGCAATCAAACCTAACTCTGGCTCTTTTGGTAGCCCAGGGGCAAAATACTTACCCTCTCCACTGTGTTCTTCCTCCACTTATGATTTCTGCTTTCGAAAGAACTTTCTTACCTCACCCGCTTACAGGAAGTAATGAGATCCAGGTGGTTCATACAGGCCAGTGGCATCCTCAGTACTCAAACCCACTCATTCTCTCCAACCCCACTGCCTCCCCACATACCCCCCATCTCTTCTCTGCCCACAGCCCTGACTCTACATCCCCTTCTACTCCTTCCTCCAACAAACCCAGCAGCCAGAGAAGAGGCTGAAAAACACAGATATGATCACATCATTCTCCTGATATCAAGGATAGCACCAGCTCTTAAGGCTCCCTGATAAGAATTAGAAAAAGGCACCCTCTCCCAGGTAGCCCCAGGCTCTGCACTGGGGCCCATGGCTTGGTATATGGAAGGGCCCCCTTAGTTGGACACTCTTGTGCAAGACACAATCTGGGTAACAGCTAGCACAGCCCTGCCCTTTGATGCCTGCCCACTGCCCTGAGAACAAACATCAGTTTCCTCCCAGAGGTCTCTGAGGTCTTGCACAATGTGGTTCCTGTTTATTTCTGCATCCTCTTTTCCCTCCAGACTATTCCCTCCCCACTGCACTCTAGCCTCCATCCAGACAGTTGGCACAACGCTCAATTCCCCAAGTGCTCCATGTGTGCCCTCCCTTTGCACAAACTGTTCCCTCTAAGTCTGGACAACTCCTGAACATCATTTGGCTCTTACTTTGGATGTCCCTCCCTTCACCAGAGCCTCGCCTGACCCCACAAAGCCCTAGACAAGGTACCCACAGCACCCTGCACCTGCCTCCTAACAGCCCTCTTCACCCAGTGTCATAACAGCCTGTTGGCTGGGGTATCTCTCCCCTAGACTCCAAGCTCTGAAAGGGCAGAACTGTCTGCCTAGTCACCAATATCTGGGGCACATACTTGACACAACATAGGTATTTATTAAGTGAATTAATTAATTAGTTAGTAAAGGAGTGAGTGAATGAAACAGAATGGCATGCCATTGGTAGACACACAGGATTTCATATCAGTTAAAGACTCTTCCTACCTCAGCCTGACTCATCATTTTACTGAGGAGAATGATGCCTTAGAGAAGTCTTATGATTTGCCTCAGGTCACACACAAACATATATGAATTGGGAGAAGGTGTGTCTTAGTCTGTTTTGTGTTCCTATAACAGAATATCTGAGACTGTGTCATTTATAATGAACAGAAATTTATTTGGCTCATTGTTCTTGAGGCTGGGAAGTCCAAGATCAAGGGGCTGCATCTGGTGAGGGCCCTCTTGCTGCATCATAACATCGGGAGAGACAGTGCAAGACAGAGAAGGGGCCAAACTCATCCTTTTATCAGGAACCCACTTCCAAGATAACAGCGTTAATCCATTCATGAAAGCAGAGTCCTTGCATTCTAACTATCTCTTAAAGGTCTCACCTCTCAACACTGGTGCACTGGGGATTAAGTTTCCAATACTTGAACCTTGGGGGATGCATTCAAATCATAGTAGGGCATTAGAAGCCGGGCCATCCCTCCATCCACCACAGCAGGCAGAAGGAGCAGAACTATCTGTAGCCAATGGAGACACTCCCTCAGGAGACAATCTGATGGCAAAGTGCAGTGGAACACAATGGTAAGGCTCAAGCGCTTTGCAATCAGAAGACCTGGGGCTACTTATAAGCCAGTGCCCTCAGCAAATAACTCAAACCCTCTGGGTCTACAGTATATAAAATGGCCACCCAGATACCTACTGCATGAGGTAGGAATAAGGATCAAAACACCCCGAAAAGGTATGAAAAGCCCCTTGGCAGAGTGCCTGGCACTAACCAAGTAAAACTTGCTGCAAATCCTGTAATTGAATAAATGCCTTTAATAACCTTGTAGGACCCCTTTTGTCCTCCCTTTCAGCCCCTGGCTCAGTTTTTTTCCCCGTTTCCTATCTTATTAGCAAAGGCCTTAGTGCTGACTCCTTCCCATCCATCACTGTGGCACAATGGAAAACTCAAACCTCACTGGGAGTTGGTTTCTCGAGTTGGCTAAAAGCAACCAAGAGGACTCCAGGATAGACTTTAGGCTTTCGGGCTTTTTAAAACAACCCTCTCCATCTAAAATATTCCCTTGCCATCTCTGGGAAAGAAGAGAGATCCTTCAGTAATGCTGATAGACCATGTTCAATACCAGGCCACTCACTTACAAGAGAAGACAAGAATGTGTCTGGCAGATATCACCTTTTTAAAAATGTCCCCAATCTGCTCCAGCATTTTGATGCTTGGAGCTTTACCCAAAGAGATGCTTTGGGAATTTTTTAGTGTGAAGCCAGAGACACCAATTGTGTGCCTCCTATTAGATCCCTGGGTGGCACATGAGAAATTTACCCCTAGGCCTCTGGGGAAGCAGAATAACAATTTTTTTTTTTTTTTTTTTTTTTTTTTGAGACGGACTCTCGCTCTGTTGCCCAGGCTGGAGTGCAGATCTTGGCTCACTGCAAGCTCCACCTCCTGGGTTCACGCCATTCTCCTGCCTCAGACTCCCCAGTAGCTGGGACTACAGGCGCCCCTCCACCACGCCCAGCTAATTTCTGTTTGTATTTTTAGTAGAGACGGGGTTTCACCGTGTTAGCCAGGATGGTCTCAATCTCCTGACCTCGTGATCCCTCGCCTTGGCCTCCCAAAGTGCTGGGATTACAGGTGTGAGCCACTGCGCCCAACCAGAATAATGAACTCTTACCATTTTATCTGAGAAATGCACATTCCATAAAGTCAGGGAACAATATGATTTTCCCCCCTAAATTAGTTTCATTTTATTTTTAAATGGCTTATAGAAAATTAGAAATAATGAATTGTCTGTTTCCTCTACAACAAAGGTTATCCTTTGCCTTGAGAGGGAAGGAAACAGAGTTCAGCCTCCCGGATTACTCAGTGGAAAAGCAAACTTGAACTGTCTGTATTACTTAATGTGCTAGCATTTTGTGCTCTCGCAGGTCAATCCCACAGTCACCGGGGTATTTGACAAGCCTGCTAGAAATCAGCAAGCATGGGTCTGGATTCTTAGGAGCTCAAATGGAGATGTCTATGTTTCCACAGCACTCTGTCTGTGCCTCTGCCATCAGTCAAATTGCCCTTCAGTGTTTGATTAGCCTGTGCTCCTCCAAGAAAGGCATTTTTTAAATTAATCCTTATCCCTGGGTAGAGTTGCAGTTAAAATATAGGATGCACAGTTAAAGTTGAATATCAGATAAACATGCAATACTTGGGACATACTAAAAAAAAATTCCTCATTTATGTGACATTCAAATTTAATTGCTGCTCTGTCTTTATTTGCTAAATCTGGCAATCCCATCTCCATGACTTCTCATCAAATCCTCACAACTCTGAAAAATAGAGATTGTACCCATTTTACAGCTGAAGAAACAAAGACTCAGAGAGGTTAAATAACCTGCTGAGATTACACAGTTAGTACATGGCAGAGCTGAATTTGAACCTCTGCCTTTCCATCTGCATGCTCAATGTCTGGGGAATGAATGAATAAATGAATGAACGAATTCGGAAGATGAGCAACCGGAGAACCTGTTATGCACCTTACTCTGAGTCATCATTCCCCGTCTGGAATCCCAGCATACTTCCTTATTAGTGAAATTGCTCACTGTGATGATGCCGCCCCACATTCCTCCTCTTGGGAAAGGGCCAGCTTCCAGAGAACAATGATGTTATAGATGAGGCCAGGCTCTCCCTAAGTGAAAACAAATCTCCCAGTGCCAGGAACAGCAGGGGCTGAGGCGTCAGGACAGAACAGGCTGCTCACCCTGAGAAGCTACCTCCCCAGAGCTCAAGGCATGGAGGCTGACCAGTCACCACCTGCAGCTGCCCTCCTCTGTGGCTATGAGTGAGTAGAGGGCACTGAACTCTAGCTGTGTGACCTCAGAAAGCCTTCAGGGTGACAAGGCAGGTTTACAGGTACAGAGAGAACCACAGTGCAAGATGGAAGCTAAGTGCCAAGACAGTTCAAATATGCTCATGCCCAAGGTCTTCTCACAAGCTGTTTCCTTTGCCTGGAACTCTGCCTAGGGTCCCCCCTCACTGCTGCTCAAGTGTCACCTCCCAAGGGAGGCTTTCCCAGGTGCCCTGTCTAAAATAGCACCCCTGACTAAGCCCTACCTTATCACTCAGTACTACCTGAAATCGCATTCCATATTTCAATGTTTATTGCTGGTCTCTGTCAGAGAACATAGGACCATGAACAGGTCTCTCTTTTTTATGAGACAGGGTCTCACTCTGTCACCCAGGCTGGAGTGCAGTGGCACAATCAAGGCTCACTGCAGCCTCAACCTCCCGGTCTCAAGCAATCTTCCCACCTCAGCCTTTCGAGTAGCTGGGACTACAGGGGCACACCATCACACTGGCATAATTTTTTAATTTTCTTTATAGAGACAGGGTCTCACTATGTTGCCCAGTTTGGTCTCAAACTCCTGGGCTCAAGCACTCTTCTGCCTCGGCCTGGGATTGGAGGCATGAACCACTGCACCAGGCATGAACAGGTCTCTTCTGACTGCTTCTGTTTTCTTCACCACCACATCCTCAGCACCTAGAATACTGTCTGGCATATACATTAGGTGGTCAGGACACATTTACTGAATGAAAGACTGAATGGAAGTCTCTTAAAATATGTGTCTGTGTGTGTGTGTGTGTGTGTGTGTGTATAGATATGAGTATATACATATATGTATATGTGTGTATATATATTTCTATATACATATGTAAATACATACATATGCATAGATACCCACATCCATATATACACACACGCATGCACACATTAGTACATATAAATAAAAGTAGTGAAGTATGGGGAGACTTTTCTGAGTAAGGCCTTCATGAGGACCCCACCACCACGCCTTCCCACCTGCAGTTCTCTCTCCCTAAAGTGCACAAACTATTCATCTTTCAAAACCCATCTTTCAACCCCTGGTTGCTCTTTCTTTTGAAGCCTTCTGTACCTTCTCCCCACCCCAGCCCACTGGCAAGCCTGTTCCTCCATCTCTGGGCTCCTCCTTCAGCTTGCTGGTATTTCATTGTTGTGGTTACCACCCTGCGTTATACTTTACTAAACTGCACATCTGGATGTCCTTTGTGGCCAACTGCATTTTCCAAAGAAGTAAACAACTGATCCCTTTGCACATGCTTTTTGACAGGGTGACCTTGTGACTCTCCCATCAAGGGGTGGGATTCTTCCCACTGTCTTGAAAGTAGGCAGTCCTGTGACTGCCTTGGCCAATGATGAAAGTGACACTGTCAGTTTTGAACGTAGCCCTTAACTGACCTGGGAGTTTCTAACTCCTGACTCTTGGAAGCCAGCCATCATGTGAAAACAGCCATTACCCTAATACCTCCATGCTGTAAGAAGCCCAGGTCCTGTGGAGAGGCCTTAGAAGACAAGATACAATGTAGAAAGAGGGGGGTCGAAACGCATCAAGGCACCAAGTGTATGAGTAAGAAGCCATCTTGGGAGCCACATGCATCACAGATGAACTGCCAGCTGAGCCCTTCCTGGGTTCCTGATGCACACAATTAAATGGTTTCTTGAAGCCAATATGTTTTGGGGTAGTTGTTATGCAGCAATAGTTAACTGAAAGATCCTCGAAAGCAGGAATTCACCCTATCATATTTAACTTTATAACTCCTAGCCTAGAACAGTGTGAGGCTCATAGCTGGCTCAATAAAATTTGGCTGAATGGAATTGGTTTGCACTGAATTAAATATTCCCCAAGTTAGGAGGACTGCTTCAGTAAATACAGTCAAAATGTAATCAGCTAAAGCTACTCCCTGGCCCAGGTGAAAAATGGATGAGTAGCATTTATATGGAGATTTGCAGAATAATATATGCTGCTCTAAATGGAAGACTTTTACAGGGATGAAATAAAACTATGATTACCCCCAGTAAGTTTTAAGAATACTATTGGTTATGACAGTCACTGTAAAAACATCACATAAAAATACCCAAGTTTTGTGCCTAATACTAGGAAGCCCTGCCCTGTTTCTTCATTCCCTGCAGGACCAGAATGGAGATGTGACACTTTGGCCTCTGCTATTTACCCCCAAGCATTCAGAGACAGAGTCTGGCAAGCCAAGGCCTCTGTCTCCAGTAAAAATTGTACTTTTTATTGACAAAAAATTAAGAGCAGGCTCACTGGGCATGGTGGCTCATGCCTGTAATCCCAGCACTTTGGGAGGCTGAGGCAGGCGGATCACAAGGTCAGGAGATCGAGATCATCCTGGCTAACACAGTGAAAACCCATCTCAACTAAAAATACAAAAAATTAGCCAGGCGTGGTGCCACACACCTGTAGTCCCAGCTACTTGGGAGGCTGAGGCAGAATTGCTTGAACCTGGGAGGCAGAGGTTGCAGTGAGCCGAGACCACACCACTGCACTCCAGCCTCAGTCACACCACTGCTCTCCAGCCTTGGTCACAGAGCAAGCCTCCATCTAAAAAAAAAAAATTAAGAGCAGAATCAATTTGAAGGGCTTCCTGTTATGTGATGGTATTTTTTGTAACAAAGAGATATAGCTAGAGGATGCCTTCTTTGGACCATCACAGAGGGCCATTTCCTGGCCCTGGATGCTTCTCCTCCTAGATGCCCCCTAACTTCCCTCAATGGGGGTGCTTCCAAAAAGTATTCTCAGTTTAGCCCCCATCCCAATCTAGAGTTTCCATCTTCCCCCACATCATAAACTCAGAAGCAAAAGGGACTTGAGAACGACCTATTTCAGCAGCCCCCAAATGAATCCCTGATCAGGAGCATGCTGTTTTTACTACCAGACTTCTTCCAGCGTGCAGGGCAGCTGGATGGGAATGTGCACAAGCTCCGCTCTGCTCCACTCTCAACAGCCCCAGGTGTGAGCCCTGATTGTGCCACTTAATGACAAACAGACCTTGGACAAATCCATGGACCTTCCTGGGTCTGCTTCCTCATTGGTGCAACAAGGCTAAAATGAGTTCATACCTCATGAGACCATTATGAAGATTAATTGAGATAATGTCTTGTAAAACTTTTGGAATCCGGTAACTATTGAACCAAAAGAGCAGCCATCTCCTCATGTCCAAGTAGCTTCTCTAGCTCGTCATTCATTTCCTTCTACCCACTGTTTCTTCTTAAGCTCCCTAGGCTTTGTCCCACCTCCCCACCCACCAAGCCCTACTGCCAACACCTGCCCACAGTCAGTTCAAATTTGGGGGAAAAATACATTGCAGAATGGGCATTTTTTTTTTTTTTTGGTCTCCCTAGGTTTCCTTGTTTTCCTTTGGGGAATTCAGCCCCTCCTCCACTCTAGTATGGTCTGAGAGCAGCTGATCTAGCCCCAGTTCCAGGGTTGGTGGCGGGGGGGAGGGTCCCATCTGCCCCAAGCCAGTCAGCATGGGCAGCCCCTGATGCCAGCCCTGTCCCTGGGCTTCTCTTGTACATGAACCAATAATCCCCCGCTTCTGCTTAAGTGAGTTTGGGTTAGATTTTTTTTATCACTTGCAACTGAAAAGAATCCAAAGATACCACACCCATTTTATCCAAAGACAAAACAAACCTCCTTCCAATTCTCTTTGCTGGGCAAATCCTATAAAACTCTCCCTTCATAGAGAGCTCCAAAGCCAGAGAATGGAGCATCCACTTGCCTTATGAATAGCCTTGGAGATCCATTTTTCAGGCCCATCAAGGTGTCTACTTATTTGTAAAGAGTCTTCTGCCTTTATCACTGTTTATTTTGCCCATCTATTCAACCCAGAGGTAGTCCATGATCTTATACTTCATGTTTATCTCTATGCACTAAATACCCTGAAAAGAGAACACTTTCAGGTGGGTGAAAAGGGGCTCTCCTTCCAGGTAGGAAGAACCTCCTGAGCAACAGGAAAAGCAAGGCTGGTGTCCAGCTCCATATCTCACAAGCCTGGATGAAGGACCAGGCTGGAAAATGGTTGTCTTCCACTGGAAATAAACAAGGTCTGGCCATAAAGTTATGAGGTTGAGTGCTTTCTAATCCAAGGCTAATTTCTTTTAGAGCCCTTTTACCCACCAGGGTGATTTTAAAAGCAAATCAATCGTTTTTAAAAATCAGAATTCACTCTTATTAATCAAGGCGCTATATTAAAACCTACAGAAATATTAAATTAAATCTGTGTTAAAGCTCAAAGCTGCATGGACTCAAGATTATGTTTATTATCATGCACTAGGGACAATGAATTTAATACAGAGGCTGTTCTAGCTCTACCTCTGCTTTAAGAAATCTTAATGTGATCCGGAAAATGCCAAGAACATTCCTCAGTGGGAGGTGATGAGCTGGCCATGACAAAGGTGTCAGCCATCATCCCTCCACGAGGTCAATTGTAGTTCAGTGATTTGAGGGGCTCAAGGTGAATCATTCAACAAACACTTGTCTGGGGATGAGGTCTTAGAGAAACCTGACCTCTGATGTCCTGGGAGTCACTGGCAGAAAACTGCAAAGCTGGGGCTGGAAATATCCATTGCCTTCTCTGACAGGCACTTACTCTGCCTGAAACACAATAGGTCATTAACTAGCTACGATAAGCACTATTGGTTGGCAGCCCAACCAATTTCCCTTCTCTCCCTCTTCTTCACTAACGTGATTGGGTGGTAGTGGTGGGAACACTGTGTTTGGGTAAAGAACTAAACTTCTTAGCCTCCCTTGGGGATATGGGTGCTGGGGGACTAAGTGCTGGCCAAAGAGATATAAGAAGAATTATTAGGTGGACATCCAGTGACGCTGCTTAAAAGAAAGATTGACTCCAGTGGTAGGTACCCTTTTTCCTACCCTTTGTCACTCTTCATTCTGCTTAAAATGCACGTGTGATGACTGAAGCTGTAGCAGCCATCTTGGGACCATGAGACTACCATGAGACTGGAAACCATGTGCTAAGGCTGGCAGGGCAGAAAGACAGAAGGAGCCTGAGTTGATGCAGAACTACAGATAAGGTTTGGCTCTCTGTCCCCACCCAAATCTCTCTTGAATTGTAATCCAAATTGTAATCCCCAGGAGTCAAGGGAGGGACCTGGTGGGAGGTGATTGGATCATGGGGGTGGTTTCCCCCATGCTGTTCTCATGATAGTGAGTGAATTCTCACAAAATCTGATGGTTTTAAAAGTGGCACTTTTTCCTGCGCTCACACTTCTCTCTCCTTCCTGCTGCCTGTGAAGACGGGGCCTGCTTCCCCTCCGTCTTCTGCCATGACTATAAGTTCCTGAGGCCTCCCGAGCCATGCAGAACGATAAGTCAATTAAACCTCTTTCCTTTATATATGTCTCAGTCTCAGGCATTTCTTTATAGTGGTGTGAAAATGGACTAATATAACAACCATCCCAGCTTTGGACTGCCTACCTGCCTTGGACTGTTGTAAAAGAGAAAACCAATTCCCTACCTTGTTTAAGCCACTGTTAGTCTGGTCTCTGACACTAGCAGTCAAACACATTGTGGCATCAGATTGGCCAATACTTTCAAATCAAAGTTATTATTGGTCAAATATGGCACATTCACCTCCAGCCACCTTTAGCAATCAGAACACTCTAAGTGAATATATGCATTTGTGCTCTAACTGAGGGAGTATTGACCAAGAGGCATCTTCATTGAGCAGAGAGCAGGAAAGAGATACAAAAGAACTGGAAGAGGTCAGACATGGTGGCTCATGTCTGTAATCCCAACACTTTAGGAGGCCAAGACAGGAGGATTGCTTGAGCCCAGGAGTTCAAGACTGGCCTGGGCAACATAGGGAGATCCTATTTCTATAAAAAATCAAAAAACCAGCCAGGTGTGGTGGTGTGCACTTGTGGTCCCAGCTACTTGGGAGGCTGAGATGGGTGGATCCCTTAGGCCTCGGGGGTGGAGGCTGCAGTGAGCCATGATCACGCCCCTGCACTCCAGCCTGGGTGACAGAGTGAGACCCTGTCTCTAAAAATAAAAATTTTTAAATAAAAGGACTGAAAGATTCAAACCCTGCCCTAGAAGAGCTTACAGTCCAATGGAGGGGCAGGACATAGCCATAGCAAAACACTTCCAACAGCAAAAGGACATACATGACCCATTGCCCAAGCTGTATTACAGACAGCAAGCAAAGCCTACAGGGGTTCAAAGGAGGAAAAAATGCTTGGATGGGAGCAACCCCGAGAAATATGTAGGGCTTGATTTGCAGCAGTGAAGCTGACAGCAGGGGAACAGAGGAGCCATTCCAAGTGCGCAAATGACTTGAGCAGAAGCTTGGAATTAGGAATGAAAGGGTTCATGGAGAGAATGGATGCTCTGCCTAGGAGGAGCAGAGGTTCCACTGAGGCAGAATTAGGGGGTGCCAGGATGAGGAGCTTGGACTTGACCCTGCAGTCAATAGGGCAATAATAATATCAGAGCAGGGCTGTTCTGGGGTGTTCAGGAGGGAAGAACTTGGATGAGAGTAAGGTGAGGCTCTGGTAAGAAGGTTGACCATGGTCCCTAGGTTCCTGAGATGTTCTGAGTGAGGATGAAACAGGACAGCTCTGGCCAGTGTGGGAGATGGGATAACAGTGACAACAGCACCACCATGGTCCTTTCAGCTGAGAGCTACTCTGGACAGCCAGAGGGATAGAGCAAGCCAACTACACCTCAGCTCTCTTCTCCCTTTCCTTCTCCCCATCCTCTAGGGAGCTGCTTGGATGGAAGCTTCAGCATTCATGCCCCTTCCACCACCCCCCACCCCCCGCCAAAAAAAAAAATGAGGAATATGAATCTGGCATCCATCTGCAAAGAAGGATGCTAGCCCTGGACCCAACAGAAACTCAGGATTCCAGACACAGGATCACAGTGGCTTAGAAAGGAAGGGACCTGTCACCAAGAAGTCAAAAATTCTAGGACAGCTTAGTCTCCTGGAGGTCTCCCGTGTTAGGCTGTTCTTGCACTGCTATCCTGAGACTGGCCAATTTATAAAGAAAAGAGGTTTGATTGGCTCATGGTTCTGCAGGCTGCAGAGGAAGCATGATGCTGGCATTGCTTGGCTTCTGGGGAGGCCTCAGGAAGCTTCCAATCATGGCAGAAGATGAAGGGGGAGCAGGCATGTCACATGGCAAAAGCAGAAGCAAGCAAGACGGGGGAGGGAGGAGGGAGGTGCCACACCCTTTTAAAAGGCCAGATCTCATGAGAACTTGCTGTGGTGAAGACAGTGCCAAACCAACAGGGATCCAAACACCTCCCACCAGGCTTACCTCCAACACTGGGGATTACAGTTCAACATGTGATTTGGGCAGGGACAAATATTCAAACTACACCAGCTCCTCAGGGATCACTTCACCCACTGGTTTTCAAACTGGGTTCCATTGAGTGGCATCCACTGATGCTGATCATAGCCAAAAAATTCTGCTTTTTAATGTTTCATATACTGAGGTTCCCAGAAAGACTGCACACTAAACAAAGGGGTCACTATTAAGTCTGATAACCACTGACAGCCCAACTCCCTCCCTCACTTAACAGCTGAAGAAACTGAGGCCCATGGAACCCTGCACTCCCTTTCTTCTAACCCCCCTCAGTCTTGCACTGACTTGGTCAGTGTCTACATTTCCTGGACAGCCTCACAGGGTTGGGGCAGTGGCATTCTCATTCACTGCTAGACTCCCCGGCAGGGGAGTCTAGTCAACCTCCAGGTTGACCTTCAGCTCCTGGGACAAAGCCTGTGTCACAAGGTAGGAGCTTCACAAGTCCCTGCTACGGTGCTATGGAAGAACAGGGATGGAGGCAGCACAGTGTGTCAGGAGCAAAGCCATGATTACTCAATTGCTGTCTGCGCCTGCAGCTTGGTGTGGCCCAGCTATTGCGGGTGACAGCACTCAGGGCTATGCTAACAGTGCATCCTTGGCTCTTCTGCTCATAGAGCTCCCAGCAACCTGTGACAGGGCTTGGAGTCTGTGCCCAGCCCTTCCCACGGCCCGCTGTCCACAGCCTGCATTACAGCTCACATCATCCAAGATTTGAGTAATGGTGTGCGTTTCTCAAGGGCACCAACTGCACTGTATTCATCTTTGTCTCTCCAGCACCAGCCTGGCCAAGAATGGGCACTCAGCACTGCCCTTCTGTTTCTCTTCACCAAATTCTTAATTTTTGTAAGCATTTGGCAAATTTTGGAAAACATACCTGGGGATGTGCAGATTGTAAAGTGACTTAGCTAGAAAAGGGCTCCATCCTGGGAGATCTCTGGTGAATTTCCCAGGAGGGTTTGTTTGTTTCTTTGTTTGTTCCTGCCTGGTGCTTATTTTTTTATTCTCTCTAAAATAGGATGATTGGCCACTTAATCGATTCTCCAAGGGTTGCACTGATGCTTCATGTAGCTGTAGGAAAAGGGACCAGTGAACTGAAAAAAAACGAGGAGTCACATCGCAGGTACCAACTGTTTTTCCCTTCCCCACCTCCAGATTCTGAACACAAACATCTTCCTATTCAGATTTATAGACAACACACAGCACCATCCACAGGGAAGGGGGAAGAGATGGGAGAGGGCTCAAACTGTTTGGTTTTGTTTAAATTTTGTACTAGATTCTATTTATTGTTAACAACTGCGTAGCCCTGCACAGTGTGAGTGTGTACGCATTTGAGTATGTGTGAGATGCCTCAGTCAGAGAATGAAACTCTCAGAGTGACCTTTCTGAGGCCAGTCTCAGCTGGGTTTCTTTATGTCAAAAGCACAAGACCATTTTTTCTCCACTAAGCAACTCAGTTCTTGGGCTTTCTTGAGCCCAAGAAAATATCCAACATTTTAAAAATTATCAACTCCAACACATGAAAAGAAAACTGCAAAGCCATGATTAATAACTATGTAAGTGGCTAACATGCTTAATGTGAAGTCAACATCATTAATTGTTGACTTCAATATTCACGACAATTTCGTTGGGGGGCAAAAACAGAAAGTCTGATTAGATGTTTCTCATTTTGCAAGAATTCCTGAGGATATAAGATAATAGCAGAGAAATCAGAGCCCTCATAAAATAAGTAAGATATCAACACAGCAAAAACCATTCCACAAAAGCAAAATCATTACAAATTTTTTTCTAGCCAGGAATATAAAGGTAATGGTTTGCGTTTGAGTGTGACATGGGATGGGGCCTCCATTGATAAGAAGGCTGGAGTCTATGAAGATGTTAGAATTGCCTACATGACAGTCTGCAAATATTAGCTATCAAAACTCAACCCACACTCAGAAGCTATGGCAAGCATCCAATTTCTGATAATTCTGCTGAGTTGATATAGGCACATGCACATGTAACACACACACACACACACACACGTGCATGCACACACACAAGCTCCCTGTTTCTCGGGCACTACTGCAGCAGCAAATACTTCCCATCGCTTAACCCAAATGAAAACACACTGAAGCTTCCTTTGATATACGATGTACAATCAATAACCTCCCACTTCTCCTTTCATAGAAAACTCATTTTAAGGAAAACATGATGACTGATTAAGATCCATAACAGAGGCCCTGTGAGCAGAATACATAAAGATTTTGATTGTGACAATCTTTCAGTGGAAATCTTTTAGCAGAGTAAAGACACAAAAGGAAGGGAACCTGTCTAGAGGCATGTCTCTCACCAGGCAGGCCTCATCTTTTAAAGAACCCGGCGCAACACAGAATGACCTCTTTTGGGTGGGAGCGGAACAGATTGACAGCTGAGCCAAGGCATGTGGGGCTTGAGCCTCTGCACTTGTGTTTTCCTTCAGAAAGAGCTTGATCGGGCTGGGCCACAGGTTCCTCCAGAAAGGCCCACTATGGGAAAGGTGCAAGGAGCCCAGGATGGTGGCCCATTCTTTCTGGGCCTGTGGGATGTTGACTAAGGGGTTATCCAACCTGCAGAACTAGCAAGAGTGCAGATAATCTAGAAGTTACATCCTCCTCTCCTTTTGAGTGGACATTCCATGGACTTCCTAACCTTCAAGTAGCAGCATCTGAAGTCCAAATCAAAATGCTCTGATAAGCTGAGTGCCGTGGCATGCCCCTGTAGTCCCAGCTACCCTGGAGGCTGAGGTGAGAGGATGGCTTGAGCCCGGGAGTCCAAGGCTATAGAGCACTATGATTATACCCGTGAATAGCCACTGCACTCCAGCCTGGACAATACAGAGAGACTCTGTCTCTTAAAAATTAATTTGTTAATTAATTAAAATGCTCTGGGTGGCTCTCGAGGAGCCTCATCACCTCTGATGACTGCTGTTAGGAGGGTAGGGGCCAGGGTCAGCCACAAGGCTTCATAATGGCCTTAGAGGCTACAGGGGACAGAACAACTTCATATGTCCAAGAGTTGCGGGATTATGTCCCCCAACATAACATATTCCTTGGGTTGGTTGGATTATGTCCAAGGCTGAGTCCACCTCCATGTCCTCATTAGTCTTCAGATGAGACTTCCCAACCCTGGAATATTCAATCCAGGTCCTCAAGACATTTGAGCACTAACAATGTGCCCAGAAAGAGCACTGGAGTGGAATCAAACATTTGCCCAGACTGCCACTTATTTGGTAACCTAGGGCAAGATACTTCACCCCTCCCACCCTCAGCTTCCTCTTGTGTGAATTAGGATACTAACGCCTACCCACTCTACAACATAGGGCTGTTGTGAATATTAATAGAAATAATTAACAGGACTCTGTAAATTATGGAAGTCTAAAGAATTATTAATAATAAGGTGTTGTGGGGTTCAAAATTACAGTCAGCATAGCCTGATTAATATTAAACATCTCCTCCTGTCTTCCTGTGGCCCCCTTTCCAGTTTCATTCAACTGGCAGGTGAGTTTGGTCCCTGGGGAAGTGGAAAGAAGATACAGATTTGAGTTACTCAGGAGGAACATTAGGTTAAACCGGCTCAGATAAAGTATTTGAATTAATTAGTATCACACTGTTCTGGGGAAAAAAAAAATGGTTCTGGTCTTTCCAACAACAAAACCAGGTTAGAAACTGACAGTGGCATGTCCTTTTCTCACTACACCAGTGCCTGGCACTTCTAGGCACTGAACTATTTCCTGAGTGAAGAATTAGAAGAGAGATGGAGAGAGAACAGCAAGACTACAAACAACAACTCATAAGAGGATAGACAAGTGGTCGCTTTATCTTTACAATTCTACATTGCCAGTTTGATTAAATCAACAATTATTCACCTAATGGCTGATTTTCCCCCCATGGAATTGACCAGCTGCCTTAACACCATCTAGACACACTTTTGGTGTCATCAGAGCATTGACGGAACTTTCAACGTGTCACACTGTGCCCTTACCATATGTGTCCAACACAGTTAATGGGAGGGTCTGGTGATGATGAGCCAGGTGGCTGGGTGGGAACCTCAGCCCCTACATCCCCACTGCATGGCCTTGAGTATCTCTTAGCCTCTCTGAGTCAGCTCCTCAATTGTGCGGTGGAACTAGTAACACCGACATCATCGGTGGTGATGGAGCAATTGAATGAGATACTATTGTGAACGTGCTTAGCAGAATCTGGTACATGGGAACCAGCCACATTAATAAGTAGGAAGTGGTGTGAATCACAACTAAAGAAAGAGAACAAAGCCTTGTTTCCTTTTCCCTGGGGCAGCATGGCATCGTAGAGGCACCAACCTGGGAATTCAGAGGGCTGAGATCCCGATCCAGCTGAGAAGGAAGGACTTTCCACCTTTAAAACACGACTTCTATCACCCACTAGACTCACTCGCCTGCCGGCAGCTGTGCAACCCCATACAAGTCTATTAATCCCCCTGGTTCTCAGGTGTCTAGCTTGCAAAATCCATCTGATACCCAGACTGAAGACAGCGGGGCTGCGCCCAGAGAATTGTGAAGCTTCTCTCGGCTCTAAGATCCAAAAGTCTATGCAGACACAGCTTTCAACTTTGGATTAGAACGAGGTGCCATCTCATGGGCAGAAACTGGGTACAAAGGGATAATGGGCAATCATTTCCTTTCTGTTCTTCAAAAGGAAGCAAGCTTTGAAAAGGAGTGTTGTTCAGGGCTGAGAATTCAGAAATATGCAGGAAGACTCCCAGCCAGTTAACCAATGGTTAGCAACAAGCTCTGGATTTGCCTGTTAGTGAAGCTCCATTAATTCACAGTTCATTTTCAGAGGTTGCAAATATTTATTCAGGACTTACAATACTCTAGCAGTCTTCTAGGTGTTGGGGGGATAGCAATGAATAAAACAAATATCTGTGCTTGCATGAAGTTTACATTCTATGGTGTCATCTGTTCATTGAACAAGTATGTTGAAGTGCCTACTATGTGCCAGATGCTGTGCTGGAGACACAAGATGATCTGTAAAGACTGATAGGTTAGTGGGTCATTCAGTATAATCTGATGAGTGTTATAATAGAGGTTTTCTATGACTGGAGAATGACAGTCCCAACAATACCAGCCAACATGTATCAAGCACTCACTGCCACACACAAAGTGCTTATAGACGTCACGTCATTCTGTTTTATCCCCAAACACTCCTATGAGGTGACCATGCTTACAAGGGAGGAAACTGAGGCTCAGAGAGAACTGGCCCAAGGAGACTCAGCTAGTAAGGGACGATGCTTGGATTTGCAGCCAGACTGTCTTCAGACCCTTGATGTAACTTCCATGTAATCCCTCCCCTTAAAATCAACCAGATTAGACGATTGAGTGGGTAAGTAACTTACACTGTACAAGTCACAATATCCCAAAGTCATCATTTGCTCACATCAGGGTTTGGGAATGCAGGACTGATCCTTTCTGTTTTCAACCTCAGATCTTTGAGAGCCATCAGATGGATATGCCAACTTTGACAAATGAGAACAAGCACTTTGGCATGGAAGGTTGGGAAGTGTCTGGCTGGACAGGCTATTTTTGGTTCAGAGATGGCTTTGATGAGTTCTACCTCTGCTCTCACCAATCAGCAATGCCACCTGGGAGGTGAGGATGCAGCAGTGAAAAAGGAACACAAACGAGCTTTGCATCGGGTGGGTGGTGGGGAGGGAGCAGAATTGCAAATAATTGTTGGGGCAGGAGGAGGAAAGGAGAGTCATCTTCAACTGCGAAGAATCCAGTTGTTGGACCCTGAATTCTGCCAGTTCAGTTTACTTCCAATATTGTTTCTCCTTATGCCCTGTCTTCTCTCTTCCATCCCTGTTGGGTCCTGGAGCTGCAAAGGCTCCAAGCGCAGCACTCATTCCCTCACCTCCTGGCCCTACCTCACTAGCCTAGCCTCATTCAGCTGCTTCTCTGAGACTCAGCAGGAAACTTTCCAAGTTTGTCTCATTGGTCAAAGCCAAAGCACACATCCACTGTGGGATCCCAGCTCCGTGGGTAGTCAGAGCCTCCCGGGATGCCAGAGCAGGAAGGACTTGCTCATTACCCAGGCTAGTGCTCTTCAAACTCTACATCTTATTCAGAATTCCAGTATATATAAAACAGATACAAGAGCAAAAACTCTGCTGATGTCTGTGTAGAGGGTGGAAGTGAGAAGCCTCCCTGCCTTACTCCATGAGAACCCCGATCAAAATCGCTGATTTGGCCTAATCCCCCTGGTTTATAATTTATAGATGATATACTGAGGGCATTTTCCCTCTATCCCCTTAGGAAAACATCACAAATATCCTCAGAATCATTATGGTTAGTGTGGTTCCCAATAAGTACATCGAAGCTGCTTTTTTTTTTTTTTTTTTGAGACAAGGTCTTGATCTGTCACCCAGGCTGAAGTATAGTGGCATGATCATAGCTCACTGCAGCCTCAAACTCCTGGGCTTAAGTGATCCTCCCACCTCAGGCTCCCGAGTACGTGGGACAACAGCTGCATGCCACCAATCTCAGCTGACTCTTTACATTTTGTATAGAGATGGGGTCTTGCTATGTTATCCAGGCTTGTCTCGAACTCCTGGCCTCAAGCAATCCTCCCACCTTGGCCTCCCAAAGCACTGGGACGACAGGCATAGGCCACTGCACCTGGCCTCAATGCTGCTTCTTCATGGGGCCTGAAACAGTCCCCAAGGGTTGCAGACAGAAATACTCACAGAGTTTGGGGGTGCAATGGGAGTAACTATTTCAAATACCACCTGATGCAAGGGACCACTTCCTCCTTGGGGACACACTATCTTCTGTTAACTTCTAGGACATTCCCAGTTCTCCTCCTCACTTGGCTGCTCCTTCTCAGCCTCCTCTGCTGGTTCCTTCTCTTCTGTCTGGCCCAAGGAAGGGCTCTGTCTTTGGTCTTCTTGTCCCTTCTATACTCACTCCCTCTGTGACCTTGCCCACCTCATGGTTTGAAATATCATCCACATGCTCTCAACTCCCAAATTTATATCTCCAAACCACCCTCTCTCCTGAATCCGAGATACTCCTAAATGAGTATCCAACGGCCTGGTTAACATCTCCTCCTGGACACCTAAAAGACACCTCGATCTTTGCATGTCCCAAGCTGGAGTCCTGATTTTACTGCCATCTCCAAACCTGCTCTTGCCACGGTCTTTCCCATCTCAGTTTAAGACAACTCCATACTCCTCATTGTTCAAACCAAAAACCCTTCAGAGTCTTCCTTAACCCCCCTGGTTCCCTCACACCCCACACCCAATGTATCAACATGAGCTTGGTGACTCCACCTCTTAGTTACAGCCAGAAGCCTCTTCCTAGCCCACCTCCACTGCTACCACCCTGGCTAGGCCACAGTCCTCTTCTGCCTGGGCTATTGGAAGAGCCTCCACACACTGGTCTCCCTGCCTGCACTCTTGTTCCTCTGGAGTCCATCTTCAGCCAGACCTGCCAATCCTTATTCAAAACCTTGTCATGGCTTCCCAGTTCACTAAGAATGAAAGATAAAGTCTACAATGACCTATGGGGCCCTACCCAACCTGGCTTATGGTGACCCTGTGCTTTCACCTTTCATTCCCCTTGGCTCACTCACGCTTCTCCACCATAATGGGTTCTTAGCTATTCCTGCCTCAGTGCCCTTACACTGGCTGTTCCCTCTGCCTGAAACAGTTTTCTCCCAGATACCAACATGATCAATTCCGTCACCTCCTTCATCTTTCTACACCAATGTCATCTTTGGAGTGAGGCCACCCTGACCATGTTATCATTGCAACCATCCCCTACTCTCCCGATTCCCCTTACTCTGATCTATTTTTTCCATGGCAGGTGTCACCTTCTAACACTTTTACTTATTCAGTGTGTTTAGTATGTAGGGGTTCTCCCAGTAGAATGTAAGTTCTGTAAAGGCAATGATTTTTTTCTATGAACTGATGGATGCTAAGTATCTAGAACCATACCTGGTATATAGTAGGCTCTCGATAAATATCTATTGAATAAATAATTGAATGAATGGTTATTTTACAGTTTACAGAGCACTTTTACATCTGAGGACTCTTTTGAGCCTCAAAACAATTCTGGAAACCTGGTATATTTCTTATCTCCATTTTTCTGATGAGGAAACAGGTCCAAAGAGGTTAAGTCACTTGCCTGAGATCAACACAGCTTGTCTAGAGCGGGCCTCATGTCCTCTTCTGGCACTAAACTCACAAGTGCTGTCTCATCTGACCACACCGATGAAATCTCTCCAAAGCCCAGGTCCCACCCAGCTCTCTCCTGCCTCCCTAAACTTGCACCCCAGCTTGCTGATGACTATATTTGCAGGTGCCATGTGTGGTCTGCTTATTTTGTCCCAGAGGAGCATATGAACTCACTCTGCTTCTCTACAGACCATCTGACTTAGACATACACTTTCAGGCTATCTTCTGACCCTAAGACCCTCCTCCAGAACACAGGAGTAAGAGTCATATGCTGCCCCAATCCCTGCCTTCTGTTTATACACAAAGGACAACAACTGGACATTCCATAAGGAATGAGGGAGGGGGGTGAAGGCAGCAGGGACAGGTGGGAGAGACCCTTTGCAGATCAAGAAGCAGCTCCCCTTGTTCTTCCTTAACAACCATGGGCTGAAATGTGAGGTCGCTAAATGCAACTTAATAATGGCTTCTAGTCTCCTACTGAGAAATTTCTTTCTGGCCTAAGCAACAGGCATAGCTATAGCAGCTAGTTTATTGCTGTCTCATCCACCACACAAAGAACTGTGAGTCGGCTCATGATTGCTCCTTTTGCACAGGCTTCTGGGAAGCTCAGCAGTGGCAAATCTGTAGCCCAACCCTAGCAGGGCCAGTAGGAGAACAGGGCCTTGCCACGGGTCACAACATCGCATGGCATGGCCTGGGGAGACTCACGTCTTTTCCCCTCCTCCCCTCACGTGTGCTCAGGCCTTGAGGCAGGATGGCCTGCGTTCAACCCCGGCCTCTGCTGCTACTAGCCACACAGTCTCGGGCCAGCTGCCTCACTTCTCTGCCCCTGACAGGGTGATGTTACTCACCCCAGGTGCCTGGGTAAGTACTCCTCACTCATCTTTCATGATTTCTGAGTCAGATCTCTCTCACATCCCATATTCCCTCCTCAAGGCATGGTGGTTAGGAACAGGCGCTGAGAACCAGGGACGGAGTCCCCACTCTGCATCTTACTAACTGTAGGACTTTGAGCAAGTCTCTCCATCTCTCCCAGGTGTCCTCACCTGTAAAACAGAGATGATAACCATACCTGTCTCATAGAGCAGCTAATGCTTTCCATTACTTAAAATGGTGCCAGGAGTGTGGCAAATGGTCAGAACGTGTCAGCTTTTACCATGACGATGTGCTGGGCTTCTTGGTTTTCCAAAGCATCGCCTCATTAGACACGTCCAACTCTATCAACACCAGAAACTGGTGTGATCATTATTTCCAACTGCCATGTGAGGGCAATGAGGCTCAGAGAGGTCAGGAGCGTGAGGTCACACAGCAGGAGCCCACCTGGGCCTGAGCCAAGCGACGCCTTCCCATGCACTGCGGGGCTCAGGCAAATTCCTACCCCAGCACAGGCTCCCAGCTGCCCCTCCAGACTCCACATCATGGGGCCATCAGAGGCTGTGAAGGTGCCAGCGCACTCTTGGTCTGTTTCCTTAATCCATAGCTCTCATGCTGGGAGAGAGAAAACAGAGCAGCAGCCGAATCAACAAGAGCAGCCAGCGGACCCTGGTGGGGAGAGATGAGGCGGGGGGAGGGGAGGCCCCTGCCCGCCGTACACCTTGGCTGCCGCAGCGAGCTGAACCAGAGGCCTATCATCTGGCCCCAACAATGGCAGCTGCAGAATGGCAGGAGCAGGAGGAGGGTGGGGAGGGCTTCCAAAGGGAAGGAGATTGAGCAGAATCAGAGACCCTGACATGGGGATGAGATTCCCTGCTCTCCGCCCCCTGCCTGCCCTGGTGGTGCAGACTTCCGGGTGGGAAGGAGGAGCTCCAATCACCTGTGCACAGATCACACCCTTACCACCCCATCCCTGAAGGTTTCCCCACCACCTGTGTCACCACCAGCACCAGGTGGAGGAGGCTGACAAGGAGCCTTCCACCTCTGAATGCCTGGTGTCCCCGGTCCCCCCGGAAGCACAAGGGAGGGGCAGCTCCCCTCCTTGCAGGCACCGCCCTGGACCTCACCCCGCAGTCTAAGGAGGCTTTGTCCCCATCAAACACTCCTGGCCCCGTGAACCTCTCCCGCGGAGCAACTGTCATGGGTGCAGTTTGACATCTGTGTGACTATCTGTAAATAAACTAAACCCGCCTCAAGCCTGCAAGCTCCATGAGGGCAGGAAGCACCTGTGGCTTTACTCAGGAGGGTGAGCCCAGCCCCTAAACCTCAAAGTCAGTATAGAGAAGGCTGAAGGGGGCTGAGGGAGGAGGCAGAGAGAGAAAGGCTGTGCCGCGTCCCCAGTATTTGAAATGCTCAGAAGCATCCAGAGAAAGAAAGGTAATTTAAGTCTGGCGTGCTTCTTGGGCACATCATGACTCCCTGGGTGGTACCCTGAGCTGGGATTAGGAAGGAACAATGACACATACCACCCAAAGAAAATCTGTTAATCCATGCAGCCTCAACCTCGGAGGCAGGCACTGTGCTTTAAGATTTCACTTACCTCTCCTCAAAGCTTCCTCTCTGATTTGCTTTTAGATATGAATGCACAGGGGAACTGTTAATTTGATTCTGCAGTTAGCACACCTGATCTTCACAGTAATTGCTTTCAGTGGTTCAGCCACGATGTAATGGGGACCTCCACATGCTTCCAGACTAGCATTTATTTTACTGTGAGATGTACAGCGAAACCGGAGATATTACAGCAGGATTGTAAATTAATCTCCAAACTGCTGTCGACAACGCAGGCTTTCATCCCACTATGCTTCCCACGAGTGATCTGGTTTAGAGGAGACAATACATCACTGCGGATGGGAGATGGGCTCTAAAAATCCAGAAACCTGGGATACCAGTTCCAGCTCTGCTGTGTGATCTTGGACAAGACAGTATCCCACTCTGGGCCTCAGTTTCCACATCTGTAAAATGTGAGAGTTAAATCAGATGCTCCCTTGGGATGAGGCATGGTATGGTGAGAGGAAGGTCAAATTTGAAGTCCCTCAGACTTAAATTCTATGTTTTTAAATTGAGTTCTCTACTTATTGTCTTAGCAACTTTGGGCAAGTGACTTAATGTGTCACAGCCTCAGATTCTTCTTGGGTAAGATGGGGATGATGACAATACCTAACCAGCCTTCCCACATTCACCCTTCCAGTCTGCTCTCTGAACTACTGCCAACATGATCTTTTTAGAACACAAATCTGATCACTGCATCTCCCTCCTTAAAAGCTTTCAAGGGCTCTCCAGTGCCCTCTGTAAAAGCCTGCTTAATCTGTCAGATGCTCAGTCTAACCTCTACCAGGCTCCCTCCCTACCCTCTCCCATTCCAGCTGCACTGGCCGTTCTACCTTCCCCCCATGCTCTCCTCTGCCACAGGCCCTTTGCACATGCAATTCGCATTCACCAAGTATTCTTCCTACCTTTTCCACCAACTTGGCCATGCTTCAGCCTCATTCAAGCCTCACTCAAGCCTCACTTCCCCATTTCCTTAGTGAAGCCTTACTCCCAACCACATCAAGAGCCGTGGTAAAGACTCTAATAGCCTGTATGTCTCTCCTTTGTTGCACATGTCACCAGTTGTAAATTTACATCTGCATAATTCTTTGATGAATAAATTAAACCCAGCACAGGCCTGCAAGCTCCATGAGCACAGGGACTGTGTTGCTCAACATTTAACACAGTGCCTATAGAAACAGTGATAATGAACATAATAAAACCCCACAATAGCCAACATGTATGAAGCAATTTCTACATGTCAGGCACTTCCCAACAGCCTTCAGAATTAGTTTTCACTATTACTATCATGTAACAAAGGGAAAGACTGAGTCACAGAGAGGTTAGGTAACTTGCCTGACATCACACAGCTAATAAGTGGTCAAAGTCCAGAAGTCTGTTTACTGACAAACTATAGAAAGCTTTTCAGTCACTCAGTAAATGAGGCAGCATCCAGGGAGCAGTTCTTTAAGCAAGGAGGCTGGCACTGCTTAAGCACTTAATAATAATAATGATGATTATTAACAGATATTGAGTACTTATGATGTGTCCAATATTATTCTAAAGACTTTTATATGAATTAACTCATTCTCTCAACGACATTTTCTTTATGAGGGAGTGCTACCATTATCCTTATTAAGCAGAAGAGAAACTTGAGGCTGGGAAAGACGAACTGACTTGCCCAAGATCACCTGGCGTGTAGGCAATAGAGCCAGAATTTGAACCCTGGTCCACCTAACTCCAGAGTCTGGGAAAAACCCAGCTCTGTAATTCTCAGGGAGGACCAGGCTCAGTCTCCTCTGCAGTAGAAATGGAATCAATTCTCCCCTATGCCAGTTTTCTGAATTCAGTTCTACTTGTGAGAGGGCCTGTGCTTCTTATGGCACTGAGCCCACCCAGCTATGCAGGGTATGGAGGGAGCTGTCCCTGGAGACGATGAAGCCAGCTATTTCCCCAGGGCCTCAGCTGAGGAGGCTACGCTGTGATCTGATGGACAGCTGGGAAGTGACTCATGGAGCAGCCAGGGAGAGGGGAAGCTGGAGGGGACTAAAAAAAGACCTGCGACCACATACTATGCACAAGGACAATCATCAACCATAATCACCACCACCAAGGCAAGCCCCGCCCTCTATCCCACACGCCCCTCAGGCTGCTCTGGAGTCCTTCTGGGATCCTCCTGGAGGCCCCTGTGATTCAGATTTCACCACTGGGCTGTGGCAGTTCAGAGCACAGGCTTTTGAGCCCAAATCCCAACTCAACCACTTTGTAGCTGTGGCATCCTGAACTAGTTGCTGAACTTTTCTGAGCCTCAGTTTCTTCCTCAGCACAATGGGGATAAGAAACAGTCATTTCTCAAGAAGAGTGTGGAGATTAAATGAAGTTATGTGTGTGGAAATCCTGGAATAGTCCCTGGTTCAGCAACTGGTAGTTCCCCCTGTGGATAAAATGCAGGAGAAGGCAAAGAAGACAGACGCGTAATACAATTTTCCTGGAACGCCCACTCGTTCAGATTGACATTTTACTTTCGCATCCATTCACTGTTAATCCACTCCACTTTCAGTATAGAATGATACTATCGATCATAATAAAGATAAAGATAACAGTTATTAAGTGCATATGAGATGGTAGGTTCAACATTTCACGTTCATTATGTCATTTTACTCCTCACAAGCATTCTATAAGGCAGTCTGCCAAATGCCTAATTCAAATCTGGCCAGCCACTTGCAAGCCATGTCACCTTAAGCAAATTCATTAAACCTTCTGTTCCTCAACTTCTTAATCTGTAAAATGGGGATAATAATAGCGCCTGCTTTGTAAGGTTGTTGAGATGGCTAGCTCTCTATTAAATGCTTATGCCCATCTGATAGTGTAGACTTGTGGCTGTGGGTGGCTGCCCTGCCAGAGACCGCAATTTTCAGCCCCCTTACATCTAGTGGAGGCCATGTGACTGAGTGCTGGTCATTGGAATGCGGAAGGAATTGACACACCCACACCCAGGACTGTATTATAAGCCTCCACATTCTCTGTCATCCTCAGTCAGAGACATCTCCGGGAGTTATACATCCAAGATGGCAGAGCTTTCATCAGCTTCCACAGACAGAGCACCTCTCTCCCCTGCCATCAGGTGGACTCTACATGAATGAGAAAGCAGCTTTCATTACGTTCAGCCACTAAGATGTTAGGATTCATCTGACACATCAGCTAGCATTACCCTAACTAATATAGAACTTAGTTCCAGAAGTGGGCTGCTTAAAACATGTGACATTGGCTTAGAAGTCAGGTAGCAGGTTATACTAGAGCCTGGAAAACTGGAGACCCATGTGATACAGAAGTAAAATGTCTCATTAAACTGTCATCTATGATAACTTGGCAGTCAGAGCTCATGCCTACTAAGCCTGTATGCTCTATAGAAAGAGACTGGAAAAAATAATGGTAATAAAGTTTGCTAACTGTTCCTGGCTGAGTTAAGCAAGGTACTAGGGAAAGAGAAGAACTCAGGCCTAAATTAACCAGTTTGAAAGTAATTTTAGAAAGGAATAGTGGAGAGGTAAAAACAGACAACTATGTCTAAACCCCAAACAATAAGACAAAAGAGTGAGAAGACATTTAAGTGAAATAAGTATCATATTAAGAATATAAGCTTCCCACCTAAGCCTGATGACCTCAAGGTAGCTGCCATTAAATTTAGAGAGAAAGAGAGGTATGGGGAAAAGGAAGTAATAATCCGGGCTTCAGAATTAAGTCTAGGAAATAACTCTGGGTGTGGCTACTGGCATATTAGACATCATAGATGAAAGTCTTACTAAGTTCTTGAGGGAATTGCACTGCAAAATCTATAAACCTTGATTTTAATAGTCTTTTACTGTTACAGCATTAAAACAATCCTTGGGCCCCCAAAGGTTCAAGGGAAAGAACTAGGTCACAAAAGATTTAGAGCCCCCAAGAAGGCCATACTGCCCACGACCAACTTCAGGTGTGGCCACGAAAAATAACAAAGAAAAATCCTCCCACCAGCACAGCTGAGAGGGTGGAGAACAATGAACCAGTAAATTCCCATCAGGAGAAGAATCAGGACCTAATCCAGGAACTTCACCCACTGCTAGGATACAACCCCACAATGCTTGCTTGGCAAGATTTCATCACTACTGAGGACCAGTGACTGCTGTGTACGTACCTTCCATGATTATCTTTTCCAAATGGGAGTTTCATGATGGTTATCCCACTCTGCTCAGATGTGGGATATGAATGCAGAGTGGCAGATAATATGTTTGTTTTGCCTCATGGGTCCCTGGACCATGGTGAGGTGCCACACTCAGCTTCATGGATAGGACTATCCATGACTCTGAACTTGAAGTTGGATGCAGGGATCAGAAAAAATGTGGGTTCCTCCCTTAGGGAAAAGAGAAGGTGTTTTGTGCATAGGAAGAAGGAGGCACACACGTACTGGTGGTCAGAGAGCCAATGATACATCTGGTCAATGATATGTGAACACAAGCAACGTAAGTCCCTCCAGGCTTAGCCTATACTACCTTTCTTAAGCTCCTCCACACTCACTGTCTCCCTCTACCTACTGGCTGGATGAATGCCCAAGGAAGGTGCTGAAGGCCACATGTAGAAGATAAAAAAGCAAACTCTCCATTAATCAAGCTTGGTACCTAAATGACCCTCCTGCCTCCTCCAACCCCACTCCTCTCCCAATCAGAGTTTAAGTGTATAAGAAATGAATTTCTATTGTGTTAAGCTACTGAGATTTCTGAACTGTCTTTAATAATAGCTGATGAGGCTAGGCACGGGGGCTCATGCCTGTAATCCCAGCACTTTGGGAGGCAGAGATGGGTGGGTCACCTGAGGTCAAAGGTTCAAAACCAGCCTGGCCAGCATGGTGAAACCCCATCTCTACTAAAAATACAAAATTAGCTGGGTGTGGTGGCGCATGCCTGTAATCCCAGTTACTCAGGAGGCTGAGGCAGGAGAATCTCTTGAACCTGGGAGGCGGAGGTTGCAGTGAGCTGAGATTGTGCCATTGCACTCCAGCTTGGGCAACAAGAGCAAAACTCCGTCTCAATAATAATAATAATAATAATAATAATAATAGCTGATGTAACTATAATGATAATACATAAAGCTCTTAAAATAGTGCCTGGCATATAATAAGCTATACAAGTAGAGCTGTTTATTATAATACCCATTTTACAGATAGGGAAACTGCAGCTTACAGGTGTGCCTGACTCCAGAGTCAATTACTATTTTGTATTTACCTCTCAGTAGATAATAAGTTTGGTAACAATGAGTTTGGTACCTGGCTCAAGGTCACAAATACTAACAGACTCAGAATTAGAGGCCTTCCTTCTATTCAAAGTTCATCAACTCTGCCCTTGACCCCAGGTCTTCAGGTTAGTCCTTCATTGTTTTATTTTGTTATTTTTATTTCATGTTTCAGGAAACACCCAACTTGCAAATGCCCCAGCACTGAACTAGCAAGTCTACACAGAAAACCAAATCACCCTCTAGTGACCCAAATTCCAAGTTTTAATTTACATCAAGCCAGTTAATTAAAAAGGTGCTCTGTGAGCACAGATACTGCTACAGCTGGCTCTTGAGATAGCATTTGCTGTTCCTCTTAAGAAGTTGGGTTCCTTCTGTGACATTTTTGGTCCAACACAGCAACACTGCTCCACAGAACAGCATGACCAGTTTAGGGACAGGAAAACGGCTGAGCAAGCATTTTGTGCAGAGACAATAGAAAAGCAAGAGACCTGAAAACCAACCTACCCCCCAAGCCCGTGCTGACAGGTGAGGGCTCGTGTTAATTAATGTTTATCAAGTGATTGGGGATCCCTGAAATGAAAGAGACTATTGAAAATCCCCCAAGTATTATTATTATTTCCAGCCTGAATAATCTGTTTTTTAAGGAAGCCATTATTATTGAGTGCCTACTATGTGGCAGGTGCTTTTATAAACTGTATCTGATTTAATCTTTGTAATCGCCCTTTGTGTTCGGTTTGGGTTTTCTTCCTTTTTAAAATACATCTTCTTTTGTTTTGTAATCCTCACTGTACAGATGAGAAAACTAAGTTCAGCACAATTAAGTCACTTGCTAGAGAATGGTAGAGTGAAAATTTGGGGTTAGATCTAAGCGTTAAGGTCTTTCTCCCTTTCCTTTTCATCATTCCATACCGCCTCTTCCAGTCTGCCCTTCAAATTGTACATTTAAAACAAAATGTAATTCAAGAATGCCTATGTCTTTTTTTTGGTGTGTCTTTTTTTTAACTGAAGTATATTTCGCAATACAGTAAAATGCACAAATACTAGGTTTACCATTAGATACCAGCCTGGCCAGCATGGTGAAACCCCATTTGACAAATGCATATACCTCTGAACCCACATCCCAATTAACATGAGGGACTACTTCCAGAAAGTTTCCTGGTGCCCCTTCACTAAAGAGAGATATCATTTAAGTTTAAAATACAGCAAATAAAATAAGCTACCTTAATTTTATTTATTTATTTTTTGTAGAGATGAGATCTCACTATGTTGCTTCAGCTGGTCTCAAACTCCTGGCCTCAAGCAATCTTCCTGCCTCAGCCACCCCAAAATAAGCTATTTTCCTTTGACCAAAACAATCTTTTTGTGACTCTGGCCACAGAGCTGTGCCCATGGCATCAATCCTTGAGGTGGGTGTACTGAGTTACTTGGTGCTATATTAAAAAGGAGGATCCAGTTAAAATTCTGTGCCTTGTTGCCTCCATCCACCCTGAGCATGTGGGAATGAATTAATCTGGGTGTGATAGAGATGAGATACCATTGTGCCTGGATTATCACAACTATCATCATCATTTTAGCACCTACCATGTGTCAGCACCAGATTATAATAGCCTTAGACACATAATCTCATTTAATCCTTGTAATTATTACCTGTTTTACAGCTGAGGAAACTGGAGGACAGAGAGGTTAGGTCGCATACCTAAGAACACACAGCTGGAAAATGGCGCCTTGAAATTCAAATCCTAGAGGTCCAACACCAGAGGCCATTCTCTTAACAACTGCCTTTACAGGTGGTAGGCAAATTGTAAATGCCTAAAATTGAATGAGCTGGTTATATTCATTTAACAAGCAGTAGAGAGTATCTATTATACAAAGTGCCAGGCACTGTGCTCAGTGATATGGAAGGAGACACAGAGATGAATAAGAACGGAGAAGGGATTGCATCAAGGAAGCCCTCACAAGGAAGCCAGGAAGACCAACTCATTCTTGAAGCCAAGTCTTCAAGGATGAGTAGGAACTGGCCAGCTCTAAAGGAGTTTAAGGTACAATGACTAGCACATACAAAGGCACAGTGAAGTACTTCTGCCCACTCCTTATTTAGCTCAATCAAGTCAAATTTTTAAAACTCCACAGAAACATCAATGGGGTCCCTTAGCTGTTTCCCCGGCTCTTCAAAACAGCTGAAAATCAACACAAAACTCCAGTTCTGAAAAGTTTTTACATAACCACAAAGTTCATGCCCACAGCAAGCCCATGGATGTGATTTTTGAGAGCCCCTAAGCCTTCTTTTGCTTTAGAGCCAATTATCTTTTTTTTCTGAATCCAGTCCCATGTGACTAGTTTCACAATTCCTTAGCCTGGGCAGTTTAGCAGCAGCAAATTAGAAAAGTGGACAGGTACAGAAATGGCAGTAAGAAGGGGCAACCAAGGAAGAAGAACTTGGAGCCAGTGCCTGCCTGTAGTCCCAGCTACTCGGCTGAGGTGGGAGGATTGCTTGAGCTCAGGAGTTCAAGGCCAGCCTGGGCAACATAGCGAGACCCTTTCTTTAGAACAACAATAACAACAAAGTAGAAAAACTTGCAAAGATGATTCAAGAAACTCAAAAAGCAATAGGTTCTTTCAGGACATCATTGTATAACACAGTACAATAGCTTGCTTAACTCAAAAAGGTGTCTAATAAGCTCCAACTGTGTACTAGGGCCTCTCTTAGGCTTAGCACGGGATAGAAAAACATGTAAAATCCAGTTCTGCCCAGTTCCATTTGAGAGGAACAACAAGTATATAATTCAGGAATTATATGACAGGAAGGGTCTCTGTTCACCTTTGTAGGTAATAAAGGGCAGGTGGGATGCCTGAAGGCAGGGAACTCATCTGTCACTAAAGAGTCATACAGGCAGGAGTTAAGAGTACGGACTCTGGAGCCAGGCTATCTGTATTTAAATAAGCAAGATACTTAAGTTCCCTATGCCTCAGTTTCTTCCTGTATATAATGGGGATAATAGTGTAGTACCTTTTCAAGAGGTACTGGGGATCAAATGGGTCAATATACAGAGCCCTGCTGGATACATGTTAGCTGTTATTACCTCTTACCCAGCACTTGCTCAGACCCTAGCATTCAGCAACTGTAATAAGTGCCGATGAACAAATGAATTCACAAATGAATAAATAAGTGATGCTACCAAGTTAAAGGAGGGAAAATCTATTATGTAAGGTACGTCGTCCTTAATAAGGCTTGCAGATCAGAAAGACTCTGTACAAAATAGTTTAAGAAATAGGTTTGATGTTTAATGTATGATTCCAATACCTAAGGAATTAATCACTCATTCTTTAACTCTTCTGCATAAGTGACCTGCCGTTTTAAACAAGCCGAAAGAAAAGGCATGAAGAGATCACAATGAAACTATAGTATATCTCATACTCAGAGGAGGCTGAAGGGGCCCCGAAACCCAAGAGTTCAGCGCTGTGGTGTGGGAGAGGTTGTGATGGCAGCAAACCCCAACTGTCACACACTCACCCTGCCTAAAACCAACTCTGTGGTCTTCTCCTTCCTTAAATTATACTTCCTCCAGAAAGGGTAAACACAAAAACTGTTTTTAAAAGTTGTTAAGGCTCATAAAAGTAAAACCGATTTGAAAAAATATAGAAGCAACTAACACAGAGCTACAAGAGGATGTGGGGGTGTATTACATATCTAGCCCCCTATTTTACAGATGAGGCAACTGAGGCCCAAAGATGTAAAGTGACTTGCCCAAACTTATAACTTCAGGATAATGGCAAAGACAGAAGTAGGGCAGGGTGCCCAGATTTCCACACTAGAGCCTTCCAAAGGAAATACTGAGGGAGAAAAAAGAAGAGGTTCCAGGCCCAGAAGGTGGGTAAGGAGTTGGGAGTCAGGGGCAGCAAAGAGTAAAAGATGATTGTCATGGGAGCCCCCAGGAAGGAAATTAAGCCCCTCCGTGCTTTTTGGTGGAGGTAGGGTTTCAAACAAAGAGCAATCCAGTCCAAAGCTCCCAGGTTTTGCAGGTGAATCCCCGCATTCTGAAGAAGCACATACAAAGCCCAATGCCTTCTACCCAGATGTTTCCATCTTAGTCGAGATTTCAGGGTGTGTGTGTGTGTGTGTGTGTGGCCTCGAAGATATCCTCTCTTTGAGGGTTGTGTCCTGGCTGGCAGCAGACAGGGAAGGGCTCTGGCAAAGAGATCCCGAAGAGTCTCCGAGATCAGCGCGGATTCCCCTCCCCAACACACACAAACACACACCCGCTTTGCTCCTTCCTTCCCCTCCCCCACTGATGATCAAATCCAGGTGAAGGGACCGAGGACTGCAGGGTCGGTTTCCAAAGGCTTCCGCTGGAGCCCGGCGCCCCAAGCGCCCGCTTGTTCCTGCGCACACTCACAAGCACACTTACACACGCACAGACGCGCGCGCACACAGACTCTCACACGCACATGCACATCCTTGGCACCGCCCACCGCAGTGCTCCTCCAGCCCCCGGGAAACAGACAGGCAGCAACATGAATGAAATCTGCCCAGAAAGACTGCATTTCAGCTCCAACCACGCAACCTCTGGCCAAACCGCCGAATATGTAACAAAGTTTTATTTCGCCTTTAGAGTCTCCAGTTACGCTTCTACCATTTCCTGTGGAAAATTGAAGCTTTGAAGTGTCTAGCTCCGGCTTTCGCAGACGGGTAGCACCGCCAGCGCGAGCTCTCGAAAACAAGCGCCCCGGCCCCACCCCCTTCAAGGACAGAACTGCGGGTTCAGACCTACCCAGGTCAGGCCTTCAAAACAGTGGGGCGTGAAGAGACGATGATAGAACCCGCTGGAAACGACGCCCTAAACTAACAACCCCCTCCAGAACTGGCCCCCGCCAGCTCCATCCTGCCCAGATCCCCAGAGGCCCTCCTTCAGCCAAGTGGTGAGAGCTGCAGCTCCCTGCCAGAGGGAATGGAGAGGCCAAGAGCTGGGAGGCTTTGTCCATCCTGCAGCCCCCACCAGCTGTGTGCTCTAGCCCTCAAACACTGCTCTGGAAAAACTTGGCACCGACAAGTCTTCCCGCACCCCAGTCTCACCACACCCACCTCTACGACTGTCTAGGCCGAGCAAGCTTTCAACCATTCAGCCGGTACGGCCGCCAGGCCCCTCCTTCCCCCGTGCACTGAGTGTCCCCCGAGGGAGTGGGAGTACTGGATTGCGGAGAGCGGAACGCGCCTCCTCCCAAGTGCTAGGGAGCACAATTCATGCGCCCAGGGAAGTGGCATCTTCAAGGTCAAAACAAACAGCGCAGGGGTGGAGTATATGTACTAAGCGCAAATGATCTCAACCCTGCTCCAAAAAATGGTGCTGGGTTTTGCTCACTGCCTGCTGGAGGCAGCTGTCGCCCCGCCCCGCACCGGGGGCGGAACCTCGCGCTCCCGGACCTGGGACAGCACCAGCGGCGTAAAATACGCGCACCCGAGTGCAGGAGGAAACAGGCAGCCTCTAGTTCTGGCTACCTCCAGCCCGGCCGCCTCCTCAGCGGCTTGGGACAGCAGCGCGTGGCTGGGAAGACGCGGGAGGGGGACGCGAGGCAAACTCGCGCCAAGAGTTGGCCAGGTTGGGTGAGAGGGAGTGGCATCCGCGCAGACACTTACCGCTGGCGTTCTTCCCGCAGATCAGGTGCTGGTAGGGCTGCAGGAGACCCCAGATCTCCGAGTCGTTGTTGACCGTGTGCTCCAGGGTCTCCACGGTGAACTTGGGCGCCTCGTGGAGCGCATGGTGGTGGTGATGGTGGTGGTTGGCGGCGGCTGCCGGCGGGACTGCGGCGGCCGCGGCGGCCGGCGGGGCGCAACAGCTGCTGCCCCCGCTGGCGCTGCTGGCTGCGCTACAGGCGCCGCCGCTCGCCGCTCCTCCCCCGGGCGCCTCCCGCTCTTTATCCGCCGCGGGGGCCGCACCAGGGCCCGAGCTCGGGCCTGGGCCGGAGCCTGAGCCTGACCCAGGGCCACTGCAGCTCCGGGGCACCCCAGAGGCCACGACCCGCGAGTAGATGTCCCGGAAGAGGCTCTCCATGCAGGCTGTCAGGTAGATGGCGGCGTGCTCGTGGATGCGCAGCGCCACGCGGCTGTCCACCATCCAACGATACACGCGGCCCACGGAGAAGGTGAGGCCGCAGCGTGCCGACTTGCCGCGGCCCAGGCGGTCGCCACCGGCGCTGCTCATGTTGTAGAGGGACAGTGCGGCCAGCGCAGCCGCCGTACAGTGCGCGGCCAGGCCCCAGGACAGCACGATCTCCATGGCGCTCTGGATCTCGTACTTGGTGCACTTGGCGAAGCGCAGGCTCAGGCGCTGCGCCTCTTTGGCGATGCGCACCAGCGCCCGGCTCACCAGCGTCGACAGCTTGGCCAGCGCGTCCTTGGGCAGGCCGCCGGGGACCGCCAGGCCTGCCCGGGGATCCCGCGAACGCAGCAGAAGCGCCTCCAGCTCCTGGAGAGTCCAGGGGACCTCGTCCAGGTCCGGCAGCAGCCGCGAGCAGTGCTGGCCGGCGCAGTCCAGCCCCTCGGAGTCTTCCACCAGGGCAGTGTTGACGGTGTCAAAGCTGTTGTGCCGGCTGTGCATGGAGTCAGCTAGAGGCGGCCAGCAGCTCCCGCCATACGGGGACGCCGGGTGCGAGTCGGAACAGCACAAAGACAAGTTGGAGGAGCGCACCGAGTCCGCCGCGCCACCATAACCCGAGTCCAGCGTCAGATCCTCCAGCGTTCTCACTACGGGCTTCTTACCTCTCCTGGCCATCGCTGCGCCACTTCATGCTGCAGCCGCCTGGGAGCCAAGGGGAAGGAGCGGCGAGGAGCAGCGAGTGCCGAGGAGCGCGGGGAGAGCCGAGTCCGCGCCGCCTCGGCTCACTTTTCCACCAGCTGCTGCTACCAACTGTTACTACTTTAGGCTGCCTCCCGGAACCGCCGCCGCTGGAATATACAGAGTAGACCCGGGAGTCATCTTCCAGAGTCCGGGCCGGAGCTGGGCGCAATGGGGAGCGAGCCAGACAGGGAAGGAAGCTCCCGCCGGGGTTTGCCCCTTTCTTCCAAAATAAAAAGTGTCTAGACCGCTCCTCCCTGAGCCCCGCTGGGCGCAGTAACCACCGGGCGCCGGCCACGGTGTTCGTGGGACTGAGACCACCCCAGATGCCGCCACCGCCCCAGCTCCGCGGGCAGCTGGCTCCCGGCTCCCGACTCCCAGCTCCCGGCCCTGGTTCGCTCGGCGCCAGCCTGCCCTGCACCGGAGCGCAGCAGCGGCCGTGGCGGCTGCAAACCTTGCCGAACCCCAGCAAACCCCGGGCAGCCAGTGGGACGGGCGTATGCAAAGCAGGGGCGGCGGAGAGCCAGTGGAATCGGAGAATGCTAATTACCTCGCTTTTTTTTTTTTAAATCCCTCCTCCCCATGTGGCCCCGCCCCTCACACACGCCCCCGGCGGAGACCGAGGCTGCAGGAAGTGGGGAGCAGTGGCCAGGGACTTGGGGGACCCTTGCAAACGTAGAGACGTGGATGCTGCCCCCTGCTGCTGTCCCTGCCCTCATTCTCCCGGAGGGTGGTGGGTTGGGTCGGTGACCTCCCCACCTAGGTGTGCTCTCCACCGCGGTTCACAAGGTGTCTGCCTGACGGTCGCTCTCTCCCCTGCGTTTCGCATTCCACTTTTTTTCCCCCCTGTAACGCCTGAAACATGGTTTTCCTCCCTCTCTATTCCCACTTCGGGTACGCAAGCCAATTAGTGCGGCCCTCTTTCAGCCGGGGTTTGCTCCAGCATGGAGGGAAATAAGCCTGTCGAGCGGAGGCCCGGGGCGGTGGACACCACTGGGAGGCCGGATCTCCGGCCATTCGCCACCTGCCACTAGGGCTCATTAACTCGATTCCTTTCAGCAGCCAGGAAGACCCTGTCCCTGCTTCAAAGTCCTGGGCGTGTGCTGCAGGGAGGGCTCAAGCACCACTTTGCCATCCTGGTGGGCATCTTTCCAAATAGCTCGGCCTTCTTAAATGGAGTAAATTTGCTCAAAGGAGAATCTTCTTTCCTGACTAAAGAAAGATATAATATATATATGCATGGCTTAGCTGCATTCCTGTTTCAAATAGCATCGTGTCATCTACTTGTCTGTCCCCACCCACCGAGGCAGAAACCATATCTTACACACATGGGGATTCCTAACTCCGCACACTGTGTCTCTCAGCTTAGAATCCCCGCCTATAGGAAGCTGGCCCAGATCTTTCAAGACTGGCTTCGGTGCTTCCACTGCCTCCATCCCCTTCTGTGGTTGCTGATTTCTAGGCCCTTGCAACACTAGGTTGCAAAAGTCTGGTTACTTGTCTGGATTCTACGCCGGGCTAGGGGTTCCCATGCATAGTCCTGGCACAGTATAAGTGCTCAGTAAATATTTGTTGTAAATTGATGAAGGACGTAAGGATATGCTTTTAAATTGCTGCTTTGAATGTTCAACAATGGCCAACAGGTATATTCAAATATGCTCAACATCACTAATCATTCGGGAGATGCAAATCAAAACCACAGTGAGATATCACTTCACACCGGTAAGGATGGCTATTATCAAAAAGTCAAAAGATAACAAGTGTTGGCAAGGATGTGGAAAAAAGGGAACCTTTGTACACTGATGGCGGGGTTGTAAATGAGTACAGCCATTATGGAAAACAGCATGGAGGTTCCCAAAAATAAAAATAGAACTACCATGTGATCCAGCAATCCCACTTCTGAGTATACACCCAAAGAAAATAAAATCTCAGTCGAGTGCAGTGGCTCACGCCTGTAATGCCAGCACTTTGGGAGGTTGAGGCAGGCAGATCACTTGAGGTCAGAAGTTGGAGACCAGCCAGACCAACATGGTGAAACCTCATCTTTACTAAAAATACAAAAATTACCCGGGCATGGTGGTGCACACCTGTAGTCCCAGCTACTCAGGAGGCTGAGGCACAAGAATTGCTTGAACCCAGGAGGCGGAGGTTGCAGTGAGCCAAGATTGCGCCACTGCACCTCAGCCCGGGTGACAGAGTGAGACTCCATCTCAAAAGAAAGAAAAAAAAAAAAAGGAAAAGAACATCTCTGTCTTGAAGGGAGAGATGCACTTCCATGTTCATTGCAGTTTATTCACAATAACCAAGATGTGGAAACGTATCTAAGTGTCCATCCACAGATAAATGGGTAAAGACAATGTGGCATGTATATATCTGCAATGGAATATTATTCAGCTCTAAAAAAGAAGGAAATCCTGTCATTTGCAGTAACATCATGAACTTGGAGAATATTATCCTAAGTGAAATAGGCCAGACACAGAAAGACAAGTACCGCGTGATCTCATTTATACGTGGACTCTTAAAAAAAAATGTTGAACTCATAGTAACAAAAAGTAGAATGGTGGCTACCCGGGTCTGGAGTGTGGGCAATAAGGGGACAATATTTGTCAAAGGCCACAAACTTTCAGTTGTAAGATCAATATGTTCTGGAGAGCTAATGTATAGCATGATGACTATAGTTAATAATAACATGTTATATACTTGAAATTTGTTAAAAGAGTAGTCTCATATGTCCTCAACACACACAAAAGGTAACTATGTGAGGTGATGGATCTGTTATTTAGCTTGATTGTGGTCATCATTCACAACGTACATGTATGTCAAAACATCACATTGTCCACCCTAAATATAGATAATTTTTATTTTTCAATCATACCTCAGTAAACCTGGGTGGGGGTGGGAGTCAATAGACTTTCTCAGATAATCTCGTGAATTGTCTCATGTTTCTCATACCGGTGAGCCTCAAATCTGCCATTGCCCTATAGCTGCCATGCTCATATACATACTGATCACCTCCCACTTTGACTATTATACTTTCCTACCAACTGGTCTCCTGTTCTCCTGCCCCTACCTTCTCCAAACCATTCAGCCCAAGAATCTTCTGAAAGCCTTGTTTTCATTTTATCATTTTTTGTAATTATCAAAAAAGAAATTCAAAGGCTCTCCATTACCTTCCAGATAAAGTTTCTACTGATTAGCTGAATTTCAGGGATCTGTTTCAGATCTCACTGTGTTTTCAGACTCTTTCCGTAATATCATAAACTTTTTATAAGGGATGGATGGCAAGGATGTGGAGAAAAGGGAACCCTTGTACACTGATGGATGGCCAGAATGTAAATTAGTGCAGCCATTGCAGAAAGCAGTATGGAAGTTCCCCCCACCCAAAGAAAAAGAATAAAAATGGAACTACCATATGATCCAGTAATGCCACTTCTGAGTATATACCTAAATGAAATAAAATCTCTATCTTGAAGAGATATTTGTACTTCCTCTCCAGGGTCTCATCACCCCAGCCTTCTGAACACACACTCACACTCATGTAGACACACAGATATACACAGATACATTCACACACCTACACACAGAAACATGCATGCACTCATAGGCAGGCATACTCACATATGCATGCACTCTATGCTGCAGCCATCCTGAAATCACTTGCTGATTTTCCAAGGTAACATATTGTCTCTTGCATCTGATATGCCTTTGCAAATGCTGCTCCCTTTGCTTGTGGCACTCTTCTCCCACCTCCACTTCTCCATCCTTCCTTCTCAATCATTAATGTTCAGATCCAAGCTTAGCTCCACTGTGTTTCCCCTGATGCTGCCTCTTCTCCACCAGCCCCAACCTGGGAAGGCATCCCATTTCTGAGCTTAGGGCTTGTTCCCAAGGCCTTTCTCTCTTCTCTGTATGTTTCCCTGGTGATCTCACCTACCCCATGCCATCAGTTACTATCATCTATCTAAAGTGATGAACACTCAGTAGAATGCAGGCAGCAAGAGAATCCTCATTTTCTCCACGAGGGAAAAACCTCATGGAGAGGAAAAAAGGGACTGAAAGCAATGGGCTGTATGTTGACTCTTTCACCAGGTTGACTTGGGTTCCAGTACTATCTCTGCTGCTTTTCCAATCACGTATCCTGAAGTCGCTCATTCAATCCCTTTACACATCTATCTCCTTGCCTTTGAAATGAACAAAGTAATCGCACTCACTTTATAGGGTTTCTGGGAGTGGGGAAGGGGGATTAAATGAGATTTTAAAAATGTACTCTGTAGGATTTGGCACAGTGTTCCACCTTGATAATAACCCTATAAATGTCTGTTAATAGCTCTCACATTTTTCTGTTTTCTGTAATAAGCATTTATTTCTTATAGAGTCAGAAGAAAAATAAAACAAATGTTTCGTTAAAAATTCAACTTATCCTTCAAGACTGGGCTGAAATGCCACCTCCTCTAGGAGACTTTGCTATTTCTCAGCAGACATGCTCTTTCCTCTTCTTATGCTATAAATGTCTTCTCTCCCCTTGCAGATGGCACAATTGTTAAATGCAGGGATCTTGTCCACAACATAGTGCTAGTACAAATGAATGTGATCCTTAGAATTATGAATAAACCAAAGCACACGTCCATTTGGTTGACGAAGGTAAATCATTCATGATACTGTTAAGCAACTGGGAGTGAGTGACCCCACACACTGATAATAATAAACAAGTCAATCAGATGGTAAATATTAGCCCCATACTATTTGAAAATTCAGTGTCTGCAAGCACAAAATATTAAGAAAGTTTAAGTCACCCAAAATCCCATGCCATGGAGGTAACCAACATTAACAACTTCTTGTAGTATTTCCTTCTAGCCTTTTAATTTTTTCCCCAGCCTTTTTGTTTAAACACATATATTTTAACATAATTGGGATTATTCTGCAAATTATTTCACATTGTGATTTTTCCTCAAAAAATTTTCTCAAACTTTATAGTATAATAATTTCCCCATGACATCAAATATTCATCCAAAATATTCTCTGTGTGTGTGTGTGTGTGTCTACAAGATATTCTTCCATTGTATGTTTATACTTTCATTGGCGTTCAGATTCCCCCTTTGGTTCTTTCTGCTTATTAACTGGTGCAAGTGATGCTGGGGGGAAACTTTTTGTACCTAAATAACTAATACGGTTATCAGCTGTGTCTCCACCCAACTCTCACCTTGAATTGTAATAATCCCCACGTGTCAAGGACAGGACCAGGTGGAGGTTATTGAATCACCAGGGCGGTTTCCCCCATACTGTTCTCGTGGTAGCGAATAAGCCTCACGAGATCTGATGATTTTATAAAGGGGAGTTCCCTGGCACAAGTCCTCCTGCCTGCTGTCGTGTAAGATGTGAGTTTGCTCCTCATTTGCCATCCACCATGATTGTGAAGCCTCCCTAGCCACGTGAAACTGTGAGTCAATTAAACCTCTTTCCTTTGTAAATTACCCAGTCTCAGGTATGTCTTTATTAGCAGCCTGAGAACAGACTAATACAAAAACTATTCAAAACTACCAGTAATACATGTTATCCTCTAAGAAATGCTACTAGACTATAAACATATACTAAAGATTAAAAATATATTAAAAAATCAGAAATTAAATTACTAGGATTATTTTGCCTACCAGATTGGTAAAGGTTTATAAAACCAGTGATGATGAATGTATGTCACGACAGGGCATACATTTGGGGAGGGTAGTTTACTGATATACATCAAAATGTCAATGGGTATTCCTTGCGACTTCCCAGAAATCATATCTTCTGATATTATCCAAGGTGATCCTTATACTTTTTTAAAAATATAAAGGAAGCTCTTGATCATGTTGTCACATAGGACTTTGAGAAACAATCTTAAGCAGTTGCAAAGAATAATGATGGTGACCTTTATTTCTATAATATACTGCTACATGAAGAAATGTTTTTAAAAATAGGTTTGAAAGAGTATATGTACTATGATCCTGTTTATGTACAATGCTTTATGTAGAGCTAACTATGTGTATAAGTGTGTCAATTTGCTTGAAAGGGTAGAAACAATAGCTATAATTAGTTTGTTGGATTTCTGGTGATTTTTAAGAAGTGAGGTCTCACTCTGTTGCCCAGGCTGGAGTGCAGTGGCAGGAGTGCTCACTGTAGCCTGGAACTCCTGAGCTCAAGGGATCCTCTTGCTTCAGCCTCCCGAGTAGCTGGGGCTGTAGGTGCATGCCACCATGCCCGGCTAATTGAGTTTTGTTTATTCTAATTTTATTCTGATGTTTTCTTCTTTTTCTTTTTTTTAAACTTCTGAACATTTTATAATAAACAGATATTATTTTTATCAGAGCCACAAAATTATTTTAAAAGACAACAAAGTTATTTTCACCCACTATTTTGAATCCTCCCTGTCAATCAGAGTACTAATATAATACTTTGCCTTTCAGCATTTTAGAAACCAAACAGTAAGCACGACTACTAATCCAACAACCGTGATACAAACTAGCCTCATTTGGCTGAACTCAGACATATTGAGTTCTGAACTCATACACGTTGGTGTTTTCTGAGCATCTACCATGTATGATTGTGCCAAGCAACACCACTTGGATTGAAGCCTGTCTCTACTACTTAACTATTAGGTTGGTGCAAAATTATGGTTTTGCAATTAAAAGTAATGGCCTCTGCTCTTCATCTTCAGTGGGGGATAATAATACATTCCTCAGAGGCTCAGCTGTGAGGTTTAAATGAGATAACTAGAAGCGTGTCTGGCTAGCACTGTAAATGCTCGATAGTGCTGGTTACTTTTATTATAGGTCAGGTACAGTGCTATGGGGCAGGAGGCTATGGGGACTCAGCTTCCCTACTGGAGCCTGCCTCTGCTGAGCTTTCAGTTGAAAAAAGGACTTTAATAAGAGCTGCAAATGCAATGAATTTCAGAAAAGGGGAAGTTTGAGAATTACACACATGAATGAACAACTTCTGTATGTTTTACTACATCATTTCTGAGCACACCCCATGCAAATATCAGCTGTTTCCTAAATGCATATGTGTAAACCTCCGCAATGATCCTTGTGCTAAGGCTAATGTCTGTGTTGTGAATGGAAGACTCTCCTACTGGGTAGATGATTATAAGTGAACCCACCCAATTTCAGTCTGCTTCAAATCAGAAGGAGATGTATTTTTCCACTTCTGAACTCTCTCCTGAAATAGAATTGCAAAGTCAACATAATGGCTTGCCCATTTGCAGAGCAGATAGGTCACATAACTCAAAGAGCTTTACTTATTTTATTTTTTTGAGGTGGAGTCTCACTCTGTCTCCCAGGCTCAAGTGTAGCGACGTGATCTCAGCTCACCGCAACCTCCTGCCCCTTTGGGGTTAGATGTGGCCATGTGCCTGGCTTTAGCCAATGAAAAACAAACAGAAGTGATGTGGTGTGTAACTTCCAGGTGAAAATCTTAAAATGTCAGTTTTATTCTTATGGCCTCCGCAACCTCCGCCTCCCAGATTCAAGTGATTCTTCTGCTTCAGCCTCCCGAATATAGTTGGGATTCCAGGTGCCTGCCACCATGCCTGGCTAATTTTTGTATTTTTAGTGGAGATGGGCTTTCACTGTGTTGGCCAGGCTGGTCTCAAACTCCTGACCTCAAGTGATCTGCCCACCTTGACCTCCCAAAGTGCTGGGATTAGAAGTGTGAACCACCATGCCTGGCCTCAAAGAGCTTTAAAAAGGCACCTGTTAACTTTGGGGACTGTCAGAGCATATCCCAATGTGAGCATGGCCCTCCTAGCAGTAATTCTTTATGTCTTGGGGGTCAGGCACCGTTTGTCATAGTGGGAAAGCCATCATCTCTCTCCCTGGAAGCACCCTCTCAACACATGCTTCTAAAACTGATGAGGCAGAAAAAGAGGTGGAGGCCATAAGAATAAAACTGACATTTTAAGGTTTTCACCTGGAAGTTACACACCCACATCACTTCTGTTTGTTTTTCATTGGCTAAAGCCAGGCACATGGCCACATCTAACCCCAAAGGAGCAGAAAACTACAATCTTAACACCCACCCGTAAAGGGAACTGGAATGTTTGTGGACAATCATTACAGCTACCACAAATGCAGTGTTCTGCTCCACCGGGAATGCTATTCTATAGGAGGTCAGTTTATTGAATTGACAGACTGGAGGAAATGCTGACCTTTCTAAGTTCATTATCTTCAGGCAATCTGGTCTGTTAAAATCTGAGAATGTTGGTGACAAGCACTCAGAGAGCAGTAAGAAAACAGGACAGGCATTTCTTGGGTCTCACTTCCTTGGGGAGACTTGACCTGACCATTGAAACCCCAAGCGAGGTGATGTTCTCCTACTATCAGCTCTCATAGGATATTTACTTCTCTTTCAGTGCACGTGTTCCGGTTTTTATTATAGATTTATCTCATTATTTGCTTAATATCTGTCGCCCCAACTAGACTGTAGGATGCATGAAGATGTTGACCTATTTGTCTCATTCACTACTGTAAACCCCATCAACTAGCACATAGCAGGTACTCAAGAAATGCTCATTGGAGTGAATGGATAGGTGTATTCACACAGAATCTGCCCCCAAAAAGTCTTACCCTAAAAGTCTCTATTTCCTAGGCAGATTCTCTCTAGTCAGTGACTCTGGGAAAAACGGACCAGCCTCATCTCCCCAATGGCTTTTTGGTGCACCAAAGTTCCCTAGTAATATGTGAGCTCCACAAGGAAAGGCTCATTCTATATCCCCAGCATTTACTAAGTCCTCAAAACACGTTTGTTGATTGAAGGAATGAATGAATGAATGAAAGGAAACTACTCCACAACCCAAGCAAAGCCCCCGAAGGAGGATTAAGAACTCTTTCCTCTTTCCCCCATATCTTCTCTTTGCAGACCCCACACAGGAGAGCCTATGAGAATCACTGGTGGGATCTGAGACCAGGAAATCAATCAGATAATTCTTGAGTAACCACCATGTCCCTCCTGTGGAATTCTAAAAATGGAGAGAGAGTCTCTGTCCATTAGGAACTTCTGCTGTAGGTGGGGAATGTGTCAGAGTCCAGCCAGGGTATAGAAGTCACTCTAGGTGTTTTAATCCAAAATAATCTAATACAAAGAATAATTTACAGCAGGCATGGGAGAGCTGAGGAGTTAAAAGGACAGGGAAGGCTGGGTGTGGTGGCTCATGCCTGTAATCCTAGCACTTTGGGAGGCCGAAGTGGGTGGTTCACTTGAGGTCAGGGGTTCAAGACCAGCCTGGCCAACATGGTGAAACCCCATTTCTACTAAAAATACAAAAATTAGCCGGGTGTGGTGGTAGGTGCCAGTAATCTCAGCTACTCAGGAGGCTGAGACAGGAGAATCGCTTGAACCCGGGAGGCAGAGGTTGCGTGAGCCAAGGTTACACCACTGCACTCCAGCCTGGGTGACAGAGCGAGACTCTGTTTAAAAAAAAAAAAAAAAAAAAAAAAAGGGACAGGGAGGAGGCAGCTGAGAAATTTGCACCAGCAGGCAGCCTCAGCCACCCCCAAGGCTGGAGGGACAAGGAAGGAAATGGTACTACCAGAAGCCAAGCTAACCGACAAGAGCTAGAACCACACTGGAGGCTGAGCAGGAAGAAGCCTATGTTGGGAGGGGCTGTCTGGCAGGAACTGGACTCAAACGTAAGACACAGCTGCTGCCAGGAACACAACCTGAAGCAGATAGAGAGGGACAGAAAAGCCCAGGGATCTCCTCTCCACCTACCTCCCATCTTCTGCCAGGGCCTCCTGCTGGCTAAACCTACCAAGCAGCTGGAGGGCAAGAGGGTCTGGGAAGCGGAGTTCCCCATGATACAAAGTAGGCAAGGCAGGGCAGGAGAATGTCAAGCATGGTTATGAGTACAGACAAGCGAAGGACCCATCAAGGAGATAAGACACACATGTAGGTAGTTTATCATAGTGTAAGACGGTATTTATTAGGGAGGGTATCCAAGTAATGCCTTCCCACTGTCCTTATCCCGGTAAAATCACTCATCACCTTCTGTTGGGATTGTTACCAAGAGGCCCTCACTTGATGTCCCCAGTGCCAGACTTACTGTCCATGCAAACTTACCTCTACTCTGCTGCCTGGATCATTCTTCTACACTAGCTCCCATTGCATCAGAAGGTAGTAGTGCTGGTCTCTGTCCAACCTCATTAGCTACCACCCTGCTCTGATAACCAACCCCCACACTCTTTAACAAATGACAGTTCTTATAGTTTCGTAAAGATACTGTGTGTCTTTACTCATGCTGTTCCCTCTGTATTGAATACTGTTACTCTTTTTTTTCCTGTTGTGCTCCTATACAGCCTTCAAAGCCCAGCTCAAATGTTACCATTTTGATAAAAACTACCACACTACTCCTATCCTGCCCTACAGAACTGGCCCCTCCCTTTGCTCTGCTTCTTTAAAGCATTGAACATGTACCTCCATTACCACCCTTATCAATAATTATGAAGTACAATCAATATCATTCAGTAGCTGCAGCAACCTCCTGCTGTTTGTGCAAAAGAGGCATATCAATACTTAAGAGTGTGGACTTAAGGTCATAAAGACCCATGTTTAAGTACCAGTGGCTGGTTTGTGGTTTTTAGATAAGTTTTTAACCTCTGAATTTTCATCTATTGATTGATTACGTGGGGAAAATTGTAATGCCTCCTAAACCTCATGGGGGGTTATAATGACATAAGACAATGCCTGTAAGTGCTTTGCACAGTATATGGCACATAGACAGGCTCCCCCCAAAATACCAGCTAATCCTAATCTTTTAACCAAAAGTGGGATCATACTGATTTATATATACTGATTTATAGTCCATTTGTTTCATTGAAATATATCATTTTTTTCTGGGTCTTCAAATGTTTGCTAATGTTTTTCCAGGTTTTTATTTTGAAAAATTTTAAGCAGAAAAGTTGATAAACACCCCATCCATCCTTCACCCAGATTCACCATTACTAACATTTGCTTTCTCTCATTCTCTGATATTTTATGTATATCAGAAATAACCTATATATGTTTTTTTCTCGAACCACTTGAAAGTATGCTGCAGACATCATAACACTTCAGCATGTATCCTATATTCTCCTATGAGGAAATATAAGATCATTATCACACCAAGAAACAGCATTGACATAATAGTATTATCTAACAATATATACCTCATATTCTAATTCTCCCCAAAATGCCTTTTATAGTGGTTTTGCTTACATCATCTGTAATGATGATATAGTCTACTAAATGGATGTTCAATAATTTGCTCACTGAATCTGTTATTACTGGACATTTGTGTCCTTTCCAGTATTGCATAAATAAATGTACACAGTTCTGAAAGGAAACCATTTACAGCTATTCCTTCATATGTTTGACTTCTTATTTTCTTGGGAAAGATTCTTGCAATGGAATTTTGTCCAGGGCAGTGTAGCATTCTAAGAGCTTGATGCATGATGCTAAATTGCCCTCCAAGAAGACTGGACCAATTTATATCCCTCTAGCAGCATGCAGCAGTGCCTGTGTCTCTACTACATCAGCACCACTTGCCATGATCATTTTTTTCTATTTATCACTTTAAGAGAAATAACTAACACTTATATACCAGTCCCAATGTGTCTGGCACTATTCCAAGTGCATGAAATACATCAGCTTGCCTTACAACAACCCTATAATGCTTATTCTACAGATGAGGAAACTGAGGTCCAGAGACTTAACAGCTTGCCCAAGACCATACAAGTGGGAAGCAGCACCCCTTTGGCCCTGAGATGTATTTTTCTTATTGGTTTATATGAACTACTTATAGAATTAAAATACTAAGTCTTTCTCTGTCATACATATTGCAGATAATTCTCTATGGCTTTTCATCTTCCCCCTTAAATTTATTTATTTACTTTGCTTTCAGAAGATTTTAATTTTCTCACGGTTAAATTTGTCAGTTCTTCTCTTTAAGGTTCATAAGTTAAAAAGGTCTTCCCTATTTTGAAGAGATAAAGATTATCTTTTATCTTATTTTATATCTGTACATTTTACTTTTGAATTGTCAGTCCATCCCATTTCTTCTTACCTTTACCAACACCAGCACTGCCTTATTTCTATAAATCCAGACCTCAAATGCCTTCCAGGGATAAAAATGGGATATCATTAGCTGACAGGTTGATCCCAGCACATTTACTACCTCATTAAATCTGGGACTGTCACGTGAATTCCTCAGGAGCAGTGCACCAAAAACAAAATAAGATTGCCATTTCAGTCTGTTTCATAAACGAGGTGTCCCTTTCTCCCTGCCTTCTACCCAAAATATGAAACACTTGATACACATTAGACATCAAGATAAAAGCCTGGCTTCCAGTCACTGCTTCTCTGAAGCTGGCTATTGTGGGAAGACCTTAGTTGTTGAGGGAAAAGCACGCCAAGAATTCATTTCAATTTGAAAGACCTTTTCAGGGCTTTATTTGTTCCAAGCTTTCTTTAAACATTTTAAATACAGTACAATAAAGTGTTTCAGGCACTATTTCAATACGGATTATGTCTTCTCTCCTTGAGGACAATTCTCTGCTTTAATACACATTACTGTTTTCAGTGAGGCTTTGATTTTAACATTAGCCAATTCCATTCTTTCTCTCCTTTGCTCTTTGCCCAAATATTGTGACTGAAACCATTACTCCCAAAATGAAACAATTAGCTAATTTCCAAATAGACTTGGGGAGAAACACAGCAGCACCATTGCCCAAGCAACAATCCGGTGCTTGCAACATAGTAGATAATCAGTCAATGTTTGCTAAATAAATGAGTGAAAGTGTGCATGTGGTCCAGGAAAAGAAGAATCACTATTAAGCTCATATTTAACAAAGGGGGGCATACTCTGAAATATTTGCAGGGGAGTTTAAGCCTTTAAAATTACAAGTTTAATTCATTAACTCATTTAGCTTATAGAAAACTTTCTAATGTGTGTTCCACAAAACATTAGCCCTATAAAATGCCAAGCAAAATAAAAATGTTTAACGTTTGGGATCCACCAAACACTTTCTACCCCTTTTAGAGATTCATGATTAATATTTACATATTAAAGCCTCTGTTTATTCCTGTAGGATAGAAACAGGTTTAAATTAATTAACTCCATAAGGGCAGAACTCAGTTCTATTGTAATCACTAAAATGTCCCAAGAGCCTTGCATCATGTGCTTTGATGTTTATCGAATGAATGAAAGAATATACTAGTTATCTATTGCTGTGTAAAGAATTATTCTGAAGCTTAGCACTTTAAAACAACATTTTAAAACATTATTTCATAGATTCTGTGGGTCAAGAATCCAAGCACAGCTTAACTGGGTTCTGTGCTTTGGAATCACACAGGCTGAGATTAAGATGTCATCCTGACTGCCATCATCTCAAGCCTCATTTGGGGAGGATCCACTTGCAAGATCACTCACATGACTGTTCATGGGCCTCTAGTCCTTCCTGGCTCTTGGCTGGAGGCTGCAGTTCTTCGTCATATAGGCAGCTCCCAACAGGACAGCTGGCTTCCCCCAAAGCAAAAGAGCAAGGGACAGAACCCAAGATGTGAGCCATATTCTTTTTATAACCTAATCTCAGAATTGACATCCCATCACTTCTATGGTAGTGCATTTGTTAGAAGTGAGTCAATAAACCCAGCCCACACTCAGGAAGAGAGTATGAGACAAGGGTATGAATAACAGGAGATGCAGATCGTTAACCAGCTTAGAGGCTGCCTATCACAAGAAATGACTAAATGAATCCAGCGTTTTCCACAATTATTTGACCCCCAACTTTTTTTCAATAGCTTTTAATCTAGAAAAATACTTCAGAAACATGTAGGACTAACATGTATTGAATGCTGAGTCCTGGGGCATAAGAATAAATGAGACACATTCCTTTATTAATTTATTCCTTTTTAGAAACCAAAAATGGTTTGAATACCCAGTACTATCTCTTCAAAGAGTGCAAAGGTTAGCCCACATCTAGAGATCCTTTTTAGAATGCATCACCCTGGTATAGAAACAAGCTTAACTGACCAGCAGTGCAAATTCCAACTAACAAAGAAGAGGAAAAATTCAGTCATATTTGTGGTCTTAGGGCTGACCAGCATGTGCCTTCTCTCATGTGTCTTTCTGATGGGGCAATGTGCCAGTGAGACACTCTTGCCAGGATTTTAAATTTTAAATTTTAAATGAGTAGCACAAATTGCAGAGCTAATAAGCAAACATTCATGGTGGAGGCAGTATTGGAGTTTGTGAAGTCATCAAAGCTGATCACAAATATAAAAATTCTCCTTGGGGATACTTAATAGATTTGTACTTTTCTACCCCTTACGAAATTAGGCATGGCTATGTGCCTTGCCTTCATTAACGAAATGTGAGAGGGAGGTAGCATGTGGTACATCAGAAAGAAGCTTCAAGAGCTGTTATACAAATGGCCTCATGCTCTTCATTTTTCCGGCCTCTGGGATCATGAACACCTGAGTTGAGCTGGAGTCTCTATCAGCCTGGGATCTTGAGCAACTCCGATGATCAGAGTCATCCTCCCCACTGTGGGAGATAGATAATGGGAATAAAAACTTAACTTCTGTTGTTTAAGACATTGACATGGGGCTGTTTGTTACTGCAGCATAACCTAGATGATACGGTATTCCAGCAGTGAACATCAGCATTCAATATCCAGCAATGACAGATTGAGTGTCTAGTAGGGGTAGTGTCAGTGGTGGCAGCTTAACCAGCCATGACTTTGGTTATATTCTTGCCATGTAACCTCTTTTAGTTCCTGCCAACATTATAAAGCTAATTCTGGGGGCTATGTCACGCTAATAAATCCCTTTCCTGCTTAAATCACTCAGGACAGGTTTCTGTTGCTTGCAGCCAAGAACCCAGTCCCATACCAACTCTGTTTCATCCAACAGGAATCTATTGAGCTCAGTGTGCCCATTACTGTCTTAACTGCAGGCAATGCAGGCAAGTTTAGGATTGGAACTCAACAATGGATAAGACATACTCTCTAATCTCAAGTAATTTACAGTCTCATTAAACAAATTAAATTGCACGTAAATGATGCTAGTTGAGAAATTTAAAATAAGCATGCGACAATGAAGGTACATGGGTGTGTTCTTTACCTAGAAACTTTCAGAAGAAAACATACAGATAAAAACCGATAGGACATTTATATTTTAATTTCTTTGTCTTACCCTTCACTTACAAAAGTTTACGTCTTTTGACTTGAGAAATATTTTCTAAACGGAGGAAATATGATTATTGCAACAGTGCCTGGCACACAGTAAGAACCAACTATGTATTTGTTGAATGACTAAATGAATGATTGTGATCACAGGTACATAGGCTTTAGAGTCGGTGCCCTAGAGCTTTGAGTCTTATCTCTACCACTTATTAGTTCCTGCAAAGCTTCCTTAAGGTTACTGAGCCTTGAAACAGAGACTTTTATAATTCTCACCACAAAATGGGGTTCCACTCTTGGCTTCACAAGGTTATTGGCAGAATTGAATAGACGTTATATGACTAGCATAAAGGAAGCATGCAATAAATGGAACCTAGGCATTTAAACACCCACATATAGGTACCTATGTGTGTGTGTACACACTCCCCAGAAGGAAATTTCACTTCACTTATTTATTATAGGAATAGTTCCTGAGCATCTACCACAGGCTACATGCACTGCTAAGGACTGAGGATCAATGGTAAGCATGACATAAGCCCAATGACAGAGGAAGGTCATGAGAAGTTATGAGACTACACTGCAGAGGAAGTTTGGGCTGACTTCATTTCTTCAGCATTTCTGCTTTTTGTGCTTTTCTGGAGTCCTAGGAGTTCTCCAAGTTCTACTCTCTAAATACTTATTCCAGCTGAGAACAAAATCAAAGGCCAGATGTGGTTGATGGTATAAGTCATCTGTTCGATATCCATTTCCCCTTTCACCTTACTACCAGAAAACTTGATTTCCTTTAGGGTATTAATGCATCCTGCTATGAGACTATAATTCCCATCCTCCCCCGTAGCTTGGGGTGACTCATTTCTGGCTAAAGAGATACATGCAGAAGTGTACTGGGCATTTCTAGAAAGTTTTGCTTTCCTGATGTAGGTGGAACCTCTTTCTCCCAGTCACTTCCTTCTTTATAACCTGGAGCATGAAGGGGAGCCCAGAGGCGAGGCGAACATCCACATGCTCATGAGAACACCATGGGGAGAAAGAAAGCCACCTACCAAAGATGTCAGAGAAGAAAGCTGGATAGCCAGGCCCCCAGATGGCCTTGTGCAGCCACCCTACTGGCCTAAACAGGCCCCTGTTGTTTGAGTTTTCTGTTGTGCAGCAAAATTCTAAACCTATAATGTTATATTCATTCATCTGACATACATTCATTGAGCACCTACTATATGCAAGGCACTAATCGAGTCCTTGGGGATATAGCAAAGAGCAAAACAGACAAAGATACCTGTATTCAAGATGCTTATTTTGGGGTGGAGGGGTAGAGACAAGATAAGTAAGTAAAACATATATTATGTTAGTGAAAAATCCCTCAGCAAAGCACAAATAATAGAAGCAGGATAAAGGCTGTCAAGGGCAAGCTATAATTTAAATAGAGTGACCAGGGAAGTCCCTGGGGAGAAGGCAAGTATCAAATGAAGCCCCAAGGGAAGGAAAGGAGCAAGTCATGAGGATACCTGGGGAAAAACATTCCCAGCAGAAGAACCAGCCCAAGGCCAAGATGGAAGAGTGTATGATGCTTTAGGGAAGGGGTGTCCAATTTTTGTCTTCCCTAGGCCACACTGGAAAAAGAAAACTTGTTTTGGGCCATAAATAAAATACACTAACACTAATGATAGCTGATGAGCAAAAAAAAAAAAAAAAGAAAAGAAAATCTCATAATGTATTAATAAAGTTTATGTTCACATATTTGTGTTGGGCCACATTCGAAGCTATCCTGGACCACCTGTGGCCTGTGAGCCGTGTGTTGGACAAGTTACTTTTAGGAGAATAGCAGAGAGCCTAGTGTGGATGCAGCAAAGTGAGCAAGGATGAGGTAGGGTCTGAGAGGCGACAGTAGGGAGTGGAGATGGGGCATGATGTAGGGCAGGGGTCAGCAAGATTTTCCTATAAATGGCTGATAGCAAATACTTTAGGCTTTTCAGGATGCATGGTCTCTGCTGCAATGGCTCAAATCTGTAGCTGTGGCAAGAAAGCAGCCCTAGACAGTAAATAAACAAATGGGCATGGCTGTGTTCCATTTTAAAAAGACTTTATTTTTTAAATGGATAGCAGGCAGCCAGATTTGGAGCATGGTTGGGAGACCCCTGATGCACAGCCTTGTAGATCAGTGTAAGGACTTTAGGTTTTACTGGGAGTAATTGGTTAGCTGTTGGAAGGATTTGAGCATACTGACATGATCTGAATTGCATCTTAACAGGATCACTCTGGATGTTGGGTAGAGAATAGAAAATAGAGAGGAGGAGACAAAGGTGAAAGTAGGGAGGCCAGTTAGGAGGCCACTGCAATAATACAGGCTCATGTCACATAAAATATTTCCTTGGTTTCCAAATCCTGGGAAAGAGTACAACAGTGTTACCAGAGTGATTTATTCAGCCCCACACAGCTTTTCTGTAATTAATAATACCTGCCTCCCCTCCAAACCAGGAGGACCCCAAGTGCTTTGCAACCTGATTTGCCAAGCAGAACATGAAGAACACTTCATCTAATTGAAACACTGGGGGGAGATTTTAAATAGGCAACATGCAATTAACCAAATGAGGACAGATACAGGACACTAAGACTCACACCCCAACAGAAATAAAAAACAAAAGCAGTCCAACCCCAAGCTCAGGAGATTGGCAGAGAATGAGACCTGGAACCAAGCAATTATTGGTATCATGGCAGAACAGGTTCATCACGAATATTGAGATTAGGACAGCATAATGGAGCTATTTTCTTCTCTTCTACCGTAGACATGGTGCTGGCCCTGGGATCCTATTTAGAGAGCAGCCATGTCTGTGTGAAGTCTGGCTGAGATGGAGTGCTCAAGGGCCATCTGTTGGGGCAAGGGCTTTCTTGAGGGGTGAGCTTTTTTGAGGCAGTGGCACTGACTTGGCCTATGGGCCATTATTTGATGACCCCTGTACTATGTCATCACACATTTGTTTCTCCTATTAGTACTCCATGGGTTCTACCACCCCTGCTACCACTGTGCCCATTCCCAGTGAAACAGGGTCCAGATGACTCTAGTTCAGTGTGACGGCAGAGGCTGATTACCTACCATGAAGCTATTGAAGCTTTAGCTCCACAGGCTCACTTGAACAAGCTCCTGCTAAGGCCCTGGGTGGGCCCCCAACAAAGGGATTGCATGATTTTAGTTTTTATTTAAAAAATCATATATTTATATATATAATTTTTAAAATTTGCATAAGACAGCCATAAAAAAGGATGAGTTCTTGTCCTTTGTAGTGACATGGATGAAGCTGGAAACCATCATTCTCAGAAAACTATCGCAAGGACAAAAAACCAAACACTGCATGTTCTCACTCATAGGTAGGAATTGAACAATGAGAACACTTGGACGCAGGATGGGGAACATCGCACACATCGGGGCCTGTCATGGGGTAGGGAGAGGGGGGAGGGACAGCATTAGGAGATATACCTAATATAAATGATGAGTTAATGGGTGCAGCATACCAACATGGCACATGTATACATATGTAACAAACCTGCACATTGTGCACATGTACCCTAGAACTTAAAGTATAGTAATAAAAAAAGGCAAATCATCTTCCATTTAAAAAAATTAAAAATTAAAATAAAATTTGCATAAGGAAGATATTTTAATAATATTTCCTCTCTTCCTCCTTGTTCTCATGTCAGTGGCACTGAAATGATCATGAGTATTTTGGGGGGTCTAGTGGAAGGGAAACTTGAGTCTGGAGAAGCATCTAGTTTAGGTCTAGTGGGCTGTTTGTGGGATCACGGTCAGTTGTGTGTATCGTGAGGATACTGCTTGCTGCTCTAGTGTGGGAGTGGCTTCCAGGACATTCTTGCCACCCTCTGTGACACCCACACACTCTCTCTAGCCATGAAGGTGCAGGGTAGAGATCCCAAGGTGCTATGACAGTGTCCTACAATGGCTGGTACTGCGGGGAGGGAGGAAGGGGAGAAAGAAGACTTGAACTGTGGGAAGGCAGAACTCCATCCGTGGAAAATTTCTTTAATCATCAGACATGTAAAACTCTAAATGGAGAAATGGGTTCTCATCCATGCCCAGTCAAAACAGTTTCTTTCTTTTCAGGCCAATACTTAATAATGCAGCATCTGCCATTGTGAACACACTACAGATTTTTTATGGGTATTGCACAAGACAGTAAGGTGCTTAATGAATATTAGCCATTTTATTCCATTTTGCTCTCATTGTTCTACGAAAATGAGTGGAAAATAGAAAACTGACAATGTTGATATGAGCACTAAGAAATGTAGGTCTCGGAAATGTAACACTATAAGAAAGAAGAGAAAGTACACTGAGCAGATAAAATCGGTGAATTGTTAGCTTCAATTTGACACTTACTAATGTAAGCTGAACAACCCATGGTCATTCAAGAAGGAAAAGAACAAAATGAAAGAACATGTACAAAACATAAGAGGCGTGTCATCGAAGATGGTACATAAATAGGAATTCCACAGTGTTTTTGTAACTGGGAAGCAGTCTCCCTTCCTTAGTCCCTTATGACATTTGACACACACACACACACACACACTTTCAGTAGCTCATTTATATAAAAATCAGGCACTGATTAAAGACACTTCATCTCCCTGAGACTCAGTTTCTTGATCTGTAACATGGGGTTTGATAACATGACTATTGCAAGACTGCCACTAGGAAATGTTCGTGAAACTGCCTAACAGAGGGTGGGGCCCCCTGTGGGTGCTCAATACATTTAATTCTCTTCCCCATACCAGGTTGTTGAATGTGGAATAAAGAGTTGGGAAGTTTTGAAGGCCTTGTTTGCCAGTGCTTGCCAGTGTCCACATCATTTCTTAGTCCAACATTTGGCTTAGGCATGATGCTGAGTAACATCCTGCAATTTTTCGGAAATGATTTAAACCTCTGCAGCAGATGCAGACCCCTGGTCTGAAACAAGAATATCTGGCAACCCTGTGCTGCTAAGAGTAGGCCCAGAGCAATGAACACTTCAGAGGAGCTGTGAGAAGGAAGAGAAACACTTATAACCTGTTTGGGAAAGAGGAAATAATGGCATTCCCACCTTTATAAAACTGCCCCTGCACTTCATCCTATGAGAGATGCACTGAGCCATGTGCATTTCACCCTCACGTCTGTCCTAAGCTGGGGATTATGATCTTCATTTTACAGATGAGGAAACTGAGGCACAGAAATTCCAAGGAGCTTGCCCAAGGACACATGGCAGGACAGGGCTGGGGCTCAAATTTCCTGAACCCATTTCTAGTACTCTGTGGCACTTATCTTTCCCCCTGTCACGGATTCCGTGACTCTTTCACCTGCTCACGGTGAAGGCTTTGGGTGGCTTCTCTGGTCCTGCTCCTTACCTTCCCACCAAACAAGAGGAAAGATACCGTGTAGTTTTGCTTTGGTAAAATTACTCTCACTGATAAGCCAAATTTTGTCTAAAAATTCTGTCTAAGGTCATAAGAGTTTCTCTGAGGAGGCAGGACATTGAATCCCAAGTCCAGAGAGGTTGATCTCTATCTTTAAGAGTTTATCTGAGGCTGGGCATGGTGGCTCACGCCTGTAATCCCAGCACTTTGGGAGGCTGAGGCGTGCGGATCACGAGAGCAGGAGTTCAAGACCAGTCTGGCCAACATAGTGAAACCCCGTCTCTACTAAAAATACAAAAAATTAGCTGAGTGTGGTGGTGTGTGCCTGTAATCCCAGCTACTCGGGAGGCTGAGGCAGGAGAATTGCGTGAACCCAGGAGGCAGAGGTTGCAATGAGCTGAGATCGTGCCATTGCACTCCAGCCCAGGCAACAGTGCGAGACTCTGTCTCAAAAAAAAAAAGAGTTTATCTGGAAGAAGACACTTTATCCCAGCTCTTCACTCACTCACTCACTCACTCATTCATTTATTCATATGTGTATCGAGTGCCCACTCTCCATCGAGTGCTATGCTGGGCACAAGCACACAATGATGGACATGATCAATGAGGTTCTTGTCCTCCTGGACCTGCACCCCAGCAAGGAAGACAGACCAAAAGATAGGAAAACAAGTAAAAAGTACGAATGCAAATGGTGATAAGAGTTAAATAAGAATACAAAAAGGAAGCTGAGGTAGAGGCTGCCACTTTGGGTCAGGTGGTACAAGAAGGTGACATTTAAGCCTCACCCTAAGGGATGAGGGGAAGGCAGCCAAATGAAGGGTGAGGGTGGGGTTGGGATGCTTTGCAGGTAAAGGGAACAACATGTGCCAAGCCCTGACCCGGGAAAGTGTGGCCAGTGTGGCTGGAGCACAGGGAGAGATGGAGAGAATGGCCGGAATTGAGTTTGGAGAAGTCATCAGGGACCCACTAATGGCAGGCTCCGTAGTGACAGTAAGGAACCAGTATTTTACTCTGGTTGCCATAGGAAGCCACTGAACTTCAAAAGCATTGCTGTCTAACTGTACTTTAGTGGAGTAGAAAATGGATAGAAATAAGGTTTTGATTTGGACATTCGCCTTGAGGTAGGCTGATTGTATTAATAGCTCCCAGTCTTCACCCTGTCTACATACATTTGCCATGTGACTTTCTAATTCCTGCCAGAATCTAGGCGGGATGTGTGACTCTCTTTGGTCAAAGGACTGTCGGCAAATGTGATGCAAGCAAAGACTTGAACAAGCACTCGCATGTTTCTATTTGTTCTGCCATCACCATCAAACATCTAGCCTAGATGGAAGAAGAAAGACATGGACCAGAGCTGGGACCTAGTCATCTTATTCGATGAATAGGTGGCCAGCCAGCTCTCACACCAATGAGTGAGCCTGGCCAGGTCAGCAGAGCTGACTAGCCGAAATGCAACTGACTGCACACACATCAGTGAGCTCAGCCACACCCAGAACAGCTGAACCATGCAGACTTTTGAGCTAACTGTTTATTGTTATAAGCCATTGAAGTTTTGTGATTGGTTATTACACAGCACTGTAGTGGCAATGGATAACCAATTCATACCTCAACCTCAAACTGCTTATATCTAAACCACTGAAGCTTCAAAATCAAAGAGTTCAGGTGGACTGTTTGGATGCTTCAGCTCCTTCTAGCATGAGCTCTGGAGTCAGGGGTCTGCTCTGCTGTTTATTCCCAGTCAACACTTGAACAAGGTATTTTACTTCTCTGAATCTTAGCTTCTTTATCCATAAGATGGATTTAATGACCACACCCACTCAGTGGGGATATTAGAGGAATCAAAGGAGAAAACACTTTGTAAATGTTAAATTCTGTCTTTGCATCTTCAAGTTATGATCATCGATATCTTCATGTACAGAGAACACGGAATCAAAGTGAAAAGGAAATAAAAGCAGCTATGGAAAGCACGGCACAGAGAAGAGATATAAGAACTTGTGCAGAGCTGTGTGTTGAGAATGCACCCTGGTTAGTAAGGTGGATCTGTCCTAGGAAAAACCAGAGATCAATGAACGGTCTTTTACCTGGGGTGTAATATGTTTGGTTGTAAATCACCTTTTATGTGATGGATTGAAAAGGATCACCAGAAGCTAAGAAATTGTCAAGCTAGTGTAACCAGAGGCCCAGAGGTGGCCTCCAGGGCTAGCTGTGTCCAGGCAGCACAAGGAAACACTGCCTGGGAGTCCTCCATTCTGTGGATCAAGATGTCATAACTGTCAAACAGGGCCCTGAGGCTGACTCAGCGGCTGATTCAGGGTTAGGATCACTCACTGGTCAGGCAGCATCCGAGGGTAAATCCCTTCTCCTGTGCTCTGGCCTCAACTCCTGCTTCCTGGGAGGCCCTGCCCTATAGCTTCCACCCTTACCTCTTAAAGATAGATGTTGGCTGGGTGCAGTGGCTCATGCCTGTAATCCCAGCACTTTGGGAGGCTGAGGCGGGCGGATCATGAGGTCAAGAGATTGAGACCATCCTAGCCCACATGGTGAAATCTTGTCTCTACTAAAAATACAAAAATTAGCTGGGTATTGTGGCGCATGCCTGTAATCCCAGCTACTTGGGAGGCTGAGGCAGGAGAATCACTTGAACCCAGGAGGCAGAGGTTGCAGTGAGCTGAGATTGTGCCACTGCACTCCAGCCTGGCGACAGAGTGAAACTCCGTCTCAAAAAATAAAAATAAAAATAAAAAAATAAGGTAGATGTCTACCTTTCCCACTGCTTCCCAACTCTCTACTTCTGCCTTGACCTCTCAGAAGCATTTTAACTCCACATAGTTTCTTGCCCCACCCCCAAATATCAACTGCTTGTCAAATCCCAGAGACTTTCTACAACTCCCACTTCCATCATCTTGTTGTTTTGGCCGCCATGACCCTGGTTTTGATACTTATTACTTTTGATTTAAATAATTGCAAATAAACTCTGGTCTCTTTCTTTGCTAATCTATATTCCATATTATTTCTGGACTCTTCTTTCTGAGTAACACATCTGAGCCTGGCTGTTTCCCGCTCAACATCTCTCACTGCCCATGGAAACAGTTAAATAAACTCCTTAGAATCCTTCAAAGGCCTTCATGCTTTGATCTCATCCAGCCTCCCAATTTTATTTCCCACCACTCTCATTCATGAATCCTGTGTTTCCATCAAAATGAATTTTTTCCTTCTACATATTGAGTACTTTAATACCTCCAGGCATTTGCTCGTGCCGTTCCCCATTCCTGGAAGCTATCCCTGCAATTTCTACACAATTGAATCATACCAAATCTTCAAAGCCCAACATAAATAGTTCTTCCTGCATGAAACTTTATTTTATCTTTTCAGGAGAAATACATCTTTCCCTTTTCCTTTCCTAGAAATGGATACTTTTGCACCTTCGAATATAGTTGTTGTGCATATTATATCTCCCTTACTGGACTAAGGACTTCTTAGAGCAGGATTCATCTTTGTTTTTTGGGGGTTTTTTGGTTGTTGTTTGGTTGGCTGGTTGGTTGGTTGGTTTGGTTTTTTTGAGACAGGGTCTTGCTCTGTCCCCCAGGCTGGACTGCAATGGCATGATCTTGGCTTACTGCAACCCCCGCCTCCTGGGTTCAAGTGATTCTCCTGCCTCAGTGTCTTGAGTAGCTGGGACTACAGGTGCATGCCACCATTCCCAGCTAATTTTTGTATTTTTTGTAGAGATGGGGTTTCGTCACATTGCCCAGGCTGGTCTCAAACTCCTGAACTCAGGTGATCCACCCACCTTGGCCTCCAAAATCGCTGGGATTAAAGGTGTAAGTCATGGCACCTCACCAGGATTCATCTTTGTATCACCACAATACTTAGCACAATGCAATGCACATAGCAGCTATCCAATTACCATTTCCTGAACAATAAACAAATATGCTTCAAATTATCATTGGCATAAAGATGGCTACCATAATCATAATCCTAAACAATTTTACCTTATGGTAAAGTCATGTTTAACATACCAGTTAACCTAAGGGTTGTCAACCCAGATGATTACAGGGGCCAGGCAAGTAACATAAATGGTAAAATAGCTGGGTGGGTCCTGTGGCTAGTGTTGTAGTCCCTGCCACATACAACAGGAACAGCAGCTACCTAGTACCAGCCAATTGTCACCATTTGGAGATGTGGGTCCTACATTACCAGGTCATTTGATTATTAGAGATGCAAGAAATCTGAATATTATGTGAAATCATTCTGTTTTTAAAAGTTGGCAACTAGCTCAATTTTTAACAACTGGGCTGCCGATTTGCAAGTACTGGGCTAGAGAATGCTGCATTCTGTTTAAATGCTACTTAATTGACTTACCAGATAAAATATAACCAGGCAAAGATGGTTGGCTCTCAGAGAATTAGAGCATCCTATAATGCAGTTAATGCTGGCTCCATGGTTGATTCAGAAGCCACTTTGTGGCTTTGCCATGTCTCAGCTTCTCATTTCCAACATCAGTCATCATCAGGGAGAAGAGAGAAGAGCTTTCTGGGAACTGGAACTCTCTACTGTCTGTATTCCGGAGACAACTGCACTGCTTTCTTCCAACTGCATCTATTTCTGAGACTGCTCTCATTTTCCCTGTCTTCTGCACTGAGCAAAAACTCTGTGGGCCTCTTGGCAGGTTTATTAGTCAGAGTTCTCTAGAGGGACAGAACTAATAGGACAGGTGTATATATGCAAGGGAGTTTATTAAGGAGTATTGACTCACATGATCACGAGGTGAAGTCCCACAATAGGCCATCTGCAAGCTGAGGAGCAAGAAAGCCAGTCCAAGTCCCAAAACCTCAAAAGTAGGGAAGCCGATAGTGCAGCCTTCAGTCTGTGGCCAAAAGCCTGAGAGTCCCTGGCAAACCACTGGTGTAAGTCTAAGAGCCCAAAAGCTGAAGCACTTGGAGTCTGATGTTTGAGGGCAGGAAGCATCCAGCATGGGAGACAGATGAAGGCCAGAAGACTCAGCAAGTCTGCTCTTTCCACCTTCTTCTGCCTGCTTTATTCTGGCCATGCTGGCTGCTGATTAGATGGCGCCCATACAGATTGACAGTGGGTCTGCCTCTCCCAGTCCACTGACTCAAATGTTAATCTCCTTTGGCAACACCCTCACAGACAAACCCAGAAACAACACTTTGCATCCTTCAATCCAATCAAGTTGACACTCAATATTAACCATCACAGCAGGTATCAGAGAACTCCAAGGTCAGGTCTCTGATCCTTTCAAACTCCATATGATCTCAGTGGCTGGCAGGGCCCAGACTCAAAGAACTGGGGGCCATACAGGAAGCTGCCTGCTCCCCCAACCCTGAAGCCCCAGATCATTTGTTTAGCACCATTCCTATAGGACTTATTAATAATTTTTATGTGACAGTGACCATATATTTAGCACCTAAGCTAGGCATTTCCCCAAGCATGTTGAATTCTCATGATACTGCAAAGTAGATAATTGCATTAACCAGGATAAGTTAATTGCTATAACAAGACAACCCCAAAATTTCAGTGACTGGACATAATCCCACATGATTCAGGTTAGGAGGGAGAGCTCTGCTCCATGCAGCCATTCAGGGACTCAGGATCCTCTCACCTTGCAACTAGACCTTCCTATAGGATCTCAGGATTCTCTCTCTTCAGGTGGCAGATGGAGAAAGAAAACAAGGATTGCATATGGGAGACTTTTATTGATCACACCTGGAAGGGGCTCACATCACTTCTGCCCACATCATGTGGACCAGAACTTTATCATGTGGCCATACTTAACTGCAAATATAGTCAGGCTGTATGCCAGGGCCAGGAAGAAAAGGGGAACTAGATATTGGTGAGCTCTAGTAACCTCTGCCATAGTGGTCATTCCCATTTCTCACACAAGGAAATTAATTTCAGAGAAGTTACTTCATTGTCTAAGGTCACATATCACTAAGTGAAGAACTGGGCCTAAAACCTAAGCTCATCTGGCACTGACATCCACCTTTTCCCACTGCTCCACTTGGTCCTTTTGGCATCTCCCATTCTATCGCACACTCCTGGCATTAATAAATGTTATATGTCGACTCCCAGAAGAGCACTTGCTTCAAGGGAGTGTTTTATTGGCATATCTCCATGGGACTTTGCCTAAAGACACTCTCAACTCTTAAGTCTTTGACCTTTCCTAAAGAGGTACCCATTACTTTCTTCTGGTAGAGAAGGAGGACAGAAGCAGGCCACAGTGATGTGCACCTCACTTGCTCATCAAGGCCACTCTCAGACTGACAGTGTGCCACTTCATATCATTGGTTAGCTTGTATTGTGTTTGTATATTGCTTCCCCCACCCCCAGTAGCTTGAGAATGTGTTGAGTCTCATGCTTCCAGAATGTTCCATAGCCCCACCATGGACCTGTGTACATCATAAATACCTATTAATACATTTTGGTTGATTAGTTTCTTAGAGTTAAGGTGGCTTACAAGGTCCATACAAATGCAACAGCATTAACTATGTGAGAGAATTTGGGAGTATAATTAGCTGCAGATAATTATAGATAAATTAAAGATAAACTTGGCTGAGTGCTTCTGTTCCACACTCTGCCAGCACTCTAGATTCGCATGGACTTCCTTCATGACTACTGATCACAATTACATTTTTGAAAATCGTCTATATAATTATTGATTTAAGTCTGCCTAACCCCTTCAGGCTATAAACTCCATGAGGGCAGAGATCATGTCTTTGTCACTCATCACTACTTGTATTGATCAGTCAATGTTGCATGATAAACAATCCCTAAACTCAGTAACATAACAACAATTACGTATTCTCACTTGCATATCCACAGGTTCACTGGAATTTTACTGATCTAGGCTTGTTTCCACCGAACTTAACTCCAAGCTGATGGTGTTTCTTATCCTTCAGAGATCTGCTGTCATGTTTTTCTTATGGCAATGACAGAATTGCAAGAGGCAATGAAAGCGGTCTCTTACAGCCTAGTCTAGGAACTGGCACACAGTCACACCTGCTTACACTCTGTAGGCTAAAGTGAGCCACATGGCCAAGCCCAACCTCAGTGGGGTGGGACAATATACTCTACTTCTTGTAGGAGCAACAGCAAAGTCCTACAACACAGGACACAGATGCAGATAGGAGTGAATGATTTTAAGCAATAATGCAAGGTATCACTTGGCTGTATCTCCATTAGCCAGCACACTGCATTGTACATCAGAGCTGTGAAATAAATATTATTTGAATAAACATATAGGATATTCTAAGAAAATTAATCTCTCTGAGTTGAAAAAAAAAAACCCAAACCACTGGTTGGTGAGGATTAACTAATGTGACAGGATAATATAGTAAGAGATTAATTAATTGTATGTTTAAATTGTACTTTGTATATTAATTATATTAAGAGATTAATTCCCTCCCTCTGTTTCAAGCAGGAAGCCAGGTGGAGTTTGTGTCCCTGCTCACAGGGCAGGAGAGCAGAAGCAACCTTGAGCCAAGAACTCCTCTGATGTTTTGTTCAGGTCTCAGCAGATGCAGAGAGAATGTTGGTCTCCCTGAAAGAGAGGGTAGAGAGACTACTGAATGAGGAAGACTTGCCCAGCTAGGAAGGGGTGAGCTGACCGTGGGTTCAACATGCAGCAGACACACACACACTGCTCTGTGCCCTTCTTCAGCACTTTGAGAGGCTGAGGTGGAAGGATACCTTGAGGCCAGGAGTTTGAGACCAGCCTGGCCAAGAAAGCAAGACCCCATCTCTACAAAAATATTTTTTAAAATGAGCTGAGCATGCTGGTGCATACCTAAAGTCCTAGCTACTGGGGAGACTAAGGCAGGATACCTTAAGCCCGAGTTTGAGGTTACAGTGAAATGACTGGGACATTGTCACCAAACTGGGTGACAGAGAAACATTCTGTCACCAAAAAAGAAAAAGTGGCTATTGTGTCAGAGGAATAAAAATACTCAGACACACACACACTACTCTGTGCCCTTCTTCTGGGAAAATGCCTCACAAGAAAGGCAGTGAGGAATCTTGAGCAAGGACAGCTGGTGGGTGTGCCTGAGGCAAGGGAGACCCTGAGCCCATCTGGAAAAATTCCCAAACCCTATGAATGGCCCAGAAGCAGAGACTTGCAGACATCCAGGGCCCCCTTGGGCTTAGGCAGTGAGAACACCCAACCACTTAAGCCTCCCAGATCCTGTTAAGCCCCTGGGACATGAAGAAGTCCCCAGTATGGTTTGAGATTAAATTTCCCACATCCCAGTGGCATAAGGGTATGGTGTCATAATTAATCTGATTTAAAGAAAGGAATGAGGCAAGGTACTATGGCTCATGCCTGTAATCCCAGCACTTTGGGAGGCCAAGGCAAGCGGATCACTTGAGGTCAGGAGTTCAAGACCAGCCTGGCCAACATGGTGAAACCCTGTCTCTACTAAAAATACAAAAATTAGCCCAGCATGGTGGCGGATGCCTGTAATCCCAGATAGCCAGGAGGCTAAGGCGCGAGAATTGTTTGAACCCGGGAGGTGGAGGTTGCAGTGAGCGGAGATCACACCACTGCATTCCAGCCTGGGCGACAGAGTGAAACTCTGGCAAAAAAAGAAAAAAAAACACGGAGAGGGAAAGAGAGAGAGAGGGAGAGAGAGAGAAAGAAAGAAGAAAGAAAGGAAGGGAGGGATGGGGAGGGAGGGAGGGAAAGAAAGAAAAAAGAAAGGAAAGAAAGAAAAGAAAATGTTATTTCCTATATTATATACCTGAGTTACAGGATAGTCATCAACACCTATTAAACTATAAAAATTATAGCTGGGAATTGGAAAATCAAGGCTTTTTGATAACTTAACATAATAATTGTATTTAAATATTTTGGGGACATTTGTTCCCATTTTCATGGGAAACCTTATAAATCCATACAAAGGCCTGCACAGCGTACCAAGGGAGAGGTGCCCCAGTAATATAACAAAGACCTTTCCCCTGTCTTCTAGGGTTTGAGTACTCTCTTATAAAGCCCACATAATCCCAGATTGTTAAATTAAATTATCAATAATGTTTAAATGATGCAGGTTCCCGACTGTGCTGTGCTGTTTGCACACTTTATAGGAAGTGACTAGTTATAATTAGTGCTTCAATACAAAAGAGCTGCTGTCATTAAAAGAAAAGGAGAAAAATTCATCTTACATGTTTAGACCTCGGCCTCCCAGCACAGGCTCTCTGCTTTCCCTTAGGCTGGGGTTGCCGGCTGAAGGACAGGCGGGAAATGAATGCTGGTTTCCACATGACGTGTGAGAAGATGGATTTAGATATCCTTGGGTCAAGTGAGGATGCCAGACACAGAACAACTCGCAACACTGAGAATCTGATGTCAGAGAGCTACCTCATCAGAAAGGCAGTGAGGAGTGGAAACCGGCAGCAGGCCATCAGCATCGCTGGGTTCTTGTTCCGGCTCCGTTCCTCATTATTTGCAGAAGGTCATTTAAATTCTCTGGGTCTCGGTTTCCTGAGTTGCAAAGTGGAGCCAACAATGCCTGCCCTACATCTTTGATAGGGTTTTTTTGTTGTTGTTCCCCTGACACAATACACAATGGCTAGTTTTTTGTTTTTTGTGTGTGTGTGTGTGACAGGGTGTCACTCTGTCACCCAGTTTGGTGACAGTGGCTCAGTCATCTCACTTTAACCTCAAACTCTTGGGCTCAAGGGCTCCTGCCTTAACCTCCCCAGTAGCTGGGACTATAGGCATGTACCAGCATGCTTGGCTCATTTTGAAAAATATTTTTGTAGAGATTGGCGGTGTGTGGGGGGGTGGTCTCGCTTTCTTGGCCAGGCTGGTCTCTAACGCCTGGCCTCAAACTCCTCAGCCTCCCAAAGTGCTGAGATTACAGGCATGAATCACGGGCTACTGTTTTCTGAGTGCTTGCAGGGTCCCAGGACCTGGGCTGGATCCTGTGGGGTTGGGGGTAAAGAATAAACACAGAACCTTCCCTCCTATGCCCCCCAGACTTCCTGACTTATCATTATCATGGTGATTTTCTCAGCTGATCTCCCTCACTCGCCCTTGACCATGAAGGACAGGGTCCAGGTCTTACTCATTGTTTACTGTTGCCTCACCAGCACCTCCCATAGTGTCTGCATATTGTAGACATTTGAGAAACATTATTTGGAAGAAGGAAGGGAGATGCCTTGTCTTATATTAACAGAAAATGATTTAAATGTATTAGTCTTGCCTCATTTGCACCACAAACTCTTTGAAAACAAGGAGCATGTCTGACATTCCTTCTGGTATTTACTACAGTGCCCAGCAATTCTGAGCTCCCCTACTATGAGGAAGACTCTTCGGTAGGTGTTGAGGGCACAGCACGGAACAACACAGCCACACATCCTGCCTCATGGGAGTTACATTGGAAAAGAGAGTCAGATCTTAATGAATCATCAAACCAACAAATACTCAACCACAAATTGTGAATAGTACTACAGTAAACACTGCAAACTGCCAAACACCATCACTCCCACTTCTTTCTTTTGCTAACAGAACCCTGATTTGATTTGTGAGGTCAAATCTCCAGTTCCAAATGATTCATCATGATTTAGTTGACTTGGACTAAGCAGTTATGATACTTCTGTTTCTCTTTGCTAGTCATTGTTCTGAGTGGACATGTGACCCAGCCTGGCCAATTAGACAGTAATAGAGCGGGCATTCTGCCTAGTGACTTCTGGGTAATATTTCCCTCCTTGATAAAAGAGAAAAGCACCTTTGCCACCATGATAATGATAAGTCAGGAAGTCTGGGGGGCATAGGAGGGAAGGTTCTGTGTTTATTCTTTACCCCCAACCCCACAGGATCCAGCCCAGGTCCTGGGACCCTGCTAGCACTCAGAAAATAGTAGCCCATGGTTCATGCCTGTAATCTCAGCACTTTGGGAGGCTGAGGAGTTTGAGGCCAGGCGTTAGAGACCAGCCTGGCCAAGAAAGCAAGACCACCCCCCCAACACACCGCACATCCTTCCAGCTTGGATATGTCATGTGATAATGTGATATTTGCTGCTGTGACAGCAATATGATGCTAAGGGGACATATCTCCCAGGCACAGCAGGCAAATTGAAGGCATCTGGGCTCTTGATGGTGTCTGTTGGAGTCTCTAAAGAAGCCTAATGAATAGCTGCTCTCCCTTCTGAGTTCTGAGCAAACTGAGAACTCAGGCTTCCAAGTCATAGGTAGATTCAAAGATTTTCTTTCTTGTCCAGGAGTGGTGGCTCACACCTGTAATCCTAGCACTTTGGGAGGCTGAGGTGGGTGGCTCACTTGAGGTCAGGGTTTTGACACCAACCTGGCCAATGTGGCGAAACCCCATCTCTACTAAAAACACAAAAAGTAGCCAGGCATGATGGTGCATGCCTGTAATCCCAGCTACTTGGGAGGCCAGGCAGGAGAACCACCTGAACCCAGGAGGCGGAGGTTGCAGTGAGCCGAGATCACGCTACTGCACTCCAGCCTGGGTGACAGAGTGACACTCTGTCTAAAAAAAAAAAAAAAAAAGATTTTCTGATTGGCAATTGGTTGAAGAGTTAAGTTATTGTCTAAAAACCTAGAATCAATAGAAGGGAATGTCTGGGTTAAGATAGAGGTTGTGAAAACCAAGGTTCCCATTATGCAGAGGAAGCCTTTGGGTAGCAGGCTTCAGAGAGAATAGATTGTAAACATTTCTTACCAGAGTTGATTCTCTCCTGGATCAGGAAAAACACCTATAGCAGGAAGGGGATTCTCTTCAGAATGTAGATTTTCCCCCAAGAGACAGACTTGCAGGACTATTTCAAGATATGGCAAAGAAACATAATTTGGGGTAAAATATTTCGATTTCCTTCAGGGGCTGCTGTCTGTCAGGTGATGCTATCCTAGAGTGAGGTTGGAATTTGGTATCTTATTGCTACAAAGAGTCTGCTTTGTCACTCTTAAGATCTGTTTTAATGTTAATGCTTGTCAGCTGGTCCTGAATTCCAAAAGGGAGAAGGGTATAATGAGGCATGTCTGACCCCCCTTCTCATCACGGCCCGAACTAGTTTTTCAGGTTAACTTTGGAATGCCCTTGAGTGAGATGAGGGGTCCATTCAGATGTTTGGGGTGCTTAGAATACCATTTTTATTTACAAGGCCAAGCACATATTCTCTGAGTCTGAATTAATATGCATTGTGTCAACTTCTGTTCTTGCAAAGAACGAGCCATCCACCAGCTTTTTCTTTCTGAACCATTGCCTCTGTGACAGGATGAAGCTCTCAGAATCAGAAGGAATGCTTGAGAGCACAGACATTTAGACACCAGAGGCTGGGTTCTGTAGCTGGCATCTCATGGGGATATTTGGGTCTCCATAGCTCTCTCCTTCAAATAATAACTGTTCCTCCCATCTCTTAGGGAGCCACTCCTTGGTAGAAGCTACAAGTCCTGTTCTATCCTCTGGTCTCTGGGTTGCCACAATCACACAAGATGGACCAATAAGAGGGCCAAATTCTCTGATCTTAGTGATTGGTTCAATGATAGGCATGTGACCTCAGCTGAACCAATCACTGTTCAGCTCTTCTTTCTTTCTGGACACAGATTTGGATGGCCCAGGGGTTGCAGTTATCAGCTACCCTGCCAGAGGGAGAATAGAGCTCACATAAAGAAATAGCAGAACAAGAGACAGAGAGCCATAATAGCATTTGAGACCTCCTGTGGCAGAAGTTTTGGAGGCCAGCCCATCCATCTCCTTGATTATGCAGGGCTAAAAATTCTATGTCACTCCATTCTCAACATCTTTTAATTTTTTTTCTTAAAATAGTTTGGTTTGGGTTTCTGTTCCTCAAAGGGAAAAATTTCTGACCAATACAGATTAACTAAGTCACAATGCCGTATCTATAGCAATATGGGATATTAGAACAGAAAGAGATAGTTTTATTCACTTACTCATGTGATCACTCAACAAATATCTACCTATCTACTGTTTCAAGACAGTCTAATAGTAGTTAAGGGTGTAGCTTAGGAGTCAGAACTTTGGGTTCAAATCCTGACTTCATCTCTCTGTGACACTGGGCAAGTAAACTGGCTGAGCCCTAATGTCCTCATATCTTCAAATAGAGGTTAAAAGTATCTATATCAGATTGTTGTGCAATTTAAATAACCTATTTAAACATGTTCAGCAATTGAGCCTAGCATTTTCTAGGTGCTTATAGAATAACAGTTCTAAATGTAGATAACATCTCCTGCAGAAAGAACAGGGAATTTCCCAAGGTCACCCAGCTGTCTAAGGACTCGATTTATCCCTGTTTTACTCAGACTTACCAAATTCCCTTAAAGAACCAAATAATTTAGATCTGGTTCACCATCCATTACTTTTAAGGGGTTGTCATTAACTTAAGCTTAGTCAAGTAAAAGGTGAGGTTAAGAATACTTCATAACTCTCTAATACCCTAATATCAATGAGCTTATATCAGCATACACTGATGCAAACTCCAAATTGCAGTAGCATAAGCACATAGGGATTTATTTTTCTCACATAATCAAATGTGGGAGAAAGGCAGTTCAGGCCTGAATTGCTCCATAATTCAGTTCAGACTCTGCAATGTCATCAAGGATCCCAGATCCTCTTGTCTGTCTTCTGTGCCATCCATGCTTTGTGGCTTTTGTCCTCATGGTCACACCATGGCTGCTGCACCTCAAGGCATCACTTCTACATTCTAGCCAGAGCAAAGAAGAAGGAAGCAGGAAGAAGCGGTACCTATATCAGAAAAATAAAAGCTTTCCCAATAAAAGCTTACCCATCCAATGTCCAAATATAGCCACAGGAAGTCTAGGGAAGTGATTTTTTTTTTCTGGGTACATTGCCCCCCTAAAGAAAATCAGTGTTCTTTAGACAGGAAGACAGATAATGTTAAGTAGAAAACTTGCAGTGTTCACTGTATTCCTGTCTTCCACTTCACAGCTAGGTCCACTTAAGCCCCAAAGGACCTCACCTTTTGTATCCTATCAAACTCTTAGTTACAGACAAATAGGAATTAATTACATTGTTTATTCACTTATTCAGCACATTGTCAGATACTAAGTTAAGCAATGTGACATGACAAATAAGAGATGGTTCTTGCATCAAAGGAGCTCTCAGGCTAATGGAGAAGATAAATAAAAACAAATGATTACAATATAAGTATGATAAATAGGGTATTAGAGGTAGGTTCACAGTCCAGGGAGTGGCATCTTACTCTGTCTATACAGGCAAGTAAGGGGAAGCTTCACCTTTGGCTGGGCCTTGAAAAGCAAGTAAGTATGTTAGTTAGGATAGGTTGTGCTTTGCTATGGTAACAAGTAAATCTCCAAATCTCAGAGGACTAACAGTAAAATTTTATTTTATATACATACAAAGTTGAGTGCAGACACAAATGGTCAGGAGGCTCTCCTGGCTACCTCTACAGTAACTGGTGACTCAAGGGACACAGGCTTTTCCAACTAGGGGCTCCACTGTCACCTGGGGGCATCGGAGTCCTCTCCAGATACTCTAAATCCAGCTGGCCATTGAGTGAAAAGAGACTGTGTATGGAGAATTGTGAACCCCAAACTGAATGACATTACCTGCAAGTGTCACATGCCAATTCTGCTCACATTCTATTGGTAGGTGCTGGTCACATGGTCCCACCTATGTGCAATGGATGCTGGGAAGTGTGGTCCCTGATTGAGCAACAGCTCTGCAATATGGAAGGGTTACACTGCTTTTGTTGGCCAGCCAGCCATCTATGCTACAGCAGAGTTTGGTAGGCAGAGGAGGGAGAGAAAAGGCATTATTTGAGAAAGAAGGAGGGGCTTATGCAAAATCTTGGAAGTATAGTTAATTAGAGACACCTAGAGTAAGTTTCTGTGACTGGGTTTCAGGTTACAAGGAAGGGGAGTAGTGTCTACGGAAGAGATTGAGAAAGTAGATATAATGGGGAAGGTCCTTGAAGGAGCTGTAACTACGTGCTAAGAATTTGGCCTTGTCTTGTAGGCAGTGGGGAGACATTAGAGGTCTTTGGTATGTGAGCAGGACTTTGATGGCTATGTGAAGGATAAATTAGAGGATGCAGAAAAGGTACACAGGGGCCACATTTGAGAGACAAAAGCAAAAGCCCAAGTGAGAAATGATGAAAGTCAGACCTATGTCAATGGCTGGGAAGTGGAGAAGAGAAAGCTTTGGGAAACACTGTGTAGTAGAGTTGCTTGGACATGCCCACAATAGAACAAGGAAAAGGAAAGCTCCAGTTTAGTACAGGGTGCAGCATTGAAATACTATTCTGTTCTGTGCTCCGATCTTATTTCCTACTATGGTGACCTACATAGGATCTAAAGGAAAACAAATAACTCCTTTCTCTCTCTTGTGAATTTGGAACACATCCATGCAGCCTGGGCATCACCCCCTGTCCTGTCCTCAGAGTAAGCTACCCTATCCCAGTGCTCTTTTTGCTCCATAATTCAATAACAACACAAAGCATCATTGGGGCAGTGATATGGTTTGGCTGTGTCCCCACTCAAAATCTCATATTGAATTGTAATCCTCATAATCCCTACTTGTCAAGGACAGGACCAGGTAGAGGTGATTGGATCATGGGAGAGGTTTCCTCCCATGCTGTTCTCAGGATCATGAGTAAGACTCACAAGATCCGATGGTTTTATAAGCATCTGGCATTTCCCCTACTTGCACTCACTCCATACTGTCATCCTGTGAAGAAGGTGCCTGCTTCTCCTTTGCCTCCCACCATCATTGTAAGCTTCCTGAGGCCTTCACAGCAATGTGGAACTGTGAGTCAAACCTCTTTTCTTTATAAATTACCCAGTCTCAGGTATTTCTTCACAACAGTGTGAAAATGGGCTAATACAGTAAATTGTTACCTAGGTAGTCGGGCACTGCTATAAGAATACACACAAATGTGGAAGCAACTTTGGAACTGGGTAACAGGCAGAGGATGGAACAGTTTAGAGGGTTCAGAGGAAGACAGGAAAATGTGAGAAAGTTTGGAACTTTCTAGAGATTTGGAGGGCTCAGAAGACAGGAAGATGTGGGAAAGCCTTGAACTTCCTAGAGACTGTTAAATGGCTTTGACCAAAATGCTGATAGTGATATGGACAGTGAAGTCCAGGCTGAGTTAGTCTCAGATAGAGATGAGGAACTTGTTGGGAACTGGAGTAAAAGTCACTCTTGCTATGCTTTAGCAAAGAGGCTGGCAACATTTTGCCCTCCCCTAGAGACCTGTGGAACTTTGAACTTGAGAGAGATGATTTAAAGTACCTGGCAGGAGAAATTTCTAAGCAGCAAAGCATTCAAGAGGAAGCAGAGTATAAAAGTTTGGAAAATTTGCAGCCTAACAATGCAATAGGAAAGAAAAACCCATTTTCTAGGGAGAAATTCAAGCCGGCCTTCAGAAGAGGGTTACCATCCTCCAGACCCCAGAATGGTAGATCCACCGACAGCTTGCACCATGCACCTGGAAAAGCCTCAGACACTCACCACCAGCCCGTGAAAGCAGCCAGGAGGGGGGCTATACCCTGAAAAGCCACAGAGGTAAAGCTGCTCAAGGCCATGGGAGCCCAGCTCTTGTATCACTGTGACCTGGTTGTGAGACATGGAGTCAAAGGAGATCATTTTGGAACTTTAAGGTTTAATGACTGCCCTATTGGATTTCAGACTTGCATGGGGACTGTAGCCCCTTTGTTTTGGCCATTTCTCCCATTTGGAATGAGCGCATTTACCCAATGCCTGTACCTCCATTGTATCTAGGAAGTAACTAACTTGCTTTTGATTTTACAGACTCATAGGTGGAAGGGACTTACCTTGTCTCAGATAAGACTTTGGACTTTGACTTTTGGGTTAATACTGGAATGAGCTAAGATTTTGGGGGACTGTTGGAAAGGCATGATTGTGTTTTAAAATGTGAGGACATGAGATTTTGGAGGGGCCGTGGGTGGGATGATATGGTTTGGCTGTGTCACCACCCAAAACCTCATCTTGAATTGTAATCCTCATAATCCCCATGTATCAAGGGAGGGTCCAGGTGGAGGTAATTGGATCATGAGGGTGGCTCCCCCCATGCTGTTCTCATGATAGTGAGTGAGTCTTGTGCACTTTGCATACCATAAACGTTAAAAATGAAGGTAACAGAATTGCTGGGAGTGGTGGCTCACGCCTGTAATCTGAGCACTTTGGGAGGCTGAGGAGGGCAGGTCGCTTGAGGTCAGGAGTTCAGAATCAGCCTGGCCAACATAGTGAAACCCCATCTCTATTAAAAATACAAAAATTAGCTGGGCATGGTGGTGTGCGCCTGTGATCCCAGCCACTTGGGAGGCTGAGACACAAGAATCACTTGAACCCAGGAGGCAGAGGTTGCAGTGAGCTGAGATTGCACCACTGCACTCCAGCCTGGGTGACAGAGCAAGAGTCTATCTCAAATAAATAAATAAATAAATGTAACAAAATAAACAGGTAAATAATAAATACATAAAAATTGAATTGAAGAATACATAGTCACTTAGGATCTGGCATTTAGCTCTGGTACAGCACAAACGACAACCCTAAACATTCACTCCATTATCAACACAGTCAGGCTCCAGAGAGATGCTTCTCTACATTGCCTTACAAAAGGTAACTGTGCTCAAATGCCATGAGTGTTTGTAAGCTGTTGTGGCCCCTGATGTCAGAGACAGACAGAGATGGAGTGTGGAAAGAACAGAAAGGGTGGAAGTGTTTAGGTAGGAAAAAAGAAAAGTGAAATAATTTATCAAATCTTTCCTCTCAGAAAACAATGCAATACATTCTTGTATAACAAAGTTTTGTTTCCCGATAATGTCAAATGCCTGGTTGCTGCCTCTCTTCTTGCTCCAATCTGAAGTTCCAGGAATACTCATGATTCAAAGTGGCACTCACAATAGTTGCATGTGGAGACTGAGGGACATTTTACATTAATAATTCATATTACTCTTACATTTGCATGAGATTTATGAAGTGAGATGTCAGTTATTTCTGCTGGCAGCTGTGTAGCTATTGAATACTATGAAATTAGGTTTAATTAGAATTTCTTTCTTTCTTTCATTCTTTTTCTTTTTTAGACAGAGTCTCGCTCTGTCACTTAGGCTGGAGTGCAGTGGTGTGATCTCGGCTCACTGCAACCTCTACCTGCCAGGTTCAAGCAATTCTCCTGCCTCAGCCTCCTGAGTAGCTGGGACTATAGGTGCATGCCACCATGCCTGGCTGATTTTTTTTTGTATTTTTAGTAGAGATGGGGTTTTGCCATGTTTGCCAGGCTGGTCTGGAACTCCTGGTCTCATGTGATCCTCCTGCCTTGGCCTCCCAAATTGCAGGGGTTACAGGTGTGAGCTACTGCACCCAGCTTAATTAGAATTTCAAACCTTAAATAACAAGTTCAGCCATTTAGACAATTACAATTACAGCCAATTAGACAATCAACAATGTTGATTTAAGTTTTGATATCATTAATATTAATTTGTATTCTATCTTTGAATTTCGATAGGTACTTCTGAATATTTTAGAAGAAAGAGCTGTTTTAAACGTGTAAAATATTTCTGATTTTTGTTTTGTACATTGTACTAGCTTTCTATTGTATAACAAATGACCACTAATTGTGCAGTTTAACATAACACATTCATTGTCTCACAGCTTCTGTGGGTCAAGCAAGAGTCTGAGTCTTAGGCAGGTCTTCCACTCAGGGTCTTACAAGGCTGCAATCAAGCTTTCAGCAGGAGCTACATCCTCATCTGGAGTTTGGGGTTCTCTTCTAAGTTCATGTGGTTGTTGGCAGAATTTAGTTCCTTGTGGTTGTAGGACTGAGGTCCTCAGCTCCTGAGACCACCTGCAGTTCCCTACCATGTAGCCCTCTCCATTAGTAGTTCACAGCATAGCAGCTTGCTTCTTCAAGGGCACAGGAAAATCTTTCTCTTTAGTCTGCTAAGGAGTCTCATATAATGTAACCTAATCAAGAGAGTGATGTTCTATTACCTTTGCCATATGCCATTGATGAGAAGCAATAATGGGTCCAATAATAATAAACAAGTCCTGCCCAAACTCAAGGGGAAGGGTGGACTAAGATAAAAATCATTGGGGTCTTTGCTATTGTGAATAATGCCGCAATAAACATACGTGTGCATGTGTCTTTATAGCAGCATGATTTATAGTCCTTTGGGTATATACCCAGTAATGGGATGGCTGGGTCGAATGGAATTTCTAGTTCTAGATCCCTGAGGAATCGCCACACTGACTTCCACAAGGGTTGAACTAGTTTACAGTCCCACCAACAGTGTAAAAGTGTTCCTATTTCTCCACATCCTCTCCAGCACCTGTTGTTTCCTGACTTTTTAATGATCGCCATTCTAACTGGTGTGAGATGGTATCTCATTGTGGTTTTGATTTGCATTTCTCTGATGGCCAGTGATGGTGAGCATTTTTTCATGTGTTTTTTGGCTGCATAAATGTCTTCTTTTCAGAAGTGTCTGTTCATGTCCTTCGCCCACTTTTTGATGGGGTTGTTTGTTTTTTTCTTGTAAATTTGTTGGAGTTCATTGTAGATTCTGGATATTAGCCCTTTGTCAGATGAGTAGGTTGCGAAAATTTTCTCCCATTTTGTAGGTTGCCTGTTCACTCTGATGGTAGTTTCTTTTGCTGTGCAGAAGCTCTTGAGTTTAATTAGATCCCATTTGTCAATTTTGGCTTTTGTTGCCATTGCTTTTGGTGTTTTAGACATGAAGTCCTTGCCCATGCCTATGTCCTGAATGGTAATGCCTAGGTTTTCTTCTAGGGTTTTTATGGTTTTGGGTCTAACATTTAAGTCTCTAATCCATCTTGAATTGATTTTTGTATAAGGTGTAAGGAAGGGATCCAGTTTCAGCTTTCTACATATGGCTAGCCAGTTTTCCCAGCACCATTTATTAAATAGGGAATCCTTTCCCTATTTCTTGTTTTTGTCAGGCTTGTCAAAGATCAGATACTTGTAGATATGTGGCATTATTTCTGACGGCTCTGTTCTGTTCCATTGATCTATATCTCTGTTTTGGTACCAGTACCATGCTGTTTTGGTTACTGTAGTCTTGTAGTATAGTTTGAAGTCAGGTAGTGTGATGCCTCCAGCTTTGTTCTTTTGGCTTAGGATTGACTTGGCGATGCGGGCTTTTTTTTGGTTCCATATGAACTTTAAAGTAGTTTTTTCCAATTCTGTGAAGAAAGTCATTGGTAGCTTGATGGGGATGGCATTGAATCTGTAAATTACCTTGGGAAGGATGGCCATTTTCATGATATTGATTCTTCCTACCCATGAGCATGGAATGTTCTTCCATTTGTTTGTATCCTCTTTTATTTCCTTGAGCAGTGGTTTGTAGTTCTCCTTGAAGAGGTCTTTCACATCCCTTGTAAGTTGGATTCCTAGGTATTTTATTCTCTTTGAAGCAATTGTGAATGGGAGTTCACTCATGATTTGGCTCTCTGTTTGTCTGTTATTGATGTATAAGAATGCTTGTGATTTTTGCACATTGATTTTGTATCCTGAGACTTTGCTGAAGTTGCTTATCAGCTTAAGACCAACCCAAATGTCCAACAATGATAGACTGGATTAAGAAAATGTGGCACATATACACCATGGAATACTATGCAGCCATAAAAAATGATGAGTTCACGTCCTTTGTAGGGACATGGATGAAATTGGAAATCATCATTCTCAGTAAACTATCGCAAGAACCAAACACCGCATATTCTCACTCATAGGTGGGAATTGAACAATGAGAACACATGGACACAGGAAGGGGAACATCACACTCTGGGGACTGTTGTGGGGTGGGGGGAGCGGGGAGGGATAGCCTTGGGAGATATACCTAATGCTAGATGACGAGTTAGTGGGTGCAGCGCACCAGCATGGCACATGTATACATATGTAACTTACCTGCACATTGCGCACATGTACCATAAAACCTAAAGTATAATAATAATAATAATAATAATAAAAGAAAAAAAAAGAAAAAAAAAATCATTGGGGTCATTTTAGGGTCTGGATTCTATACTCACATCAATCTTTTTAAAAAGCAAGATGTAAATACCGCTGTGTTCATAAATTTTTTTCATGGAAAATGCAAACAGGCAAAAAGAAGAAAATAAAGAAAATTCATAATCCCATTCATCAGATAGAATTGGTTAATATTTTGGAGTATGTTGGCTTCTAGACTTTTCCCTCAAGTGTTAGTATATTGACCCATTACTTTTAAAAAAGCAAATATAAGATCCTACAAGTATTTCATATCCATTTCAAACATTTAATAATACCCCATTACCATTTCTCATGTCAATACATTTCTATGATTTTATATACCCCATGTAAGGATATGCCATAATTTATCTACTCAATCCTACGTTATTGAACATTTAGTATTTTTCCTTTTTTGGTGTGTGCTATGTTAGACAACGCCAAGATGAACATCTTAATAGCTGAAACTCTGGACACATTTTAAACTTTTCCTTCAAGTTAAGTCTTAGAAGCACAACTGTTAGGTTAATGAATATCTTAGGTTAATGGTATCTAAAAGTGTATCTTTTTAAAGGCTTCTAGCATATGTTGTCACATTGTCATCCATACACTAATTTTCTTTTTCTTTTTTTTTTTTTTTTTTTTTTGAGACAGCGTTTCGCTCTTGTTGCCCAGGCCAGAGTGCAATGGCATGATCTTGGCTTACTGCAACTTCCACCTCCCAGGTTCAAGTGATTCTCCTGTCTCAGCCTCCCAACTAGCTAGAATTACAGGCGTGTGCCACCACACCCAGCTAATTTTTGTATTTTTAGTAGAGACGAGGTTTCACCGTGTTGGCTAGGCTGGTCTCAAACTCCTGACCTCAGGTGATCCACCCACCTTGGCCTCCCAAAGTGCTGGGATTACAGGTGTGAGCCACCGCACCCAACCAACTAATTTTCTTAAATATTGTTTTCTTCTCCTTATTCCCTTATTTAAGAACTTAACAGTGAATTATTTACTATGGCCAAGTGACTGTTTGTGTCATTCGGGTGCCTCCATAAATTGGCCTCAACCTTTCTTTTTACACTCATTTTCCACCAGACCTTACAAACACCATTTCTGCCACCCAGATGTTCCATGTACTTTCTCCTCTGGACTTTTATTTATGTTACTCTTCCTGGCCCTCCCCTGAACTATATCATCTTCAAGGACTAACTTAAATGTCACTTTTTAGGAAGTCTGATGCCTTCGTCTCTAAATTTCTATTGCACTTATGGCTCTTCCATTGTTTCATCTGGGTAGTTACATTTCCCTAGCTAAATTGAGTCACTATGAGCAAATGCCAAGATTGTTATGCTGAAAACTAGTATTCCAGAAAGGGAAGTGATGCTCACAGCCTGTCAGCATGGGTTCACTATGATTAAACTTAATGTCATTTCCTCTTTTGAAGGGCTTGCTAGAAAGTTAGACTAAGGGAAGGAAGGAAGAATACCAATATTTCTGTAGTGTATAATAGATACATATATGTATCAGGAATTTTTTAGCTTATTTTTTTTCAAGTGTTTATTCTGGGCACTCTGCTAACCTCTCTGTGAGTACTATTTAATCTTCTGCTTACAACAGCGCTGTGAAGTGGACATTAGTACTATTCCCATATTCCAGATGAGGGAACTGATGCTCTGAGAACTTCAGTGACTTGTCCATAGTCACAGATTAAGTTGGAAGTAGAACTGGAATTTGAACCCAAGTAGTCTGTCTCTGCAAATGGCAATTGTAACTACTACATTCTGCTAACCTCATGAATTATATATGTATTCCATTTAATGCTCACAATAATCCTAAGAGGTAGGAAATATTTTTATCTTCAATCTACAAATGAGAAATCTGAGACTGAAAGACACTAAGACATTCATGTGAGGTCACAACAGAAAATAAGTGGTTGTATTAGAATCTAAACCCAGATTATTTGATTTCCATATCTACTGTAATTATGGTGTGGATGGATTATCAGGGTCTCCTTGAGTATGACATATTAGATAGAGATGTAAGGTTTGATTAGGTGAATGTATAACTGGCTAAATGGCCATGCCTGAAAGATATTGGGCATGGAATCCTTCCTTTGAGGAAGATTTCTAATGTGGTATCATAGTGCTGTGGCTGTAACGCTTTCCTAACTAAGGAGCCTGCATAGTCCATATCTAGTCTGGTTTCTATGTGGATCTCCAGGTGGTTATATTTGGACAGAAGGGCTGGGCTCAGAAGATGCACTCTTGTGTTGAATTTCTCAGTGTGTGAGGAATGTCAAAGCCATAGACCAGTGTGGTCTGCTGGAGAGATGAGAATGTCAGAACCAGCCTACCATGTATGTCTCTAGCTCTGTAACTAAGACCAATAGTGAGAATTACAAAAAGACCATTGATATCAAAGTCAGGAAGAACCTTCCTAAAGTCAGGAAGTTTGTTGATAGAATGGACGATTGTGGATCCACATAAACCCAGTGTCAGGAGATTTGCAGGGAGAGTGTTTTTCCCTCAACATTCCAAAATAATGTCTGAATATCCCAGAAGGAAAAAAAATCATAAGAATTGTAAATGTCATAGACCTGACAAAAGAACATGAAAGCAAAAAAGTGAAGTATTAAAGCAGAGGTCTATTTGTTCCACAGTCATATAGAATTGCAAAATCTTCAGCAAAATAGAAAGTAAAAACAAAGAGTATAAGCATCAGGTTATAGAGAGCACTGCCACATCTAGATTAGCATCAGCCATTTGCTGTGCTGTGCTGTGCTATGAGGGATAGTGAGTTTCTTGTCAATGACACATCCAAGCAGAGGACAAATGGCTGTTTTGCAGGGAGAAGATGCTGAAGCTATTCTCAAGCACAGGTGGAGAAGCAGATTCAATGGGTTTCTTTCAGTCCTAACATTCTAGGGTTCTACAAAAGGAGGCAAGAAATTTTCAAGGAAATGCTAAAATAGAAGGTAGGGAAAGAAGAGGTGCTTTTTGAAGGTTCTTAATGTCAACACCTGCTTAATAGTGCCACCTTGCCCATCCTCTTTCCCTAAGAGGAGAACATCCCCCAGCAGCAGGTATGTTCCCTGCCATTATGGGCTGTGACAAGGTTATATTTGTGTTCTCACCTCAATAACAACCATTGTGAGGAGGGGCAGATGGTCATATTGTTTTAGTCAGGATAAACATTATGCCAAAGAGAGGGCTTTCTGATGAAAGAACAGTGTCGAGGTGATATTAGAAGTGAGACTATCTCTGAGGAGTTCTGGGTATACACAATGCTGTTTCTAAAAGTTCTTCATGTTAAGAGCTCTGTCCTTTTCTCGTGAACAGCAAGCACTGGGTACAAAGGGCTCCCATGTCTTTTTACCTACCCTGTTAGAGAATCTTCCCAGCCTAATTCTGATTCTGTCTGGTTCCAGCTTGTGGAACCAGGGCCTTCAGCATGGCAGTGTGCAGTAGGTGTTCAGTAAGAGGTGGATATGTATTAGGTAGGAACTTCCTTCCCCTCTTGCTTCATGTTCCAAGTGGAGGGACCACCATTAGGGTAACACTTCTGCCCTCTCTCCCTAGAGGAGGAGTGATTTATCTGCTTGGTAAATTTAAGATAAGGAGATGAGCTGGCTCAGCTCTCTCTCCCCCACCCCGCCCCAACTCCGCCATCTCAGGGCCAGATGCTTGTAAAACATTATCATCAGCTCTAAACCTATTGGCCCTTGTAGGAGAGGCCTGCATTTTGGGAATTAAGTTCAGTACTGGGAAGTGTTAGAAAGCAATTTGGCCAAATCTAAGCCATGCTTATTGTTTTATCAGTAGTAAAGCTGACATTTTAACCTCTATCTGCCTGACTCCTTGGGGTTCCTCTCAATTAATTAAGAACTCAGGCAGGGAACAGGGGTGTCATTTATTAGCTCCCTAAATCCCAACAGTTCAAGTTCCCAACTCGAAGACAAGGCCTTCCCAATGTGGTTCACCCATCTCGCCAGGCTTAGCCCACACTACCGCCTGCCTTCCTTTTTATCCTTGAAGAACATCAGGGTGCTAGTCATTCTTTTGTACCGCTTGCTATTTTATGTTTTTATGCGTTTATTTATGTTATTTTTTTCTATCTGCATCCTCTTTCGCCTCCACTCCACTGCCCTATCAGCTAATGCATATCCACTGATCTGTCCTAATGCCTCATTTCAGGGAACACACCCAGGAAGTCTTCCCTGATTGTCACCTTCCCACCATTTCTTAGTCAGTTTGGGTCTCCCATAGGAATAAAGCTCTGAGATGAACACACTTACCATATTGTTTTAAAATCTCTCTCTCACCAATAGATTGTGAGCATATTGAGTAGATACTAAGTGTTCTTCATTCAGAAACTTTCACAGAAGACATGTACAGTAAATGTGTGTTAAATCAATGCATGAATTAGTGAAGAGTAGGCAATACCCAGTGCTGAGACCAGGCTGAACTGGGAAAGGTATTTACACCAAGGCAGAGGTGAAGAGCCGAATCAAGGTTATAGCCAAGGAGACAGGGCCAACTGTATAGTCCACAGATCAAGGACAAAATAAGCAGAGGTAAATACAAATGGACAGCAGAAAGAAGAAGCTGAAAAGGAAAATGGTGCATGGAATGGTTAAGGATAAATGATATAGAACTAAAACTGTGAGGAACAAATGAGCCCTAATGTCAGGTGCATGGTCTAGCGAGGAATGGAAGCTTAAAGCAAGGATTTGGTGACAGTGGAGTGTGGAAAATAATCATAGGAGTGAGAACAAGGAGGTGTGGATCCTAGTCCCAGCTTTACTACTTAAAACTTGAGTGATCTTGGACAAATCTTTTCCTTTTCCTAGGAGAAAGTTTTCTCATCTGCAAACTTAAATTGCATGTCTTACGTCACTTCTAAGTTCCCTCCCAGCTTGAATGTATCATGATCCTCCAACAACCATTCCACAGTATGATGGGGGAAAATTCTTCTGTTACATAAATAATATGTAATTTTTATAAATATATAAAACATATTTTACATGTAAATATAATATTGAATCTCTATTTTATTCTATTTCATCAACCAAGGTTATTTCTTCTATATTAACCTCAGTTCTTCTTCTGAAATCAAGGAGATTAAACTTCATTATTTTTGAGATCCTTTCTAGATATAAAATGCTTATTGTTCTGTAATTTTCTTTGTTCATTGAACACTTACTCTTTGTTCCTCTTTGTGCTTGGCCCTGTGGCACTCTCTGTTCTGAATAAATCTATAATCCAGTTGAAACAACAACATCTTCAAAGTGATTGAGAGAAAAACCAAAGTTGTATAACTTAGTGCTAAATTATGTGTTATAGATGCTAATGAATTGACAGAAATGAGGGAGATGAAGGGTAGCTGAAGATATTAAGGATATGAGGAAGATTTCCTGGAGAAAGTGGGCCTGCCAGGGTAGGAAAAAAGACAGAGATGAAAGGATGGATGGATGGATGGATGGATGGATGGATGGATGAATGGATGGATGGAATAGGAAATAGGATATTCTTTTCTTTTTTTTTTTAATTTTTGAGACAGGGTCTTTCTCTGACACCCAGGCTGGAGTGCAGTGGCACCATCTCAGCTCACTGCAACCTCTGTCTCCTGGGCTCAGGCAATTCTCCCATCTCAGCCTCCTGAGTAGCCACCATGTTGGCTAATTTTTGTATTTTTAGTAGAGACAGGGTTTCTCCATGTTGTCCATGCTGGTCCTTGAACTCCTAGGCTCAAGTGATCTGCCTGCCCTGGCCTTCCAAAGTGCTGAGATTACAAGCGTGAGCCACCGCACCTGGGCATAATAGGATATTCTTTTTTCTTTTTCCAAAAAAAGTCTTTATGTTCCTTTACTGGAGCAAGATTCCTGATCAGTATACAGTGATGTATTTACTAAACAGAGACATGTGCAGAAATTACATACTATCCATCTAGATACGTTGTTACACTTTTGCCTATTATGGAATAGTTCCATTTATCAAGTTCTATACATCAAAAAGCTTCTGAATTTCACCAGACTGTCCATTAATTCACCTCTGAAAAAGTGGCATTTAATTTCAGTTACTATATTTTACAGCATTAAAAAGCTTATGCATTAAGGTGCTTCTCTGCACAATGGCATTGAGCAGACAGAGCTGAATCCATTATCCCACCCAGATTCACACAGTAACATTTGAGAGCTTTATACCAGAGAGTAGGGAAGGTTATTGCTAACCATCACAGACTTCTTACTCTGAGAGCCTATCTTCTTGGCCACATTTTATATAGCCAATGAAGACATGCCAGCAACTGTCCCATGTATAACTTGGCGTTAGAGCACCAGGTCTGTTGGATGGTGGTGGCAGGCACTATTATCTTATATCCAGGTAAAAGGCCAATTTTAAAAACTACCACTTGGAATAAAAATCAAGGGCACAATATACTCAGAAAGTATTGAGCAACCTGGTATCTCCAATGATGTGAATACTTTCAGAAACCAATGACAAATTTTACCCATGTTTCCCAGCTATGGAGATATTAATACATTGATTCAAATCCCACTACTCAGTTCATATAACCCTGAGGTCATTCTCCAAAGTGCGTATCAAAAAATATGAAGTTAGAGTGACAAAGTTTGAAAGTGATGTTATACAAGTCAAACTTGGAAGGTCATAGGAAGCATACCTATGCTGAGAGAAAAGCATCAAATCCTTTGTGGACACATTTAGTTTTATTGTAACAAAGCAACTTGTACACTTGTAATGTTTAAAACTGAGCATCATCTTTCCTTTCCAGTGAAACAAAAAGAAAATTTAAAAATAAACAGGAACAAAATTACCATAGAGAATGTCAATTCCAAATAAGATCCTACAGGTTCTGTTGATTCTCCCATTGAGTGGCAGGGCTCAAGTCATCATTAGGAGAGAATTTATTTTAAAAGTGTCATCTTAAACTGCAAGGATATCTGTCAAATATCACAATTAAACATGCCAAAGGAGAAGCCATGTTGTCAAAATGCCCACTTAACCCACCCAAACATCTCAAATCCACCCTTTGCTGACCTTTTATAACCCCATTTTTTAAAGTTTTTTTTTTTTTTTAAACAAGAGAAAGTAGACAGATATATGTTGGTAAATGCTAACTGTCCATATTCACATAGAGACACAGTGTACTCTCTGAGCCCAACATACAGAGAAAGGAAGAAAAAAAGCTAGAATTATACGCACTACTACACAGCGGCCTAGCACCCTCCAGCTTCCAGCAGAGCAAAGGGAGCAGGTTTTTCTTTTTTCCCACAGAGCTCGGTAGTGTTGATTCCATACAGTTTTTATTCAGATAGTAAGCAATAAAAATGAATTCTGAACAGAAAAAGGTAGAGACTCTTCCCATTGTATTCTGCTCAAGGTATTTCCCCCAAAATAAGTTGAGAAAAGAGACCTCAAGAACAGGGCGACTGAGCACAGGAGGAAAAAAAAAAAAAAAAAAAAAAACCACAGCAACTTGCTCCCAGGGACTGGAGAAAATTTTTAAAAAAGAAGGTTGGAATCCATCAGTGTTTTATTAGTCATCTTCTCCTTCTCCTTCATCCTCCTCTCCTTCCTTCCCTTCATCATCATCTTCATCTTCTTCACTTTCATCCTCACCCCCTTCTTCATCAATATCTTCTAATCCTTCCTCATCTTCATCATCATCGTCATCTTCTGCTCCTTCTCCTTCTTCATCATCCATATCGGGAACCAAGTAGTACTGTAATGGTTTTGGCCAAATATCATCTTTGATGACCTCTCCTAGCTCATCAGCCCCTGCATGAGAATGGTCAGTAAACCAGGTAAAGAAGCTCTCTGGTTCTTCATGCTGCTTCTTTCTGCTGACTTTCTTCTGCATTTGACTTGAACGTTTCGTCAAATCCTTTCCAGATTTCCATTTGATTTCGATGGAATTTGAAAATAGCTCACCACTGTCATTCAGATGGAATTCTTTGGAGAAAACTTTATTTTCAAAGTGAGGATTTTCATCCACCCTGAACGCGCCCGATGTTGTCTGATCTCGGAAGCTAAGCATGGTCAGGCCTGGTTAGTACTTGGGTGGAAATAGGATATTCTTAATAAGAGGTATAGCCCAAGCAAAGGTAAAAATATAGAACAACTGTGCTTGTGTATGGGCTCCTTATGGAAACCTGCTCTGCTAGAATTAGGAGAATAGAGAGGGATGGAAGCTAATATTTGTTGTGCTCCTAGTTGTGCTAGGTGCTTGCAGCTCATATGTTTTAGGGTGTCTGCTCTCCTATGGGCCCTCTCTCTAGGAATCATCCCCATACAGGGCTGAAAGGGTGGGCCTGGAGCCATGTTTATGCCATTTGTCCAGTCTCACATCCTGGTCACAAATCACTGGACCATGGGTGAACACTGGATCTAAGCTCAGTTGATCCAGTTCTTCTCCCAGAAACATGGCACTAGGACACAGAAAAACTAACCTGGAAGACTTCCTATGGAAAGGCTGGAGTGTGGAAAGGTCCAGAGTGGGAAATAGCGAGAGGCAGAAGGGAACTGAAGAAAGCTGAGATCAGTCTGCACAGCATAGAGAAGGGAAAACGTGTACAGAGAAATAGACAGGATGCTGTAAGATAGATTCAGTAGCTCCTGGGAGATGGCACATGTGCCTGGATTCCAGCAATTCAGTTCCTGGTTTCTCTCCTGAGGATGCTATATTTCATTTCTTATTCCTTGATTTCAGTTGAATTAGTTTAAGTGCTTTCCTGTTCCTTACGATAAAAATAGCCTCGGCCAAGACAGTTTTCACATTTTTTTCAGATTATCCTCTTAACAATTCATTGAAATAGATATCACTTCCGCATTATTAATATGGATATCAAGGCTTAGAGCGGCAGTGTGACCTGCCTATATGCATTCGGTTGATAACGGTTGAGCTGAGAATCAAACCCAGGCCTGTCTGGCTCTAAACACCTTACACTTCTCCCTAAGGGACCTTGGCCAGTGTTTGAATCAACAGTTGATCCCAAAACACTTTCTCTGTAACTGCACAAGACACCCTCACTTCTGATGCTGTGTCTATTCAAGGCCAATCTGATAACTTTTAGTCATTCCGAGATTCTCCTGTGGAGGTTCAAGCCCAGAAAGCTTATTTAATACATGAATTCAGAAACTGTAAGAAGTCAGATGCTGTATTTATGACTCTTACTGAGTCAAATTCAATGCAATCCTATCCTTAAAAAATATCCAGATTCTAGTGAATAAAGAGAAACTGGTCAAAATTAGTAGAATTTTTCCAAATCAAGAAAATTAAGAATGTCTTTAATTTGGGGGCCAGCTAAGTAATTTATTCATCCTAAACAATACTCACTGAATGGTTGATATGCCTCTTATATTTTAATAACCCATCACAAGTACACCTTCTTTGGGCAATCTATATTTTAGTCATAGTCAACTCTTACAATCCTTTCAAATACCATGCTGCTCAAACCTCTATGCCATAATATGTGTGAAAATTCATTTCCCTTCCCCTATCCATCTGGAAAACTTCCACTCTTTAGGATTCAGCTGAAGGTGTCACCTCCTCCACAAAACTGTCTACTAACTCTGAGCCTCATGCAGGTTAGTAGATCTTTCCACTATGGCCCCAGGAAACCCCAAGCTTAACTCTCATCACTGCATTGTAATTGTCTCTTTGCAGTTGAGGTGACATGTTCTTCTCACTCCCATGCCAGGCTACTCTCTTTCCTTTCTAATTCCCACTTCCTCCTCATCTCTCACCTAATAGGAGATGAATTGCTAATCTAATGAACTTGAGATATTGATTAGGCTACATTTCATTAGTAAGACTGCCATGTTCAAGACCACTCTATCCTTCCTGTAGAAACTCAGGACTTTCCTACCCTTCCCCTGCCATCAGAGAAGGTCTGGGATGTGACTCAGGCAACCTCCTTTTCCTTCCATTTTTCTTCTGTACAGTTGGTAAAGTAAGAGATCATGTAGCCATGTGTGTGATGGAGGTGAGGCAGCTCTGCCCCATAGGCCCACCATTCTCCCCACACCTTTGTGCCAGCATCTTCACCTGTGTATGCCTAGATAAGCCAGGTGGGTTATGTACTACCAGCTATGCTACCTTTTTGGAGGGAAAGAAATGGGAAACCCTACTTCAGTTCCCCAGCTGAAGTCAAGTGGTCCAGCTCTGGGGACCAGGGAAGCCCTACTTTGCATGAGTGGTGATGAGGTCATTTAGTACCTGCCCATCCATTAACAAAGTGGAACTTGCTTTTCATTTAGATCTGTTTCCTTGTAAACTCTAGACTGTTGGAGTCAGCATTCTGGGCTAGGAGACTCGGAGCAGAGTTTGGCACTCAAACTACATCCCACAACCCCCATTACACACTTTTCAGTGAAATATTCTAACCCAGTGGGCTTTGACCCTGGCTACACATTAGAATCACCTTCTATACCAGAAATCCAGATGACTCTAACACGTGGCTAAATTTGAGAGCCCTTGCAAAGGAGAGCTTCACAGTCTCCCCCATCCTACCGTAACCAAGGACATGAGTTCTGCTATGAGGTGGTGGAAAGAAGCTTCAGGCATCAGTAGATTTGAATAGAGCTCAGAGTGGACTTGAGTTCACCTCTCTGTGCCTGCCATAGACCCATCATCTATAAAATAAGAGGATTCACTGTGAACTCTTGACATTTTGGGAGTCATAGACACCTTTGAAATTTTCATGAAAGCTATGTGCATCTCCTCAGAAAAATGAACATTTGCCCACATTCACACATTCACATTCAGCTTCTGGGGTGCTTCGATGCCCTGACACCCTGGCCTGCAGGATCACTGAGATCCTGTCCAGCTTTCAGCTCCAAAGGCCAATCTCTGTAATGTGCTAGAGAGGACCATTGGGCTGTCCAGACTTCATTCCTTTTTCAATCTTGTTCAAAATACATGTGCTTTGAACACCAGCACCAGCAAAATGCCCATGCTATGAGAAGCAGGGGGCATCTGATAACTGAGGGAATAGTTATCAGTGAGTGATTTATTAGTCAAATATTTATTGAGATTTTCAAGGCACCAGGCTCTAGGGATATCATTGTGAGAAAAAACACACACACACAAACCCCACATTTATGATGAGGGTATATTCTGATGGGGGTTTTTAGCTTTCATCTCACACTTAGTACAGGACGTATGTTCACTAAGTGGAATTCACCCATTCTACTTAAAAATCTCTCTTTGTCTCTGTCTCTTTCTTTTTCTAATGGCTGAAAGTGCATCGTTGACTTTCTAAAAGACAATGCAGAATTTCCTTTGAAACTGGGCAATGAAATAAAAGAGGATACAAACAAATGGAAGAACATTCCATGCTTATGGGTAGGAAGAAGCAATATCATGAAAATGGCCATACTGCCCAAGGTAATTTATAGATTCAATGCCATCCCTATCAAGCTACCAATGACTTTCTTCACAGAATTAGAAAAAACTACTTTAAAGTTCATATGGAACCAAGAAAGAGCCCGCATCGCCAAGTCAATCCTAAGCCAAAAGAACAAAGCTGGAGGCATCACGCTACCTGACTTCAAACTATACTACAAGGCTACAGTAACCAAAACAGCATGGTACTGGTACCAAAACAGAGATATAGATCAATGGAACAGAACAGAGCCCTCAGAAATAACGCCGCGTATCTACAACTATCTGATCTTTGACAAACCTGAGAAAAACAAGCAATGGGGAAAGCATTCCCTATTTAATAAATGGTGCTGGGAAAACTGGCTAGGCATATGTAGAAAGCTGAAACTGGATCCCTTCCTTACACCTTATACAAAAATCAATTCAAGATGGATTAAAGACTTAAATGTTAGACCTAAAACCATAAAAACCCTAGAAGAAAACCTAGGCATTACCATTCAGGACATAGGCATGGGCAAGGACTTCATGTCTAAAACACCAAAAGCAATGGCAACAAAAGCCAAAATTGACAAATGGGATCTAATTAAACTCAAGAGCTTCTGCACAGCAAAAGAAACTACCATCAGAGTGAACAGGCAACCTACAAAATGGGAGAAAATTTTCGCAACCTACTCATCTGACAAAGGGCTGATATCCAGAATCTACGATGAACTCAAACAAATTTACAAGAAAAAAACAAACAACCCCATCAAAAAGTGGGCAAAGGATATGAACAGACACTTCTCAAAAGAAGACATTTATGCAGCCAAAAGACAGATGAAAAAATGCTCATCATCACTGGCCATCAGAGAAATGCAAATCAAAACCACAATGAGATACTATCTCACACCAGTTAGAATGGCAATCACTAAAAAGTCAGGAAACAACAGGTGCTGGAGAGGATGTGGAGAAATAGGAACACTTTTACACTGTTGGTGGGACTGTAAACTAGTTCAACCATTGTGGAAGTCAGTGTGGTGATTCCTCAGGGATCTAGAACTAGAAATACCATTTGACCCAGCCATCCCATTACTGGGTATATACCCAAAAGACTATAAATCATGCTGCTATAAAGACACATGCACACGTATGTTTATTGCGGCACTATTCACAATAGCAAAGACTTGGAACCAACCCAAATGTCCAACAATAATAGACTGGATTAAGAAAATGTGGCACATATACCCCACGGAATACTATGCAGCCATAAAAAATGATGAGTTCATGTCCTTTGTAGGGACATGGATGAAATTGGAAATCATCATTCTCAGTAAACTATTGCAAGGACAAAAACCACACACCGCAGGTTCTCACTCATAGATGGGAATTGAACAATGAGAACACATGGACACAGGAAGGAGAACATCACACTCTGGGGACTGTTGTGGGGTGGGGGGAGGGGGGAGGGACAGCATTAGGAGACATACCTAATGCTAAATGACGAGTTAATGGGTGCAGCACATCAGCATGGCACATGTATACATATGTAACTAACCTGCACATTGTGCATATGTACCCTAAAACTTAAAGTATAATAATAATAATTTTAAAAAATGAAAAAAAAAAGAAACTGGGCAAAAGACCCTGTACCTTGGTCTGCTCTGACCCTCCCTTTCCTGTGTCCTTCCACCCAGAGCAAGGACTCCTTGAGGCTAAGGACATGTCCACTTGGGGCCTGCTCTCCACCCTTTCACACCATGCTCTTGTCATCTGTGACCCCGTACTCCCTGCCCAAATGTCCCTGAATCTGTTCCTACAGCTTGTGCAGGCTTCTTCTTCAGATGTCTCTTCCCCAGGCTGGGCCACACTGCTGGTTTATGTGTCCCTGGACCCAAGAGGTGGCCACAGGGCGGCAGTTTGCTGGGGATGTTGAAGGAGCTTCCATGTGCAGGATGGCATATCCACACAAATGCAAGTGAGGCCCATTGCAGAGAGCCAGAACTGGGAATATAGGGCCATGGGCTGGGGCTGGGGAACTGCCTCTCTCTAGGCCATCATTTTACAGCTCTGAAACTGAGAATTCTAAATTCAAACCTGGCCTTCTAGGGTATTATAAAAGTATATTTGTCTAAGTAGGTGGATAAAGACATATTTTAGTGAACAGTCTCTTAACCTGAATGACAACTTTAAAGTATTTTTATAGATGGTATTTGGGCCTCTGTTTGTACACTTCTTCCAGGTTCCACAAATATTAGCAGGAGAGTCTAAGGAAATAGGAATGTGGTATGGGCCCACCCAAGCTGCTTTGGCTCCTGACAGCTTTCCTTCATAGTCCCTTATACTAACCAAAGTAATAATAGCTAATATTTTAAAAAAAAAACTCTTATTGAAGTATAATATACATATATTAAAATGCACAATCATAGAATAAATACATCCATGTAACAGCCAACTGGATCAAAACAGAACATTACCAGCATCTCTTACACACCCTTACAATAACCACTCCCTCCATCCTTCTCAAAGGTGACCAGTATTCCGTATTACTTTGCCTATTTTTGAACTTTACATAAGTGGAGTCACATCATATATATTCTTTTGCATCTGGCTTCTTTCCCGCAATATTATGTTTATGATTATCCATTTTATTGCATGTAGAAATAGTTCATTCACTTTCATTGCTATATAGTGTTGTATTGAATCAATTTACCACTTTTCATTTACTTATTTGGTTGCTGATATACATTTGGATGGTTTTCATTTGCTACTAAGAATGATGCTGCTATATTTATTCTTGTACATGTCTTTTGGTGTCCATATACCTTCCTTTATGCTGAGTATATATTCCTAGAAGTGAGACTGCAGGATTTTAGGGTGTGTGAATACATTCAGCTTTACTGCACTGCAAAAAATTTTCCCAAGAGGTTATATGGAAAGATTTTAAAATTTTCTTTTATAGATAGAATGCTTGTCAGATTTCTCACTCTCTCATGTGTCAGTTTTGTTAAGGTTTGATTTCCTAGGGATTTATTCATTTTCTTTAAATTTCCAAATTTAAAAATAGACATGTTGTTTCTAACAGTCTCCAATTTATTCTTGATGCCCATAGGACCTATAATAATATTTCCTTTTTATTTCTAAAATCTGTCTTTTTTATTTTCCTGTTTTTATTTTTTTGCAAGTGATTTATTGATGTTATGAGTCATTTCAAAAAATAACTTTCGGTTTTGTTGATTTTCTTTGTTGTACATTTGTTTTCAATTTTATTAATTTCTACTTTTATATATATTACTTTTTTCCTTCTACCTTCTATAGGTTTTACTTGCTGGATATTTTTCTAACTTCCTAAGAGATATTTAAATAATTGAGTTTCAGCCTTTCTTCTTTTCCAACATATGCATTTTAAGCTATACATATTCTTTAAGCACTGCTTTAGCTGTGACCACAGGTTTTGATATGTCATATTTTCATAACCATTCTATTCTGAATACTTTCTGATTTCCAATGTGATTTTATTGTTAATTATTTAGAAGTATATTGCTTAATTTCCAGATATTTAGTGATACTGTAGTGGCCCATCGTTATTTATTTCAAGCTCAATTTCACTGTGGTCAGAAAGCATGTTTATTTCAATCCCTTAAAACGTTTTGAGATTTACTTTAAGGCCCGGTACATGGCCAATTTTGGTAAATGTCCATGTGCACTTGGAAACAGTCTGTATTCTGCAGTTGTCAGGTGTAGCGCTCTATATATATCAACTAGGCCATGTTTTATAATCATGCTGACTTTTTTGCCTGCTTGTTCTATCAGTTACTGAGAAAGATATATTAAAATCTCCAACTATGCTTCTGGATTTGTCTGTTTCTCTTTTTAACTCTGTCTTTATTGCTTCACATATTTTGAGGTATTGTTAATAGGTTCATATACACTTAGAATGTTTCCACTTTCCTGTAGATTGAACTTCTAATCATTTTAAAACACTTTTCTTTATCTCTTATAATTCTTCTTGCCTTAAAGTCTACTTTATCTGATGTTAATATAACTATACAGCTTTCTTTTGGTTGGCATTACATGATATACCTTCTTTTATCCTATTACTTTCAATTTTCTGTATCTTAGTATTTAAAGTGTATGTTGTAAAAAGAATATAGTTTTATTTCATTTTTTATCCAGTTTGACAATCTTTGGCTTTAAATTGGAATATTAAGTCTTTCTGCAAATCATGGAATTATCTACATATTTGGGTTAATTTTGTTATATCACTATTTGTTTTCTCTTTATTTCATCTGTTCTGTGTTCCCTTTTTGTACTTTTTTTTGGCCTTATTTTGGATTAATTATGTATTTTAATAATTCCATCTACCATAAACAAGGTTTTACCTATTGTTACTATTCTTTTCAGTGATTGCCCTGAAGACAAATGCACAGATAGACTCAGCCAAGTCTAATATCAGTGAATAAAATTTGCCAATTCCTGGACAATTCAAGGAACATGAATACTTCATTTACCACCCTCCCAGCTTTGATGCTGTTATTGTCATATATTTTAATTCTAAAAATATTTTAAACCACATAAGACATTAATATTGCTGTTTTATAAATATTCAATATTAATTTGGATATACCCACATATTTATGCTTTCCATTAATCTTTGTTCTTTCCTGTATTTCCATGCTTTCACAGTGTATCATTTACTTTCTTTTTTTTTCTTTTATTATTATTATTATTATTATTATTATTATTATTATTATTATTTAGGTTTTATGGTACATGTGCGCAATGTGCAGGTAAGTTACATATGTATACATGTGCCATGCTGGTGCGCTGCACCCACCAACTCGTCATCTAGCATTAGGTATATCTCCCAATGCTATCCCTCCCCCCTCCCCCCACCCCACAACAGTCCCCGAAGTGTGATGTTCCCCTTCCTGTGTCCACGTGTTCTCATTGTTCAATTCCCACCTATGAGTGAGAATATGCGGTGTTTGGTTTTTTGTTCTTGCGATAGTTTACTGAGAATGATGATTTCCAATTTCATCCATGTCCCTACAAAGGACATGAACTCATCATTTTTTATGGCTGCGTAGTATTCCATGGTGTATATGTGCCACATTTTCTTAATCCAGTCTATCATTGTTGGACATTTGGGTTGGTTCCAAGTCTTTGCTATTGTGAATAATGCGGCAATAAACATACATGTGCATGTGTCTTTATAGCAGCATGATTTATAGTCCTTTGGGTATATACCCAGTAATGGGATGGCTGGGTCGAATGGAATTTCTAGTTCTAGATCCCTGAGGAATCGCCACACTGACTTCCACAATGGTTGAACTAGTTTACAGTCCCACCAACAGTGTAAAAGTGTTCCTATTTCTCCACATCCTCTCCAGCACCTGTTGTTTCCTGATTTTTTAATGATTGCCATTCTAACTGGTGTGAGATAGTATCTCATTGTGGTTTTGATTTGCATTTCTCTGATGGCCAGTGATGGTGAGCATTTTTTCATGTGTTTTTTGGCTGCATAAATGTCTTCTTTTCAGAAGTGTCTGTTCATATCCTTCCCCCACTTTTTGATGGGGTTGTTTGTTTTTTTCTTGTAAATTTGTTGGAGTTCATTGTAGATTCTGGATATCAGCCCTTTGTCAGATGAGTAGGTTGCGAAAATTTTCTCCCATTTTGTAGGTTGCCTGTTCACTCTGATGGTAGTTTCTTTTGCTGTGCAGAAGCTCTTGAGTTTAATTAGATCCCATTTGTCAATTTTGGCTTTTGTTGCCATTGCTTTTGGTGTTTTAGACATGAAGTCCTTGCCCATGCCTATGTCCTGAATGGTAATGCCTAGGTTTTCTTCTAGGGTTTTTATGGTTTTAGGTCTAACATTTAAGTCTTTAATCCATCTTGAATTGATTTTTGTATAAGGTGTAAGGAAGGGATCCAGTTTCAGCTTTCTACATATGGCTAGCCAGTTTTCCCAGCACCATTTATTAAATAGGGAATCCTTTCCCCATTTCTTGGTTTTGTCAGGTTTGTCAAAGATCAGATACTTGTAGATATGTGGCATTATTTCTGAGGGCTCTGTTCTGTTCCATTGATCTATATCTCTGTTTTGGTACCAGTACCATGCTGTCTTGGTTACTGTAGTCTTATAGTATAGTTTGAAGTCAGGTAGTGTGATGCCTCCACCTTTGTTCTTTTGGCTTACGATTGACTTGGCGATGCGGGCTCTTTTTTGGTTCCATATGAACTTTAAAGTAGTTTTTTCCAATTCTGTGAAGAAAGTCATTGGTAACTTGATGGGGATGGCATTGATTCTGTAAATTACCTTGGGAAGGATGGCCATTTTCATGATATTGATTCTTCCTACCCATGAGCATGGAATGTTCTTCCATTTGTTTGTATCCTCTTTTATTTCCTTGAGCAGTGGTTTGTAGTTCTCCTTGAAGAGGTCTTTCACATCCCTTGTAAGTTGGATTCCTAGGTATTTTATTCTCTTTGAAGCAATTGTGAATGGGAGTTCACTCATGATTTGGCTCTCTGTTTGTCTGTTATTGATGTATAAGAATGCTTGTGATTTTTGCACATTGATTTTGTATCCTGAGACTTTGCTGAAGTTGCTTATCAGCTTAAGGAGATTTTGGGCTGAGACAATGGGGTTTTCTAGATATACTATCATATCATCTGCAAACAGGGACAATTTGACTTCCTCTTTTCCTAATTGAATACCCTTGATTTCCTTCTCCTGCCTAATTGCCCTGGCCAGAACTTCCAACACTATGTTGAATAGAAGTGGTGAGAGAGGGCATCCCTGTCTTGTGCCAGTTTTCAAAGGGAATGCTTCCAGTTTTTGCCCATTCAGTATGATATTGGCTGTGGGTTTGTCATAAATAGCTCTTATTATTTTGAGATACGTCCCATCAATTCCTAATTTATTGAGAGTTTTTAGCATGAAGGGTTTTTGAATTTTGTCAAAGGCCTTTTCTGCATCTATTGAGATAATCATGTGGTTTTTGTGTTTGGTTCTGTTTATATGCTGGATTATATTTATTGATTTGCGTATATTGAACCAGCCTTGCATCCCAGGGATGAAGCCCACTTGATCATGGTGGATAAGCTTTTTGATGTGCTGCTGGATTCTGTTTGCCAGTATTTTATTGAGGATTTTTGCATCAATGTTCATCAAGGATATTGGTCTAAAATTCTCTTTTTTTGTTGTGTCTCTGCCAGGCTTTGGTATCAGGATGATGCTGGCCTCATAAAATGAGTTAGGGAGGATTCCCTCTTTTTCTATTGATTGGAATAGTTTCAGAAGGAATGGTACCAGCTCCTCCTTGTACCTCTGGTAGAATTCGGCTGTGAACCCATCTGGTCCTGGACTTTTTTTGGTTGGTAAGCTGTTGATTATTGCCACAATTTCAGCTCCTGTTATTGGTCTATTCAGAGATTCAACTTCTTCCTGGTTTAGTCTTGGGAGGGTGTATGTGTTGAGGAATTTATCCATTTCTTCTAGATTTTCTAGTTTATTTGCATAGAGGTGTTTGTAATATTCTCTGATGGTAGTTTGTATTTCTGTGGGATCGGTGGTGATATCCCCTTTATCATTTTTTATTGCATCTATTTGATTCTTCTCTCTTTTTTTCTTTATTAATCTTGCTAGCGGTCTATCAATTTTGTTGATCCTTTCAAAAAACCAGCTCCTGGATTCATTTATTTTTTGAAGGGTTTTTTGTGTCTCTATTTCCTTCAGTTCTGCTCTGATTTTAGTTATTTCTTGCCTTCTGCTAGCTTTTGAATGTGTTTGCTCTTGCTTTTCTAGTTCTTTTAATTGTGATGTTAGGGTGTCAATTTTGGATCTTTCCTGCTTTCTCTTGTGGGCATTTAGTGCTATAAATTTCCCTCTACACACTGCTTTGAATGCATCCCAGAGATTCTGGTATGTTGTGTCTTGGTTCTCGTTGGTTTCAAAGAACATCTTTATTTCTGCCTTCATTTCATTATGTACCCAGTAGTCATTCAGGAGCAGGTTGTTCAGTTTCCGCGTAGTTGAGCGGTTTTGAGTGAGATTCTTAATCCTGAGTTCTAGCTTGATTGCACTGTGATCTGAGAGACAGTTTGTTACAATTTCTGTTCTTTTACATTTATTGAGGAGAGCTTTACTTCCAAGTATATGGTCAATTTTGGAATAGGTGTGGTGTGGTGCTGAAAAAAATGTATATTCTGTTGATTTGGGGTGGAGAGTTCTGTAGATGTCTATTAGGTCCGCTTGGCGCAGAGCTGAGTTCAATTCCTGGGTATCCTTGTTGACTTTCTGTCTCGTTGATCTGTCTAATGTTGACAGTGGGATGTTAAAGTCTCCCATTATTAATGTGTGGGAGTCTAAGTCTCTTTGTAGGTCACTCGGGACTTGCTTTATGAATCTGGGTGCTCCTGTATTGGGTGCATATGTATTTAGGATAGTTAGCTCTTCTTGTTGAATTAATCCCTTTACCATTATGTAATGGCCTTCTTTGTCTCTTTTGATCTTTGTTGGTTTAAAGTCTGTTTTATCAGAGACTAGGATTGCAACCCCTGCCTTTTTTTGTTTTCCATTTGCTTGGTAGATCTTCCTCCATCCTTTTATTTTGAGCCTATGTGTGTCTCTGCATGTGAGATGGGTTTCCTGAATACAGCACACTGATGGGTCTTGAGTCTTTATCCAATTTGCCAGTGTGTGTCTTTTAATTGCAGCATTTAGTCCATTTACATTTAAAGTTAATATTGTTATGTGTGCATTTGATCCTGTCATTATGATGTTAGCTGGATATTTTGCTCATTAGTTGATGCAGTCTCTTCCTAGTCTCGATGGTCTTTACATTTCGGTATGATTTTGCAGTGGCTGGTACCGGTTGTGCCTTTCCATGTTTAGCGCTTCCTTCAGGAGCTCTTTTAGGGCAGGCCTGGTGGTGACAAAATCTCTCAGCATTTGCTTGTCTGTAAAGTATTTTATTTCTCCTTCACTTATGAAGCTTAGTTTGGCAGGATATGAAATTCTGGGTTGAAAATTCTTTTCTTTAAGAATGTTGAATATTGGCCCCCACTCTCTTCTGGCTTGTAGGGTTTCTGCCGAGAGATCCGCTGTTAGTCTGATGGGCTTCCCTTTGATGGTAACCCGACCTTTCTCTCTGGCTGCCCTTAACATTTTTTCCTTCATTTCAACTTTGGTGAATCTGACAATTATGTGTCTTGGAGTTGCTCTTCTCGAGGAGTATCTTTGTGGCGTTCTCTGTATTTCCTGAATCTGAATGTTGGCCTGCCTTGCTAGATTGGGGAAGTTCTCCTGGATAATATCCTGCAGAGTGTTTTCCAACTTGTTTCCTTTCTCCCCGTCACTTTCAGGTACACCAATCAGACGTAGATTTGGTCTTTTCACATAGTCCCACATTTCTTGGAGGCTTTGCTCATTTCTTTTTATTCTTTTTTCTCTAAACTTCCCTTCTCGCTTCATTTCATTCATTTCATCTTCTAGGGCTGATACCCTTTCTTCCATTTGATCGCATCGGCTCCTGAGGCTTCTGCATTCTTCACGTAGTTCTCGAGCCTTGGTTTTCAGCTCCATCAGCTCCTTTAAGCACTTCTCTGTATTGGTTATTCTAGTTATACATTCTTCTAAACTTTTTTCAAAGTTTTCAACTTCTTTGCCTTTGGTTTGAATATCCTCCCGTAGCTCGGAGTAATTTGATCGTCTGAAGCCTTCTTCTCTCAGCTCGTCAAAGTCATTCTCCGTCCAGCTTTGTTCCGTTGCTGGTGAGGAACTGCGTTCCTTTGGAGGAGGAGAGGTACTCTGCTTTTTAGAGTTTCCAGTTTTTCTGCTCTGTTTTTTCCCCATCTTTGTGGTTTTATCTACTTTTGGTCTTTGATGATGGTGATGTAGAGATGGGTTTTTGGTGTGGATGTCCTTTCTGTTAGTTTTCCTTCTAACAGACAGAACCCTCAGCTGCAGGTCTGTTGGAGTACCTGGCTGGCCGTGTGAGGTGTCAGTCTGCCCCTGCTGGGGGGTGCCTCCCAGTTAGGCTGCTCGGGGGTCAGGGGTCAGGGACCCACTTGAGGAGGCAGTCAGCCCGTTCTCAGATCTCCAGCTACGTGCTGGGAGAACCACTGCTCTCCTCACAGCTGTCAGACAGGGACATTTAAGTCTGCAGAGGTTACTGCTGTCTTTTTGTTTGTCTGTGCCCTGCCCCCAGAGATGGAGCCTACAGAGGCAGGCAGGCCTCCTTGAGCTGTGGTGGGCTCCACCCAGTTCAAGCTTCCAGGCTGCTTTGTTTACCTAAGCGAGCCTGGGCAATGGCGGGCGCCCCTCCCCCAGCCTCGCTGCTGACTTGCTGTTTGATCTCAGACTGCTGTGCTAGCGATCAGCGAGACTCCGTGGGCGTAGGACCCTCTGAGCCAGGTGCGGGCTATACTCTCCTGGGGCACCGTTTCCTAAGCCCCTCGGAAAAGCACAGTATTCGGGTGGGAGTGGCCCGATTTTCCAGGTGCCGTCTGTCACCCCTGGAAGGGGAACTCCCTGACCCCTTGCGCTTCCCAAGTGAGGCAATGCCTCGACCCTGCTTCGGCTGGCGCACGGTGCGCTCACCCACTGACCTGCGCCCACTGTCTGGCACTCCCTAGTGAGATGAACATGGTACCTCAGATGGAAATGCAGAAATCACCCGTCTTCTGCGTCGCTCGCGCTGGGAGCTGTAGACTGGAGCTGTTCCTATTCGGCCATCTTGGCTCCTCCCTCCTATCATTTACTTTCAACCTCAAGAACTCCCTTCAGTATTTTTTTAGGGAGCACCTGCTGATGATGAATTCTCTCATATTTTACTTGTCTGTAAATATCTTCATTTTACTTTTATTTTAAAGGTTATTATCAGTGGTTACAGAAGTGTGAGTAATAGCTACTACCTTTCATCACTTCAAAGATATCACTCACTCATCTTCTTCCTTTCTTTGTGTGTGTGTGATGGAGTCCTGTTCTGTCATCCAGGCTGGAGTGCAGTGGCATGCTCTCGGCTCGCTGCAACCTCTGCCTCCCAGGTTAAAGAGATTCTCCTGCCTCAGCCTCCTGAGTAGCTGGGATTACAGGCACCCACCATCACGCCCGGCTAATTTTTGTATTTTCAGTAGAGACAGGATTTGACCATGTTGGCCAGACTGGTCTCAAACTCCTGGCATCAGATGATCCACCCACCCACCTCGCCCTCCCAAAGTGCTGGGATTACAGCCGTGAGCAACCGCACACAGCCACCTAGTTATAGTTAAACCCCCATTTTTTTTTTTGAGAAGTCATATCAAATTATTGTTTCTTCTTTAAAGGTAATATGTATTGTTTTCAGTTGACTTTAAGATGATATGTTCTTTGATTTTTGAGTAGTTTCACTACCCTGTACCTATATGTGATTTCCTTTCTATTCATTCTCTTTGGAGTTCCTAAAACTTCTTGAATCTGTGATGCAGATCAGTTTTGGAAATTTTTCAGCCTCTGTCTCTTCATACATTGCTTCTCCCCCAGTCTATTGATCAATACTGATCAGTTTTGGAAAATTTTCAGCCTTTATCTCTTCATACATTGTTTCTCCCCCATTCTATTCCTCTTGTTCTTCTGGGGCTCCAACTACTTATTTGTTCAAACTTTCGCTCTGTCCCACATGTTTCTTAGGTTCTTGTCCATATTTTCCGTTCTTTTGTCACTCCATGCTTTAGTCCAGATGTTTTCTTCTGACAAATTATTCAGTTCACTAATCCTATCTCAGCTCTTTCTAATCTAATGATAACTTCATATGTCAAGTTTTTTATTTTGGATATTGTATTTTTCAGTTCTGGAATTTTCATATCATTTTCAATAGTTCTGTATTCTATGTTGAAAATTACCACACCACCATCTAATTTCTTTAATACATTTATGGCAGTTATTTTAAAGTCACTTTAACTCCAGTATCTTTATTTTCTGTTGGTCTCTTTGTACTGTCTGGGTTTCTCTTCCTTATGGTTGTTGGACATTTTGTCTTATCTCCAGGTGAATGTGGTAATTTTAGATTTAATATGAGATATTATATATCAGGCTCTTGGTTATGTTATCTTCCTCCAAAGATTATTAACTTTTGCTTCTGGCAAGTAACTAGGTAAAGGCAGATTGGCTCACCTTAATTAAGTCAATGAACAAACAGATTCAAAACTGGGCTTTAGTCTTTATGAGGGTTGTTGTATTTCTAGTTAATCCATATTTCTAGATTATAACCTTGAAAGTTCCACCTGAAAACATTGAGTAAACATCATGGTTCCTTTTTCTTGACCCTAAACTCCAATTTTTGTGTCCTTTAGCTCCATAAGTTTCCCAATAGAAATGCTCAACTCTTCACCTTTCGATCTTTTCTGTCCAGATTCTGGGTATCTAAGGTAATCCTTGTCAACTAGCAGATGCCTTGTGGGGAAAAGCAACACAGAATGTCAGGTTCACAGCTCTTTGCTTCCCTTCTCTCTGTGATCTTAGGCTCTTAAGTCCTCCCAGCCTTCGCAGTTCTCCAATGTCTTTAAAATTATTTTTATTTTTTATTTTTATTTTTTATTTTTTGTTTTTGAGATGGAGTCTTGCTCTGTCACCCAGGTTGGAGTGCAGTAACATGATCTCGGCTAACTGCAAGCTCCATCTCCTGGGTTCAAGTGATTCTCCTGCCTCAGCCTCTCTGGTAGCTGGGATTACAGGTGTGTGCCACCATACCCAGCTAATTTTTATATTTTTAGTAGAGATGGGATTTCACCATGTTGGTCAGGCTGGTCTCAAACTCCTGACCTCAAGTGATCCATCTGCCTTGGCCTCCCAAAGTGCTGGGATTACAGGCATGAGCCACTGAGCCTGGCCTAAAATTATTTTTAAAAATTTCATCCAGTTTTTCTATTTGTCCTTAGTGGGAAAGTTGGTCTGAAGAAAGATAGCTATTACGAAAATTTTGATAGCTAACATTTATGAAGAGATTGACATGTTTCAGACACCATTCTACACACTTTATGTGTATACACTCACTTCACAACAATTCTAAGATGTAAGTTCTCTTATTTTCCCTGCTTTACAGAGAGAAGAAATGGATCACAGAGTGATGAGTAGTTTGTCCAAGGTCATGTAGTGTAAGTGATACATCCAGAATTTGAAGCCAGGAAACCAGGGTTTAGGACCCTATACTTAGCCATAGAGATCTAAACCTCTTAATTTTCAGCTGTCCTGTATGCATTTGGGATCATGAGGTATACCTAATGCCTCATATTAAATACGCATTTTACTTGAGTGAATCTGAGTGGGTTTCTGTAACCTGCACTCAGATTATTTCTGACCAAGCTCTTTAGACAAGCTGCCTCTCCTACCAAAGTGCTTCATTAGCCCAAAAGTGCATATTACTAATATCCTTTCCCCAAATGGGTCTTATTTTTCTTCCCAGAGCTTCTCATTTGTTATTATCCTCATGATCTCATTTACTTTCCTTGTTTTTAAAAGAGCACTCACTGGGTAATTCCCTCACACCCATGGTTCCAGCAAACCCGTCTATGAGAAGTAAGGGATATAGTCAAGCTAAAAGTAGGCAGCCTCAGTGAAGGAACAAAGTCCTCCAGCAAGGTTAAAATTCCACCAGTCTTGTGTTTCAAGACCCAAAGCACAGCTTGAACAGGAGAGGTAATTGAACCAGCTGCTGAGAGGCAGCAGCCATGTCCCCCCAACTCATTAATCTGTCTCCCTCTGCTATGAAAGGGACCCAGGGCTTCGATTTTAGCAGTGTGAGGAAGCACACCATTTTCATGCATTGTTCCATAAAAATCCCTTCCTGGGGCTCTTATCTAAAAAAATAAATAAAAATACTCAAGAGAACAGTCTCTGCAGCATCACATCGCTTTTTATTTAGCAATCTTACTTTATAAAATTCAACCAGCTGTTTATTTTTTCTGCTACTGGGCAAACTTGGTACCCAGTGGTGGTTTATTTGGGGTCCATTTTGGCCCACACCAAGGTCTAGTGTTGGGGGAAGTCCAAAGGAGGGTGTTTGTCTTGGGGGGAATTGGAAATAAGAAAAAACAGTCTTTTCAGGGAAAATGGCCTTTCAGTCATGATGGAAACATTTCCTCTTTATCAGGACAGAATGGGGAAAAGGATAATAGAAATTCATCTTCTCCAGTGGATATGCTGTTGCCTAGCATTCAGAGAGAAATCTAAAAACTTAGTAAGAGCACCAAAAAGGGCTTAGGTTGCTCATCTCAGAAGATTCCAACAGGAACTCCCACCTCCTCTATTAAGATAATGATGATGATCATGATCATGATGATGGCTATCATGTGTGAGATGATTTATATACCTTATCTCTGAGCAACATGAAAGGCAGGTATTTGTATCCTATTTTACAGATGAGAAAATGAGGTTAGAAAAGTTGTATAATTTGCCCAAAGTTTCTCTGCAAATGGTGAAGCTGGGATTCTAACCTAAAGCCCATGCTCTTCTCAAAACACCACCGTATCTTCTGACTTCTCTGTATTGTCACACCAAAGTGATAATGAAATTTTTTTTTTTTTTTGAGACAGAGTCTCGCTCTGTCACCCAGGCTGGAGTGCAGTGGCATGATCTCGGCTCACTGCAACCTCTGCCTCCCGGGTTCAAGCAATTCTCCTGCCTCAGACTCCCAAATAGCTAGGACTACAGGCGCCCACCACCACGCCTGGCTATTTTTTTGTATTTTTTTAGTAGAGACGGGGTTTCACCGTGTTAGCCAGGATGGTCTCCATCTCCTGACCTTGTGATCTGCCCGTCTCAGCCTCCCAAAGTGCTGGGATTACGAACGTGAGCCACCATGTCCGGCCAGTAATGAATATTTTAAAATAAGGTCAAATCTATTTGAGTTCATTGTAGATTCTGGATATTAGCCTTTTGTCAGATGAGTAGGCTGCAAAAATTTTCTCCCATTCTGTAGGTTGCCTATTCAGTCTGATGGTGGTTTCTTTTGCTGTGCAGAAGCTCTTTCGTTTAATTAGATCCCATTTGTCAATTTTGGCTTTTGTTGCCATTGCTTTTGGTGTTTTAGACATGAAGTCCTTGCCCATGCCTATGTCCTGAATGGTATTGCCTAGGTTTTCTTCTAGGGTTTTTATGGTTTTAGGTCTAACATGTAAGTCTTTAATCCATCTTGAATTAATTTTTGTATAAGGTGTAAGGAAGGGATCCAGTTTCAGCTTTCTACATATGGCTAGCCAGTTTTCCCAGCACCATTTATTAAATAGGGTCCAAACACCACATGTTCTCACTCATAGGTGGGAATTGAACAATGAGAACACATGGACACAGGAAGGGGAACATCACACACCGGGGACTGCTGTGGGGTGGGGGGAGGGGGAGGGATAGCATTAGGAGATATACCTAATGTAAATGACGACGAGTTAATGGGTGCAGCACACCAACATGGCACATGTATACATATGTAACAAACCTGCACGTTGTGCACATGTACCCTAAAGCTTAAAGTATAATAATAATAATAATAATAAAATAAAATAAAATAAGGTCAAATCTACATTGTGACAGAATAATTACTCTCCCACAAAGAAACAAACATACCGTAAAACCATTAAAGATTATTTTACAGTAATGAGTGGGAAAGTTCCTAGCTCCAGGAAAAGACAACTAACACTGAACAAAGGTTCCAAATATCCAGCCTTCTAAATAGACCCACAAACAACTGAGCCAGACATTCACCCAGGACTTCTAAAAAGTAGCAGAACTGGTTCTATATCAAGAGGAAAGAGGTTGTGGAAGTCTGGGTAATTAGTCAGAGGCCTAGTGGGTCCTGCCGTATTTGGGGTAGAGCCTTTTCCTTCTACAGTGGATGGGAGGGGTGCTTCTCCACCTCCTAGCACAACAGTTCTCAAACTTTTTCGTCACAAGACCCTTTTACATGTTTAAAAATTATTGACAGCTCCAGGGAGATTTTGTTTACAGCATCTCTGAACATTTACAACATCAGAAATTAAAACTAGAACTTCAAAAATATTTACTTACTAACTTATTTAAAAATAATAAAAAGAACCCATTATATGTTAACATAAGTAAGATTTTAATGTGAATAACTGTATTTTCCAAACAAAAAATTAATGAGAATAGCAGCATTGTTTTACAGTGTTAAGAACGTCCTTACTGGTGAAACCCTATCTCTACTAAAAATACAAAAATTAGCCAGGCGTGGTGGCATGTGCCTGTAATCCCAGCTAGTTGGGAGGCTGAGGCAGGGGAACCGCTTGAACTCAGGAGGCAGAGGTTGCAGTGAGCCGATGGCACCATTGCACTCCAGCCTGGGCAACAAGAGTTAAACTCCATCTCAAAAAAAAAAAAAGAAAAAAAAAACCTCTACTGTCCACTTTAATCCAAAATTGCTAGATTTTTATATCTACTTCTTCATTTTATCTGTTGTATTTACTTCGATTGAAGAATATGAAAAACACTGACCTCACACAGATGTGTAATTGGAAAAAAAATGAATATTTTAATAGCCATTAATGTAACTGTGGATATTCTTCTTTGATATTACACAAAAACTTAACAAATGGTTATTTCTTAAGCATTACTCACAATGTGGAAGCATTTAATCATGTTAATCATTTCTGGTCTTTGCTATTAATATATTGAAATCCATTGGTCTTTCTTGTACTCAGAATGGATCTTTTTACCCATTTTTTTTTAACATCATCCATTGGTAATATTTGGAAATCTTAGTTATTTGAGTTATGCAGATTTCCTAAATTGATACATTTTATTACACTAGTCAGAAACCATATTTATTGTCACTTATGGTGTCATTAGAAACGTGTTAAGTATGGGAAGCTATCAAGCTTATGGTTGCAGATGCAAATTTTGAAAAATTCTAACTTCTGCTTGAAAACTCATTGTTTTTTCAAGTGACAACAATACTGTCAGTTACTTTTTTGGAAGCGACATGCTGTCTTTGTACAGTTTCAAGGAAATAGCTGCCAAACTCTCAAGTTGATAGAGCAATAATTTGTTTTTTCGATATTGTTTCAAGTAAAAATGGTGTTCCATGAAAGAAGAGGCTAGTTCAGCTTACAACTCAGTTGCAAAGTGCTTTTTCTTAGGACAGCCATCATACTTCTGTATGCAGCAGAAGTGCTTTTTGTGTATTTCCCATTCCATCACAAGGAATATTATAAAGATGTATACCAGCCTGGCACAGTGGTTTACACTGTAATCCCAGCATTTTGGGAGGCTGAGGCAGACAGATCATGAGGTCAAGAGATCGAGACCATCCTGGCCAACATGGTGAAATCCATCTCTACTAAAAATAAAAAAATTGGTTGGGTGTGGTGGTGCACATTGTAGTCCCAGCTACTCGGGAGGCTGAGGCAAGAGAATTGCTTGAACCTGGGAGGCAGAGGTTGCAGTGAGCTGGGATCGCGCCACTGCACTCCAGCCTGTCGACAGAGTGAAACTCCGTCAAAAAAAAAAAAAAAAAAAAAGTATACCCAAGGGTTGAGATTTACAAAATTTAATAATTTTTACTGCTTCATCAAAGCATTCTCTTTTTTGTTTGTTTGTTTTGTTTTTGAGACGGTCTCTTTGTCACCCAGGCTGGAGTGCAGTGGCACAATCTTGGCTCACTGCAACCTCCACCTCCTGGGTTCAAGCGATTCTCTTGCCTCAGCCTTTCTAGTAGCTGGGATTATAGACACCCAGCACCACACCCAGCTAATTTTTGTTTTTAGTAGAAGTGGGGTTTCTGCCATGTTGACCAGGCTGGTCTCAAACTCCTGACCTCAGATGATATGCCCCCCTCGGCCTCCCAAAGTGCTGGGATTACAAGCATGAACATTCTTAATGGAAACTGGAATTCTTTTTTCCTACTGGTGAGTGTGTGGTGGTGAAGAACCCAACGGCTGCTAGTATATTTGGGTACCACTGCCTTCATTCATGCTGAGGTGCTAGCAGTTTCATCTACCATTATTGTACCATCAGTGCAAAAGTCAACACAGTGAGAAAGGCAAATATTTTATTATGAAAATAATTTTAACCTTGTGAATCCCCTGAAAGGGTCTTGAAGACCCCCAGGAGCTCATGACCACACTATAAGAACAGCTGTCCCATCAAATTGAAGGAAGATGAAGCTTCAAGAGAATCACTGAGGGGGCCGCTTGCAAGAAGTGGAGACTGGCAAACTCTCTGGATGCTTGTGGAACTTCCGAGTCAGTAGGCAAACCCTGGGCTGCCATCATGGGTGAAGGGATTCTTGGGAGAACTTGGCATGCCTACCCTGGAATCTGGGGGGACCACAACATAGGATGGTGCATTTTTACTCTTCATTAAGATGGCTGGCTGAGGGCAAGAATAGGGACTGAGGAACAAGGAAAAAGGGTAATTTGTCCACTCAGATGAGGTGCCCTTTTACAGCCTGCACAAGGCATAATGTGTACCAGTGGCAGCTCCAGGTTGGGAGCATGCATGCTCCCAAGGACTTCCTACCTGGAGATTTCTAAAATCATGAGGCTAGCTGGAGTAGCCCCCAATAGTATGGAGAGATGGGATGGAACTGTGGATAATGTGTGTCTTGGTCCTCTTGGACTGCCATAACAAAAATACCATAGATCGGTGGTTTATAAACAACAGAAATCTATTCCTCGTGGTTCTGGAGGCTGGGAAGTCCAAGATCACAGCATATTTGGTGTCTTGTGAGGGTCTGCTTCCTGGTTCATAGATGGCTTTCTTCTCATTGGGTCCTTACATGGTGGAAAGGGTAAGACAGTTCTGTGGGGCCTCTTTTATAAGGGCACAAATTCCATTCATAATCACTTAGGAAAAGCCCCACCTCGTTATACCACCTTATTGGGGATTAGGACTTCAACAAAGGATTTTTGGGGGACACAAACATTCCATCTATTGCCTTGTGCCTAGGAAGAAAATGAGGCATCTTCTACCCAGCCTAGTTCCCCGCAGCCATTTGAGAATGTTAAAGAGGATGTCAGAGATTCCCAGGGCTTCATGCAAGGTAGCAGAGGGCTAAAGGAATGGACAGGGGACATGAAGATATCCAAAGTTGATAAGAGGAGGGATGCCCCACAAGGTAAAGGATCATTGAGAGAGATTAGAGGGGTCAGGGACATCTGAGGCAGCAGGGGCCAGGATGAAGCTCAATATTACCTCTAGAAAACCATGCATGTCATCAACACAGAGAGGACCACATCAAACAGAGGAGACCAAGGGCATCTCTTCACCCTCTGCCAGCAGATAACTCATCTCTTCTTCCTAACTCTCAATTGCCTGCAAGGATAGACCCAGGGAGGGGAGGGGAAAGGAAGTGAGCTAGTACTGCTTATGTCCTCCCCTGTTTTCCCCATTCCCACAACACAATGCCCAGAGACACAAGAAGGAAGAGCAGCAGCTCACAATCCCCTTGTTCGAGTTGGGACAGCCTGGGAGTTTGAAATGGACATTCAGAACCATAGGCTTAAACTAGACCGAAATGAGTTTCAATTGCCTGATGTGTCAATAAAACAATTGGATCAGTTTATGCTCTTGATAAGGGATCCGCTACCCCGTGAGGAAGATTTAATAGAATATAGCTAGAGGTAGTGAACGAAATAAATAAAATTGCTATGTGTTTATTTCCCCAAACAGCTGAGGCCACAAATCAATCACATTTAAACAACTAAAACTGGCTGTAAAGCACAATGACCAAGATTCCTTTCAGCCATCTCCCTAAAGTATCCATGGAAGTAAAAATAAGTGTTGTCTCTATTTCTGCCCATTATTGGCTAGAAAGGCTCCATGGAGTAATGAAGGGAACATTGGGTAGAGTGAAGATACACAGCTTCTATCTTCCCAGAAACCTTTATCCATTGTCACTGTACCTCCACAACCCATCTGACACCAGCGGACTGCTAATTGCATTACTTTGCTTGTCTTCTGGGCACAGAAGTGGACATGTAGTTAAGTCTTGGCCAAACATGACTCCCCATCTCCTTGTTTACAACAATTAGTGTATTGGGCAGACTAAGACCAAAGCAGGCCAATCAGAGTGCCATCAACTGAATTAATCTATGGTTGCTAGCACCAGAAGTTGTTTTCTGTTTTTTTTCTAAAATCATGGTGCTCTAAGGATGAACTAAGCCTGTTGCTGGTAAGGACCCTCTTTAGTGGATAAAGGTGAAGAGCTGAGAAGAAAATAGGGCTGAGGGTTAGAGAGAGAGACAGATGGTGATGTTGTCATTGGACCGCCTGGGTCCACCTTGGACTGAAACTCTGAAAGATGCTCCTTGGAATTCCAAGTTCTGGGGCTATTTCTCTTTTGTAAAATTTTTTCCTAAGACAGGGTCTTCCTCTGTTGTCCAGCCTGGAGTGCAGTGGCATGATCATGGCTTACGGCAGCTTTGACCACCTGAGCTCAAGTGACCCTCCCTCCTCAGCCTCCCAGGTGGCTGGGACTACAGCTGCGTGCCACCACACCTGGCTAATTTTTAAAAATTTTTTTTATAGAGACAGGGTCTCCCTGTGTTGCTCAGGCTGGTCTCAAACTCCTGGGCTGAAGCAATCCTCTTGCCTTGGCCTCCAGCAATCCTCCTGCCTTGCCCTCCCAAAGTGCTGAGATTACAGGCATGAGCCCCTGTGCCTGACCTATTGCTCTTTTTGATTAAGCTAAGCAAACTTGGGGTTTTGTTGTTCTTTATGATCAAAAACAGTGTGAATACACTGGACTCTAGATTCAGCTATTTCAGTTACATAATAGTGTGGGCAACTTATTAAACTTTATTAATTTTTTAAATTTATTTACTCATTCACTTATCCAATAAATATTTATTGAACATATACTAAGTAAATTTAGCACCAAAGAAGAAAGATGAAACTATTTGATTCCTGTCTCTGAGGAGCTCACAGTCTTTTGGAGACAAAAAAAAAAAAATGACCACAAAACAAGGAAAAATGGTTTTAAAATTCAAGAGGAGTACAGAGAAAGCATATAAACATAAGTCTGCCTGGAAATTTCAGGCAAGGCTTTGAGTTTGAGACTTGCTGCCAGAGAGACAAGGGCATTCCAGATAGAGAAGAGCACCTTCAAGGCATGGAGGTAGGAGAGGGGTGGGTATAGGATAGCTCTAGCATGGTGTGGGAGACAGGGAGAGGCAGACCGTAAGTCAAGAGAGGCGGGCACGGTCAGATCAGAAACTACATCATGCAAAAAGGCTTTGCCTAAGTCATGGAGAGCCACTGAAGGATTTGCAGTAGGAGAGAAAGATTGAATAGGATTTGAAAGATTAAAAAACCCAAACAAACAACACAATTCCAGATGATTGAAACAGGGCAAGATTGGAGACAAAGGGAACTAAGAGTTGAAGTGGTGGTAAGAGTAGGAGGTTGAAGAAGGTAGCTGTTGAAATCATTTGTGTGAGATGGTGAGTGGGCAGGCTAGGTCATATATCTAAGTGGTGAGTAGATATTCTCATTGAATAGCCAGAACATGGTGGCTCTTTGAATGTGGATACGCAGGGAGAGGATTATATGTTACTTAATGGGTTTCTGATAAGAATAGTTCTTACATTTCTGAGATTCTTAACCTTTTGGGAGTCATAGATCCCTTTGAGAATTTTATGAAAGTATAAAATTGTCTTCTCATAAATATGTCTTCCCATAAATATAAATATATATAAATATATGTCTTCTCATAAATATAAACATGCATAATAATAATAGCTACCATTTGCTAAACACTTACTATGCTCCAATCACTGTTCTAGATACTTTATTTATTTAATTGTCATAGCAAACCTATGATTTAGTACTATTTTTTTATCCCCATTTTATGGTTAATGAACTTGGAGAGGTTAAATAATTTGCCCAAGTCACATAGTAAACAGCAAGGCCAGAATTTGAACCAGGTTGTCCAACTCAAATACTGTGATTTAATGACTATGTTTCACCAGCCCCCATACACAGGTACCTGTATTACTCCATTTTCACACTGCTGATAAAGACATACCCGAGATAAAGACATACCCAAGACTGGGCAATTTACAAAAGAAAGAGGTTTAATGGACTTAGAGTTGTGTGTAGCTGGGGAGGCCTCACAATCACGGCAGAAGGCAAGGAGGAGCAAGTCTTGTCTTACATTGATGGTGGCAGGCAAAGAGAGGGCTTGTGCAGGGAAACTCCATTTTTAAAACCATCAGACCTCATGAGACTCATTAACTATCATGAGAACAGCACAGGAAAGACCTGCCCCCATAATTCAATCACCTCCCACTGGGTTCCTCCCACTACACATGGGAATTATGGGAGTTAAAATTCAAGATGAGATTTCGGTGGGGACACAGCCAAACCATATCAGTACCTATGTTGTGCCTACAGTTCAGGGCGTCAGAGATTCCTCCACCCAAAGCCCATCCACTGCCCCTTAAAAGTCCAGATATGGCAATAAGAACACCTGCTATGAAACACCTGCTATGAAACACCTGCTATGACCAAATGAAAGCCATTGGTCAACTCTGAGGAGTGAGATCAGTGTAAGGGATTCTCATCAATGATTTTGGGTACCCTCAAACCTACCTCACATCATTGTGGTTGAAAGAGACCAGCTTTATGGCCTAACCCAGTGATATTATATCTCTCCCTAAAGAAGCATTTGAAAACTTTTTTTTGTTAGATTCCTCATGAAATGTTAATAACAGATACACTGTTTAATAGTTTATGTTCTCTGTGTGTGTGTGTGTGTGTGTGTGTATATATATATATACGCTTTATACATAAAAAATAAGGTTTTTTCAGTCTCTCCTCCCACTTAGAGTCAACTTTCCCCTGGTTAGGGATGTCATGTTCCCACTGAGATACACACTCTAACCCTAACCACCCACCTATTAAAATTGTTTTCAATAACTCTCTGTCTTAGCCTACTAGAAAGAAACTTATCTCCCTTGATGGCTTGAAGAAGCTGCTCTGCTGTGAGAGGACTTATGGAGACTGCCTTTTGATAAGAAAAACCTGCAGGCAGTCTCAGACCTGAGTAATTCCCAGTCAAAAGCCAGCGAGAGAACAGAACCTCAGTTCTACAATCCCAGGGAAATGGATTCTGCCACCAACCTGAGGGAAGAAAGGAGGAAAGGCTGGGGAGGAGGGAGAAGGGAAGGAAGGGAAGGAGAGAAGGAGGAAGAAAAGAGTAGGAAAAAAAGAAAGAAGTAAAATTGAAGGGGAAAATAGATTGGATGTTAACTAATATATATAGTAGGACTAAGAGAAATAGAAAATTGCCATTTTGTAACAAATTTGAGGAGATGCCAAAACCACTGAGTGAAAAGTTATTGAGAAATTGGTTATTTATGCCAACTCAAAGGATCACTCCATGAATTATTTAGTAATTACAAAACGTTAAAAGGAACCTCTACAATGGGAAAATCTGGAATATCACCTTAATCAAGTGATCAGAATTATCATCACTAATAATGAAACAAACAGATATCCTGTATCTACAGAAGTGATGTTCTGGAGACTTGATCATTTATGCAGTATTCCTGTCTTTTAAACCAGAATCTAATCATAAGGAAACAATCAGACCATTCTGCAGAACAACTGCCCTGGACTCCAAAACCTCTCAATGTCATGAAAGACCAAATAAGAAGGAGAAATAAAAAGTAGCACCTTTCTGGATTAAAGGAGACACAATGGACGTACAAACATAGCAACTAAAAGCAATAAAACAATGGATGATCATGGTTTGAATCCTGGATCAATAAAAACATAAAACCTATTAAAGACATTTTGGGGCATCTTCAGGAAATTTGAATTTTTGTTACTATGCAACATCATTGCAGCAATATCAATGGCTCAAGTGTGATACCTGCCCGAGAATGTCCTCATTCTTAGGAGATTCCTGCTGAGTAGTTAGAAGCAAAGTGTTGTGGTATTTGCAACTTCTTTTCAAATGATTCAGTCAAAAGAAGGTGTGTGTGTGTGTGTGTGTGGGTGTACATATATGGAAAAAAGCCAATGTAGCAACAATTAATAGGTGTGATGGTTAGTATTAAGTGTCAACTTGATTGGATTGAAGGATGCAAAGTATTGTTTCTGGTGTGTCTGTGAGGGTGTTGCCAGAGGAGATTAACATTTGAGTCAGTGGACTGGGAAAGGAAGACCTACCCTTAATGTGGGTGGGCACCATCCAATTGGCTGCCAGCATGGCTAGAAAAAGCAGACGGAAGAAGGTGGAGTAAGCTGGCTTGCTGAGTCTTCAGATTTTCATCTTCCTCCCATGCCGGATGCTTCCTGCCCTTGGACATCAGACTCCACGTTCTTCGGCCTTTAGACCCTTAGACTTAAACCAGTGGTTTGCCTTTAGCCACAGATTGAAGGTGGCACTGTTGGCTTCCCTACTTTTGAGGCTTTGGGACTCGGACTGAGCCACTACTGACTTCCTTGCTGTTCGGCTTGCAGAAGTCGTGGGACTTTGCCTTGTGGTCATGTGACCCAATTCTCCCTAATAAACTCCCTTTGATAAATACATATATCCTATTAGTTCTGTCCCTCTGGAAAGCCCTGACTAATACAATAGTTTAGGTGGAGGGCGAAGTTCGTTCTACTGTTCTTTAAATTTTCTTTAGTTTTGAATTTTTTCAAAATAAAATTTGGATACAAACAAAACAGTTTCCAAATTGCACGACCACTTGTATTTGTGAATCTCAAAGTCTTCCAGTGATAAGCATGTCACTTTGCACACATTATCTCAGCTAACGCTCACCAAATTTAAAAGTTGTTCAATGAATGAATTCATCATTTATCAGGTACTTGCATGAAGGATGAATGAATTATTCTGCTGACTTTCTAGGTGTAGAAAACTGAGGCTCAGTGATGCCAATATTTCTAAGGTCTCACTGTTAAAAAGTGCCAGAGCCAAACCTCCCCCAACATGGCCCTATGACTCCTCCCCAACAGACAAACTTCCCACACAGACCAGACTCCACCAGCTGGTCATGGGTGCATATGAGATGCCCTGTCCAGAAGCTGGTGCTCCTGGAAGATTCTAGAAATCAACAGGGAGCAGCATTTACAGGCTGCCTTTGAAACATGTTGACTGCCTGGGAAGCCCTGTCATCCATTCTTTGAGCTTATTTGCACTTTCTGTTAACATCTTTTGCCCCTTTGCAGTGATTGAGATTGTAAATTTTAACAAGCATAGCCTTGACTATGTGGCGCAGTGGCTCACGCCTATAATCCCAGCACTTTGGGAGGCTGAGGCGGGCGGATCACAAGGTCAGGAGATCGAGACCATCCTGACTAACACAGTGAAACCCCGTCTCTACTAAAAATACAAAAAACTAGCCAGGCGTGGTGGCGAGCGCCTGTAGTCCCAGTTACTCAGGAGGCTGAGGCAGGAGAATGGCATGAACCTGGGAGGCGGAGCTTGCAGTGAGCTGAGATTGTGCCACTGAACTCAAGCCTGGGCAACAGAGCAAGACTCTTGCCTCAAACAAAAAAAAAAAAAGCATAGTTTTTTGTACACATAATAAAGGATTTTGTTGCCTGTTACTGCTACCCAAAGCAGTCTAGAAATTTTCTCCAGCGGACTGTAGCAAGGGCATATCTGTACTACTCTGTAGGTTGCCAAAGGTATCCTTTAATGCATTTTAATCTCACTGGATATTTGAATAAACTAAGGCCAAGTAGGTAAAGTGACTTGGCCAAGTTGATGTAATAAACTTGGGAACAAATACCATTTCCCAGAACTGTGGGTCGTAGTTCCACTAGACCCTTGCTTCTCAACTGATTGACAGAAGGAACACCAAGGAGGCTTGTTAAATATACAGAGTCCCAGTCCCCATTTTTTGAAATTGTGATTCAGTAGCTCTTGACAAGACCTGGGAATCTGCATTTTGAAAAAATGCCCCAGGTGAATGTGATGTTGGAATTCACCAGACTCCACTGTGAGAAACATCACTCTAAACTCTCCACTCCATACTGACAAGGAACAGGTCTTCTCATATCTGTTTCTCTAGTGGCAAATAGAGTGCCTGGCACATGGCAAGTGCCTATGGCATTTCAACAAGTATTTGTCAAGCTCCTGTGAGATGGCAGGTTCTATTCCTGGAATTTGGGATATGTCAGTGGAGAGACAAAGATAAAAAAATCCTTGCCCTCAAGGAGCTTAAATTCCAGCAAAGTGTAGAGAACAACAAACCAAAAATATTTAAATAAATAAATAATATATTATGTTAGCAAATGATAAGAATGATGGGGAAAAGAATAGCATGGGGAGGATCAGGAGTTTGGACCAGTGCTGTTTACAGTTTCATCTGGTGGTTTTGGTGAAGGTGGGGTTCACAGACAAGATGACCTCTGAGCAGTGGCCTGAGGGAAGGGCGGAATGGACCACGCAGGCTTCCAAGGGGGAAGTGTTCCAAGCAGAGGGATCGATGAGTGCAAAGACCCTAAGAATGGAGTGTGCCTCATATGTTCAAAACAGTGAGGAGGCCTGTGCGGCTGGAGCGGAATGAGGCAGGAAGGAGGTAGTTGGATGTGAGGTCAGAGAGGTTATTAGCTGGGGGTGAGGGGGTGGGGAGCATTGGCGATGGGGAGGGGAGAGGTCGTGAAATACCTTTAGGTTTCTATGACGATTTTGGCTTTTACTCCAAATGAAATAGGAGCCATTGTAAGGTTTCGAGTAGAAAAGTGATGTAATCAGATTTACATTTTAGAAGGATGCTTCTGGCTGTAGCATTAGTGGGGCAAGGGAGTAAGCTTGAAAAGCAGTGAGGAGGATATTTTAATATTCAGGCCAGAGACGATCATGGCATGAACCATGATGACAGTAAAAGAGTGGTAAAGGCTTGGAGGGTTCTGGGCTTATTTTGGAGAGGGAAGCAGCAGGGTTTCCTGGTGGACTCGGTGTGGAGTGGAGAGAGGGAAGTCAAGGATGACTCCAGGTTTTCTGGCCTGAGCAACTGGAAGAACTGAGTTGTCATTCACTGAGATGGAGAAGAACGCAGGTGGGGTGGGTGTGGGGGAGGCTTGCAAGTCAGCTTAGGACATATGAAGATCAGGGTATCTATTGAACATCCAAGTGTAGGTGGTTGGCTATATGAGTGGGTACCAAAGAGAGCTCTAAGCTGGAGATATGTACTTGGGAGTCATTGGCGTAGAGTTAGTCTCTAAAGCCATGAGACAGGACAAGGTCACTTCAGAAGCAAAGGTAGAGAGAGAAGAGGACCAATGGCTGAGGCCTTCCTTATGTCAAATAAAAAAAGGAGGAACCAACAAAGGAGACTGAAAGGGCAGAAGGGAAACCGGAAGAGCATGGCATCTGAAAAGCCAAGGGAAGAAACTCTTTCAAGGGGAAGAGAGACTAGAATGCAGCGTCAGCGGTGTCAGATGCTGCATTCTAGTCAAGTAAGATAGACTTTGCACTGAGAATGGACCATTGGCTTTAGGAATGTGGAGGTCACTGGTAACCTTGAGAAGAGCAGTTCAGCGGCAGAGTAAGGCCAAAGGCCAACCAGAGTAGAGAATGACACTGGTTACTACAGCAAATATAAACAGCTTTGTGGAGGGGTCTATTAGTTTTCTATTGCTGTAGAACAAGTTAGCACAAACTTAGTGGCTTAAAATACATGCAGTTATCATCCTACATTTTCCATGCATTGGGAGTCTGGGCAGGGGTTAGCTGGGCCCTCTGCTTGGGGTGTCACCAGGTGAAATCAATGTGTCTGCTAGGGTGGATTCTCATCTGAGGCTCAGGGTTCTCTTCCAAGCCCATTCAGTTGTTGGCACAGTTGAGGTCCTTGCAGCTGTCATTTTTTTGCAGGCTGGCAGCCAGGGGTCACTTTCAGCTCCTAGAGGTGACCCTCAGGCCTTTGCCATGTACCACCCTTCATAGACCCTCTCACAGACTAGCAGTTTGCTTCGTATTGGCCAAAAAGGAGCATATCTGACACTTCATTTTCTCATAAAGGTCTCACCTGATTAGGTCAGGCCCACCCAGGATCATCTCCCTTTTGATAAACTCAAAGTTAGCTGATTAGTAACCCAATCAGAAGTGTAGCATTTCATCATATTCACTGGTCCCTCCCATACTCAAGGAGAGGGGACTATACAAGGTGTGTACATGACAAGTGGAAGAAATCCTGGGGCTATCTTAGAATTCTGCCTACCACAAGGGGTTTTGCTGCTAGGAAAATGGGGTGGTAGAGTCTGGGAGTGGTGCCTCACACCTGTAATTCCAGCACTTTGGGAAGCCAAAGTGGGCAGATCACCTGAGGTCAGGAGTTCAAGACCAGCCTGGTCAACATGGTGAAACCCCATCTCTACTAAAAATACAAAAATTAGCCAAGTGTGGTGGCAGGTGCCTGTAATTCCAGCTACTTGGGAGACTGAGGCAAGAGAATTGCTTGAACCCAGGAGGTGGAGGCTGCAGAGAGTGGAGATCGTGCCACTGCACTCCAGCCTGGGAGACACAACGAAACTCTATCTCAAAATAAACAGGAAAGGAAAAAAAAGAAAATGGGGTGGTAAGGGAAAATGGGTGTGGTAGTTGGTCTCCAAGATGCCCCCAATTATCCCTGCCTCCTGCTATTCATGCTTTCCCTTGAGTGTAAGTTCACTTTTTTTTTTTTTGCTATAACTTTAAAAAATATGGTAAAATATACTTAACATAAAATTTACCATTTTAACAAGTTTTAAGTGTGCAGTTCGGTTGCATTAACTACATTTGCCTTGTTATGCAACCATCACTACTATCCATTCCTTAAACTTTTTCATTTTCCCAAGCTGAAACTCTGTTCCTATTAAACAATAACTCCGCATTTCTCCCCCCAGCCCCTGGTAACCACCTTCTACTTTTTTTCTGTCTCTGAATTTATTCCAGATGGCTATAAGTAGAATCATACAATATTTGTCGTTTTGTGCCTGGTTTATTTCACTTAGTATAATGTCTTCAAGGGTCATCCATGTTGTAGCAAATGTCAGAATTTCATTCCTTTTTATGGCTGAATAATATTCCAGTGTATCTATATACTATATTTTGTTTATCCATTCATCTGTCAATGAACACTTCAGTTGTTTGTGCCTGTTTGCTGTTGTGGATGCTATTATAAACATGAGTATACAAATATCTGTTTGAGCTCCTGCTTTCAGTTCTTTTGTGTGTAAACTCAGAAGTGGAATTGCTGAGTTATGTGGTAATGTTTTGAAGAACCACAGTACTATTTTCCACTGTACCATTTTACATTCCCAGCAGCAGTGCGCAAGGGTTCCAACTTCTCCTAGCCTGACTTACTGACTTACTTCCAACAAATAGAATAAGACAGAAGGGATGAGATTGGACAGGTTATCAAAAAGCTTTTCTTTGGTACTCTCTTGGTTTGCTGGCTCTGGAGGAAGCAAACTGCCAGGTTGTGAGCTGCCCAGTGGAGAAGCTCAAGTGGCAAGGAACTAATGTATCTAGCCAATAGCCACCAAGCACCTGAGCCCTCCCCACAGCTGTGTGTGTGTGTGTGTGTGTGTGTGTGTGTGTGCTTAGAAGTGAATCATCTCCCCATCAAGCCTTGTGAGAGACATTCAACCAGGGCTTTGAGCTGCTAAATTTTGGGTATACATAGCATAGATAACTAATGCAGTGGGGCTGGATAAAAATGTATTAAGAAGAAAGAAAGAAAACAGGTTTGTATGCTGCTGTCAGTGATCTTGTAGAGGAAAAATTCCAGGAGAGAGAGGAGAGAATTGCTGAGGGGATACCCTTTGGTAGACAAGAGGGGATAAGATCTGGCAAACGAGAAGAGGGATTGACTTTAGATAGAAGCAGAAGCTCATCTACACAGTGAGAGAGTGGATTCACTGGAGAAATCCATATGAAGTCTGTGGTCAGGAATTTAAAGTAACACCAGCAGGAAGTGGTGTGATTTTTCTCTAGCCACTTTCAGCTGCACAGGTTTGAGTATAGAGTAGGTAGGACTGCATTTAACCAGGGCTTTGTTTTGCCAAGAGAGGATGGGAAAGCCGGAGGGGGACAAAGGAGTTGGAGATATTCACAAGGCAGTTATTTTAATGGTTGACCATGAATAGCAACATGGTAGGATTGAGCAACTGGGTGTCCCAGTGAGGACAAAGCATTGTTGGAGTTGGGGTACTTGAGACCATAGTGTTTAGAAGGTGGACACAAGAAATCAAGATTAGTGATGGGGTGAAGTTATAGGGTGTGGCCCTTGGGATAGAGTGACTGGGAGAAGGTAGAGGAGAAGGTCATTAGAGGAAAGAAGTTCAAGGAACTGAAACACCAGTGTGTCAGGTGCTGGGGAGGGATCATCTTTAATATCATCACTATAGAGATCACCTGTATTGAAATTACAACATTGAGGGTTAGTAGGAATAAATGCATACATTAATAAGTAAAGAGGCTATTGAACATGTGTGTTGTATCTGTGAAGTCAGTTTTTAAAATCTAGGATCAAAATGGCAAAAAATAAATATTGATCATGGTGAACATGTACTCCTTATTTTCTGCTAGGCACTATTTTGAGTGTTCTATGTGCATCAACTCATTTGTTTAATCCTCAACAAACCTGTGAGGTAGGTACTGTCATCGTTCCCATTTTACAGATGAGCAAACTGGCAGAGAGAGGCTTAAGTAATTTGCCCCAAATCACATTGCTGATAAGTGGAAGAGCTGGGATTTGAGTCCTAGAGTCTAGTTCTGGGGTCCTTCCTTTTAATCACTAAACTCTCCTGCTCCCTTTTTGTCCCTTCATCAATTTGCTCTTCTCTAGATAGTTCTCAAGGCACTAGGGTCAGGGCCGTGTAACTTGTCACTTAATATTTCATCTTGAATTAATCATCATGCTTTCTTGTGTGTCAGTCTTTCTTCCACAACTAAGAGCAAAGAAACATGTGTAATGCTCACTCTCTTCCTCCCCCGATCCCAGTTCTTGCACACACACAAACACACACATACACACACACACACACTTGCACCTCCCTCTGCCAAGCACAGAGCTGGACACACAGTTGAGTGCCTTCCCAGTGAGGGTAGAATAGGGCAGTGATAATGAATGAGCTCTGGGGCCATTTCCTGGGCCCAAGTCCTGGCTCTGCAGCCCCATATTGGCTATGTGACCTTGGGCAAGCTCCTTTGCTTTGCTGGGTCTTAATTTCTCAATTGTAAAATGGGAACTTTAATCGCCCCTTCCTTGTAGAGCCTGTGAAGAGACTGAGTGGGAATTACCTAACCCCAAGCAAGTGCTCAATAGAAGTTATTATTGTTATCATTATTAACCTCCCTAATCTCCCATCACTCTCCTACTCGCAGCTCATTGTCTTTCTGGTAATTCCTTGAATATATTAAGCGATTCCCTGCCTTGTGGCCTTTACCTTTGTTATGTCCTCTGCCTGAATCATTCTTGCTCTATATTTGCACAGGATAAGCTTCTTTGATTCAGATCTCTGCTCAAATGTCAACTCCTCAAGAGACAGCCTCATCTCATGGTCTTATCTAAAGCTCATGTGTGCACGTGCATGCACACACACACACACACATTTTACTCTTTTATTATCTGCACAGCACTCACCACTATCTGGAATTATTAAAAATATTAATTGCTTATTGTCTGTCTCCCTCCCTAAAATATAAACTCCAGGAGGACAAGAACTTTGTATTCCTTGTTCATGGGCATAATCCAGTGCCAGGAATAAAAAAACACTCAATAAATCTTTTTTGAATGAATGTTGAATGAGTAGCCATGACTGCTTATAATAAAGATCACTATTAACTGAGTGTTTACTCTGTGAAAGGCATTGCATTAAGTCCTGGATAAGAATTGCTTCATTTAACCTTCACCAATAGCCTAAGAAATACCTAGGATGGTTCTCAAATTTACAGAAGACACACTTGAGGAATAGAGCAGGTAAGTGACATATTGAAGATCACACCATAGGTAAATGTAGGAGCTGGGCTTCAAATCCATGATTCTTGGGCAAAGCCTGCAGTCCTGACCACTGTGCATTTCAGGTAAAAGACTTCTCTCTTCCGGCCATAACTTTTCCCTCTCATATTCCAACCCAGCTGCTGTATCTGGCACTCAGACAGGCTGCCTTCAGGTCCACCAGGGAATATTCTGGAAAAGACCCAACTCAGCTCCTTGGAAAGGAGCCCCAGCTGGGCTGGCAGTGTCAGGTCTGTGAGGCCCCTGCTGGCTCACCTGCTGCCTGCTGGCAAATCCACATGTCCATGATTGATTCTGAGGGGAAGCCACCAGGTGTGGGAGTTGCTGAGCCAAGATCTCAACAGGCTCCTCACCCTTCACAGCCTACCCCTGCTGGCTGCCTACCTTCTAGCTGTAACGGAATATGTGGTATTTCCACAAAAGGCCAACCTGTCTCTCTACCCCTTGCCTCAGAATATTCTGCTCTCCTACTGTCTTACCCTTCCTGCCTCCTTGTCCTCAAGCAAACTCCTGCTTATGCTTCAAGACCCAGCTCAATGGTCACCTCCTCCATGAAGCCTTCTCTGACTTTCCCCAGGCTGACTGGACTACCCTCCTCTGTTTCCTGCCTCTGCACTGTACTGCAGAGCAACCAAGCAGGTGGGCTTGGAGCCAGGTTATTAGATTCACACATTTTCTCCTTTGCTAGTAAGCTGTGTGACCTCAGCAAATTCAAGTCCCCAGGCCAAAGTTTTCCCATCTGTAAAATAGGGACAGTAATAGCACTTACCTCATAGTATTGGTGTGAGGCTTAAATGAGATAACCCATGGAAAGTGCACGTACCTGGTATGTAGTGAACCCTCAAAAATATTAGCAATGATTATTATTAACTCTACCTTTCTTAGAGAACCTGTATGCCACTTTAGACTAATCTTGGGACATTATCTTGTACTCCTGAGCTTTGCACTGTGCTTGGAACATACTAGTTGCTCCATAAAGGTTTGTGGAATGGATCTGGCAACTTTTTAGGAAGCATGAATTAAGGGAAGAGAGGAGAATGCATTTCTCTCTCTCTCTCTCTCTGTCTCTCTCTCTCAACAGGGTCAGAGTCTTGTTGGGGTAAAATAGTAAGGATGGGGATGAGGTGGCAAACAGCCCAACCAAAGCCTGTGGCTTCTGTGCTTACACTCAGCTTATAGCCTCAGTTTCCTTCATCCTCTTAATCATCGTATTTACAATGGGAAAATCTTTTTGGAAGATGGTTGCTGCAGGCATCTCAAAAAACCTAGGACCAAGAGAAAATTCTTGGCCCCTCTTCACCGGGCTCATATGCTCAGATTATTTCCTGAGGATTTCCTGAGGATCTATGTAACCAGATCCTTTATTGCTCTGGTGCTGGGGGACAGCAACAACATAACCTTATAGGCTAATGCTGGGGAGGTCAGGTTTCTTCTCAACTTCCCGTGCATTTGGTGGGCATGGCCTTATCGAGTGATGAATGATTCCATGACTCAAAGTGCCACATTACAGAGGGGTTCCCTGGGTGTAGAAAGGTGATCCCTCTGCCATACCCCTCTCCTCATCTTTCTTTCTATAAGGGTCCAGTGCCCTGATGACAAGGGAGTACCTCCTTCTTACCATTTCCTCCCATTTCCTCTCTCCATTTTCCCTGCCTGTCCTCATATTTACTTCTACTTGATAAGAGTCAAGCTTTCAAGAGAATTTGTATAATAAATATCCTACATTAACATAGCACATTAATGCACTTCTATTCTTTTAAAAATAATCTTTTTATTAAATAAGTAATGCATGATCATTATAAAAGTTGTCAAAAATGCAGGGGCATTTAAGAATATTTAAATCAACTGTAACCTCATAGCCCCAAGACAAACCACAAAAAAAAGTTTGCACATTTCCTTCTTGGCTGCATGTGTGCTTATGTATACATTTGTACTTACTTAATGCCACCCTACGTATTAAACACAGATGCACACCATACACTTTGCATTTATTTAGATCTTGTGGCTTTCCATGACATATTCCCATGATTTCTTTTTTTCCTGGCCACCATCATAAAAAGGAGAGCAGATGTTATTGTCCTGGGATTCTGGATACAGGAAAACTAAGACTCAAAAAAGGAACACTCTTTCTCAAGGTCTTGCAGCTTGCTGGCACAGTTGGGATTGGAGCCCAGGTCTCTTGGGTCACAGCCAAGTCTTCTTTCCACTGGCCTGAAAGAAAAAATAGTCTGCCCCGGCAGCACCAAGGAGAAGAATCTTAAGTACCAGTGCCAAATTTGTAAAATCTAGAATCAGAGTTCTTAGGTTGTTTACACTTTTACCCAAAGTCCAAAGCTAGTAAATCCTGAAATGCTTCCATGAAGCAAATTGGAAAATGTCCTGTGGTCACTGAGGGAGGTGAGAGACACCTTATGTGGCCTTGATTTTGATACTCTCCTATCCCTGCTGACCCTCTCTTAGCCAGGGTTTCAAGTTGCAAACCAAAACATGACTTACCCCTAATATATGCAGAAAATTAATTTCTTCAAGGATATCAGGTACATCACAGAATCTCCAGAAAGGCTAGAGAATCAGATATGGTAGCCACATTGCCAGAAACAACCAAACCTAAGGACAACTGTCAAATATTTGACAACTTCACGACACAGGCTCCAAGTTAACAGGAGTGGAAGGTGGTAGATAACCTCTGCAACTGTTCTGGAACATACTCACTCAACATCAGCCCTGCCCAAATATACCTCAGAAACACGCCAGTAGGAAATGGTATTAGTCAAGTTTCTTCCGTAGTAGGGCCACATTGCAAATTATTCTCCAATCTCAACAACGAGCATTTTATTCTCTGTTCCTGGATCAGTTGTGGCTTGGCTAATCTTGGCTGGGCTCAGCTGAGCAAACTGGAGTTTGGTTTGGAGTTCAGGTCAGTTTCAGGTCCGTTTCAGGTGTCTTCCTTCTAAGACCCAGATTGAAGGGGCAGTGGTTACATGGAATGTAGTCTTCTCATGGTGAGGAAGGAGGCTCAAGTGGGCTGATGGAAACTCACCATGCTTTTAAGGCCTCTCTGAGATGCTGTCCCTTTCATCTACTGTCCATGGCTCAAAACAATTCACACAACCAAGCCCTCAGTCAATGGGTCTAGAATGTAGACTCTGTCTTCTGCCGTGGGAGGCACTGCAAAGTCGCATGGTTAAAGGCATAGATTCTATTACAGGGAGAACATGAAGAGTGAAGATGGTTATTCAGTCTACCGTAGCCCTACGGACACCACCCCTGGGCATAGCTTCTTCAGTTTACACCACCAACAGGAGCCCTGCAACTACTGGAACCTCTGTTCCTACTGCCTCTTATAAATGGAGGTGTTTGCCACCATTTTAATTAGAATGGATTCTACCCGGAAGCTGCTTTTCCACTTCACTTGTTTCTAGTTCATTATCTAGAGCAGATACAGCCTCTTGACTGTGTCCTGGCTACCAAGGAGGCTCAAAAATCAAGTTTCTGGCTTCTATCTAGGTGGGAATGAGTGACTTCATTTATTAAGGGGAGAGTTGGTTCATTCAGTGAGAAATCTCTCCCTCATAGGAAGTGTGGTCAGGGTATCAGGTGACCAGAAAGGATGGCAGATGCCCACCGCACCCACCTTCACAGCAGACCTCTGGGAACAGGGAGACCTAGCACAGCCCATAATTCAGCCATGTGTCTACCACGGTCCTCTTGCTGTCTCCTTGCTCTCACCTCCCTGACTCCTCTGCTCCCTGAATTTATCTTCTCCCACTCATAACATCCGTCCTGCCTCCTTTACTCTGATGACTGTCACAGAGATTGCTGGACGCACACAACACACATTCTCCCCTTCTTCCTTTAAGTAAAGAACTCTTAAGCTTTAGCTGGGTGCAAGGACAACCACCTGAAGACTACACGTTCCACTTTCCATGCAGTGAGGTGTGGCTCTGTGCCTATCTTGGGGCCAATGGATGTGAGTGGAAGGGAAGTGTGAACAAAGGCAGGACCATATTCTTAAAAGGAAGTTGCTTGCCTTTCATTTCCTAATTTTCCAATCCCACAGATTGGAATGTAGATGGGGTGAGCTGCGTAAATCCTGCAGGAAGGGCAGCAGCCATGGAGATTGTGAAACAGAAAGATAGAAGGACCCAGGTGTCTGAGGGACCTTGGGGAGTAGACCCGCCTGCCCCCTCCCCCGGACTGTCAACTCTGATTTATATTAGTACGTAAGAGAGAAATGAACTTCTATCCATTGAAGCCATTAAAATTTTGGTCACTATAAAAAATAAAACCAGCTGAACCAATATTCTAGCAAAAACAGAGACCCACCCAGTCTTTCTTTGGTGTGAGGGTAGATAAGATTAACTTACTAGCTTTGGAGACAGGCATATCTAAAGTTCGAATCCTGACTCTGCTAATTCTTAGCTTTGCGACTTTGGGTATATTATCTCAACCTCTGAATCCTCATCTGTTTTCATCTGTAAAATGGGATTATTCTATCTACCCATAAGATAGTAGTATGGCTTACTTTTTTAGATTGGATATAAAGCCCTTAGTACAGTTGTTGGCATTTAACTGTTCAAATAAAAGGCATGTATTACTATTATTTGGGAGTAGAGTTTGGACTTTGGTTGCAAACATACATCTCATATATGTGACAGCCAAAGGCTTAGGTTCAACAAAATTTTCATTCACTAACTGGAATAGTTATTAATTCCTACTGTGTATAGGACATTCTCCTAGGTGATGTGGAGGAGATAAAAAGATAACTGAGATAAAAAGATAAAGATAAATTAGGAACAATTCTGCATTCAGGTATCTTGCAATTTAGTGAGAAAGGAGAAAACAGAAATAACCCACTACTCCATGGATAAATAAAATAAATGTGAAAGATAAAGTGCAGACAAAATGTTGGGCAAGAAGAGGTTATACCTAAACCCAACTAGGGTAGGATTACCAGATTAAAATATGGGACATCCAGTTAAATTTTATAAACAACAAGTAATTTTTCAGTATAAGTATGCTCTATGAAATATTTAGGACATACTTATAGAAAAGATTATTCTTTGTGTAACTGAAATTCAAATGTAACTGGGCATTCTTTATTTCGTTTGCTAAATCTGACAACTCAAAACTTGGAAGGATTAAGGGAGACTTCAGGGACAAATTGGCATATGAACAGTGTCTTAAGGATAATGAACAGGATTTCAGTAGCTGGATCATTTAAGGCTATTCCAGGCTGAGAAGACAACAAGAATAAAGGATGAAAGGTTGAAAATGTCTGGCATATCTTGGTAACTATGCGTTACAGTCTGGTGATTCATCTAATTTGGCCATCATCTTGGTGGATCTAGCTAATGCTGAGACTAGAGACAGATACAGAAAAACGTGCCGCCATGTTGCAAAATGCAAAAACTAGGATCTGGGATCTTTAGCATTGTGTCTATCTAACAGTACTTGTCCCAAATTCTGAAAGCACAATTAAGCCAGAAAGTGGAGAATTTAAAGAAGGAATGCATAGTGTGATAGGGACATTCAATTCTAGGAAAAATAGGAATCACTGCCCAGGTCTTCTTTCTCTGCAAAACAACTATAAGACACACTACTTATAGGTTCTGGCAGCTTACAAGGACCCTAGTCTGTCCCCTCACCCACAGGGATGGGCCCCACGCAGCCATGTATGTTCTATGAGGCCCATGTCGCCTTACCCAAAGATGATTGGGCCAATTGTGAGTATGTGACTCAGACTGAGCCAGCTGGACTCCATTTCCTGGGTGTTTGGAGTTAATACTAGAAAATTCTAGTTCATTCTAAATCAATTGCTTGCATGGAGGAGTTGCAGTTATTAATAATTGCTGACAGTTAGAGCAAAGTCTTGTCCCTGCATTGGCTCACGAACTCTGCTCACTGAGGGCGATGAGACGGGAAGCATGGAGACCCTTCTCTTCTGAGTTTGCTGATTGAAAGTTGGAAAGGTTCTTTGCCATGTTCTAAAAACTGATATGGTGTCATACTGTAAAATGTGCAAACAGCCCAATAATTGAGCTTTAGCTGGGTGCGTGGACAACCACCCAGCTAAACCATTTCTTTTTGTTCTTCATTCATTATCCTTTAGCCGGTGTCAGGGTTGGCCTGGGCACCAAGGGCCCAAGGTGAGGGCATGGCTGCCACCTGCTCTCTGGATCCCATGCTGGACCCTTCTCCATATATATTCTCTGGAACCTCAGTAAGGTTGTATCCTGATCCCTAGGATTTTTCCGCTCTGTGCCCGCTCTAAGCTCTGAGGGCTGCTGTTTGCATTATTGATAAGGAGGCAGTGAATCTGAAAGATCAGCACCGTGTGCCTGCCTCTAATACTTCATTCAAGCATGGGCTTGCAAGACCGTAGACCACACCCAGTCTCATGATTCGAGCTTGGTGAGCTTGGGATTTAATAAGACTCATCTTGGGCTTGAACTGGTTTTGCTTTGGTCCTTTAGAATTCCCACAGAAAAGGATTCATCAGACCTATCAAGTGAGCTCTCTCTGAATAAAATGAAAAGCAATTGCCTACCGTGTCTTGTGCTCATGAATCAGGAAATGGGTCAGGGGGAAAATGCTAAGGAGTTAAAGCTGAAGAATGGTTTCTCTAACCTTATTGCCTACATGTGGCTTTGAGCCCTATCAGCTTCAATGCTAACTGTGGAAGGAGGATGCTTTGAATGAAGAAACAGGAAAAGACTCGTTTCCTGGGACAGGGGGCAGGGGTATAAAGTGTAGGGGATGTGGTATCTTTCCCCTGACACTCTCAGGCATCCGCTTGAAACTGGATCCCATTTCAAAAGTCCTCATTAAATACCTCATTCCAGTATTGTTTACAGTAGAAATACCAAAGTGGGGAGGATGTAACCAATCTTCAAATAACCCGAGGTGCTGGACAGAGATGATTTTCACAGCTGGAGCATAGGAAGATGGAATCACACAAAAGCAAAAAGTAGTAAGCCTGTTACATTCCCAGCTCGACCAGACTCGCCAAGGTTACCCAGGCTCCAGGGAAGTCCTCAATGATTAGCTCACCTCAAATTTAGTCTTTGCCTAACTGGCAAAACCAGAGAGTGGATTTGTGATTAAAAGGGTAAAGTATCTTCTTGCCAATAATAATGATCTCTGTTGCGAGGAAAAAGCCCCAGTTCTCCGAACCAAAGTAATCTTTCATCAATGCTCATGTTTAATCTCTTTCTGGAATGACAGTAATTGTTAATATACTTCTTATTTTGTGTGGGAGATTAATCTGATGTTTCATTCCTCACTCCAGGCTCGGGGGAACCATTGTAATTTTCCACTTTGTAAAGCTTTCCCTCACGTTTTGTCCCACTCGAAGGCAGCTGTTCTCAATTTTGAGTATCTTTTGAATGACACGGGCATTCCTTGGACTATTTTGGATGGCTTTTTAGAAAAATATATCAGCAATTGACTTTAGCTACACCAGCGAAACAATCTTATCATGTGAGGTTACATTGCTTTCTTCCCAGGGACCATACTCAGTGTTTTATAGACATGACCACTAGCCCCACTCTTAATCAACTACCCATGATCTGCCCATACATTAGACAGTAAAGTCTTCTAAATTATCAATACATCACTAAAACAGAGCAATGCAGAAATGAACCACATATATTTTATTCATTCATGTGTTGTCACAAGAGCTTTATGAGAAAATGGCATGGAGAGACTCCCAGAAAGAAAGAACTGCTGGATATCAAGAGGCACCCTTCCCCAACTTTGGTGGTGCCTTAAAGAGTAAAAAGAGGCTTCTAAAAGCTCAGCAAGTAGGTAGAAGCTGTTTTACCTGATTGTGCACATCAGGAACTAGATTGAAGACAGATAGATTTGGGTTCATATTCTGGCTCCACCACTTACTATGCGATTTGAGACAAGTTACTTAATCTTCCTCTGCCTCAGTTTCCCCATCTATAAAAGGACAATAATAAAGGCACCCACCTGATAGAGCTGTTATACAGTTAAATGAGATACTAATACTAATATTAGCAGCTAATTTTTTGGGGGGATAAGGTCTCTGTTGCCCAGGCTGAAGTGCAGTGGTGTGATCACAGATTACTGCAGCCTCAACCTCCTAAGCTCAAGCAATCCTCCCACCTCAGTCTCCTGAGTAGCCAGGACTACAGGAATGCACCACTATTCCTGGCTAATTTTTTATTTTTTATAGAGTTGAGGGTCTCACTTTGTTGCCCAGGCTAGTCTTGAACTCCTGAGCTCCAGTGATCCGCCTGCCTTGGCCTCCCAAAGTGCTGGGATTACAGGCGTGCCCAGCCTGAAGCTAACTCTTTCAACCAGGAAATATGAACCACTTTAGGTCTTTCAATCTAGGGGAATTTAATACAGGAAATAGGTGATTCAAGAGACAGCAGAGATGAGAAAGCAAACTGATGCTCATAAGGCAGCTTTGAGATTAGAAGTAGTGGGAAACAGTTCCTAGGGCTGGAGGAACAGCAGGAGGCTGCCCTGTGGGAGCTGAAACCACATCAGGATCTGAGCTGGAGCCATGGAGGAGATGCCACAGGATGCAGACAGAAGGGGGAGAATATTCTGCCTCTATCCAAATTCTGTCTGCTGGTCTTCCACTGGTCTTCCTCCAAATGGCTGACCCTTCCTGGGAGTTACAGGGAGCCCAGGGAATGTAGTTTCCTGAAATACAGAGCAGAGCAAGGGAAGGTCTAGGACTGATCTGAGTGCAAACAGGCAGTTAACCAGCAAAGCTGACACTCATTGAGCCCTTACCATAAGCCAGGTACTGGGCTAAGTTTTACATGGGTTAATTCACTTAAACCTGTTAGCAAGTGGTAGAACTAGGGTTTGAGGTGCCCAATATATGTTATATCAATTACTGAAGTAATCAGTGTGCAACCTAAAGGAAACAATGGCTTAGGGTGCATCCCCCAAATTAAAAACAAATTGAAGGGAGGAAGCGTGTCTTATTCATCTCTAAATCTCCAGCACATGGCATGGTACCCTGCCCTTAGTGGTCACTCAATTCATATGTGTTAAGCTAAGTGAAACTGACAGCAGTAAAGTCAGTGAAGTGAGTTCAAGTAAAGGACTGTCTCCCACCCTTGCTACTGACTTCCAAGACGAGTTCATAAAAGACTCCTGCCTGGCTCTTTATCTTAAGATAGCTTTGGAGTCCTGGGCCACCATGTAGAGCCCATCATGTCCCTCTTGAAGCCCATGCTGAAAAATCACATGGCCAGACTACAGAGAGAGAGAAAGATGCCCTAGGAATACCCAAACCCAGGCACCAGACTTGTGAATGCAGAAGCCTTTGAGAGGAGGCCAGAGCTGGCCCCAGCCCCAGCCTGACCACAGCTACAGAAACTAGCTGGAGCCAGGGGTCCCACTTGGCTGCTTCTGAATTGATGACCCACAGATAAGAGATGTGTGTATTGCCACTTTAAGTCACCAAGTTTTGGTGTAATTTGTTATACAGCAATAGGTAATTAATATACAACTATAATATAACAATATAAAATGGGAAAAAAATCCATTAAAAAGACAGGAATAATATGTCCCAAAATATTAACAGTGAGTCTCTGATAGGATTGTGGGTGGGTGTGCATGCGTGCGTTTCTTCCTTCTCTTTTCTGAATTTTTTTGAATGATCAACTATTTCCTTGAAAAACTGAAAAACTACATTTTGTATTGAAAAACACTTAACTGTGACTTTTTTTTGGCATCCAGCCTCCTTCAGCCAAGCTCAAGGCTTCCCACCAGGGATTCCTGAGGATCACAGGCAGGTACATGAAACTGAATACAGCTGAAGCCTTAAGGGGAACCATAGCCCATCTCGCCCAGCCCCCAGCTGCTCTAAATCCGTATGCACACCCATGAGATTGTTGTTGTCCAGCTTTTCTGTGAATTAAACCTCTCCACGACAGGGGATTTATCCCATCCAGAGCCAGTTCTTTCCATCTTCAGGCTTTGCTGACAGAAAGTCTTTCCTCCTAATGAACTGAAAAGTATCTCCCTGGAGCTTCTACTCACTGGTCTTGCTCATGAAAGATTCATGAAGTCTTCATCGAGTGCCTACTATGAGCCATTGTTCTAGGCCCTGGATACAACTGAGAACAAGATAGATCAAGTGCTTATGCCCAAGGAGCTGAGATTCCAAAAGGGAAGATACACAATATTTAAAAAACTATATAAATTTAAAGACATAGTAGTAACTACTATGAAGAAAATAAATCAAGGTGAGATGATTTAATTTTTTTACTTTTTAATTTTTTTTTTTGTTTTTTTTTTTTTTTTAGAGATTAGTCTCATTATGTTGCCCAGGCTGAAGTGCAGTGGCTATTCACAAGTAGGATCATCGCACTCTACAGCTTTGAATTCCTGGGATCAAGCAATCCTCCTGCTTCAGCCTCCTGAGCAGTTGGGACTACAGCCATGCCTCACAGCATCTGGCTACAGCAAGAGGATTGAGGAGAGCATGATTTTAACATGTGTGGTCAGGGAATGCTACCCTGGGGAGGTAACTTTAAGTAGAGATCTGACTGAGTGAGAGAGGGCACCTTGTGAATATCTGGGGACAAGAACATTTCGGATAGAGGGGCATCAAGGATGGAGTCCGGAAGCTGGCAAATCTGAGAAAGAGTGTGAAGGCCACGATGGCTGGAGAATGGTAGAGACGGGTGAGAAGGGAAGGAAAATGAAGTTGGTGAAGAATGAAAAAGGCAATCATACAGACCTAGAGGGCCATGTTAAGAACTTTAGATTTTATTCCAAGCGTGATGGGGAACCACTGGAGGGTTCTGCACACTGGGGTGACAGGAGCCGATTGATGTTTTCAAAGCATCACACTGGCTGCTGCGTGAGAACAGAAGGAGGGTGGGGAACACAGTGGGTAGGGAGACCCGCAGTTGTTGTCCAGGCAGAAAATGGGTGAGAAGTGGTTGGATTCTGGATATATTTTAAAGGCAGAACCAGCAGGACGTGTTGGATTAGATGTGCATGTGAAAATGAAAGGGGAATCAGAGATAAGCCTAAGCTTCTTTTTAAATGAGCAACTTTATATTAACAAATATTTGTGTAATAAGATGGTGGGGACACACCTTTGAATAAAACAGCTGGTTGGTAGCCGGATGTGGTGGTGCGCATCTGTGCTACACGGGAGGCTGAGGCACGAGAATCACTTGAACCCGGGAGGCAGAGGTTGCACTGCCTGAGATCTGAGTTGAGATCGTGCCACTGCACTCTAGCCTGGGTGACAGAGTGAGACTCTGTGTAAAACAAACAAACAACAACAAACAGCTGGTTGATATATGTTTTCAAAAGAGAGAGACAAACATATTTAATATATTAGCGTTTAATACATTAAATACACTGTAGTTAGGCTAAATGTTAAAATGTACATCCTTGGGAACCCAGAGGAGGGGCAGTAAGGGCTTCCTAGAGGAGAAAGCCCTGCATGAGTTGTGGGTGAGAAAGGCAGGCAAACATCTTTCCAGCAGGTGGCCCAGCCTGGCTGAGGCCCAGAGGCAGGAAACTGAGGAAGGTGTTGCAGAAAACGCTAAATGCTTGGATATTACTGAGCTTAGTGTGCAAGATGGAAAGGAAATGAGTATAGGAAAACCCACAGAGACCAAGCTCTGGGGAGGAGTGGTCATTCTAAGGAGCATGGGTTTTACCCTGAAGACAGTGAAAGCCATGACTGGGTATGGAACCAAGGAGCTCTGTGACGTTGTGGTCCTCAGAAAGATCATTTTGGCCGTCAAAGTGCGGAGAAAGAGATGAGGTTGCAGTCTGGTATGAAAATCATAATAGTAATCCAGGTTAAAAAATGCTAAAAGATTGAACTAACACAAGAGAGGCAAAGAAAGAAGATGTGCCCAGAAATAGGAGGTCAAGCAGACAGGTCTTCATGACTGATTGGATGTAGGGATGACCGAGTGTGAACTAGGGTGGTTCCAGTTCCTGTGAGATGGAAAATAGGGGGAAAGGCAATGGGTGCTTCTGCACATGTGGAGTTTGTGCTACTGATGGACACGCCAAGTGGCTTAGTCCTGCAGGCAGTTAGCTATAGAAGTCTGACGCTCAAGGGAAGGGTCAGGGCTGGAAAGAAAGATACATCCATGTCAATCTGTCCCCGGGGGTTCTATAAGTCAAGTCTGATTTGCTTTCTACATGGAGGCCCTTTAAATATTTCAGGACAGCCATGACGTTCTTCAACTCCACCCTACTGAGCTGCCTTGAGGCAAAAACCCTTGGTTCCTCCCATCAGCGCTCATATTGTGGGTAGTCAAGCAGAGTGGCTGGAAGTCTCGCTACTCAGTGTGGTCCGTGGTTCTGCAGCATCACCCAGGAGCTGTAAGAAGTGCAGAGGCTCGGCCCCACCCTGGATCTACTGAACCGGAGTCTGCGTTCTAACAGAACCCCTTGGCGATTTGTGCGAAGCGCTGGTTTAAAGTAGACTGGATTCACAGTGTAAGGTTTGCATCCTGGTCCTGATGCTTATTAGCTGTGCGGAGGCAGATCATTTAACTGCTCCATGCCTCAGCTTCTTTATCAAATGGCAATAATTTTAGGACTTACCCCATAAGGATGTTATAAAGGCTTAAATGAAACAAGCTGGGCAGGTAAAGCGCTTCTGTCAGGCATTTGGTAAGCATGAGGTTATTATTGATGACAAAGCTCCAGCCCCCTTCCTAACTAACCAGCTTCCTATAGATAGCCTACAATTTGTCTACACCCCTTTTAAAGCAGAGCACCCAGAGCTGAGTACCTCTGCCAGGTGTGATCTGGCCAGCCCTGGGTAAGTTGAACTAGTTCATTCCAGATGTTCCATTTTTATAGCTGCTGCCTTCAGGTCCCATAGAATAGAGTCAATAGCATATAATGGCAAAAAATGAGTTAGATACCTAGACTACCTGTGCTTGCATCCTATCCCTACAATGTACGCTGCGTGGACTTGCACAAGTCACTTAACCTCTTTGTGCCTATTTCCTCATCTGTAAAATGAGGATAAAACTAGTACCTACCTTACAGGGTTATTGTGAAGTTTGGATGATATAAGGCACTTAGAATAGGACCTGGGGCATATAAAGTATTTATTAACTGCGATAATCAATAAAATCCCCTTGTAATGCATCTTGCAAAATAATGGCATTTTAACGGTTCAGAAAGGTTAAGATACATCCAAGCCACAACATCTGGAAAGGTATATACTTAAGACTGGTTCAGAAACCAGGCCCCTTGCCCCACATCTGTGTCCTCTCCTCATGCAGATATATTGTGGGCTGTGGGGATGGTGTCCCCTTTGTGGGGTTGAACCACTTGGCCTACACAGCTGAACACAGCACATCTGCCTTCTGTGTGTTCAGAGCATCAGGATCCTGCTGCCTTCATGCAGGCTATGGAGGGAGAGGGAGGCTTGCCGTCTACACTCACAGAATCTTAATGTCTTTGGATTTTGTTTCAGGTCAGTAACGAGTTCTGTAATTATGACTTAAATGTGGAGTTAATTTCAGCGAGAAATAATTTTGATTTTTCCTCCTCCCTTACTTCCTTAGGCCTTTAAAAACTGTTGATGGCACGGATTTTTGTCCAGGAACCTGGTGCTGAATGTATTAACTTCTTTACCTTTTCCTGTCAATGTTGGCAGAATGGCAAAGAAATAATCACCTTTTTCTGGTCTGGTGATGGGCTGAGATTTTGTTTGTTTTTGATTTGCTGAGTGGCCACCAGGAGCAGGGGGTTATGCTAGGGCCGTGAAACCACCAGGACTTAAACTGACAATGGGATCATAAATATCAACCTCTAGTGAGCATCACAGCTGTCATTCCTAACCCTCCCCAGGAAGCTCATTCAGTATAGGCTCCAGGAGCCGGCATTTGAATATGTTCCCCAAAGGCTTCTCATGAAGAACATTCACTCTGAGAAACACCGCCGTATAATGTAGATTAAGGTAATAGTCATTGGAGTTAGATAAAGGCCAGGTTTCCTTGTGAGATCATAACTTTGCTAAGCTTTGGATCCCCTTAGCATGGGCTAATAACTGGAAACAGCTCACCAAATTGCTTTGAGGATTAAATGAGACAAAGCATATAAAACATTTAAACACTGTGCCTCAATAGTCTGTGAACTCAATGAAAGAAAACTCACTGTTCTTGAAGAGTAGTATAGACTTTTGGTTTGAGTGCAGACACTGGAACCAAACAGATCTGGTCTCCCATCCTGTTCTACCATTTACAAAATGTGTGACCTTGGTTTCCCATACTATTAAAAAAAAAGACTAATATAGTTCCTCCCTCATGGAGTTATAAAGGCAAAGACATGGATCGAATGCTCAACACAGTGCCTGGTGTAATGATTAGTACTGTTCACCAATATTTTCGGCTCTCTTTCTGGGTACCTGATGGAATTGTACCTTTCCAATTTAAAGTTAGGTATGACTACGTGACTTGCTTTGACCCATGAAATGTGAGCAGAAATGATGTGTCACTTCTGAGCAGAAGTTTTAAGAGACCGTGTGCAATCAACCACATTCCCCTTGCTCTACTGGGGGAGAGTGTGGAGCACAAGTCCTAATGGAGCCTCTGTTTATCTGGATCCTCCGAGTCTATGTGGAGCAGAGGCTGCCTGGTGACTCAAATGGGCATGTAGAATTAGCAGGCAAAAAAAGAACATTTGTTATGTTAAGCCATAGGGATTTTGAGGTCATTTGTGACCATAGCATAACCTAGTCTATCCTACCTAGTACACCTGCTGCACAGGAGCTTCCCAAGCCCTTATCACCTATGAATGTTATAATCTTTGTCCTTGAGTGGCTTACAACTCAGGTAGAGCACAAGCAAGACTATGAAAAATGAATACTAAAGAATAAGCCTTTACTGCCTATGAGAGTGCTAAATAAGTGGAAATTTTCAATATAGTATATATTCTAGAAGGAAGTAAAGAGAAAGAGACTGTGGCCTGCAATAATTAGAAAAGGTCTGGTTTTATATTAAACCCAAATTTACTGAGACTTTTAATTTTTATTCTATCTAAAGTAAAAAGAAATTTAATTCCTGATGTGTCTTGTCATATAACCTAGACCTTGAGTTCTTGGGAAGAATCTTCAATTGAATATTTAAGCAATTATAGCAACCAGGACCTCCCAAAGTGTTCCCTGCTTTCATTAAATCTCAATTTCCAAGACATATGTCTTCTCTTTTAGCTTTTCATTAAAGAAAAAAAAAAAAGAAAGAAAGGAGGGAGGGAAGAAAGTACAGTGAATGGCTATGGGATAAATTGGTGTTTTGTTCTTTCTTACAAAAGGCATTCCTCCTCTTTCTTCCTTCCTGGCCTGAAGCATCCTTGGCTCTCATCTGCTGTCCAAGTCACTAGAATCCAAGGAGGTCTAGGCAGTGGGATTGAGATGAGAAGGCTGCAGTGGGGAAAGCTGTGACAGGGACCACAGCTTCAGCAGCAGGTACCAGCACAGGGCACCAAGAGACCACGTGAGAGCAGCCAGAGACCAGAGCCTCAGAACAGAGCCAGGTCTGTGAACCTAGTGAGGTGAGCAGTACCCAGTGTGTGAGGCCACTGAGCATGTGCAAAGACCTCTCCCCTGCTGCCACGAGGCTACCTCAGCTCTTCCTTGCACCCAAATGCCTTCTTAGGAGAGAGGTGTAGGAGGAGGAAAAACAGCCCCATAGAAGTTTGAACTTTGAATGGATGAAGTAAACTGAGACTTTCCCCGGAGAATGGGGACTCCAGAGGAAGATGAAATCAGTTTTAGAAAACTAAAGTACTATTTTTGTTTACCTGAATAAAATTTGACACCACCACATATTGAATTATAACCACATGCAATGAAATTGCAAAGATTGTACTATTCATATTTGAACAAGCATGAAAAAAAATGAACCCACAGACAGTGAGGCCCCTTCTTTGCAAGCCATTAAAACAGCATTCATTAATTTAGTGGTTCTCAAAATTTACGTGTGCATCAGAAATACCTGGAAAGCTTGTTCTCTAGTGAGAACAAATCTTCTCTAGTGAGAAATTATATCACTGTTTGTGAGCAGAATACCAATTACTGGACCCCACATTCAGAGTTTCTAACTCAGTGGATCTGGGGTGGGGGCTTAGAATCTGCATTTCGTTCTCTTTTTTTTTTTTTTTTTTTTTTTTTTTTTTTTTGACGTGGTCTCACACTGTCACCAAGGCTGGAGTGCAGTGGCACGATCTCAAGTGATGATCCTCCTGCCTCAGCCTCCCGAATAGCTGGGACCACAGGCACGCACTACCACATCTGGCTAATTTTTGTATTCTCAGTAGAGATGGAGTTTCACCATGTTCTCAGGCTGGGTCTCAAACTCCCAGAACCTGCATTTCTAACCAGCTGTCAGGTGATGCTGATGCTGCTGGTCCAGGGACTTCACTTTAAGAACCACTGCACTAATTCATCCAAGTCCAGTGTTCAGCTAGCTCTTCTTTTCTATGGTTTCTCCAGTTGATATTAAATACTAGCTGATGAAACTATAGAACACAGCTGTAGCTATTTCATTATTGTTGTCATCATCATCATTTCTTCTTCATCTTCATCCCCACTGACATTTGCTAAGCAGTTACTATGAGCCAAGCACTGTACTACGTACCTTATACAGCTGATCTCATTTCATCTTCATAAATACTATTATTCTCATTTTCCAGGTGAAGGAACTAAGCTTTGAGAAGTCAGAAAACTTACTATTCAAAGTGATCAAGCCCCCAAGTGGCACAGCCGGATCTCACTGAGCAGTCTGACCCAGAGCACAATTCCTAAACCACTGATACTTCAGTCTTTCACTTGAACAGCGCTCTTTAGAATGGGGTGATTGAGGGGTATGGTGTCTCAGAACTGATAAAAACAAACATACACAAAACCCCACTGAATATATAAAAACTGTGTTAGTCGTCCTTAAGCCATCTCAGATTGGGGAACATTTCTGGCCCTGTTTCTCCATAACTTCTACACCTGCCACTGTGTCACTGACTTTTCTTTTTTTCTTTTTTATAGTCTCACTCTGTTGCCCTGGTGGGAGAACAGTGGTGGGATCACAGCTCACTGCAGCCTCGAACTCCTGGGTTTAAGGAATCCTCCCACCTCAGACTGCTGAGTAGCTGGGACTACAGATGCCCACCACTACACACCTGGCTAATTTTTTTTTAAACATTTGTAGAGACGTGGTCTCGCTCTATTGCCCAGGTTGGTCTTGAACTTCTGGCCTCAAACAACGTTCCCATCTTGGCCTCCCTAAATGCTTGGATTATAGGCATAAGCCACCATGCCCAGCCTCCATTTCACTGGTTTTTAAAACTCTCTTCCCTTTTTTGAGCCAAAAAATTTCTATTTATTTCCTATCAGAGTTTAGCTCTCTGTTTTCTGGTCACTTTCTCAATTATCCCCCTGGTGGGGGTGGGGGGCAAAGGGAGGGGTTCTTGCCTGAGCACCTAATTAAATTGAATTTTGCTAAACAAAAAAAAACTTCTCTAGTGAGAAATTATATCACTGTTTGTGAGCATAAGCAGCTGTCAGCAATTATGTTTTAAATAGTAGGGCTTATTTTTCTATTCGATATGTGTGGTTTATAAAAACTCGCCTGTATGGAGAAGCAAGGCCTGTAATAATCTTGAACAGGAACAGCCCATGTCCAAGTCCACCTTTTGCAATCTGTGTTAGATCCAAAGACTATTTTCATAGTCTCCCCTGATTCCAGCCCCCTGGTGTGCCAGATATGGGGGCTAGCAGCGACCACCTGTTAGGTGGCCCCAGCGGTATGAGCAAACCTCAGATCCAAACTTTCAAAGAATGAATCGGGTCCATGAATCCCATTAGTCAGCTGCCAGGAACGTGCTCTCTATGTTTACTCCACAAGAATTTCCAATCTGGGTGTCGCACGGAGCAGGGCAAGGTCATCTTCAGGGTCCGTCTATGCAGGAGAGCATTGTTCTTGTTCTCCTGGAGGCCTGGCTCAGCTCTGCTTCCCGGGTACATAAGGGGGGAATCATGGATGGAAACTCCACTACTTCCTCCTCTCTCTGCCCCTCCTCCTCCTTCCTCCCCCTCCTCCTCCCGGGATGGGGGTTGGGTGGCTGGAAATGGCACATCCTACTGGGCCCAACTCTTTACAGGGTGAGGCGGCGTCTTCCCAAGGATTAGCTGGATCACAGCTCACTGCAGCCTCCAACACTTGGGCTCAAGCCATCCTCCCACCTCAGCCTCAAGAGTAGCTGGGACTACAGATGCACACCACCACGTTTGGCTAATTTGTTTTGTTTGTTTGTTTTGTTTTGTTTTTTGAGACGGAGTCTCGCTCTGTCACCCAGGCTGGAGTGCAGTGGCACAATCTTGGCTCACCGCAACCTCCATCTCCCGGGTTCAAGCGATTCTCCTGCCTCAGCCTCCCGAGTAGCTGGGATTACAGGCGTGTGCCACCACGCCCAGCTAATTTTTTGTAATTGTAGTAGACACGGGGTTTCACCATGTTTGGATAGTCTTGATCTACTGAGCTCATGATCCGCCTGCCTCAGCCTCCCAAAGTGCTGGGATTTCAGACGTAAGCCACGGCGCTTGGCCAATTTTTTTTGTTTTTGAGACTGAGTCTTGCTCTGTCGCCCAGGCTGGATAGTAGTGGCACGATCTCGGCTCACTGCAACCTCCGCCTCCCAGGTTCAAGTGATTCTCCTGTCTTAGCCTCCCGAGTAGCTGGGATTACAGGCGTGCACCACCACGCCCAGCTCATTTTTTGTATTTTAGTAGAGACCGGGTTTCACCATGTTAGGCTGGTCTTGATCTCCAGTGGTGTCAAGGCTGTAGGAATTTCAGATGTACGGAGGTCACGGTCCCAGCACAAGGAGCTTATAAGGAGATGGAGAAATTTGGGAGAAAAACCTAAAAGCCTCAACACGGGGGGAAACTGAAAACCAGGAACAGCTGTGGGGAGGCCAGGCACATGGCTTCCACCTGGAATCCCAGCACTTTGGGAGGCCGAGGTGGGTGGTTTACTTGAGGTCAGGAGTTTGAGACCAGCCTGGCCAACATGGTGAAACCCCATCTCTATTAAAAACACAAAAAATTAGCTGGGCATGGTGGCAGGCACCTAATCCCAGCCACTCGAGAGGCTGAGGCAGGAGAATCACTTGAACATGGAAGGCGGAGGTTGCAGTCAGCCGAGATTGCACCACTGCACTCCAGCCTGGCAGGAATGAGGTTGTCTCAAAATAAATAAATAAACAAACAAAGATTCCACCATCCCCAAATAACCACTGTTATTTTATGTATGTATGTATAGTTAGAGTTTTATATACTTTCAATATTTCATAACTATCAGATATTTATGTGTATCACCCAGATTTTTCCTATATTTAAATATATGATATTCAAAATACAATTGCATCATACTGTAGGTACTGTTTCACGATCTCCTCTTTTCCCTGCTTTGTAATAAATTGTGGATCTCTTTCCAAGTCAATCAATAGACATCTAAGTCATTATTCCTGGTGGTACATTATATGGCAGACTATTACAATTTATTTAACGGGTTCCCTCTTGTGGAACTCCTGAGTTCAGCAAGAACTGGACTAGTCCACTTCAACTGGACTACAGTCCTCTTCCCTCTCCACTCCTCACCCCTAGAGACTAACATATGGCAATTTTCTCCCCACAGCTGTTCCTGGTTTTCAGTTCCCCTCCCCGTGTTGAGGCTCTTAGGTTTTTCTCCTGAATCTCTCCATCTCTTTATAAGCTCCTTGTGCTGGGACCGTGACCTCCGTACATCTGCAATTCCTACAGCCTTGACACCACTGCCTGCCCACGGACTGATTCATGGACAGGCAGGCAGCCACCCAGGATAAAGAAGATTTGCTCCTTTTTTTTTTTTTTTGAGACAGAGTTTCATTCTTGCTGCCACACTGGAGCCTCTCAAGTAGCTGGGAATAGAGGCGTGCACCATGATGCCCAGCTAATTTTTGTACTTTTTAGTAGAGACGGGGTTTCACCATGTTGGCCAGGCTGGTCTCGAACCCCTGACCTCAGGTGATCCTCCCGCCTTGGACTCCCAATGTGCTGGGATTACAGGTGTGAGCCATCGCGCCCAGCCGAGATTTGCTCTAAATCACTCTTCTCTGCATCAAGGGTTCTGCCACCTGTGCTTATCCTCCCTCTTTCCCTCACACACGTTCTAATATTCTCTCACTTTCACCCCGTCTTATATTCTCCTTAAGCTTGCTTCGTTAGCCGACACACATTCTAGAAATCTTCCTCTTTTTCTTTATCCTCTTAATCTTTTCTTCTTTTCTTCCTCTCACAACATACAGTTCACACCCCCATATCACACCCCTCGAACTCTCCATATCCATGTCCCCTTATGCTCACACCCCCTACACACACACCCCCATAACTAGATATCCATCCCACATACACTAGGACCCTCTGTGTCTCTCCCTGTCTCTTCAATAAGGAAACCTAGCCTTTGTAAAATCAGGCTGAGCAGGCCAGCTGAAGACTGCCCATCTGATTGTAATGCTATTGAGGGATGAATTTGTCCAGGCCCTAGAGCTCATGGAATTCCTTCATCCCCTCAAGCAGCATTGAATTTGAGCTGCACAAAGAAGAAAGAAAAAGAGAAAAAGCAAGGTATATGTTATCCTAGATTCTCATGGTGCTAACAGGAACAGGAATTTCAGATGCATTAACCCTTTACATCAATTAACAGAGACAAAATGGAGGAGTATCTTCAGGGTGTCAGGAAGATTCATAGGAAGCCTGGAATGACTGGGAGGTTTTTTGGGAGAGCTTCTTTCAGTTTTCAAATGAGCATCACTGTGCTTTATCTAAGGTGGAAAGATTTTTTGGGGTTTTGATTCATTTCACCTTCAACAAGTTTCCTCCTGGCGCAGTGGCTCACGCCTGTAATCCCAGCACTTTGCGAGGTCGAGGCCAGTGGATCACTTGAGGTCAGGAGTTCGACACCAGCCTGGGCAACATGGTGAAACTCTGTCTCTACTAAAAATACAAAAATTAGCCGGGTGTGGTGGTGCACATTTGTAATCCCAGGTACTAGGGAGGCTGAGGGAGCAGAATCGCTTGAACCCGGGAAGCGGAGGTTGCAGTGAACTGAGATGGCACTACTGCACTCCAGCCTGGATGACAGAGCAGAGACTCCATCTCAAACAACAACAACAACAAAAACAATTTTCCAAGGGAAACTTAGGAGCTTCCATATCTTTCCAGATGTGCTGTTCATTTTCTTGCCATTGCCCTCAACTGAGAAAAATGGCAAAAAAAAAAAAAAAAAAGAAAAGAAAAGAAAGAAAAAGAAGAAGAGGCTTAAGGTGGGAAGGTGGACTTACATCTATGTGGTGGGGTAAAACCAAGACACACAGGTCCGACCTCTGCTACTAGCTACTTGTGTGACCTTGGACAAGTCACTTGCTTTGAATCTGTTTCCTCATCAATAAAATCACAAAGCCTTTTCTAGCTCCAGATTTCTATGTGAATAATGATTTTGCTTTAGGGAGCAGAGAGAAAACATTAAAAGGAAGAGAACTTGCAAAAAGCAAGAGACAACAATCTATTTCTCAGTCTGACCACTGCTGGCTGAATACTGATTCAAAATAAAACTCAGAATTGTAAAGAACAGAACTGTTCCTAGGGAGATTATGATGCAGCCTGTTAACCACTCTTCAGAGATGATTTCCCCCTTTTTTCCTTTAATGAATACAGAGTTACCCTGATCCAAATAACACATCAATATTAATTACTTTCTAACATCAGCACAATGGGATATGAGCAGTAGTGACGTGTAACTGTAGCATCATTTTCTTTTCTTTTCTTTTTTTTTTTTTTTTTTGAGATGGAGTCTTGCTCTGTTGCCCAGGCTGGAGTGCAATGGCATGATCTTGGCTCACTGCAACCTCTGCATCCCCCGGGTTCAATAGATTCTCCTGCCTCAGCCTCCTGAGTAGCTGGGATTACAGGCACGTGCCACCACACCTGGCTAATTTCTGTATTTTTCATAGAGACGGAATTTCTCCATGTTGGCCAGACTGGTCTTAAACTCCCGACCTCAAGTGATCCGCCCGCCCCGGCCTCCCAAAGTGCTGGGATTACAGCCGTGTGCCGCCCCCACTGCCCCCCCTCCCCCCCAACCCCCAACCCCCACCGCGCCTGGCCTCTTTGACATTATTTTCTTAAATATGCCTGTCCTTGATTCCTTCTCCCACTTTTCACCAGCTGATCACAGATGACAACTGGAGTTCCCTAGCAAGCCACATCATGAGTGGCAGAGCCTTCCTGCAGGCCTGGACCAGTCAGCTATAGACTTTCACATGAGAGAGAAAAACAATCCTCTGCAGTTTAAGCAGCTGTGTTTTGAGTCTTTCTGTGAGAGCAGATTAACCTTTAGTCTAACCAATAAGGAAATCTTCTGATAAGGATCTAAGAAGTTAGAAAGTAATTAATACTATCATCAGGGAAAAAGTTAGAAACCAGCAATGGGATTGTATTGAAAGAAGACAGGCTAAGGAGCCTGGCAGACCTGGATTTGAATCCCGGCTCTGTTGCTTACCAGTTCTGTAATTTTTTTTGGTTTTGGTTTTGGTTTTGTTTTTTGTTTGTTATTTGTTTTTTGTTTTTTGTTTTTGAGATAATGTCTCCCTCTGTCACCCAGGCTGGAGCACAGTGGGGTGATCTCGGCTCACGGCAACCTCTGGGTTGAAGTGATTCTCCCATCTCAGCCTCCCAAGTAGCTGGGACTACAGGTGCACACCACCATGCCTGGCTAATTTTTTGTATTAATGGATCATTTACCCTGTGTCTGTTTGCTCATCTATAAAATAGCAAAATGCTATCTGGTTTAGTTGTGAAGAAGAGATCAAGATGGAAAAGTGCCTGACTACTCAATAGATGGCAGTTGTGGTTATTATTCAAAATGCGTCTTTGAAAGAATCAATTCAAGGAGGACTTAAGCAGTAGGACTCAAGGAGGAGAGGCATTTTTATGATATTCATGTATGGGGCAATAGCTCTCAACTTCAGAGCCTCCAGCATTCCCAAGTTCCAACCAATGTGAGAGAGAAGGTGGTTAGCAAAATGACTAAAAGCCCAAAGGGGAACCAAAAACAGAAATACCTTAACATAAAGGAGTGAGTCTCATGGGACTGGGATCAGAAGACCTTTCTGGTCCTAGAATCAAGAAGAATTGTGCCCAATGGGCACTGTAAATTGTATAGCTGAGCAAGTCTCCCTCTTGGCCTTGACTGCTGAAAAACTCAAAGCCAAATTTGACTGCTGGAAAATGCAAAGGTGTTACACCCAACCGGTAAGACAAGCTCTTTTCTGTTTGCTTAATTCCTGACTTCATCTTATATCTCTAACCTGAATGATTTTTTTTCTCTTTCTTGCTTCTTCCAATTTGTGTTTTCTTCTGGTATATTATGAATTTCTATAAGACTCTTAAATTTTTTCTTGGAGCCAGGAATGAACCAATGGATGGATGGGTAAATGAGAGAATAACATCCTCACAGATGGTCAGTCCAATTGCCTAATCTTGATATTTGCAGGGATTAGAAGATCCTCATCTGATAAAATAGTCCATTTCAGCTTTATTATTAGAATATTCTGGCTTACACAGTTGATATCTGCTTCCTTATAGGAAATAATAATGTTATTCATAACAAGAGGAGTTTTTTGGGTTTTTTTTTGTTTGCTTGTTTTTTAGAGGCAGGGTCTCACTCTCACCCAAGCTGCAATGCAGGGGCACAATCACAGCTCACTGCAGCCTCAAATTCCTTGGGGACTACTCAAGCAATCCTCCTTTCTCACCCTCCCAAGTAGCTGGGACTACAGGTGCAGCTACTTTGAAAAACAGTCTACCTTTTGCTCAAAAGGTTAAACATAGAGTTATTGTATAATCCATCAATTCTACTCCTAGGTGTATACCCAAGATAAATGAAAACATATGTCCACAAAAAACCCACTTTGTACACAAATGTTTATAGCAACATTATTCATAATAGTAAAACAACCCAAATGCACAACCGAAGAATGGATAATGAAATGAGGTATCTTCATACAATGGAATATTTTTCAGCAATAAAGATAAATGAAATACGATACATACTACAAAATGGATGAAACTTGAAAACTTGAGGTTAAGTGAAAGAATCCAGTCACAAAAGACCACATACTATATTATTCTATCTGTATGAAATACCAAGAATAGACAAATAGATAGACGCAGAAAGTAGTTTAGTGGTTATGTAGATCTGGGGTTGGAGAGGGGTGCCAGATGTTGGGGGAAAATATAGAGTAACTGCTAATGGATATGGAGGTTCCTTTAGGGGTGATGAAATTGCAAAATTGATTGTGGTGATGGTTGCACAACTTTGTGACTATACTAAAAACAATTGATTTGTATATTTTAATTAGGTCAGTTGTATGCTATATGAATCACATCTCAATAAAGATGTTATTTTTAAAATGAGGTGCAGGTGTTGTATCAATCACTGTTCTTGATTGCAAACAAAGGAATCTATGGTTAATAGCTGTGAACAGAAGTTCTCAGAAAAGGAATTTGGAGGAAAGAAACTTTATACCAGTGAACAGTTTGCAAACCAGGGAGCAAACTCTTTAAAATGAAGACGCATTTCAGAGAACAAAGGGAGGATCTGCGTTTTATAGTGAAAGTTCCCACCCAGGTTCCCAATCAGGTCTGTTTTATGCATTTGAAGAAGTCAAGCTAACTTAGTTCTGATTGGTCAACTTAGCTGAGTCCTGATTGGTTGATATAGCTGAGACCTGATTGGTTGATTCAGGTGAGCTCTGATTGGTTGGTTCAGATGAACTCTGAAAGTCTCAAAGTTAAATAGAGGTGTGGGTTTTCATGACAGAGTATGTGTGTGACTTCTAGTCAGCAAATGGCTGCTTGGTTCTATTTAAAATTTAGGCCCAGTTAGCCACTTGGGGATCCACTGGAAGGATTGACTCTTTCGGGTTCAAACTTGTTTACATAGCTTAAGCAGAAAAGAGAATTTATTAAGGATATTAGGAATCTCATAGACTCTCCCAGTGGGTTAGGGTGTCAGTCCTCAAATGCCACCCTTGGGGACTCCTCCAGTACAGCCACTACTCACCCATACTCTATAGCTCTCACCAAACAGGCTTGAGTGGATGCCTATATCTGTATCCCATTACTGCTACTTGCCAAGATCTGATTATCCTCATCACCACAGCTCAAATGAAGCTTCCTCGGGATGCCCTCTCCCGAACAGAAATCCAGAGGGAAGCCGTCTGATTGACTGGCTGAGCCTTAGTCACATGCATGCACCTACCCTACTAAGGAAGCTGGAAAAGTGAGATCTGGCTTCTGCATTAGGCGGGTAGGTTGTATTTGAGAAATACTCCAATCAAAAGAAGGATGTTTCTTTTTATATTCTTTTCCTCCTTTCCATTGGATAAGGTGAGTTTGCATTTGAGTTTTCTTCTGCTGGTTTAAAGGTTAGATGTTCCATTTTTGTTCTTACGATAGTTGCCATTAACTTAAGACCCATTTGTAGGTTTCTTAATACAATAGTGTGCTATAGACAACTTGTGCACCTCTTACTTGGCATTCATTGTACTCTGTGTTTCTTAGTAGCTGGAATTCTGTCATAGCAGGAGAATATTTACACTATAGAAATTGTCAAGTGCTATCCCTATGTCTGGAATTGGTTCCTTCCAGTGGGTTCTTGGTCTCGCTGACTTCAAGAATGAAGCCACAGACCCTCGTGGTGAGTGTTACAGTTCTTAAAGATGGTATGTCCAGAGTTTCTTCCTTCAGATGTTCAGATGTGTTCAGAGTTTCTTCCTTCCAGTGGGTTTGTGGTCTCACTGACTTCAGGAATGAAGCTGCAGACACTCGTGGTGAGTGTTACACTCATAAAGGTAGTGCAGACTCAAAGAGTGAGCAGCAGCAAGATTTATTGTGAAGAGCGAAAAAACAAAGCTTCCACAGTGTGGAAGGGGACCCGAGCAGGTTGCCGCTGCTGGCTCAGGTGGCCAGCTTTTATGCCCTTATTTGGCCCCACCCATGTCCTGCTGATTGGTCCATTTTACAGAGTGCTGATCGGTCCATTTTACAGAGTGCTGATTGGTCCGTTTTTACAGAGTGCTGATTGGTGTGTTTACAAACCTTTAGCTAGACACAGAGCGCTGATTGGTGCATTTTTACAGAGTGCTGATTGATGCGTTTACAAACCTTTAGCTAGACAGAAAAGTTCTCCAAGTCCCCACTTGACCCAGGAAGCCAGCTGGCCTCCACTCTCAATCCGCCGTCTAAACAGGACACCACAACTGCTGTTGGGAACTGGGCAATGACTGCTCTAGCTACTTCCTGGCTGGATGGGGCGAAGAAGGGGCCCTACAACACCGCAGTTGTAGTGTCCTTCAGAGGGGAACTCTTTAGGCCAGTGAAAGGGCCAGCAGGTCGGTTCAGGGGTCCTCGGTAGAAGTTGTTAGTTGAGCTCATTGAGGGTTCCATTTGTAAGACCATCTGTAGCTTGATGGCCTCAATTCTAGAGGCAACAAATTTGACAAGGAGGTTAAAAATACAGGGCCTGAGGGTGAGTAATAGCAGGATGGCTGCCACGGGACCTAGAAAGGGGAGAAGCCATGTTGCCCAACTCCAGAGGTTGGTATAAGAGTTTGAAAGGCGTTGTCTGATTTCAGAAGCCTTTTCCTGTAAATGCTGGGTGGCATCTCGTACTATCCCTGACTGGTTAGTGTAAAAACAACACTCTTCCCCTAAGAAGGTGCAGAGTCCTCCTTTCTCAGCAGTGAAGAGGTCTAGGCCTCGGCAGTTTCAGAGAGTCACTGCTGCCAAAGAGTCTATTTGGGATTGTAGAGTAAGGATAGATTTCGTTATTTCTTGCAAACTGTCTGAGAAATCCTTTGAGAGTGTGTGGTAGTAGGATAATGAAGTAGATAAACTGGCTATTCTGGTTCCTGTAGCAGTAGCCATTGCTAACCCTATAAGTAGGGGTATTAGTTGTTTGGCTCTGCGCTGATGGACTTGAGCTTTGAGGAGTACTGATAGGGTCTGATTTCCTGGGGCAATGTTAATGTTGGGACTTAGAAAGACTAAGGTGCAGGTGCCTGTCCAGTGGGGAGGCAGATATACGTCGACGTTCCACATAAGAATATACCTTGACTGGGTAGACAGAACTGGTTGTGTATGTTAAAAAGGTGTATGAGTTTGTTGTTTTCATTTTCCCATACTCCTAGAGTACTTGCCAAGGTAGCCCTGGTGAGCGGCTGGAAAGGGGTGTTGGGAGCCAACTGAGTGGCTCCCTGTGTTCTATTCTCCCGTTGGAGAAAAAATCTCTTTGTATCTACTAGGAACCATTCGAGAGAGCGATTGAAAGAGGGGATGAGAAGGCATTCACTAGTGGTGGGGGCGCTGGTGCAGGGGGTCCAGGGGTGAATGGTCATGTAGGGAGTGTGTTTGCCATTACAAAACCTGGACTGTTTGTTAAGCAGGGAGGAGGTGGTGATTTTAGGGGTCCCTGAGAAGCGGACGAGCCATCTGAATGGAGCTGTTTCGGTGACTCGGAAGTTACTATGATCAGTTGGGGCTTGAAGTTGT